>NC_091772.1:47528148-48153148 GCF_029378745.1 Bos indicus
AACTTATTGATAGAATTTCAATTCCACATTGCACCAACTTTTAGAAACCTATCACTTGTCAAGTTTTGGTGTAGTATCAGAAAAGAATCCCTGTAATTATCTGGAAAGACAGTGCTAAAATATCCCTTTTTTCAATGATGTATCCTTGTAGGACTGGATTTTCTTCATATACTTCAAACAAAACATATTGCTGTAGACTGAATGCATAATATGTTAATGTCCTCTGTTAAGCAGTGTATTAGAGATTTAGCAGAAACAGAACTCCTAAACCAGTCTTTTTTCTAATTTTGGGGAGGGGGGAGATATAGTTTCATAAAGAGGTGGTTTTTTTGTCTTTTTTTTTTTTTTATAGTAATAAGTAATAAGCCTGGGCTTGCAGGCATCTGAACTGATTTCATTTGTTCTTTTTAGAAAACAGTCCGGATGTACCCCTTCCAGATTCACAGCATTGCCCTCTCTACTTTTGCCTCGCTCATCGGCCCCTTCGGAGGGTTCTTTGCTAGTGGATTCAAACGAGCCTTTAAAATCAAAGTAGGAAAACCCTTTTTGTTCCTCTCGTTGTCTCCCAGCCAGGCCCCTTTTCACCATCTCTGCCTTCCTCCTCCTGTCTCACCTCATCAACTACCACCCACTTCAAAATACCAGGCTGTGAACCTTGACTGTTAGCGTGTGCTCTTCACCCATGCATGGAATTTAAGTAGGATAAAGGAAGATACATTGTTTCCAAGAAAATTCCGTGGTTGGATTTCAGTTTTATGATAATCTTTTATGTTAATCTTTCTTCAAAAGAGATATTTTATAATTTAATAAGATTGTATACTATAGCTTCAGCACCTGAATCAATACTTTTCACTTACTGTTGCCCTCAGCTATAGCATGCAGTAGCTATAGTAGGTGGACACTGAGGTGTGACCATAGACAAGGCTTTGACTTGGATGAAGCCAGGCTTACCAATCCTTTCCTTCCTCTAACAGGACTTTGCCAATACCATTCCTGGCCATGGAGGCATCATGGATCGCTTTGACTGCCAGTATCTGATGGCCACCTTTGTCAACGTGTATATTGCTAGTTTTATCAGGTATAGTACCTTTCCATCCGAACCAAGTTGGTGGATTTTAGAATTTCATCTGCTTCTCAGTTTGAGTGAAAAAGTCCCAAATATGAATGCAGTTTTCAGTTGCTGTTAGTTATGGATTCTCTGAGGTCCCCTACCCTCCATTAGTAGAGAATCCAGTAAGGGAACCGCCACTGAAATAATCAGGCCCTTGATGTTGCTTGGCTCCTGCTTTGCTCAGTGTTGTTCCTTCATCCTTTTGCAGGGGCCCAAACCCAAGTAAGCTGGTTCAGCAGTTCCTGACCTTGAGGCCAGATCAGCAACTCCATATCTTCAACACACTCAAGTCTCACCTGACCGACAAGGGGATGCTGACAGCTGCCACAGAGGACAAGTAGGGGCCACCCAGGGCCAGGAGAGCAGAAATAGGGCCGAGTGAGGGGCAGGGCTCCCAGGCAAGCCCAGCTGGACAAAGACAAGCTTCAACTCACTTTTTTTTTTTTAAAACCAGTGTTTCTATTTGTGGATTTAAAAAAAGAATCTGTGTATGCAGTCCGTATGCTTATGATTTGGGTTGTCAGTAACCTATAGCTTTGAGTTGGAAAGAAGTCAATTTTTGTTTTTAAAACCAAAGCTTTTAACATCCTGGAAGACAGTGTTGCCCGGCTCCGGAGTGCCTGCTTGGTGCTTCTAGCTCCTAAGCTGGGGCTTCCATTTCTGGGCCTGATCAGAGTGGACACTCATTCATCTATGTTTGTCTAGTTTAGGCCCCCCACCACCGACTGTCTTTGTAGCTGACCCCCAGCAGGGAAGAGGTACACAGCTTGGATGTCTTTACTACTGGAGTGCTTTTCCTGGCCTTCTCAATAATCCCTGCCTTGGAGCTACAGGAGGGTTGTCTTCTGAGGGAAGAAGGATGAAGGCTTATTAATCAGATAAGCATTCTGTTCATGAAATCCTGTGGACTGTGAGCTCTGCTTTTTGATATGGATTCACCTCACTTCATCACAGACTGAAGAAGGTTTCAGTTTTAATTTTTTTCAAAAGGCATGAAAAATTATAATAGTCTGGAAGAAAGCCACACTGTTCTATTTCAAGTGTATGCAGTAGGGTGCTGTAACTAGGTCTTTTCCCACAGGGTTTAGGCTCAAGTGGCTCCTGTAGGGCAGTTGGCTGACTGGGTCTTTTCAGGGATGATGCTGTTCACGTTTGTGCTATAGACTTGTTGCTGCTGAATCCTTTCTGGAGGCTTCCTCATTAGGCAGGGAGCAGAGGGCTTCTTGTTCACACACCCATGCCCTTGACCTGGCTGACCACCCATGTAGCTGCTGTGTTGTATATATTAATATATATACATATATATTACTCTTAAGGCAAGTGTATATCTGTGTGTGTGCTTTAAAAATCACTTATTTCTTACAGTGATTTCAATTGTACCATGACTTCTTCACTGAAACCACAAAGTCCTGCTTACAACTCTGCATAACCCAACCCAGAGGTTTGAAGCTTCTGAAGATTAAATGCTCACTTGTATAATGTGACCAGTTTAAATGTAGTTTGTATTTTACAGCGGGACCTTTTTCTTTTTAAATTGTGATTTATTTATTTTTTTCCTTTTAATTAGAAGAGTGAGGTTGACTTTTGGAATATACATTCTTTGTCAGGATAATAAGCAAAGGGGTAGAGGAGAGAGAGATTGGCGCCCAAATGTGTTTCATTATTCTGTGCCATGGTGGTTCTCATTGCCAAACGGAGGTGTAACAGCTTGTTTCAGCACCTTGGGCTGGCGCTGCTTTTCTTTGTGTTTATCACAACCTTACTGTATCTGTGGACGCTCGCAGCCAGCCCAAATCACTGAGGTGTCCAGCACAGGCCGGACCCCTCTTGATGTCTCTGTTCACAGTCACTGTGTGACCTTCTACATGCAGCAGCTTCTTTCTTCTGAACTTTTATTTCCGTTTCAGTAAATGGCTTTTCTTTAAGTCTAAGGCCCCCTGCATGTGTTTTCAGTGCTGGCCATGTGACACTGGGCAGGACACATCACTCTGTGGGTTCTCATTTTCTGAGCTGTCGTCTAGTTCCCATATTCCATGATTCTGGCTGAGCAGGTGTACGTATCAGAGACTGCTTGCAGGTATTGAGTCATGTCCTGGGCACGCAAAAATTAAGCGCTTGCAGGCCTTTTCTAAATACTTTTCCTTAAAATGCTTGTCCTCTGCAATAAATCTTAGAGTGGAGTAGAGTAATGAATCTAGTTTTCTGAATGAAGAATGAACTTGGTTTCCCAAACCAAAGATAGAATGGCACTTCATCTGTCTCATGGTGCCCCACTGTGGGCAGATAGGTGGGTCCTTGGGGACAGGAAATCTCAGCTGGGACCTAGCAGCAGAGAGCCACCTTTGAATAGGGCCACCTTTGGGATCAGGGAGCCTGGCACATACCTGTGGACATGGCTGCTGATGAGGGTTCCAGGAAATGGCAGCTGGAAGCTCAACAGAGCTGCCATCCAGAGAGCCCGAGGGTCAGCTAGGATTTTGTTTTCTTCTGATTTCCCACATACTTCCTGGTGAAATAGGGGAATTTCGTAGGAAGTAGCCAGGAGACAGACACCACCTTGTGTCTACATAGCACATTGGTTTTCTTTCTCCCATTTATTGAAAATCTTTCTACTGAACAGACAAGTTTCCAGAGACTGTTGTAACACACAGCTGTGCACATCTTAATGAGTGGCATAACTTGCTCTAGATCCATTTTTTTGTGTGTGTGAGAAATAAAATGTGACAAATTGTATGCCCTCTCTTGTCATGAATTCAGTTTCTTCCCTGTATGGTTTTATGTTTCCCACTTGATTTTGTGCAGCCCTTATTTAGAGATTTTTGTTTTGTTTTCCAATTTGAATTCAATGCATTCTCACAATAGCTTTCTGAGTTATCTCAGGTGAAAGGCATGAGCACTTTGCTGATGAGGAAGCTGAAGGCTTGGGGAGAACTTGAAATTAGTAAGTTTGAAATCTAATGTCTCTTTCAGAAGGGGCAAAATGTAATTTTTAACCTTACACAGGTAGACTTTGAAACAATTTATGGTATTTTATTTTTTCCCCACTGAGCTTTTTATCCTGTAACTTATATTGTATAAGGAAATTCCAAAAATACAGTTGAATAGAGACTAAACAGACCCTTTGATTTGAGTGAACTAGTAGCTGAGTTAGCTGGAGACTGATTCGAATGGATCCTTAAGTTCAGATCCTCAGACTGTCAGTGAGACCCTACCAGGCTCAGGAGCATCCCTGACATTGCCGGGGGTCAGGGGTGTGTGACTGACTCAGGGCAAAGAACGTCCTTGCTTAGAAAACTGGAAAGCAGTGGCCTTGCTCCATAAGAAGCCTGCCCAAGGTTGGTTTCCAAGGAAGTAGATTTGCAGTATTCTAATAGATGTGGCACACCTGAAACTTCTTCTTGGGTCAGTGGTATCTTAGGCACCATTGCCTTTTGTTTTGGGAGTTACTCAAGTTGTGCCCACCTTTCTTGTGCATTGTGACTGTGTTGAGGAAAGGGGGGAGTGTGGAGGGGATAGTTTCCCTTAGGCCCAGGGTTCCTATTCTTCACAGTCAAGGTGGGAAGAAAAGGCTACGAGGAGGATGTCTAGGTGACTTGTGTACACATCACAAGACCACAAACCATGGGCCAACCTACTATGCTTCTCTGCAGCAGGGGCTCTGAAAGAGTGTCTGGAAAAAACCATCAGCTCTGAAGAGAGAGTTTGACTCTTGGGCACTATTCTGCCCTTGTCTTCGTCAAAACAAACTTCCTTTTCCCTTGATCACGCTCCATGCGGTTACCCTGCTTTTGCTTATTAAAGAGATTACCCACCCCACCACCTGACTTGTTTCCCCTTGTTGGATGGGGGCCTTGTGGCACAACCTATGCAGGGTGCTGAGCTTGGACCAAGTGGGGATAATGAGCCTAATTTAAGGCTCATCCAGGCCTACCTCCTCTTGGTCCTGGACCCTGCTTACCCACATTCCCTGCAGAAGATGGGCCCATTCTCAGCAAGGAGTGCAGTCGCAGCTGCTGACTGCCTATTTCTGTTTGAAGGTGGTTCCATCTTTCTGTTCCTCCCAGCACTGTCCCTTAACCGTTTCAGGTTGACCAGCAGTGACCTTACTCACCTGGGCTCTCAGGCATGCATCCAGAAGAGTGGGAGGGCAGGCCCAGGACAAGTCCATCACAGCAGCTGCTTACCATCCCTCCACAACCATGTTCCTGCTTCCTGTCATAATCATTACTTCATCAATTAACTGAAAGGAAGAGACTATCACTTAAACACAATGGGCCCTTGGGACTGGTCTTCATTCCACACTAACGCTCAGGAAACAGTCCAGTCAAGCCAGTGGTTCTAGGTCATTATTATTCTATCCGCTCAAGAACTTCATGGATTCCTCCTGTCAATGCCATTTCTTCAATGAAGAATGGTCTACTTCACACATATCCTCCCCCACTCCTCTGTCTGCATTCAGAAAACTAAAAAGAAATAGTTTTCGTTCAATGTAGTGCATAGTCTCCATTCATGAGTCACCCCTGTGATCCTTTGCTAACCTAGAATCCAAGAGAAACAACACCCATCATCTATCCCCAAGTGGCCACCTGCCATCTACCCTGTTATCACTCTAAAGAAAGCAAGAAACACAAAGCCCCTGGCTTGTTATATGTAAGGACATAAGTGAAAACTTGTAGGCCTTCCCTCTGTGTTGTCATCTGCTAGAGAGAAGGTCTCTCTCCCACTCCTCTTGGCCCCCACCGCGTCCACTTGCCCAGATGAGTGCTGCAGGTTCCTGAGCTGTGTGCAGAGCAGAGGGGAACACTGAGTCAAGTCACAGGGAGGGCGGCACCACTGGGCAAGAGGAAAGGGCCTCCTTCCCCATGGAAATCAGACCAGGGGCAGCAGGAGGTGAGCAAGAGCTCAGGCAAACCATTCCTACTAGGAAGGGAGAATTCAGGAACGTGTCTACATCCTCGTTTCATCAGGCTGGCTTTCTAAATGAAGTGGGAAGCACTCAGCTGCTGTAGGCAGGTGTTAAGGTTGGGCTACTTCTCTCTGAAGGAGAATGTGGTCACTGTCTAGACTTTGAACAGTCAGGCTGTGTACAGGGTAAGGCAGTGTAGTGCCTGAGAACCAGTCTCCAGAGTTACACAACTCTGGGTTCAGGTTACCAGCAGGATTCAATAAAAACTATGTGCCAGGTACTGTGCTAAATGCTTACATGCATTATCTCAAAATCCTCACAACAGTCCTGAAAGGGAGGTGCTATAATCAGAGCCAAGTGAGTTGGAATTGTACCTAGTAACCTGCCCAAACCCCGGGCTATTTGAGCCCAAAGTCTATCTTCATAACCACTGCACTTAACCTGTCATGATGCCTCATTTTCCTCGTGTATAAAATGGAGATAATACCCAATCAAAGGTGTTTTCTGGATTAAAAAAGAATGTATCGTTAGCACTGTGCCTGGCACTTCCAAGCACTCTTATTGCAATTATTAATAAACACACTGCCAGTAACGTAATGACTCAAGTAAAAAGGAGCCTCAACAGATAGGCATTTGGTATGAGGGGAAGCAGAGGCAGGGTTTTCAAGAGCCAATGGATGTGAAAGCCACTGGCCATGAAATTCTAGACTTCACCTATCCCAGCATTCTGTTCTCATAAATTATCTACATGTCCTAAAACACCAGCACTTCAGCACCCAAAGTATACCTCCCAAGCCACCCTCCCAGCTGAAATCTCTTCGCCTTTGAAAACGTGGTGACACCTGTGGACAAATAGACCCAGGCAGCTTTTTATCTGTAGAGAAAAAAATGGCTCCAAACTGGGGGCAGGGACCCTCTGGGCCTTGGGCTAAAGTTGCTTCTGCTGTGGTCTCCCAGGTATCGGACAGGGCTGAGCTCTTTGAAACCTCCCGAGCACTTCCCTTATGTAGTGCTCAGAGGCTGTGGTTGGTTTAGCAGCTGGTGGAATTCTTTGCTGACGTCACCCATAGTGCAGTCCCTGTCCTTGGCTGCTGGAGTACCCATTTCTCACCTCCATTAAGTTCATGTGCTGGTTTTGCTGGCTTTGTGCCAGGGAATGCCAGAATAGGACGGGGGTTGAGAATGTACGTACATCTTCTTATAAGGATGTCCTTTGTGTGCTATTGCATTTAAATCCACAGACACAGCTCTGTGTGGCTGCCTTATGTCACAATGGCTGGGTATCTGGGAGCTGATTACAAAGGGAAAGAGCTGAGCAGGCATCAGGGCCAGTATAATCAAAGGACTTGGAGTCAAGAGGAAAAAAGGCAGGGGCAGGGTACAGTGGTTTGTTGTTGTCCAGCCAGAGCACTGTTGAGAAGCCCCAAGGGTGGTGGCAAGAAAAGCACAGGTAGAGGAGAGGCCAGCCCTATGCGTCTTGTGGGTGTGGGGACCAGGAACTGGGCTCAGAAGGCCATCCGTGGAGACTCAGTGCTCATGGATTGTGGATTCTCTTCTGGAGTTGATGATGATACCAAGTTTTAATTTTTATTGATGTTTAATACTTTCTAAAAACAGGAGGGGAAGACAAAAGTGTTAGAAGATGTCCCTCTATTGAAAATTGTTGGGAAGCCTAGTGGTGTTGGGTGAGTCAGGTACTTTCTTAGTTCTGTTCACCCTGAAGGTCTGTTTAATGAGGTTTCCCCAAACATAGCAATGATCTCCCTGGCACCACTGGGAAGTGCCTTGTAATCAAATGAAGCCCACTGCAGTTTCTCAGACAGTAAAGAATCCGCCTGCAGTCCATGAGACCTGGGTTTGATCCCTGGGTCAAGAAGATCCCCTGGAGAAGGGAGTGGTTACCCACTCCAGTATTCTTGCCTGGAGAATTCCATGGACAGAGAAGCCTGTGGGCTACAGTCCATGGGATCGCATAGAGTTGGATTCGACTGAGCGACGAACACTTTCACTTTTTTTTGTCCTGGCCCTGCCTCTGGCATTTCACTAAATCTGTGTTTTTGCCACAGCTGACCTTTCTCTGTGCACTGTCTGATCAGTATTGAACTGATTCTCTTTCACTGCAGTGTCAGATCATGATAAACTGTACCTTGGAAAGTATTCGTATTTACATATCTGGATCTTCCTACTACACAAATAAACACCTGTTAAATTCTAGATTGTTTGTGGTATCTGATGGGGGGATGCTGACTTGCTATGAGATATGGGGGTTGTTTGTATGGAGCCAGTGTCACTTTCCAGGATGCTGCCAACCAGTCTCTGCTTATAGAGACATCCTCTGCCCTTGACCTCCACCACTTGCTCTCCAGCTTTCCGCCTTTCCTCTTCCTGCCTCGGCTGCTCCTCCTCAGTTGCTTTTCTGGGCATCGCTTCTCCCACCAGTCCTGCCCTGAGATGGTAGATTCTGCCAGAGACTCTTCCCCCCACCACTGAATGCTCTCCTGAGTGTTCTTGCCCACTCTCAGGGCTCTAGTCATCCCAGTCCTGCGATTCCCAAGTCTACATCTCTAACCTCATGGGCCTGTGAGATCTCTTCATGTGGACTCTGCATGGCCAGACCCAGGACCTGCCCAGTCCAGTATTACTTGACCACCATCAGTTCTGTTCTAGGAGTGGTCTCGTCAGTGACCAAGGCCTGCGCATTCTGCCTTCTAAGTATTCTTCAGATTCATCCTGACTGCCAGCTGGCTCCCTGCTGCCTAGTCGCCTTTGCTCCTTTAAACCTTGAGTGTTGGGAAGCAATTCATTGCAGAAATCCCGCCATTTAGGGTCCCTATAGGTGAGAAAGACATTGCTCCATCCTTACGCAATAGTGGGGTGAGATTGATCTGCTTGGTGCCTTCCTGTGACCTTAGCTGAGGCTTGCTGCTGAGTCCGCCCCCTCCGCATCTGAACCCATGCTCAGGTCTCACCTCTCACAGCCATACTCCTGCTGACCCTTTTTGTCCCAGTTGCTCTGTCTTCTAGCCTGTGTACATGATATTTCCCCTGCCTGATTCATCGTCTCTCCCTCCCTGGCTCCCCTTGGCTGCCTGACTCCTCTCATCTTACTGTCCCATCAGCAGCAGCACCTGACCTGGGAGGTCTATGTGCTGTCCACCCCCAGACTGCTTTCCTGGTCACAGTGGCCCTGGTGGGAGGGTAAGCGCTGCCCTGGGTCTGAAGTCCTAGGACTAATGCCTTGGGCCTACTAAGTAGTACAGGGTTGCTTGCCTTTTGGACAGGGACCTCTGTCTTTCTCACCTATAGGGACCCTAAATGGTGGGATTTCTGCAATGAATTGCTTCCCAACACTCAAGGTTTAAAAGATACTGCATTTACTTTCCTAAATCCAACTAAAGCTGACTCCAAGCCACCAGTTTCCATGATGATATCCCCGGCGTTAGCAGTCTTCCTTTACTACCTTGCTCTCATGGGCTCTTGTGGTGCCAGAGCCAAGGAGGTCCCTGGTCTTCTGCTCGTCCAGGCCTGTGAGGTCCGTCTGCTCACTCCTGAGTTAGTGCTGGCAGCATCCATCTCCCGGGCACCTTTGTAACTGTCTGCATCTGGTATCCTGCCACCCTAGGGCCCCCACAGCCAGATCTTGATGCCCTCCATGCCTTCAGCAAACATTTGTGGGGTACCTTCCCTGTGCTAGACCCTGGCTGGATCTTGGGGAAGCAGCAAAAAATAAAGCTGACACAATCACTGTTCTCATGGGGCTCATTTTGGAGAAGGTGGCAAGCATGTGAAAAAGGCGTGTAGATGGAGAAACTAGCTGGGAGAGGGGAACAGGAAATGCTGCTGAGAAGAGGTTGCAGTTGTAAACAGGGCCCTCAGGAAAGGCCTTGCTGTACCACGGTGATGTTTGGGCAAATGGACACACACCTGAGGGAGGTGGGGGAGGGTGTCCCAGGCAGGTGCAGAACAAATGCAGACACTTTTGCCCTCAGGAGCAGCAGTGGTGGATGAAACAGGGTGAGTCGGGAGAGAGTGGTGGCAAGGAATGAGTGTGCGTAATTACGTAGGGCCAAGGCCACTGGCTTGTACTCTGAGCAACATGAAAAGCTGTTGGAGAGTTAGAGCCAAGGAATGACTTGATCTGATGTTTGTTTTCAAAGGGTCACTTGGCTACCATGCTCAGGCTAGATTTCAGATGGGCAAGGGCGGGAGGAGGGAGCAGCAGCAATCTGGGCAAGAGAGGGTGGTATCGAGCTCCGGTGAAGCTGTGAGAAATTGTCAGATCCTTAGAATGTGCTGAAGGATTCTACATGGCTGGGGAGAGTAGAGGGGGAGTCAAGGATGGCTGTGACATTGTTGACCTTGGCAACTTAAAGAATAGAATTACTGTTTTTCTGAGCTGAAGAAGGCTGTGGTGGGAAGACAGAATTGGGGTGTGAGGTGGACCAGAGGGAAGATCAATATTTTGGTTTTGGATGCAGTAGGTCTGACATGCCTGTGAAATAACCATTTGGGGATGTCCAGGCCAGGGGCGTGGTCACAGTGTGGATATTATTCTGTAAGAGCCAGGATACTGGATGAAATCATTGAAGAGTTGAGGTCCACAGCTGAGCTCCCAACCCCCTGCCACCTTTTCTTGACTTGAGGATCCAATTCTTTCCAGCTAGGGCCACTCCCTCCATCTCTTTAAAGAGATTTTCTTTCCTCAGACATCCAGCTCTCAGGCCAGGATATGGACCTGGGGGGAGCTTGTCTTCAGGTAGCTCCAATCCCTTCTGACAGCAGACCTGCTACCTCCTGGAAGGAGGCTGCAGTTGTAGAGGAGGAAGTATATTATTATCTTTTTGACTTCTTGCAGGGGAAGTTGGGGGTGGGAAAGCAAGAGTGACTTCTGTATTTGGTAATTCAGGGGATAGGCAGTTGGGTGGAAAGCCCCAGAGAATGGACTGATGCATGGGCTTCTGCCTCTAGTTGCCCCTACCTACCAAGGTCATGATTGTCATCCTGAAGAGGAACCAGGGAGGGAGCCCTGTGGATAATAAATTTGCAATCTGCAATTGCACCCCACTCCAGTACTCTTGCCTGGAAAATCCCATGGACGGAGGAGCCTGGTAGGCTGCAGTCCATGGGGTCGCTAAGAGAAGGACACAACTGAGTGACTTCATTTTCACTTTTCACTTTCATGCCTTTGAGAAAGAAATGGCAACCCACTCCAGTGTTCTTGCCTGGAGAATCCCAGGGACAGGGGAGCCTGGTGAGCTGCCGTCTATGGGGTTGCACAGAGTCGGACATCACTGAAGCGACTTAGCAGCAGTAGCAGCAGCAGCAAGGACAACCAGGACGGAGAACAATACCTGCAATATGGAAGCCATCAGGCTGCAGCCACTCCCTACGATGAACACTGAGGAACTCAGGATGTAAAAAAACACAGGATACGGGCCCCAGATAGTTGAGATGTATATAAAAGGGATGATTTTGGTGAGCCCAGACTCTTGCATCTTCCTGTATATAAAAAAATACTAAATTCCTTCACTTGAGATATCTAGTTTCTTTGATTCATAAAAATACTTTTGATGTTCAGACTACCTCCCTTTTTGCAAATTTCTATATAACCTGACTTCTGCCCCTGCCTCCTCAGAGCAGTTCTCTCAGGGTCACTTGAAATGTTGTCTTCTGGTCTCAAACTCCTAAAATTTCCCAAATAAAATGGAACTCTCAACTTCAGGTTGTGACATATATATATATATATATATATATATATGTGTGTGTGTGTGTGTGTGTGTGTGTGTGTGTATATATATATATATATATATATATATATGTATATATAGCTGCCAAGTTCAGGCAGAAGCCCTGACATTAAGGGGGGCTCCTCAAAAGCCACTGGGCTCCAGAGTCTCCTATTTGTGCTTGAGGGTGAGCCTTTTGAAGAGATAGTCTCCCAACCCAGCCTGGGGACTTGCCACCTTGTGGAGGTTGGTCAGATGGTCACCAATCTTCTTGATGAGTTTCACTTCCTCATAAGGAAGTGCTTCTCCAGGAAGTCACAGATGTGGGGGTCTGCATGGGCAGAACCCAGGCCATGCAGATCCAAAAGGGCCTGGTTCAGGTTCTCCACGAGAAGGGTGGCTTCCATAGCTTCCTGGGTTTTACCCCACTGAAGATGGCTTTGGCATATCCAGGAAGAGGGTGTGGCCACCATGCCGGTTTTGCGTTTTCAAGAGATGCTCCATGCCCTTGCACTTCTCCTTGGCCAGTTGCAAAAAGTGGCCTACACCATCCAGAGCCACATCATCATGGTTGAAATAGAAGCCATGAGAGAGGTAAGTGTAGGAGGCCCACAGATGCATGTGGATCAGCTGGTTGATGGAGGCCTCCATCTTGATGGAATAACTCTGACAAATCTGGGAGCGCATCATTGATTGGTAATGAGTTAAGCTAAAAATTTGTGGATGATCCTGGTGATCACAGACAGCAGAGTGGCTGATTCTGAAGGTTGAAACTAGAATAAATGTTGGAGGGTAGTTGGAGGCTGGAGCAAGGGGCATCCCTGGGTCTGTTCCATCCAAGCACTGTTGAAGCAATCTGAGAGACCACTGTTGAACAGGTCCGAGGGACCACTGAGCACACTGCTGGTTGTGACTTTTTTAAGTCAATAATATATTTTTACCTAACAACAGAGCCCTGAAATACATGAAGCAAAACATTTAGAATTGAAAAATAAATAATTGAACAATAATATTTTAAGATGTCAGTGCTCCACTTTCAGTAATGGATATGTTACCAAGTTCAAGACCGCAAGAAATAACTCTACACATGGACATCACCAGATGGTCAATACTGAAATCAGGTGGATTATATTCTTTGCAGCCAAACATGGAGAAGCTCTATACAGTCAGGAAAAACAAGAGCAGGAGCTGACTGTGGCTCAGATCATGAACTCCGTATTGTAAAATTCAGACTTAAATTGAAGAAAGTAGGGAAAACCACTAGACCATTCAGGTATGACCTAAATCAAATCCCTTATGATTATACAATGGAAGTGATAAATAGATTCAAGAGATTAGATCTGATAGATAGAATGCCTGAAGAACTATGCATGGAGGTTCATAACACTGTACCAGAGGCGGTGATCAAAACCATCCCCAAGAAGAAGAAATACAAAAAGGCAAAATGGTTGTCTGAGGAGGCCTTGCAAATAACTGAGAAAAGAGGAGAAGTGAAAGGCAAAGGAGAGAAGGAAAGATACATCCATCTGAATGCAGAGTTCCAAAGAATAGGAAAGAGTGATAAGATAGCTTTCCTAAGTGATCAATGCAAAAAAATAGAGGAAAACAATAGAATGGGAAAGGCTAGAGATCTCTTCAAGAAAATTAGAGATTCCAAATGAACATTTCATGCAAAGATGGGCAAAATAAAGGACAGAAACAGTATGGACCTAACAGAAACAGAAGGTATTAAGAAAAGGTGGCAAGAATACACAGTTCAGTTCAGTTCAGTCGCTCAGTCCTGTCCGACTCTTTGCAACTCCATGAATCGCAGCACACCAGGCCTCCCTCTTCACCACCAACTCCCGGAGTTCACTCAAACTCACGTCCATAGAGTCAGTGATGCCATCCAACCATCTCATCCTCTGTTGTCCCCTTCTCCTCCTGCCCCCAATCCCTCCCAGCATCAGAGTCTTTTCCAATGAGTCAACTCTTCACATGAGGTGGCCAAAGTACTGGAGTTTCAGCTTTAGCATCATTCCTTCCAAAAAACACCCAGGACCGATCTTTAGAAAGGACTGGTTGGATCTCCTTGCAGTCCAAGGGACTCTCAAGAGTCTTCTCCAACACCACAGTCCAAAAGCATCAATTCTTCAGCACTCAGCTTTCTTCACAGTTCAACTCTCACATCCATACATGACTACTGGAAAAACCATAGCCTTGACTAGACGGACCTTTGTTGGCAAAGTAATGTTTCTGCTTTTGAGTATGCTATCTAGGTTGGTCATAACTTTCCTTCCAAGGAGTAGCGTCTTTTAATTTCATGGCTGCAGTCACCATCTACAGTGATTTTGGAGCCCAGAAGAATAAAGTCTGACACTATTTCCACTGTTTCCCCATCTATTTCCCATGAAGTGATGGGACCGGATGCCATGATCTTCATTTTTTGAATGTTGAGCTTTAAGCCAACTTTTTCACTCTCCTCTTTCACTTTCATCAAGAGGCTTTTTATTTCCTCTTCACTCTCTGCCATAAGGGTGGTGTCATCTGCATATCTGAAGTTATTGATATTTCTCCTGGCAATCTTGATTCCAGCTTGTGCTTCTTCCAGCCCAGCGTTTCTTATGATGTACTCTGCATATAAGTTAAATAAGCAGGGTGACAATATACAGCCTTGACGTACTCCTTTTCCTATTTGGAACCAGTCTGTTGTTCCATGTCCAGTTCTAACTGTTGCTTCCTGACCTACATATAGGAATACACAAGAACTATACAAAAAAGATCTTCATGACCTAGATAACCATGATGGTGTGATCACTCACCTAGAGCCACCATCCTGGGGTGTGAAGTCAAGTGGGCCTTAGGAAGCATCACTATGAACAAAGTGGAGGTGATGGAATTCCAGTTGAGCTATTTCAAATCCTAAAAGATGATGCTGTGAAAGTGCTGCACTCAATATGCCAGCAAATTTGGAAAACTCAGCAGTGACCACAGGACTGGAAAATGTCAGTTTTCATTTCAGTCCCAAAGAAAGGCAATGCCAAAGAATGTTCAAACTACTGGACAACTGCACTCATCTCACACACTAGCAAAGTAATGCTGCAAGTTCTCCAAGCTAGGCTTCAATAGTATGTGAACCGAGAACTTCCAGATGTTCAAGCTGGATTTAGAAAAGGCAGAGGAACCAGGGATCAAATTGTGGACGTCCATTGGATCATAGAAAAAGCAAGAGAATTCCAGAAAAACATCTGCTTTATTGACTATGATAAAGCCTTTGACTCTGTGGATCACCACAAATTGTGGAAAATTCTGAAAGAGATGGGAATACCAGACCACCTTACCTGCCTCCTGAGAAATCTGTATACAGGTCAAGAAGCAACAGTTAGAACTGGACACGGAACAACAGACTGGTTCCAAATTGTGAAAGGAGTAGTACATCAAGGCTGTATATTGTCACCTTTCTTATTTAACTTCTCTGCAGAGTGCATCATGAGAAATGCCAGGTTGGATGAAGCACAAGCTGGAATCAAGATTGCAGGGAGAACTATCAATAACCTCAGATATGCAGATGACACCACCCTAATGGCAGAAGTGAAGAGGACCTAATGAGCCTATTGATAAAAGTGAAAGAGCGTGAAAAAGCTGGCTTAAAACTCAACATTCAAAGAGAAGATCATGGCCTCTGTCCCATCACTTCATGGCAAATAGATGGGGAAACAGTGGAAACAGTGAGAGACTTCATTTTCTTGGGCTCCAAAATCACTGCTGATGGTGACTGCAGCCATGAAATGACAAGTTGCTTGCTCCCTGGAAGAAAATCTATGACAAACCTAGATAGCATATTAAAAAGCAGAGACATTTCTTTGCCAACAAAGGTACATATGGTCAAAGCTACGGTTTTTCCAGTGGTCATGTATGGATGTGAGGGTTGGAACATAAAGCTGAGTGCCAAAGAATTGATGCTTTTGAACTGTGATGTTGGAGAAGACTCTTGAGAGTCCCTTGGACAGCAAGGAGATCCAACCAGTCCACCCTAAAGGAAATCAGTCCTGAATATTCATTGGAAGGACTGATGTTGAAGCTGAAGCTCCAATACTTTGGCCACCTGATGCAAAGAGCTGACTCATTGGAAAAGACCGTGATGCTGGGAAAGATTGAAAGTGGGAAGAGAAGGGGATGACAGAGGATGAGATGACTTGATGGACATGAGTTTGAGCAAGCCTAGGAGTTGGTGATGGACAGGGAAGTCTGGCTGCTGCAGTCCATGGGGTCTCAAAGAGTGAGATACGACTGAGTGCCTGAACTGACTGACCGACCAAGTGCAAGCCCACTCTCCTCATGCATGACAGGCCAATGAATCCAAGAGATGAGGTGTTGAAGCAAGGAATATGACTTCGTTTGGAAAGCTGGCTGACCCGGAAGATGGCAGACTAGTGTTTCAGAGTAACCATCTTGTCAGGGTCCGGATGCCAGGTTCTTTGTATAGTCAGAGAAAAAGAAGCAATGAGAAACGAAAGTCAAAAGGCAAAACAGAGAGGTAGAGGCAGTGGGGAAGTAAAGTGAAAGTGTTCAGTCTCGCAAAACATCTCCAAGGGAATGGCCAGCCTTTGAAAGGGATATGTTAATCTCATCTATTCAAGGTAGGCAGGGTTAGATCATCTATGAGCTGAACAAAGTCACTTTAGTTTAGTCAGGCAGAGGGGCAGGGTCCTTTGAGGCAAGCCATTATATATGATTATAATAACAAAAGCAACAAAAAGCAAGTCAAAGAAACCGTTTCTAATATGGAGTCAGAATTGGCTTCTTCCCTGCAGCAGGGTCAGAACTGGCTTCTTCTCTGCAACAGATATAACTAGACAGAAGATCAACAAAGAAACAGAAGACTCTAGCAACACTGTAAACCAACTAGACTGAACAGACATCTGTAATCCCCCCAGCAATAGCGGAATACACACTCCTTTCAAACACATATGGAACATGCTCCAGGACAGACTATATACTAGGGATGAAACAAGCCTCAGTAGAGGTAAAACAACTGAAATCATACAGAGTTCTCCAACTGTAGTTGAAATTCATCCTCTTACACACCAGTACTGAACTGATCCTTGGAGACAGTTTTGGGTAAAGTGGAAAAGAAAAGATTTATTGCTTTGCCAGGCAAAGGGGGCCACAATAAATTAATTCCCTCAAACTGTCTGTCCCAACCTGAAGAGGGTAGTGAGAAGTTTTATCAAAGAGGAGGGCATGATCAACTTGTGGACATTCTTCTGACTGGTTGGTAGTAGCAGGGAGACAGCACCATCAACCTTCTGGTTCCAACCAGTCTGGAGTCCATGTGCTTGTGGGCAGCATAGAGGTAAACTTCTTCCTCCTGGTAGGGATTTTAGTATCTGGAAAACAGCTCAAAGATATTGTTATGTATATCCCTTGCAGGAACGGGACCCTACCCCAAGGCTGCACTGCTGTTTTTTGACTGAGCCTGTCTTCACATCCTCTCCCTTCCCAAATTAGGAAATGTTTGACTCAGCCTTTTGAAACTCAGGGAAGGTCATGGAGGCTGATGCCTATTTCCTGCAAAAAATAAATGGAGGACACAGAAAGGCTTTTGTGCTCATGAGACCCACAAGGTCCTCCTCAGTTTCACAACTACAATATAGTGGAAATTAGGAAGTTCACAAATATGTGGAAATTAAACAACCACTCCTAAATAACTAATGCATTATTTAGAAACGAAATTACAAAGGAAACTAAAAAATAGTTTGAGATGAATGAAAATGAAAACATAGCATACCAAAATGTATCGAGGGAAGCTAAAGCAGTACTTAGAGCTAAAGAGCCTCTTGATGAGGATGAAAGAGGAGAGAGAAAAAGCCGGCTTAAAACTCAATATTAAAAAAACTAAGATCATGCCATCTGGTCCCATCACTTCTTGGCAAATAGAAGGGGAAAAGGTAGAAGCAGTGACAGATTTCCTCTTCTTGGGCTCTAAAATCACTGTGGATGGTGACTGTAGCCATGAAATTAGAAGACACTTGCTCCTTGGAAGAAAAGCTATGACAAACCTAGACAGTGTGTTAAAAAGCAAAGACATCACTCTGCCAACAAAGGTCCATATAATCAAGGCTATGGTCTTTTCGGTAGTCACATATGGTTGTTAGACCTGGACCATGAAGAAGGCAGAGTGCCGAAGAATTGATGCTTTTGAACTGTGGTGCTGGAAAAGACTCTTGAAAGTCCCCTGGACAGCAAGGAGATCAAACCAGTCAATCCTAAAGGAAATCAACCCTGAATTCTCATGGAAGGACTTATGCTGAAGCTCCAATACTTTGGCCACCTGATGCAAACAATTGACTCTTTGGAAAAGACCCTGATGCTGGGAAAGATTGAAGGCAGAAGAAGAAGGGGATGACAGAGGATGAGATGGTTGGATTGTAACTGGAAAGGGTTAATTTTAAATTTACACTGGGTCTGCTTGTGTGACCTTAACACTTCTTGTTGTTATAAACATACACATTGGCCTGCTTCAGGGAGGTAACTTGACCCTGACCACCTGTGAAGGATTGTAATTCTTTGTGTGGCAAATGGCACAGCGCCCAGCACCCCTAGTCTGCTACTTACCAGGTGGCCCAGAAATTCACATTTGGGGAGGCTGGAATCACAGATAGATGTGACATTTTTGTTTGTTGATATGACAGGAGAGATTGCATTTCATGGGCTTCCCTGGTGGCTCAGTGGTAGAGAATCCACCTGCAATGCAGGAGACCCAGGTTCAATCCCTGAGTCAGGAATATCTCCTGGAAGAGGGCATGGCCAACCCACTTCAGTACTCCTGCCTGGAGAAACCCATGAACAGAGGAGCCTGGCAGGCTACAGTCCATATGGTTGAACATGACTGAAGCAACTAAGCAGCTGCAGCATTCCGTTTCTCACCACCCATGAGATGACGATAAAGATGTGAAACTGACACTTTCCCCTCCGAGGCTTGCCATTCTAGGAGATATTTGCAGGAATTAAATGGTCTTTTTAACTTTGTTTCCTCACCTCCCCCCATCTCTGATCTGTGAAAGAATCTGACATCCAGGCCCCAACAAGATGGTTATTTTGAGGCACTAGCCTGCCATCTCCTTGGTCAGCTGGCTCCCGAATAAAGTCCCTTCCTAATCCCAATACCTCATCTTGAATTCATTGACTTATCTTGTGGTAAGCAGAGTGAGCTTGGACAGGATGGCATCACCAATTCAGTGGACATGAACTTAGGCAGACTTCGGGAAATGGTCAGGGACAGGGAAGCCTGGCATGCTGCAGTCCATGGGGTTACAAAGAACTGGATATGACTTGCCAACTAGAACAACAAAAACAAAGAGGAAAATTTATAATTGTAAATGCCTACATTTAAAAAGGATTCCACCTTAAGACACTAGAAAAAGAAGAGCAAACTAAAGCTAAAGCAGATAAAAGGAAGGAAATAATAAAGATTAGAGAGGAAATGAGTGGAACAGAGAATAAAATAACAATGGAGAAAATAAACAAACTCAAATCAACAAAATTGACAAAACTTTATCTTGATTGACCAAGAAAAAGAAGACCCAGATTCCTAAAATCAGGAATGAAGAGAAAATATAACTACCAACTTTATAGAAATAAAAAGGACCATAAGAGGAAATTATAAATAACTTTATGCTAGCAAATTAAATAAATAAAATGGACAAATTCCTAGAAAGACAAAAAATACCAAAACTGACTCCTGAGGCAGACATGGTCAGGTTAAGAGGCTAATGCAGTAATCCAAGTGGGAGTGCTGATAGCAACCTGGACTTGGGTTACTGAGAGGGTTGGGATAACTTGGGTTATCTCACTTGGATAGTGAGAGGCATGGGACCCTTGCTATAGATTTTAGAGGTAGGACTAGTGGAGTTTGCTGACAAGTTGGATGCAAGATGGTGAGGGAAAGAGGAATAAGGAATGAGTCTTAGCTGTGAGACCCAATAGTAGGTGGTCAGGGTGTCATCATTTCTCTGTAAGAATCTCACTATTTAGTTTAGGACAGAGGTTGTTATGGAGATGGAGAGAAATTTGAGGGAGTGGGACCATAACTGGGTGAAGGTGGTGGAGGGTGTTTCAGAGTGCAGACATCACTTTCCCTCTCCCCACTTTGGAAGTCAGACCTCCTCTTACTCATCTGGCAGTTGCTTACACCAGCCAGGACTGATTGCTTTGCAGCATTTGTTCTGTTACCTTTGTTTTGACGGTATCTCTTTTTCTGGCATTAGATGGGTGTCAACATAATTAGTTTTGCTGAAATATCTACTACTTATTCCACCCACTGAGTGGGATTGATATGAATGTCATTTGTGGATG
Source organism: Bos indicus (assembly GCF_029378745.1). NCBI lineage: Eukaryota > Metazoa > Chordata > Mammalia > Artiodactyla > Bovidae > Bos > Bos indicus. Next base: position 47,548,229 of record NC_091772.1, read on the forward strand.
TTAAGTTCTTCTGTGAAAATTACTTCCTGTCTGCCTTGGAGTCTGAAGAACTAGACTTGAAGACTTAAAGGAAGAATCAACTAAACGAATCCATTAAGCTGCTGCTTTAGGTTGGGTTTTCTCCAGAAGCAGACCCTGAGACGAGTTTTTTGGAAGTGAGCTCAGAACAAACCTCTAGTGGCATAGTGAAGTGAGACAGAAAAGTGTGTATTAATGAGCAGGTCGCTGCCGGGGGCTCCTAGTGTTTAATCCCGCTGCAGAAATTTAGGAGATTATGGAAAGCATCTTCATCAGAGTTGTTACTACTAAGAGGTGAGGAAGTTCCTCCAGCCTGCTTTGTCACTGGCTGAGGAGAGCGTCTGGGAGCACAAATCTTCCATCACATCCTACCAGCTGTGCTAGTGGGCAGTGAACATTCCTGAAGCCAGAAGTAGCTCTCAGGCAAGGAGTCACAATTGCTTACTCTGGGAAGCCATTGTATGCATCGGAATGGTGAGGGCCAGGGAGAGATGGGTGGTGAAAAGACATCGCCCGCTACAGGAGCTTTTAGGGAAGATATGGGTTGCTGGACCCAAGGCATGGCAGGGCATCGGAATGGTGAGGGCCAGGGAGAGATGGGTGGTGAAAAGACATCGCCCGCTACAGGAGCTTTTAGGGAAGATATGGGTTGCTGGACCCAAGGCATGGCAGGGCACGCAGATGAGTTTTCCACGCTTGACATGAAGGATGCCACCATCACGTGTGGTGGTTTCATGGTTTGAGATGCCTATAAACAGTAGCAACATAATTTCCATGATAATTCCATCTCCAAAATATTCCATTAATTCCTGATATTTCATCCAACTATTCTGTCCTTTTAAATGGTCACTTTGTACCTAGCCCATGCAAGATCTGCAGAAGATATGGGCTGGGGGTGGCAGGTCTTTTCCAGGAGTTCATTGTATAAGGTATCAGGATAATTGATTGGCTTTAATTTATTGATACCGTTGCTGAACCAGGTTGTTTTTCATGATACACAGCAAGGCAAACCCTTAGATCCTGATATCTGCAGCAGAATAAGGCAGCCAAGCCTGGAGAAGTCTCAGCTTCACCTCTTTGATAATGAGAGAGTTGGAGCATTTATGGGATAAGCAGGGTGGTCTTAGGGTGGGAAAAGGTGGTTGAAGGCAGCGAAGAGGTGATAATCTGTGCTCTACACAGGCTTATCTGGGCTACATGCTTCTTCATGGGATGCCAATTCAATAATTGAGGCACTTAGCATGATCTAAAGTTGGAGTTTTTGGCCCTCTGATATCAAAAGGTCATTCATTGGATACCTGGGCAGGCCCAGTTCTACGGTCAATGGTCCCAACCAGTCTTAGCTGGCTTGAGCTGATCAGGAACTGACTCCAAGTTCTGGGAAACAACTTACGCCCTTTGTTCCTAAAGTAACCCATACATCAAAGGTATTATCTTTATGGGTGGTTGAGTTTTGTGATATATCACCTAGACTATGTGAAGCTTGGAGTGTATGCAGTTATTTAGTTAAAGGAAAAAACAAAAACAAAAAACACCCCCAAACCCATACCCCCCTAGAAAAACTAAAGTGAGCTTAATCAGTAAAGACAGGTTACAAGCAGAGGCTTTTGTTTTTGTTTTTTTAAAAAAAACAAGCTGTTCCCTTATCTGCTTTTCTGTGAGACAAACTCAAGGATTTCTGTTAGTCACGAGCTTCTGTTAATCCTGTGGGACACAGTTCCAATACCTGCTCATTTGGGCTCGGTTTGCTAGGTATGGAGCAGATTGCAAACTACTGTGAAATGAAAAATGTTGCCTGCCCTATCAGTGAACAAAGGGTATTGTAACTCTCAAGTCACTACAGCCATCCCAGACAGTGAGCTCTGGAGGAAACTCAGGATGGAGACAGGGGCTGCCCACTGCCAAGCTCTCAGCCACTGCAGTCACCCCCAACTGTGCACCCCAAGGGAATTCAGGATGGAGAAAAGTAGTATTCTGGCCCCATATAGTCAAGATGCATATCAAAGGAATGATTTCAATGAGCCCAGACTCTTGCATCTTCCCATGCATAGAAAAGTGCTAAATTCCTTCACTTGAGATATCTGATTTTCTTTAACAGTAATCTTTTCAAATTCCAACTGCCTGGCTTTTGTCGCAAAAACTCCTGTATGTCCATTATAGGATATGTAAAGGCTCCTCCTTTACCTCTTTGAAGCAGTCTTTCAGAGCCAAGAGGCTGTGACCCAGGCTTAAATCCTCAGTTTTGTCTGCCAAATAAAACATAATTCTCAACTTGTAGGTTGTGTGTGTGTTTCTTTCTCCAGTCAACATCACAGGGACTGCAGGCTGATGGGGCCCAACACGCAGAACAGCTTAAAGCACCTAGACCTACATTCAGCAAGGAGATGTATCCAATCTGGGTACATCTGGTTGCAAGGAGTCTACAGCCAGTCTGAAGGATGTGTCTTTTTCTAATTTGCATCAAGTTGCCATATCAGTTAATGGAAGTGTTATAGCCGTGCGTTCCAGGAAACAAACACTCAGAAGGACAATGCAGATAGTGGAGTGCAGTTTATTACACTGGCGGGCCCAAGGCAGAGTCTCCTCCTAGCCAAGGACCCTGACCAGCATTTGTGAAAATCTTTTATATCCCCTGTGTATGTGTCCGAACCCACCACACCAATTTCCTTGAGACTTACATAAAACAAAGGAAGGGTAAATACAATCACAATAACCCCATCATTTATGTGTTATGTGTTCAAGCAGTTAATAATCAATAAGCCTGCGGTTACATTCCAATAGATACAGAAAGAATTTATGACCTGTCTGGAGGCAGGGGTGATTAGAGTATGTTTTCTCTTAGGCGCGGAGTAACCTGGATGTGATCTTCAAGATTTCCCTGTCCAGAGGGGGTCTTATCCTTCTATTGTAATTTCCATAGCCAATAAGCAGAGTTCAGAGTCCATTGGAGAGGTGGCCGAGCATGAGCAGCATGAACAGGCCTAAGATGGACTCCAGCTCTGTCTGTTTCCTTCTTCAGAAGCACCAAATAGGAAAAGTGAGTTTAGAAAGCAATCATTTATAACCATGGTATGTCTTTAGGGCAACTGTTGCATATATTAAATAATAAAGACATAGCATTAGTGTTCAGTGTGGACGTGAAGATTAGTCATAATTAGTTCTAGGAGCTGCCATATTTCTTCCCTTATCTGTCCAAATACACCCTGACCTTTTTGAGAATATTTAGCTGTTAACTTTGGAGGGACTAATAATAAAGTCATGTCAGTTGCCTTAAAGAATACCTTCTACTTCAACACATAATATCAGGTACAAAATAGCCAGTCACCCAATTCTACAAATAAAAGCAGAAGGAAACACAGGAGCCTTCTAGAAACTCTGTCCAGCTTCTGAAGGTGTGTGAAACCATTAAGACCATGCTAACACCAAGCCCTTTGTAATTCAATATCCTGTGACATGAATGATTTGGTCACCTGAAATAGTGCAATAGGAAAGTTGCAATCTGAACTCCTACTTTGGGCACCTTAAGGGAATGGACCCTTCATGGAGAAAACAGTGAAAATGCATTAGGGTCATTACAGTGAGAAAAGGAACTAGTAAGAGGGAATTGACACTACTCCTTGTCTCTCCAAGCCCACACTTCACATGTTGTAGCCACTCGTTCTGGGAAACAAACTCACTCAGAAGGACAATGCAGATAGTGGAGTGCAGTTTATTATACCAGCGGGCCCAAGGCAGAGTTTCCTCTCAGCCAAGGACCCCAATCGACTTTTGTGAAAACCTTAGAAAATGTCACTAAGAACAAAGCTAATGGGAGGTGATGGAATTCCAGTCGAGCTATTTCAAATCCTGAAAGATGATGCTGTGAAAGTGCTGCACTCAATATGCCAGCAAATTTGGAAAACTCAGCAGTGGCCACAGGACTGGAAAAGGTCAGTTTTCATTTCATTTCCCAAAGAAAGGCAATGCCAAAGAATGCTCAAACTACTGCACAATTGCACTCATCTCACATGCTAGTAAAGTAATGCTCAAAATTCTCCAAGCTAGGCTTTAGCAATATGTGAACCGTGAACTTCCCAATGTTCAAGCTGGTTTTAGAAAAGGCAGAGGAACCAGAGATCAAATTGCCAACATCTTCTGGATCATGGAAAAAGCAAGAGAGTTCCAGAAAAACATCTACTTCTGCTTTCTTGACTATGCCAAAGCCTTTGACTGTGTGGATCACAATAAACTGTGGAAAATTCTGAAAGAGATGGGAATACCAGACCACCTGATCTGCCTCTTGAGAAATTTGTATGCAGGTCAGGAAGCAACAGTTAGAACTGGACATGGAACAACAGACTGGTTCCAAATAGGAAAAGGAGTTCGTCAAGGCTGTATATTGTCACCCTGTTTATTTAACTTATATGCAGAATACATCATGAGAAACGCTGGACTGGAAGAAACACAAGCTGGAATCAAGATTGCCAGGAGAAATATCAATAACCTGATATACAGATGATACCACCCTTATGGCAGAAAGTGAAGAGGAACTAAAAAGCCTCTGGATGAAAGTGAAAGTGGAGAGTGAAAAAGTTGGCTTAAAGCTCAACATTCAGAAAACGAAGATCATGGCATCCGGTCCCACCACTTCATGGGAAATAGATGGGGAAACAGTGGAAACAGTGTCAGACTTTATTTTTCTGGGCTCCAAAATCACTGCAGATGGTGACTGTAGCCATGAAATTAAAAGACGCTTACTCCTTGGAAGGAAGGTTATGACCAACCTAGATAGCATATTCAAAAGCAGAGATATTACTTTGCCAACAAAGGTTCGTCTAGTCAAGGCTATGGTTTTTCCTTTGGTCATGTACGGATGTGAGAGTTGGACTGTGAAGAAGGCTGAGCGCCAAAGAATTGATGCTTTTGAACCGTGGTGTTGGAGAAGACTCTTGAGAGTCCCTTGGACTGCAAGGAGATCCAACCAGTCCATTCTGAAGGAGATCAGCCCTGGGATTTCTTTGGAAGGAATGATGCTAAAGCTGAAACTCCAGTACTTTGGCCACCTCATGCGAAGAGTTGACTCACTGGAAAAGACTGATGCTGGGAGGGATTGGGGGCAGGAGGAGAAGGGGACGACAGAGGATGAGATGGCTGGATGGCATCACTGACTCGATGGACGTGAGTCTGAGTGAACTCCAGGAGTTGGTGATGGACAGGGAGGCCTGGCGTGCTGCGATTCATGGGATCGCAAAGAGTCGGACACGACTGAGCGACTGATCTGATCTGATCTGATTGATTATATTGTTTTGTTTCATTTTTGTTTCTAAAGTCCTTTAAAAAATATTTATTTATTTTTGGCTGTGCTGGGTCTTCATTGCTACATGTGGACTTTCGCTAGTTGCAGCAAGCAGGGGCTACTCTCTAGTTGCAGTGCGTCAGCTTCTCATTGTGGTGGTTTCTCTTGTTGCAGAGCAAGGGCTCTAGGGTGTGTGGGCTTCAATAGATGCGATGCATGAGCTCAGTAGTTTAGCTGCCCTGTTGCGTGTAACATCTTCCCAGACCAGCGATCAAACCAGTATCCCCTGCATTGGCAGGCAGATTCTTAACCACTGGACCACCAAGGAAGTACTTAAAGTCCTTTTTTGTACTGATGGTTCAGTTTGATCTTGGATCCAGATGCCCTCTCCCAGTGAGATCTTCCATCTAGATTCCTTAAGTCAGATGTCTCACTGCTACACTCAATAATGTACTCTAACAATATGCTGAATGAGTAGATAGATGGATGAGTGAATGAATAAATGATTTTAACAGGAAGTTGAAGGGACTTTACTGGATATCATGGGATTTCAGTGAAACCATAAAGATGAGAATAATAGGTGAAAGTTACCCTCACTTCTCAAAAAGAGGTACTACAATAGATGAGTGCTTCCTTGATGGCTCAGCAGTAAAGAATCCACCTGCCAATGCAGGAGATGTGGGTTCAATCTCTCGGTCGGGAAGATCTGCTGGAAGGGGAAATGGCAACCCACTCCAGTATACTTGCCTGGGAAACCCCATGGACAGAGGAGCCTGGGTGGCTGACAGTCCATGGGATTGCAAAGAGTTGGACATGACTGGGCACGCACACACACACCAGCAGAATAGCTGATGCAACATGTGTTTATCTGCATTACAAAGTTAGATGCTAGACGTACCTATGCCAGACTTAGTAGAAAACATTGGAACAAGTTCAGTGGCCATCAATACTTTCTTCTACCTTCAGTCTTTATAAGACTATCTTATAAATCATTTGATGTGATTTTCGGGAGTCATTGGGAAAGAAGAGTTCAGCCAAGGGCTGCTGCTCATTTCTAGGTGTTTCCTTGTTTCTTTTCGTGGATATTCCACATTCTTCCACTTGGCTTCTCACCAGAAAGCTGATAGCTTGCTGAGATACAGAATCCTGTGGCTTCATGTTTTTTTGTTTTTGTTTGTTTTGTATTCTTTTAGCTGCACTGTGCAACCTGAGGGATCTTAGTTCCCCAACCAGGGATGGAACCCCTTGCCGCCTGCATTGGAAATACAGAGTCTTAACCACTGGACCACCAGGGACTTCAAGTTCCTGTGGTTCTTGGTGTATCCACAGGGAAGGAGGGAGGTGAGAGTTCTTAGGGGAACTGCAACCTGGGAGACTTATGTGAAACATACTGGAATCCATATCTAACCAAGTCATGCTAAAGGTGGAATGTTAGCTGGCATTGACTGTGACGGGAGGTCTAGGAATGAAGGCATCAATAGGCAGATAGCACTCTATACTTGGAGAAGCAAGGATGGGTAAATGGATACTATGAACAGTCTCTAGTTCATAGTATTATGAACTAGTATTATCTATTAAGCAGTCTTGATAGGAGGTTGCTCAAGAGGTTAAAGGGACTACAGCATGAAAAGGATTTCGGACAGACTAGTTGGGCAAGAATTAGAAAGGAAGAAGCATGCAAGTTATGCACAGAGCACATTGCCCACATCAGAAAACTATACAGTATGGAGGCTCATGTAGGGATACTTCCAAAGGATCTGCCAATGCACCTGACCAGGTGCAAGGTAGGGACCCTACCATGTACGGAAGACTTCTGTAGCCAAGGGACAATCACAAATAGCATTAGCTAAGTAAATTGAGGCTCCCTATTTTTTCTAATATCTTCGACTTTGTCTCATTACAGGGAGGAAGTAGAGGAAGGGTGGAATCGCTCACACCCCCTATCCTCATTGCAAGGCCTCAAGCCACAGTTTAGGTAGAACCTGCAAGGAGAATTGATACTTGGAATTGCATATGAGATTGGAGTTTTGACTTGGGCAAGATTGAACTTGACTTTTCAGCAGCTAAACAATGATTCATTATCAAAATGAGACTGCTATTATTGAAAGTGGTTGATATGTTTTCTAGTGGTAGGGACCAAACAATTTTTAAAGAAAATGGAATATTAAGCTTCACTGGTAGCTCAGATGGTAAAGAATCTGCCTGCAATTTGGGAGACCCAGGTTCAATCCCTGGGTTGGGAAGATCCCCTGGATAAGGGAATGGCAACCCACTCCAATAGTCTTACTGGGAGAATTCCATGGACAAATTAGCCTGGTGGGCTACAATCCATGGGGTCCCAAAGTGTTGGGCACAACTGAGTGAATAACACTTTCAGTTTCCCATTTGGACCTAAAAAAGCTCAGTATATTTAATATTGAATGAATGAATGGATTCAAGATTGGTGGCAATGGATTCCTATCATTGTACACTCCAAATCCCTGTTTCTTGGACTCCTGAGGTCTTTGTAGTCAGAAAAGTCATTCATTCATTCATTCAACTTTTAATTGGCTTCTCAGTTTGTGTCTAGCATTGAGATAGGCCCTGGGGGCCCTAAATGAGTGAGCCAGACCTTGGACATCCTGGAGCTTGCCTTTCCATTGAAAAAGGAGGAAATTCCATTGAGCTCTGAAAGATGCCTCAGGCCTGGGTTGGGAGAGATCTGGGGTGTCAGCTCAAGAAGGGAGTGCTATTGTTCAAAGGTCAGATTTCCTGACTCTGGTCTGGCCCTGGCTTACTCATTCATTCACTCAAGAAATTTGTGTAAAGAACTTCCCTACTTTGGGATAGTCTGCTTGGCATTGTCCTTAGAAGGGCATCTCTGGGGTAGATATTCCAGTGGGACAACTCTATGTTTCACACTCTGACAAGTTCAGGTAGCAAAGATACAGTGGTATGGGTTAAATATTTTGAGATCTATATTTTCTATTAACTCCCTAACTTTCCCAATTGCTTGCTGGTGCCATGTTTACCTCAGACTAGAAATAATTCTAGAAAACAAGGCAGGTTCCATTGGCTAGAGTCAGAACATTGAGGGCCTGAACACCTGCAGGGAAATGAGGAAGTATCTGTGGCAGTTATGGTGTTTTTCCCCTCATCTGAACCTTGGGAATAGGGTTGCCAGATACAGTTGAAATACTTGGATATAGTTATTCCAAAACATTAGGTATCATTTATCTGAAATTCAAGTTTAACTGGGCATCCTGTATGTGTTTGCTGTGTGTGCTCAGTCACTTCAGTCATATCCAACTCTTTGTTATCCCTTTGGACTGTAGCTCACCAGGCTCCTCTATCCATGGGATTTTACAGACAAAATCACTGAAGTGGGTTGCCATGCCCTCCTCCAAGGGACTTCCCAGCCCAGGGATTGAACCTGCATCTCTTGTGTCTCCCACATTGGCAGGCAGGTTCTTTACCACTAGTACCACTTGGGAAGTCCGGGCATCCTGTATCTTAATTTGTAAATTTGTAATTCCCAGCCTTACCGGGGAAGAGTTCTCTTTGACCCAAGAAAGGCCATGAAACTCAACTCCCGGGTTTTCAGGAACCTCTTCCCCTATGAATCTTCTCTTCATCCCCATATGTAAGGCCTAGCTGGACCCTACTGATGACCCTCTGCATCAAGCCCTCATGGAGCGGGTGAGGATAATGCAATGTGAAAAATTTACTTGGGGACCAGGAGACTGGGCTCTAGACCATAGTCTGCCACGTGAACAGTTCTGTGACTTTGTACAGGACAGTTTCCCTCTCTGGACATTTCCCTATTCAGAAATTAAAGTATCAAGGTGGATTTAGCTTCAGAGTGCAATCAGGGCAGGAATACTTGGCATTTACCCACTCTGTACCAAGTTTGGGGTCTCTCTCTTTCTGTGTGTGTGTGTGTGTGTGTGTGTGTGTGCATGTTGAGGGATGGATGAGAGATCCCCAACTGTCCCAGATAATGCAGGACTTAACAAGCCTTGCTTTTCTGGTTTTGTAGTTGGGAAGTGACGCCTGACAGAGACAATGGGAGAATGAAGAGCAGTTAGAGGCTCTGTCCCATTTCTGTCTCAGTTTTCCTCTTTCAGAATGACCCCACTCCCATACCTCCTGGCTAAACAAAAATTCTTTTCTATGTTCTTAAATACAGCAGGCTCACAAGAAATAACAAAGGCACAGTGGCAGACTGTTGAATTGAGATTGTAAAGGTTCAGCCATGGCAGCCTAGTGTTCAAGCTTCCTGGGGATCTGGTCATCCTGTCTGGGAGGCTGCTCCCAACTGCCTTGGTTATTCATTCATTCTGTCTTGTTCTGAAGCATAAGGCAAAGATGAACAGCAGCTCTGTACAGAATCCAAAGGGAAGACAGAGAAACAACTGCAACAAGAGGAGAGAAAAGTGTTTTCCTTCAAGTGCTGCCTTTATTCCTCACTCTTAGGTCACAGACAATCAGTAGGACAGAGAGAGAACTGAGAGGATCCTCACTGGCCGCATGACCTGGGGCAAATTAATCAACCTCTCTGAGCCTTAGTTACCTCATCTTTAAAGTGACTAATAGTGGGTCACACCTCAGAGGGGAGTTGAAGGGCTAAATGAGCTAATGTATGTGCCTGCTGGCGGTGAGTGTGTTGGGTTTGGTCCCTGATTCTCGGTGTTAAGATAAAATAGAAGCCCATACTCTCTGTTTTAACCAAGATGCAATTCCAAGGTAGGATATAACTACTGCTAAATAAGGCAGCCAGTCCATAATTTTTGCAAGAGTGGTTATGGCAACCATACTTTTTAAAGTCACTAAAAGTTGACAAAGGACATGAAATTGTGATTAGGTGACAACAAAAAGTGATGGGATGACATAAATAAACCTACGAAGAAGGAAAAGAAGAAACTCAGAATATGAAATGCAGGTAGGGAAACAAGAACTCAGTCGGGGCAGGATAATTGTGTGTGACCAAGCTGGGGCTGGGAATCTGTCTCTAGTCTGAATAGGACAAAGGACGTGAACATGGAGTGGATATTGTTACATGGTCTGCAGCCCTTCCTATCATGATTGCCTGAGCCATTCTGCTACTTGTTGGGCACACCCTGGAAGAAGAGGAGGGATTATCGCCCACCAGTTGGAATAAAGCATCCTGGCTTGAGCTTCTTGGTCCTGTGTCCTTCCTCTCCTTTGATTCATCCCACCTGCCTGTGTCTCCACTGGGAGCTCCCTTGGTGGAGACATGCTTTTATTGTCCTCTCTCCATAAATTCCCAGTAACTCCTAGCTTCTGAGAAGTACCAGGTATTCCCTGCCCAGGAGTGGGTCTCACTCGTATCTGAGTAGTTGGAATACTTTTGTGGGAGCCATAACACATTGGCTATTGCCAGGTAGATACCTCGTGAAGGGCTTAAGAGAAACTCCCCTGTCAGGAGGCCAGGAGAGCCCATGTCTGAAACACTCAAGGTTGCAGGAGAAATGAAAGGTCTGACATGAGAAACAAAGGGTCTGCTTGTACTGTTTGCCCACCTCAGGTGCATTTGCTACCCTTCTCTGCCCTACTCTGTGCTCAGAGAGTGACTCTACACATGACAGTTTTTGGGGTCACATGCCAGTTGGATTCTGGTTGGGTTTGACCAAGGGAAGGTGCCTGAGACTGGAAGGCGCAGGAGAGAGAGGTCAGGGTATACTACTTCTTGCTCTGAGTGGCTCCATCCCTCCAGGAGCAGCCCCTTCCCAGTGACTCCAGCTCTCACTGAGCTCTTGTGTCATCATTTCCTTCTCTTGCTCTCCAGTCCTAAGGGTGATAAAGCTACCCTCTGCTGCTGGTTTCTGGGAGCCCCATCACCCCTTGTTGATTCCCTTATCTCCACCCACACCTCTGTAAATATTTTCTTTATTAAAGGTTTCTCATTTGAACCAGCTGAGTTGAATTCACTTCCTACTAAGATTCCAACTGGCACATAGAGAAAGACTAAAGACATCTAGGATCTTAATTTGGTTTTCTGGGTATCAGAGGTGCAGGTTAGAGGTGAGGAAGGATGTGTAATAAAGCTGGAAGATATGGGAGAAGGACCCAGGAATCAAGCCCAATAGAAGAGCTGGGTCACATGAATCTAAATTACAGGTTACTGTTATCGGTCTGTGCTGGTGCTGAAACCTAGGAGGCATTCTCTGGGAAAGGAGAAGGCAGCGGTCTCTCATATTGGGAACAAAGTTGCATCTTCACTCTGGGGAATCCTTCTGCATCCAGCAGAGCTCAGTCCGAATGGAGTGGAAACCAGAGCTGTGCATGAGACCAGATCCAGGCAATAGTCATGATAGAGAGCTAATTCCACCAGAGAAACTGGAGCAGGTAATATGGATAAAGGCAGGAAGGTTTAGGGTTACTCGCATGGTATTAGAGAAGCCTGAGTAGGAATAAGATCAGGGACAGGCAAGAACAGACACAAATCAACTGGTGATAAATGCATGATGGCAGAATCACAGCTCATGAGTTATGCAGCTTTGGCTGGCTCTTTAGTGCTTATGGGGAAGGAGAGGATTATTGTGATAAAGATAGGTAAAGACGATTGGGAGATTGGGACTGATGTATACACACTACTATATGTAAAATAGATAACTAATAAAAACCTGCGGTAGAGCACAGTGAACTCTACTCAGTACTCTGTAATGGACAATATGGGAAAAGAATTTAAAATAAAAGAGTGGATATATGTACATGCATAACTGATACACTTTATTGTATACCTGAAAATAACACAACATTGTAAATCGACTATGCTCTAATAAAAATTAAAATAAAAAATGGGTAAAGATTCTTGAAAGCAGAAAAGACAATTGCAGAATGTACCTAGGAAGTAGATTGTCAGTGTGTTACTCACAGAGGAATTCTATTGGTAATATATGATATTCGACTGGATTTGTGTAAAAGTTATCCTTGGACCAGGCTCCCAGCTTCCTAGTCTTGTGTCAGTGGAGTTTCTTTTCAGTCGTTTATGGGATATTCACCTGGCAGTAGCCAGGTCATCACGGCTCCCATCTCCACCTCTGCTATCTTTGTTGCTGGTGACCCAGGAGTGCCTGAACACCACTCTCCCTTCACCCCCTTGGATGTTGCTGCCTCTCTCTTTGCATTAGCACAGGCTGAAGTGGGAGCAGAGCATATTTCCCTGTTCTGTCCCATCCCCTAATCCTTTTCAGTACCTCCACAAAAGGTAGAGGGTAGATAGGAGGTGTAGATTTTCCGTAAAGAAGCCAAGTGTTTAAAATCTCAATTTATTTCTCTGTAATTGAGATTAAATTATCTCTTTAGCCTTGATTTCCGCATTTTGGGGGAAAAATGGATTTTGCCAATTCCTATACATACATGCATCTGAAATCTGGGGCTTTAAATTTTATTTGATTGGCCCATTTGTTTATCCTTTCTGTGAATACCTGACTCTTCAGTTTTACCATAACTTTATAATAAATATTGCTGGCTGATGGATTAAGTCCCTTCTTCAAAAATGTGCCTTGAAAAAATACATGCTTTGGTTTGAATTTGGTATAATTCAAAGTTTGTCAAGTTGAATTTGTCAAGCTCACTGTTGATTTTTGTTTCTGCATCTTGTAGTCCACTACCTTTTTGTACTCTCTTATTAGTTTATTAGGTTTTACTAGGTTATTCTGGGTTTTATTTGCAAAGTATATTATCTGCAAATACTCACAATGGTATTCCTCTTTTCTAATCCTTACAATGTTTTTTCTCTTGTCTCATTAGACTGACTTCTAGTAGTTTGAATGGAAGGGATGAGAGCAGACAGTCCTATCTCATTCTTGCTTTAAAAGGGGGCACCGATTTCTTTTTAATGTTCATTGTGGGACTCCCACTCACTCTTTTAGAAATTCTGTTATCTACCTAAGGGGTCTGCCTCACCCAGGATTTGTCCCTCTCCCCTGGTGCTAAGGAACTCCATCCATGAGAATTTCCTGGGGATTCCAGAAGGGCAGTGAAAGGTGGCTGTTGACTTTGCAGTTTCCGCAGCACAGCGCAAGATGAGCTTTTGCTTCCAGAGCTTCTCCCCATCTGCATTTTTTGCAGGCACACCTCTTCATCCTCTACAATTTCCAGTGAGTGTCTGTTGAATCATGTAGAAAGGCATCTCTCTCTCTCTTTACCCCACCTCCGTCTTTCCTTCTCCCTCTCCATTCTCCTTCTCTCGTCAAAGACAAACGATATAGTTAAAACCCACAAGGAGGCAGGATAACATTTTTTTTCATGCTCCATAATTTCCAAGACCACCTCTTCTCAGTGAATTAAACTTCACAGTTTTATGTGGACGATCCCTGGCTCCATTTTTTTGGTCCCAATCTGCTGTTTCAGACTGTGTACATGGGTCCACTGAGAGTAAGACAAAGCACTACCTCTTAGTAATTGTTCCCTCAGCTCTGCAAAAACCAACTTTGAAAATCACTGAAATGGCCACAAAGAGGCTCAAAGTCTTAGCCAAGGGCTACCCTCCTTTCCACTCTGAGATGGGGACAGAGTGTGGTTTTCTTCTTGTAATGCAATAGAGCAGATAAGGGGTATCTTTCAAGTTCAACTTTTTATTTTTTTTAATGGGGAAAAAAACCTGCTTTCCTAGACATGTGATCTCCAGTAAGTGTGGACTGTTCTTTGGTTAAATGTATGTGTTTTCATCGCAGACGTTTCTTTCCAAGGGCTTTCAATTTGTGGCAGACATGTAGGAAGGAGGGGCTTCAGGGATGCTGCAAGAAGTGGCAATTTGATCAACTCAAACCTTGGGCTCTGATTTTATTCAACTAATACTTCAGGTTATGTCTTGTGACAAACAAAATATGAACTTAAAAGGTTACAGTCAATTCTTTTTATTCACAGTAGTTATGTTCCATAAAGTTACCACAAATGATGAATATTGAACTATTGCTCTAAGGGAATTATAAGGTTAGGTTCCTGCAAGCCTCTGGTCACAATATTTTCGTCAACCAATCAATACATAACCTTGTTTTACATGTGTTTCTGTTCAAAGACATTTTGCTTAAGATATATTGTTGATTCATCAACACTCATGGCGCACAGTACTGCAATTCATGCCTCAACAAAGCTTATCTCATAGATATATTTTCTCTTTCATCTTGTGCTTAGATCACTGAAAGTCCTTCAGCTGTCATTTGGTATCAAACTGATACCAAAAGCATAAGAATGCAAAAACCATGGCACTACATAGAACATGAAAAAGATACTTGTTTACACTATGAGAGCTGAAACAAGGAAGGAGGGTGTCAGTTTCTTTGATCTCTGCTGGGAACGTGAACACTGGGTGACTCACATTTCCCCTGCTCCGCGCATGCCTGTGAATGACCATGAACATTGATTTTGGGGTTACAAATATATTTTAGCATGCAGCAGAATTCACAAATATACTCTGAGAATAATGAGCACTGACTGTACATAGAAAAGTATTTCCATCTATTTCTTAAAAGTAAGTTTGTTTCTTAAAAACAAACATTGTTTGAACAACTCTTGGATGAAGTTAGGTGCTTTGTGATTCTAATAGCTATTCACAGGGGAGCCTTGAGAACAACTCATATTTCAATTTGTCCAATGATCTCATTCCTACCTCAAGGACTTCTAGGCTGGGCGAGGGCGGGGAGGTGTAACCATCTTTAAATGATGGAGTAAAATGGCACTGGGGTTTAAACATGCCTCCACATATCAAATGTGTCTCATAGAACCTGGCAACAGAGAAGGTGGCAATATAGGTGCTTTCTTATTTTCTATCCTCTCCCCTAATTTGATCACCTCTTCTTTTTTCTTTTAAAAGTGATGAGGATAGTTGGTAATGACGAGGGTATGAGTGAACTCTCCAGCTTAGAAATTTCTAAATTTCCAAAGAAGAGTCATCCTGGATTTATTGTATAAGAGCAGATGCTGCGAAGTTCTACAGATGCAAGTCCTTGGCTTCTGACATGTTTTCTGACATTTTTATAGCCTGAAAGTTCTGACAAGTGTGTCCAGTGGGAGGGAATTCAAATAGTTCTGCTTTGACTTCAGTCTCATATAGGCCTTTGATCTTTTTCTGTGGCAAACAGTTCCACCCTGTTGACCTACAAATTAAAGACAGAGATGGAGCCATCACTTGTTGAATAGCTGAGCACATCAGTGCTGTTACTTGGGGTGGAGTTTGCTGTCTGACCGCCTGGGCTCTGCTTAATCCTCCTGCTTTTATTGCCCTCTCTAAACTTGACCCCTAGGCTGCGCTGACTGGCAGTATTACTTGTCCCTTTCTGGACCACCTGTTATGTGCCTTCCAAATCAGCCTCAACTTACAGCTGTCCTCAGTAATACACAGGAGAGTAAATACCCAGCTGGAGTCAAGCAATTTGGGGAGTACCAAAGTGCTACTCATTCAACCTTAAAGATGGTGACACAGTTGGTAACTGGGTGAATTAGTTTCCTATTATTGCTATAACAAATCAACACAGATTTAATAGCTTAAAACAATACAAATTTATTCTCTCATAGTTCTGGAGGTCAGAAGTCCAAAAAGAGTTTGTGAGGCTAAAATCAAGGTGTCAATGGGATGCATTCCTTCTAGAGACTCTAGGGGCGAGTTTCTTTTGTTACCTTTTTCAGCTTTTACAAGGTATCTACATTCTTTGGTTTGTGACTCCTTCCTCCATCGTCAAAGCACATTGTTCCAGTCTCTGCTTTTGTTGTTATACCTCCTTTTTTCTGACTTTGTCCTTGTTTTTCTCTTATAAGGATGCTTATGATTACTTTGGGCTTCCCCCAGACAATACAAATGTATCTCCTAGTCTCAAGATGCTTAATTTAATCACACAAAGTTCCTTTCCCCATAAGATTACATATTGACAGGCCTTAGGAATTAGGATGTGGACATATTTAGGGGGTCATTATTGAGCCTACCATATTGGGGAATACAAGATTCAGTCAGAAGTACTTCACTAGATTTGTAAACCCAAAGTTAAGAAATAAGTTCAGTTCAGTCGCTCAGTCGTGTCCAACTCTTTGCGAGCCCATGAACCACAGCATGCCAGGCCTCCCTGTCCAACACCAACTGCCGGAGCCTACCCAAACTCATGTCCATTGAGTTGGTGCTGTCATCCAACCATCTCATCCTCTGTCATCCCCTTCTTCTCCTGCCCTCAATCTTTCCCAGCATCAGGGTCTTTTCCAATGAGTCAGCTCTTTGCATCAGGTGGCCAAAGTATTAGAGTTTCAGCTTCAACATCAGTCCTTCCAATGAACACTCAGGACTGATCTCCTTTAGGATGGACTGGTTGGATCTCCTTGCAGTCCAAGGGACTCTCAAGAGTCTTCTCCAACACCACGGTTCAAAAGCATCGATTCTTCGGTGCTCAGCTTTCTTCGTAGTCCAAATCTCACATCCATACATGACTACTGGAAAAACCATAGCCTGGACTAGACGGACCTTTGTTGGCAAAGTAATGTCTCTGCTTTTTAATATGCTATCTAGGTTGGTCATAACTTTCCTTCCAAGGAGTGTCTTTTAATTTCATGGCTGCAGTCACCATCTGCAGTGATTTTGGAGCCCCCCCAAAATAAAGTCTCCCATTGTTTCCACTGTTTCCCCATCTATTTGCCATGAAGTGATGGGACCAGATGCCATGATCTTAGTTTTCTGAATGTTGAGCTTTAAGCCAACTTTTTCACTCGCCTCCTTCACTTTCATCAAGAGGCTCTTTAAATTCTTCTTCGCTTTCTGCCATAAGGGTGCTGTCATCTGCATATCTGAGGTTATTGTTATTTCTCCTGGCAATCTTGATTTCAGCTTGTGCTTCCTCCAGCCCAGCGTTTCTCATGATGTACTCTGCATATAAGTTAAATAAGCAGGGTGACAATATACAGCCTTGACGTACTCCTTTTCCTATTTGGAACCAGTCTGTTGTTCCATGTCCAGTTCTAACTGTTGCTTCCTGATCTGCATATAGGTTTCTCAAGAGGCAGGTCAGGTGGTCTGGTATTCCCATCTCTTTCAGAATTTTCCACAGTTTATTGTGATCCACACAGTCAAAGGCTTTGGCATAGTCAATAAAGCAGAAATAGATGTTTTTCTGGAACTCTCTTGCTTTTTAAATGATCGAGCGGATGTTGGCAGTTTGATCTCTGGTTCCTCTGCCTTTTCTAAAAGCAGCTTGAACATCTAGAAGTTCATGGTTCTCGTATTGCTGAAGCCTGGCTTGGAGAATTTTGAGCATCATTATACTTGAGTGTGAGATGCGTACAAGTGTGCAGTAGTTTGAGCATTCTTTGGAATTGCCTTTATTTGGTTAAGAGATAGTTTAGCTAAAATCTTGCTTGGAGCAAAGGAGTCAGGCTTAGCTGGAGTAATGTGAGAACCAGAAATATCAGCACTGTGTATTTCTATGATGCTATAATAAGAATAACTGTGGAGTAGAACCATGGGGTTATCCCTTCTTTAAATGAAGCTC
This sequence comes from Bos indicus, assembly GCF_029378745.1. Lineage (NCBI taxonomy): Eukaryota > Metazoa > Chordata > Mammalia > Artiodactyla > Bovidae > Bos > Bos indicus. The sequence goes on from NC_091772.1 coordinate 47,565,995, forward strand.
AGAGATCAGGAAAGTGATGGCCTAATTATAAAATAAAAATTCTGCAGTGAAAACTGGGTAGCTGTGGGTGGTAATACTTTTCTGAGTCAGCTATGGGCCCCTCAGTTTTCCCTTTCTCTTGATATTCATACAACTCTCTGCAGATGGTAGAGGGTGATGAAATGATGAGGTGGCAGAGCAAGAGGAGAACTAATTCCCAGAGTTCACAGCTGTCTCTATATGATACAATAACCATTTGCTGAAATAAAATAAAAATGCAGAACTTCAGGCATACTGTCTGAGTAAGAATGTGAAATGATGCTTGAAGCCTTTTGTGAAAATTTCTGTTAGCTATTGTAGCTCAAACATCGAACATCAATGAGAAGGAATTCATCTAAGTATTTCCTGTCCATGGAATTCGGGGGTCCAAATCTTTAATAATCTTCCTTCTCTAGGTTCAGTCAAGTAATGGCTAAAATCTTTAGATTGACATAGATGTTTAACTAATCAAAATACCAAAGTATTGAAAGTTTAACTGAGATAAAGAAAATTTAGAGCCTTACCTTTGGAAATCCCTAATTATATCACTAGCATTATGGCATGTAATTTCTTCCTTAAAATAAATTTTTTTTTTTTTTGCCACAGGCTGCAGCATTTGTGGAAGTATTATGAATCACTTATTTCTCTATAAAACTTATATTTGATTTACTTGTGCCGTGGATTGGAATAAGCAAACATATCACTATATTAATTTATCTGAACTTCTATTCTCTGGCTATGAACTATCATTTTCTTAAAGGATCCTTAACTTCTCACCTACTAATATTTTCATTATTTCTTAATTTTTAACATTAGCACCAGGTTCCATCACTGAAAAAGCTGCTGGCTTTTTTCTAGGGGCATACACATTTTTTAGACTAAGATATATAGTCATTCATTATTTCATAAGAGCAACTGGTTATACAATGTTGAATAAATAGCAAGGAAGCTCCATTGAAATGGACTGCCATGTGATTGGCTAGTCACTATTGACTAGTCACAATAGGTCTAGTCACTATTGTCCAAGATTGAAGCTTTCACCTCCAAAATGGCAAATGATTACATCATGAATTTTTTGATTGCTCATGAATTATGTCACAAATATCAAAGCTGCCATTATCAAGGGCTCCCATATTTGATATCAACTATATTTTCCTGCACTGTCAATGTTGAAGTCATACTGCTTTCTCCTTATTTATGTTTTTTTTTTGGAGGCATATATGTATTTTTAGTCTTTGAAAGAACCAATTTTTGGTTATATTGAATTTCTCTAACAATTTCCTATTTTTTATATCATTGATTTCTGCTTTAATTTTTTAAAAATTTATTTTTTAATTAAAGGATAATTGCTTTACAGAATTTTGTTGTTTTCTGTCAAACCTCAACATGAATCAGACATCAGTTCAGTTCAGTTGCTCAGTCGTGTCCGACTCTTTGCGACCCCATGAATCGCAGCACACCAGGCCTCCCTGTCCATCATCAACTCCCGGAGTTCACCCAGACTCACATCCATCGAGTCAGTGATGCCATCCAACTATCTCATTCCTCTGTCATCCCCTTCTCCTCCTGCCCCCAATCCCTCCCAGCATCAGAGTCTTTTCCAATGAGTCAATTCTTCGCATGAGGGGGCCAAAGTACTGGAGTTTCAGCTTTAGCATCATTCCTTCCAAAGAAATCCCAGGGCTGATCTCCTTCAGAATGGACTGGTTGGATCTCCTTGCAGTCCAAGGGACTCTCAAGAGTCTTCTCCAACACCACAGTTCAAAAGCATCAATTCTTTGGCGTTCAGTTTTCTTCACAGTCCAACTCTCACACCCATACATGACCACAGGAAAAACCATAGCCTTGACTAGACGGACCTTTGTTGGCAAAGTAATGTCTCTGCTTTTTAATATGCTATCTAGGTTGGTCATAACTTTCCTTCCAAGGAGTTAGCGTCTTTTAATTTCATGGCTGCAGTCACCATCCACAGTGATTTTGGAGCCCAGAAAAATAAAGTCTGACATAGGTATACATATATCCCCTCACTTTTGAACCTCCCCACCATCTCCCTCCCCATCCTACCCCTCTAGGTTGATACAGAGCCCCTGTTTGAGTTTCCTGAGACATACAGCAAATTCCCATTGGCTATCTATTTTACATATGGTAACATAAGTTTCTATGTTACTCTCTCCATACATCTCACCCTCTCCTCCCCTCTCTCCATGTCCATAAGTTTATTCTCTATGTTTGTTTCTCCATGCTACCTGGCAAATAAATTCTTCAGTACTATTTTTCTAGATTCCATATATATGCATTAGTATATGCTATTTATCTTTCTCTGACTTACTTCACTCTGTTTAATAAGGCTCTAGGTTCATCCACCTCATTAGAACTGATTCAAATGCAATCCTTTTTATGGTTGAGTAATACTCCATTGTGTATATGTACCACAACTTCTTTATCCATGCATCTGTCGATGGACATCTAGGTTGCTTCCATGTTCTAGCTATTGTAAATAGTGCTGCAGTGAACAATGGTATGCATGTGTCTTTTTCAATTTTGGTTTCCTCAGGGTATGTGCCTAGGAGTGGGATTGCTGGGTTCTATGGTGGTTTTATTCCTAGTTTTTAAATGAATCTCCATACCGTCTTCCATAGTGGCTGTACCAATTTACACTCCTGCAAACAGTGCAAGAGCATTCCCTTTTCTCCACACCCTGTCCAGCATTTACTGTTTGTAGACTTTTTGATGATGGCCATTCTAACCAGAGTGAGGTGATATCACATTGTAGTTTTGATTTGCATTTCTCTAATAATGAGTGATGTTGAGCATATTTTCATGTGTTTGTTAGCCATCTGGATGTCTTCTTTGGAGAAATGTCTGTTTAGCTTTTTTCCCCACTTTTTGATTGGGTTATTTCTTTTTCTGGCATTGAGTTGTATGAGCTTCTTGTATATTTTGGAATTAATTCTTTGTTAGTTGTTTCATTTGCTATTATTTTCTCTCACTCTGAGGGTTGTCTTTTCACCTTGCTTATAGTTTCCTTTGCTGTGCAAAAGCTTTTAAGTTTAATCAGGTCCCACTTGTTCACTTGATTGAAGGCAGAAGGAGAAGGAAGGAGAAAATTGAAGGCAGGAGGAGAAGGGGACGACAGAGGATGAGATGGTTGGATGGCTTCACTGACTCAGTGGACATGAGTTTGGGTAAACTCCGGGAGTTGGTTGGTGATGGACAGGGAGGTCTGGCGTGCTGCAGTCCATGGGGTTGCAAAGAGTTGGACGTGACTGAGCGACTGAACTGAATTGAACTGACTTGTTTACTTTTGTTTTTATTTCCATTACTCTAGGAGGTGGGTCATAGAGGATCTTGCTTTGATTTATGTCATCGAGTGTTCTGCCTATGTTTTCATCTAAGAGTTTTGTAGTTTCTTGTCTCCCATTTAGGTCTTTAATCCATTTTAATTTGATCTTTGTGTGTGGTTTTAGGAAGTGTTCTAATTTCATTCTTTTACATGTAGCTGTCCAATTTTCCCAGCACCATTTATTGAAGAGGCTGTCTTTGCCCCATTGTATATTTTTGCCTCCTTTGTCAAAAATAAGGTACCCATAGGTGCATGGGTTTATTTCTGGGTTTTCTATCTTGTTCCATTGGTCTATATTTCTGTTTTGGTGCCAGTACTATGTTGTCTTGATGACTGTAGCTTTGTTGTATAACCTGAAGTCAGAAAGGTTGATTCCTCCAGCTGCATTCTTTCTCATGACTGCTTTGGTTATTTGGGGTCTTTTGTGTTTCCATATGAATTGTGAGATTTTTTGTTCTAGTTCTGTGAAAAATGCCTTTGGTAATTTGATAGGGATCACATTGAATCTGGAGATTTTGTTTGTAGTGTAGATTTTCACAATATTGATTCTTCCTACCCAGGAACATGGGCTATCTCTCCATTTGTTTATGTTGCTTTTTATTTCTTTCATTAGTGTCTTATAATTTTCTGTGTACAGTTCTTTTGTCTCCCTAGTGAATTTATTCCTAGATATTTTATTCTTTTTGTTGCAATGGTGAATGTGATTGATTGCTTAATTTCTCTTTCTCATTTTTCAGTTAGTATATAGAAATGCAAGTAATTTCTGTGTATTGATTTAGTATCCTGCAACTTTGCTAAATTCACTGATAAACTCTAGTAATTTTCTGATACTATCTTTAGGGTTTTCTATGTACAGTAACATGTCATCTGCAAACAGTGAAAGATTTATGTCTTTTCCGATGTGAATTCCTTTTATTTCTTTTTCTTCTCTGATTGCTGTTGCTAGGACTTCCAAATCTATGTTTAATAATAGTGGTGAAAGTGGACACCCTTGTCTTGTTCCTGATCGTAGGGGGAATGCTTTCAGTTTTCACCATCAAGAATAATGTTTCCTGTAGGCTTATTATATATGGCCTTTACTATGTTGAGCTAGATTCCTTCTATACCCATTTTTTGAAGAGTTTTAATCATAAAGTGGTGCTGAATTTTGTCAAAAGCTTTTTCTGCGTCTATTGAGATTATTATGTATTTTTTTCTTTCAATTTGTTAATATAGTGTATCACATTGATCGATTTGCATATACTGAAGAATCCTTGCATCCCTGGAATAAACCCTTATTGATCATGGTGTATGAGCTTTTTAATGTGTTGCTGAATTCTATTTGCTAAAATTTTGTTGAGGATTTTTGCATCTATGTTCATCAGTGATATTTGTCTGTAGTTTTCTTTTTTTGTGTTGTCTTTGTCTGGTTTTGGTATCAGGTGATGGTAGTCTCATAGAATGAATTTAGAAGTGTTCATTCCTCTGCAGTTTTTTGAAAGAGTTTTAGAAGGATAGGCATTAGCTCTTCTCTAAATGTTTGATAGAATTCTCCTGTGAAGCAGTCTGGCCCTGGGTTTTTGTTTTTTGGGAGATGTTTGATCACAGCTTCATTTTCAGTGCTTGTAATTGGGTTGTTCATAATTTCTATTTCTTCCTGGTTCAGTATTGGAAGATTGACCTTTTCTAAGCATCTGTCCATTTCTTCCAGGTTATTCATTTTATTGCCATATAGTTGTCCCTAATTGTCTCTTATAACCCTTTGCATTTCTGCCTTGTTAGTTGTAACCTCAACTTCTTCATTTCTAATTAATCTTTACACTTATTTCTTTCATTTTTTCCCCATTTATTTCTGCCTGAATTTTATGATTTATTTCCCTCTACTAATTTTGGGGTTTCTTTCTTCTCCTTTTTCCAGTTGTTTTAGGTGTAAAGTTAGGTTGTCTATTTGCTGTTTTTCTTGTTTCTTGAGGTAGGATTGTATGTATTGCTATAAACTTCCCCCTTAGAACTGCTTTTGCTGCATCCCATAGGTTTTGAGTTATATTTTCATTGTCACTTGTTTCTAGAAATTTTTTGATTTCCCATGTGATTTCTTCATAACCTGTTGGTTATTTAGAAATGTATTGTTTAAGCTCCATGTGTTTATGTCAAATCTGTTGTTTACAGTTTTTGTTCTTGCAATTGATATCTAGTCTCATTGTGTTCTGGTCTGAGAAAATGCTTGATTTGATTTCAATTTTCTTAAATTTACTGAAGCTTGATTTGTGACTCAAGATGTGGTCTATCCTGGATAATGTTCCATGTGCACTTGAGAAGTAGGTGTTTTCTTCTGTATTTGGATGGGATGTCATGGAGATATCAATGAGATCCATCTCATCTAATGTATCATTTAAGACTTGTGTTTCCTTATTGATTTTCTGTTTTGATGATTTGTCCATTGGTGTGAATGGGGTGTTAAAATCTCCTACTATTATTGTGTCACTGTCAATTTCTCCTTTTATGTCTGTTAGTGTTTGTCTTATGTACTACGGTGCTCCTATTTTGGGTGCATAGATATTTACAATTGTTATGTCTGTCTCTTGGATTGGTCTCTTGATCATTAAGTGGTGTCCTTCCTTATCACTTGTAATCCTCTTTACTTTAAGGACTATTTTGCCTGATATGAGGATTGCTACTCTAGCTTTCTTTTGCTAGAATATATTTGCATGGAATATATTTTTCCATCCTCTCACTTTCAGTGTATATGTGTCTTGAGGTCTGAAGTGGGTTTCTTGTAGACAGCATATATATGGATCTTTTTTTGTATCCATTCAGCCAATCTGTGTCTTTTGGTTGCAGCATTTAATCTATTTACATTTAAAGTAATAATCAATATATATGTTCCTATTGCCATTTTCTTTATTGTTTGGGGTTTGATTTTATAGTTCTTTTTCTTCTCTTATATTTCCTGACTATGCTGCTAAGTCGCTTCAGTCGTGTCTGACTCTGTGCAACCCCATAGACGGCAGCCCACCAGGCTCCACTGTCCCTGGGATTCTCCAGGCAAGAACACTGGAGTGGGTTGCCATTTCCTTCTCCAATGCATGAAAGTGAAAAGTAAAAGTGAAGTCGCTCAGTCGTGTCCGACTCTTAGCGACCCAATGGACTGCAGCCTACCTGGCTCCTCGGTCCATGGGATTTGCCAGGCAAGAGTACTGGAGTGGGCGGCCATTGCCTTCTCCTTCCTGACTATATAAGGCCCTCTAACATTTGTTGTAAAGCTGGTTTGGTGGTACTGAATTCTCTTAACTTTTGCTTGTCTAAAAAGCTTTTTATTTCTCCATCAATTTTGAATGAGATCCTTTCTGGGTACAGTAATCTTGGTTGTAGACTTTTCCCTTTCAGTACTTTAAATATATTCTGCCATTCCCTTCTGGCCTTCAGAGTTTCTGCTGAAATCGGCTTTTAAACGTATAGGGTTTCTCTTGTATGTTACTTGTTGCTTTTCCCTTGCTGCTTTTAATATTCTTTGTTTGTGTTTAATCTTTGTTAGTTTGATTAGTATGTGTCTTGTCATGTTTCTCCTTCGGTTTACCCTGTATGGAGCTCTTTGCACCTCTTGGACTGATTGACTATTTCCTTTTCCATGTTGGGGAAATTTTCAACTATAACCTCTTCAAAAATTTTTTCATACCATTTTTTTCTCTTCTGCATCTGGGACCCCTATAATTTGAATGTGCATTTGATATTGTCCCAGAGGTCCCTGAGACTATCCTCAGTTCTTTTCAATCTTTTTACTTTATTCTGCACTTCAGAAGTTATTTCCACCATTTTGTCTTCCAGCTCACTGATTCATTCTTCTGCTTCAGATATTCTGTTATTGATTCCTTCTAGAGTATTTTTAATTTCAGTAATTGTGTTGTTTGTCTCTGTATGTTTATTCTTTAATTCTTCTAAATCTTTGTTAATTGATTCTTACATTTTCTCCATTCTGCTTTCCAGGTTTTTGATCATCTTTTCTATCATTATTCTGAATTTTTTTTCAGGTAGTTTGCCCATTTCCTCTTCATTATTTAGACTTGTGTTTTTCTAGTTTGTTCCTTCATTTGTGCAGTATTTCCCTGCCTTTTCATTATTCTTTTTTAAACTTATTGTGTTTGAGGTCTCCTTTTCTCAGGCTTAAAGGTTGAATTCTTTCTTCCTTTTGATTTCTGCCCTCCCAAGATTGGTGCAGTGGTTTCTATAAACTTTGTATAGTGTGAGATTTGTGCTGAGTTTTTTTGTTTGTTTGTTTGTTTGTTTGTTTTGTTTTGTTTTCTTCTGATGTGCAAGGCTGAGTGAGGTGGTACTCCTGTCTGCTGATGGTATGGTTTGTATTTTTGTTTTTTTTTGTTTGTTTGTTTGGATGAGGCATCCTGCACAGGGTGCTACTGCTGATGCTGGGTTTTGTATTCAAGTGGTTTCCTTTGTAGGAGTTCTCACTATTTTATGGAGAAGGCAATGGCACCCCACTCCAATACTTTGCCTGGAAAATCCCATGGATGAAGGAGCCTGGTAGGCTGCAGTCCATTGGGTCGCTAAGAGTCGGACACGACTGAGCGACTTGACTTTCACTTTTCACTTTCATGCATTGGAGAAGGAAATGGCAACCCACTCCAGTGTTGTTGCCTGGAGAATCCCAGGGACGGGGGAGCCTGGTGGCTGCCATCTGTGGGGTCGCACAGAGTTGGACACGACTAAAGTGACTTAGCAGGGTTATTTCTCTGGTAGTCTAGGGTCTTGGAGTCAGTGCTCCCATTCCAAAGGCTCAGGGCTTGATCTCTCACCACAACAAAGCACATATATGACAAGTGCACAGCTGACATCACACTCAGTGGTGAACAGTTGGAAGTACTGCCTCTCCTTCAGCAGCAGCCACCGTTTCTCTCCACATATGCCTCCCTCGTGATGACTCTGGCCTCCTGAGCTCCACTCCTTTCATTGCCATCTGTCAAGCATCAGGTGCGAGTCTTTCCTGTCCCTCTTCAGTGCTTACACACTTCTATGCTGGTCCAAGTGAGAATACCATCATATCCTCCTTATTGTTTTGAACCCTATTCCATAAGATTTGGATCTGGATCCTATATAACAACTCCCATTTTTTATCATGTGTTTCCAGTGTGACACCTGGTTTTCCTCTTTTCTCCCCATGCCAGTCCTCAATCTTCTGTTGTTTTTTCATCATTGTTATATGTGCAGTGTTGTCTGACACTACACTTGTATGATGGGGAAAACATAGCTTCTTGACTTTTCTATCATTGGTCAAAGCTTTATAAGTCCCTGTCTTACTGGGAGGTAGAGAACAAACTTAAACTTGGCTATTAATAACATATAGTCTTTTTGGACTTAAGTATACTCCATTCAGTTTAAATCACCCACTTTCAGATAAATGAAATGTTTGGGATTTCAGCCCCTTCTTCTTACTCTTTCCCAATATGGTAGAGCTCCCATGAAAGCGTGCTGGGGAAGGGTAGAGGGAACACTCAGAATCACATGCTGTTATGTGCATTCTGGATCCTTGCTGGCTGTGCTGCAGAGTGGGTTGTTGAAAAATAATACATTTCAGCTGGTCTTTTGGAGTCTATAATCCTAGCTATTTGTGCTTGATTGCAAAGGCCCCATGTATAATGGCCTCTTTAAGTCAACCCCAGGCTTTTGTTCATCCATCTGTGACCCCTAAGTGGGGCACATGGTAATTTATGGATCCCTATGCCTTACTGCTTTCTGTGAGGTGTCAAGGTACCAACCACATCAGACTCCTCTATCTTATAGCTTTTTCTTAGTGAGACTGCTGTCTCACTATCTCTGGGCCTTATGCATGACTTCTCTTAGAGGTCTAGGGCCTACCTCAGTGAACATGGGCAAGCATTTCATTGGTGCTTCCCTGCCCCAAGCATTTCTTAGGCTTCCCTATAACTTAGGTGCTTCTATTGCATCTTCACTTCACCACCTAGATTTATATTCTGAAAGAGAAAGCAGGGACAAATGCATCTGTCTTTAATCAGCTTGTTTTCTTCTTTCCCTTCACCATTGGGACTGGAAGGGGTATGCTCTGTTTCCTTCTTTCTGTATGGAAGGGATTTCCCCTACATTAATGCCAATTTTCTTAGAATCATTAATCTTTCTGGTTCAGCCTTAATGGTGGAAGAGCTTCTTCCTTATACTATGGAAGAAATCCTATGATTTGAGCTGGCCAGGTCGAATTGGGAGTCCAAGATAGCTAGAGACTCGGGGCCACAGAAGATGAAAATACTCTGGTGAATAAATCCCAAATAGTATATTCATTATATGTGACACAATACTCTGGATTCCTCTAAGAGAAATTCTGTTCCCAGAATTAATCATTCTAAAAATAATAGCTAATATCTATTGACTGCTTATGATGTGCTACAGAAGAGGAAAGATATACCCATCTGAATGCAGAGTTTCAAAGAATAGCAAGGAGAGATAAAAAAGCCTTTCTCAGTGACCAGTGCAAAGAAATAGAGGAAAACAATAGAATGGGAAAGACTAGAGATTGCGTCAAGAAAGTTGGAGATACCAAGGGAACATTTCACGCAAAGATGGGCACAATAAAGGACAGAAAAGGTATGGACCTAAAAGAAGCAGAAGATATTAAGAAAAAGTGGCAAGAACACACAGAAGAACTATACAAAAAAGATGTTCATGACCTAGATAACCATGATGGTGTGATCACTCACCTAGAACCAGACATCCTGGAATCCGAAGTCAAGTGGGCTTTAGGAACCATCACGATGAACAAACCTAGTGGAGGTGATGGAATTCCAGTTGAGCTATTTCAAATCCCAAAAGATGATGCTGTGAAAGTGCTGCTCTCAATATACAAGCAATTTTGGAAAACTCAGCTGTGGCCAAAGGACTGGAAAAGGTCAGTTTTCATTCCAATCCCAAAGAAAGGCAATGCCAAAGAATGCTCAAACTACCACACAATTGCACTCATCTCACATGCTAGTAAAGTAATACTGAAAATTCTCCAAGATAGGCATCAACAGTATGCAAACTGACAACTTCCAGATGTTCAAGCTGTATTTAGAAAAGGCAGAGGAACCAGAGATCAAATTGCCAACAGCCATTGGATCACAGAAAAAGAAAAAGAGTTCCAGAAAAGCATCTACTTCTGCTTTATTGACTACACCAAAGCCTTTGACTGTGTGGATCACAACAAACTGTGGAAAATTCTTCAAGAGATGGAAATACCTGACCACCTGACCTGCCTCTTGAGAAATCTGTATGCAGATCAGGAAGCAACAGTTAGAACTGGACATGGAACAACAGACTGGTTCCAAATCGGGAAAGGAGTATGTCAAGGTTTTATATTGTCACCCTGCTTATTTAACTTGTATGGAGAGTACATCATGTGAAAATGCCAGGCTGGATGAAGCATAAGCTGGAATCCAGATTTCCAGGAGAAATATCAATAACCTCAGATATGCAAATGACACCACTCTTATGGCAGAAGCAAAGAGGAACTGATGAAAGTGAAGGAGGAGAATGAAAAAGCTGGCTTAAAGCTCAACATTAAAAAAACTAAGATTGTGGCATTTGGTCCCATCACTTCATGGAAAACAGATAGGGAAAGAATGGAAACAGTTGAGAGACTTTATTTTCTTAGGCTCAAAAATCATGCCAGATGGTGACTGCAGCCATGAAATTAAAAGATTCTTGTTCTTTGGAAGAAAAGCTATGACAAACCTAAACAGCGTATTTAAAAGCAGAGACATTACTTTGCCAACAAAGGTCCATCTAGTCAAGGCTATGGTTTTTCCAGTAGTCATGTATGGATGTGAGAGTTGGACTATAAAGAAAGCTGAGCAGTGAAGAATTGATGCTTTTGAAGTGTGGTGTTGGAGAAGACTCTTGAGAGTCCCTTGGACTGCAAGGAGATCCAACCAGTCAATCCTAAAGGAAATCAGTCCTGAATATTCATTGGAGGGATTGATGCTGAAGCTGAAGCTTCAGTACTTTGGCCACCTGATGCGAAGAACTGACTCATTTGAAAAGACCCTGATGCTGGGAAAGATGGAAGCGGGGAGGAGAGGGGGTTGGCAGAGGATGAGATGGTTGGATGGCATCACTGACTCAATGGACATGAGTTTGAGCAAGCTCCAGGATTTGGTGATGGACAGGGAAGCCTGGCATGCTGGAGTCCATGGGTCTCAAAGAGATGGAGACCACTGACTGACTGAACTGAACTGAGGCATTGTTTAAGATACATATTTAATCCACATATAATCTTATGCTGCAAGTACTATGATCATTCCCATTTTACAAGCAAAGGGGTAAGAGGTAAAGTGAAAGTTATTAAATAAGGATTACTATTTGAATATGATTCTCATTGTGAATCCAAGTCTCTTTCAGTACACCTCTTTTTTCATCCTGCTCTTTATCCTGCTGCCAGTGTTTGTTCTCCCCTAAACATCTATATTCTGTACGTCTGTCAAATCAAACTATTTGTTGTTCCACTTATATTCTATCTCATTTCCCCTCTTTTATGTCTTTGCTCTTTCTATTCTCTTTGTCTAGAATACCCTCTCTCCACCATTCTCCATCTTCCAGAACTTTGCCTAACAACCTCTGTACTCCAAACCTTTTCTGATTCCCATGGTTGGAAGGAATCTGTCTTCTATATCTTCTCCATTTTTGTGCTTACAGTGTCTCTACTTCAACATAGAGTTAATCGTGTATCATTTTGAGAGTCACTCTCAGATTCAGACTTGCACCCACACCTCTGTTCCTCCACAGCAGTCAGCACAGAGACTAAATAAGTGAGTGGGTGGAAGATCTTCTGCACACAGTGAACCAATCCTGCTGCAGAAGTCAGTCAAAGAATTGTATCAGGAACTTGCCTGGATCCAGAGCTGGAAACCTACAAACAGCATCACCTGAGATCCTGGAGACGACCTCTTTCATCTCAGGCTGTGACTCACATGTGGAAATTCAGTACAAGGAATCAACAAAGGACTGGAAGGACCTTGTGTCTATATGACTTTCTGTTCCAAAACTGACCTCCTCACTTCTTGGAGACAAACCTCCTGCCTATTTTCCTCTATCTGATGATTATTCTTTTCAAGTTCCAATGAATCTCTCACCTCCCACCAATTTGTTATAGCTGAAGCAAGTGCCAAACACATTTTCCCCCTATGCCTCTTTATCGCTTAGAAAAATTGTCCTGTATTTGGAGCTCTTTGAGCATCTGTAAAAAAGTAATTTGGTCAAGCAACTCCAGGAGGTGATGTGTGGCCTGGTGGGTGTACCTCAGGAGAGAGGCTGACCTGGTGACCAGAAGGCATTTGGTTCCTGGGAGGCATGAAGAATGACCACTGCTCACCACTTGTGTGATGATTACACACTCTGGCCTTGGACTTGCTTTGTCTTCCAATATGAGAAAGCCCTTTTCCCCACCACCTACTCTTCCTGTGGCCAAGGCCTCTTCTCATCATAATCTGCTTCCCCACATGGCTCCAACATCACATCCAAATAGCTCCATGTGCATTCCAGCTAAATGTGCTCAGACATCTCCCAAAGGGGGCACTTCTCCCATTAGGAGAAATGAAAGGCAGCAGCACTAGAGTCGTCCTGGGGTAATTCTGATTTCTCTGGAACCCTGGAGTCTAGATTATGAAGTCTGTTGGATGGGATGCACTCAGCTTGGCAGAGGGAAGGAAGGTATCTTTTGTGCAGTTTAAGATTCTCTCAGGAGGTGAGGAACCAGTTTAAATGGCCCTCTAAACATTCTTAGAGGAAGTCCTGTCCTTTGGATTCAGAAGGGCAGTTACTGGACCAGACTGAGACCTTGGGACACTATTTTGGCTCCAGCAAGCGTTAGCTGTGCATCCTTAGGCAAATCACTTCCTCATTTGAAATTCATATCTTCTCATCTAAGACACTAGTGAGTTGAATTTCATGCCCAAAAAGGCCTTTTCCTGCTATGGTGTCCTGTTGAGGGGTGTGTGTATGTGTGTGTGTGTGTGTGTGTGTGTGTGTGTGTGTGTGTTTGTGTGATCTTGAGTTCAATGGAGAGATAATGGTTAGATTGAGGAGATATGATTCAAAGCCGACACTTGCCCCTAGAGATAGAACTCACTTTAAGTTTTATAATCACGTGCCATGTGTAACTTTTTCCTTCATAAGCCTGGAATTGGTTTTTACCCCTGAAAGGCCTGAAGCTATTTTTTAATTTCTTCAATTTTATTTTTATTTTTATTTATTTATTTATTTATTTTCACAGATTTGGGTAACTTTATTTGCATTTAATAGTGATTTTTAAGCCCTATATCCAATGAAACCATTTTAAAAAGCTTTATGAGGAATGGAAATTTAGATGTCTATTCCACTTTTCTTTAAAAAAAAAGAAGCTTAGATTTCTGAATGAGCAAGATTCACTTTTGCAGGTAGAGGCCCTGCTTCTTCATGATCTTCAGCTTTAGATCTAACAACCACAAGAGAAGAAGCTGGATATCTGTTTAGCTTTTGTTCATTCATAAATTCCAAGTCACCATAGATACTCAGCTTCTCAGAGGGAACATACTGCTGCACAGCTGTAGCAACAGTTGCACAGCAAATCCAGAGCAACACCATCACAGAGAGGACAAGAGTCATGGTTAAAATCCACCCAGAGTTAAGAGCCAGGCATCTTAAAAAGCCGTCACTTTCTCCATCTTCAAGATAGTTTCTATGTGCTTGTGAACTTCTCATTTGCAGATCTGAGGACATTTTGCTTAGTGATGAGTCTTTCAATTTTGTAGGCTCCTGCTCCAACTGTGGTGCATACTGGATTTCTGGCTTAGACTGGAATATAACTATTTTTCCATCATCAGCTTGAAGATAAAAAGTCCACGAAGAGGTTATGAAGCTCTGTGCAGAGTCCACCATATCACTCCAGAATGATCTTACCAGAGTTAGAGGGAAGAGTAGATGCATTTTTGGCATCAGGGACATGAGTTGTTCTTGTCTCAATTCTGTGTATGGCAGCTGATTCTGGCAACCAAGATGGCAAGCATATTGCTCATCAGATTGGGAATATGCTTCTGTACATGCAGATTCACATTCCAATTTGGTCCGATTTAAATCAATTCCATCATCACAAACTGACAAATTGAAAACAGCCTGCAACCTCTCTGACATGCATACAACTCCTCTTCCTTGGGGTAGGTGTGCAAGGGATACATCAACTGACAGGCCCGGTGACAAGACCCCGTATCACCCAACACCGAGTCAAATGCTTCAGCCGAAGCGGTTTCCGAGCCTCCGGCCAGGGCCATGGCCAGCAGCAGTAGCGGCGGGATCCCCAGTTGGGCCCTGAGCCATAGGCTCCCCTTCGGCAGCGCCATTTTGTTTGCCTCTAATTTCTTCAATTTTAGAATCAACTTATTATTGATGTTGGATGCTGAAAGAAAAATCTCTAATAGCTTCATCACAAAGCCATCCTTCTTTTATTCTGGCCAAGGAAATGGATCTGTCTTGCCAAACGAGATTAAATGTTCAATAGCTCCCAATATAAAATTATATATAAATATTTATATATCTCAGCAATTTAAAAGTATCTTAAGCTTAGCATTAATTAGTCTCAAGAAGAAAAGGGTAAACACAAGTGCTATTCATTTATTACCTTAATACCAGTTAGATCAATGAACGGTCTCCATGTAAACAGCGTTATTCATTAAACAAACAAGATGATTTTAAAATGAAGGTTTTTTTTTTTTAATTTTTAAAGAATGAAATGAAGGAGGAGCGTGAACATGAATGTGAATGTGAACATGGGGTAGTGGTTCTCTGATTGATTTGCATGCATGAGTACTCTCTTGGACTGGCAGCTTGAGAGATGTGACCAAGATGAGAGTGGTTGCTGGTGTGAGCTACTATTGTTCTAAAGGTGCCTTTAAGAACTTCCTTCTCTGTTTCAAGGTTTAATTGTTTAAATGGCTATTACTTCACTGATATCTAAATATACTAACACATAGAAGATTAGCAGGGAAGATCCTTTAATAGTGTGGTTAAGATTCCATATGTTAATTATTTCATCTGATAACAATGTAACAGTTTCATTCACTGCAAACTTACAAATCACACAGATATTTACAAAACTTGTTTCCATTAAATTTAAATGAAGAGAGGTTCAGCTCAGTTCAGTTCAGCTGCTCAGTCCTGTCTGACTCCTTGTGGCCCCATGAATGGCAGCACGTCACACAGAGTCAGACAGGACTGAAGCGACTTAGCAGCAGCAGCAGGCCTCCCTGTCCATCACCAACTCCTGGAGAGGTTAGTATAATATAAAAAGGAAAAAGGGGATGAATTCTTTTGACAGATACAATTGGTAACAGTCTACTCTTAAAGAATCATCTTATTAGGAGAAGAGTCAGGATAGGAGTAATAAATAAAAATGAAGTTATTACATTTGTGAAAATGCAGATAACCCCAAATATTTACTTGCTTGGCTTTAGAATAAATCATATAGTTTTTTAAAATCAGAATTTATAAACAGTTTGGCTAGCCTAATGTTCAAGTGAGTTTACATTTTCTGAGGGTACAATAATTGGGCTGAAAGTGAGTCTGCTGGGTGGTGACATACGAAAATGTTGGTTGAAACACCACTGTTGGATAAAACACCAATGATTAATTAAACACACATAAGCAACTAAATAACACTTTAACTACATACAGAAAAGTGGGAATTGTCCAAATGTGAGTTATTTGAGTCAATCCCAAATCAGTTCCCATTTGTATAGTCTCTGCTTCAAAATGAATCCAGAAGAAATGAGGACAAATATACACAATTACCACAGATATGTGATAATACAAACAGAATTAGGCAACTCTGGGGTGTGTTGTTTGGCAAAGTGCAGGGAAGATTGTCAAAATACTTCTATGATCACAGGGATACTGAAAGTCAGGGGAGGGGGGTTACTGAGATTCTGAGGTCGAATCTTCCTGATTATGATCCAGGACAAGGATTTTTTTTTTTTTCCTCCTGATGTAGAGCTCAGATATCTGCAAAGAGTTCAGGGCTCGTTGGTTCATAGAATAGGATGAAAAAGTGGGAGTGTTTCTCCATAATAAGCCACAGTGGATGGGGTCCAAACAAATTGCTCAGTGTCACTTATCCATTCTCATCACTTGTATAGCTGAAAATCACTTTCATAAACTATGACCTCAGTGGTCTTTCCCAACAGTCCTATAAGGTAGTCCTGTTTTATTGGACAAAACTGAGATGCAGAGAGAATAAACATCTAGGTCACATGATTTAGAACTTGAACCCAGGTCTTTGAATTCCAAGTAGAGCTCATCTTTGAAAAAGAGGATGTGTTCTATAAAAATGGTCCAGGCCTTAGCAAAATGGCCACACAGATTACGTTCATTGCCAGTGGCAAACTCCACTCCTTTCTCCTTGATACTGGAGTTTCTGACATCATTTACTTTAAGGTGTCAGGAACTGGATGTGTTCCTCATTTCAGGATTGCCTGTCTTCACCCAAAAGAATGATGAGCTTTCAAGGATCAGAGGAAAAGAGATTTTTTTGGTTCTTTTCTTTGAAATGACACCATTATAGATAACTAATGACCTGATTATGAGAAAAATTCTTTTCTGGCAACCAGAATCCAAGAGAATGTTCTAATAAAATCATAAGATCTGAATGGAAAAGCTCATTGTGATGGCGTGAACTGTCTCCCCATGAGGCTGTAAACCCCACACTGTAACTTATGGGGTTACACTGTAACTCATGCTTTTATCTCCGTTATTCTATATTCTGTTGGCTTTTGACTTTCCTGCACTGACTGGATACACAATGAGGTAAGATGAAGTATGAATCTAGAAGACCAACAGTGGCCTCTGTCTGACACCTAAATATCTGGATCTAACTCGATGACTCCAATGACTCCTGCCAATTCATTTTGCTATTTAAATATTTTTACACACAGTAGGTAATCAGTAAATGTCAGCTCCTGTTGCTCTTTAATCTCGCTGGTGGTGTTGTGCACAGTACGTTGAGCACGTATCAGTAAATGTTAGCTGCTGTGGTTTGTGTCAAGTCACACTGCATTTTATGACTGCAGAAGCATCCAGCTCCTTGACAGCAGCGAAGTGTGAAAACTGTTGCCCTTTCCCCATGCAGCCTGTGAACTTGGTTATTGATAAACTGTGCGCCAAGTACTGGCTTTTGGGTTTTCCATTGTGAAGTACCAGTGGGTCACTTCAGCCTGATACAATCCACCTCCTCCGTGGCTGGCAGGCGGCTGGTTTTGAGGTCGAGGTCAGCACTGGACTTACTCCCGTGGTGAGAGGGCCGCCAGTGGAGCAGCAGCATCTTCTTGAAGTACTTCATGGTGCTGTTCTTCACTGTCACGAAGCACACGGTGTTGATCATGCTGTTGCTCATGGCGATGCACTCCACAACATAAAAGGCTGTGAGGTAATGTTTTTCCTTCACGAACACAGTGGGGAAGAAGTCGCGCACGATTGTGAAGCCATAGAAGGGCGCCCAGCACAGAACATAGGCCGTGAGGATACACATGAGTACCAGTACCGTCTTCCGGCGGCAGCGCAGCCTCTTCCGGATTTGCTCAGTCTGGAAACCCGGGACCGCTTTGAACCAGAGCTCTCGGGAGATCCTGGCATAGCACAGGGTCATGGTGAACACGGGGCCCAGGAACTCGATGCCAAAGACAAAGAGGAAGTAGGATTTATAGTAGAGCTGCTGGTCCACTGGCCAGACCTGGCCGCAGAAGATCTTTTTCTGGTTTTTGACAATGAAGAGGACGGTTTCCTTTGTGAAGTAGGCTGATGGGATGGAGATGAGAATGGATACCATCCAGACCAGAGCGATCAGGAAGGAGGCTGTTTGATAATTCATTCGTGGTTTCAAGGGGTGAACGATAGCGAGATATCTGGTGGGGGAGGGAAGCATCAGTAGCAATGATGTATGCGGATATATACTTGTAATCATTATTAGTTTTTAACTAACCCAAACACCCACAGTAGCAGACAAAATGGCACAATGACTCTCCACGTACCTATTTTCCAGCGTCAACATGCTTCATTTGATTTTAGCAACATCATTTGGCATTTGGAGGAGAAGAGAGGTTTAGTGGGAACAGCACAGGATTTGGGTCAAACAGATAGAATAAATCCTGGCTTTTTACCTGATTGGCTTTGGGAGTCTAGAGTGAATCAGTCTCTCTGAGATTCCTTTCCTCAAATGCAACATCGGATAAAATGACACCTACCTTGCAGGGCTTCTGTGAATATTAAATGTTACAATGTTTGTGAAATGCTTGGGGTGTACTAGATATTCAATAAATACATGAGGTCTATCATGATTATAAATCCTATTGATACCATCTGACTTTCAAGCTTGCCATTCTGTCTAAGAATATAATGCTTTCAAAACTCTTCAATTCACAGATCTCCGGGTGTAGAGGCAAAAGAAGGTCTGTGGACTAGGACTTTCTCTCTGCTACCCTCAGGTGTCATTCTGCATTACAGAGCTGGAGGGTAGGGGTGGTTTAGGGTGGAATCTGAGCAATCTAGTGAGATGTAAATGACTTGCCCAAGCTCACTTGGTACAGGGAATGGAATGTGGGCTCCGGATACAAACCTTTTACACCCACCTCCATGGGCTGTCTCAAGCTCAGATGAGAAGGTAAGTAAAGTTGCCCTGATACCATCAAGCAGCATATAGCATAAAGCTTTTATCCTCTTTCTAATCAGCAACACTGCCTGGGAAAAAATTTGGAGCCCTTAGTGGGAAATGAGCTCATTTGTGTAGGTTGAACACTTCCTTTCTAGAGAAACCTAATAATATCTATTTAGGTAATTTAGTCCCCTGGGCTCATTCTTGTGCATTTTATGGGTCAAGAGGAAGAGGCGGTGGAGGAAGGTGGAGGAAGAAAAGAGGCATGAGGGGTTGGGAAGAAGCAATTCTGTCTGGAGATGAACATATACCTCATACCTGGAGCTTGAGTCAGGTTATGACCAATAGCAGGAAGACACCCATGGGTTTCTATCTAGCCTTCCCTGGTGGCTCAGATGGTAAAGCGTCTGCCTACAATGCGGGAGACCTGGGTTCGATCCCTGCATAGGGAAGAGCCTCTGGAGAAGGAAATGGCAACTTACTCCAGTATTCTTGCCTGGAAAATCCCATGCATGGAGGAGCATGGTAGGCTACAGTCCATGGGTCGCAGAGAGTCAGACACGACTGAGCAACTTCACTTTGACTTTCACTTTACACTTTTTGGTAACTAGACCTTTTGGTCACCTATCCAAGTTTCTGACTTGACCAAGAAGGCCTTCTGGAGTGCTATTTCTGTCTGTCCCTGGCAATAATCTGTCTTGGGGTTCTTTTATCTGCTTTTGCCTTCCCCTTGCCCACTGGCAGCTCTGACCCATAGACTTCAATTAGAAGATCTCATGGCAGCCTTGTTCACCCCAGGTTGCAGCTTTCTGAAGACCTGAGATAAAACTGGATCTCATCCCATCCACTGGGTGCACCCTAGCTATATAAATTAATGAGCAGTGCTTGCTAGAGTTCTTTACCCATCCATGGGTCCAAGTTTTTCCAAGTTAACCTGCACGAATTGCCTGGATAACACAAGGCTCACAGGGCTGGAGATCAGGACAAGAGGGTTAGCTCATTCTTCACTGGGGCAGGGACATCTCACAATCATTGTCTCTCTGTGATGCTGAGTGTATCAGTTTCCTGTTGCTGCTATAACAAATTACTACAAATTCAGTGGCTTAAACAAATTATTATCATAGTTTTGAAGTCTGAAGTCTGACATGTATCTTACTGGGCTAACATCAAGGTGTCAGTAGGCCTGTGTTCCTTTCTGGAGGCTTTTAGGGAAAAATCTCATTTGTTTTTCCTTTAGGGCTGCCTGCATTACTTGGCTTATGGCCCCCTTATATGTTCAAAGCCATCAATGATCAGTCAAGCCCTTCCCGCAATACATCACCCTGACACTGACTTTTCTGCCTCCCTCTTGCACATTTAAGGACTGATGTGATTACACTGAGCCCACCCAGATAATTCAGTATAATGTCCTTATATTATGACCAGCTAATTAACAACCTTAATTCCTCTTAGGCATAACATGTTCTGGGGATTAAGATGTGGATATCTTGGGGGTCATTATTCTGCCTCCCATAGTGAGTCCAAAGTCCTTACATAATGCAGAACTAGTTCAGGACTTAATAACTCTCCCAGTCTGATTCCAGCATGAAAAGTATCTCAGTAACCAATGCTAAAGAGAATTTCTACAGCCCTGCTTACTCTGCTGTCAACTCTTAAATTCTAATTCCTTTTCACTCAGTAACTTCTTCCTTATCCTATAGGATGCTCCAAAATTCAGAGCTTTATTTTATGATTTATTGTCATCAAATAAATCATAAAGAACACTGCCTGGATTTTCAGAAGCCCTGGATTTTAGCTCTGTACCTAAATCCTCAGATAAATCACTTATGCCCCTGGGACTTAGTTTCTTCATCTGTGAAAGGGAGATAAAAATAACTTTACAGACAACCTTTTTGAAAGGTTCCATTTGAGAAGGTAAATGTACATAAAGCATGCTGGAAGCTATAATACTTTGTTTAAACTCATCTTTTCCTATGACTCTTTCATTGGCAAGAGGGACATCTGTAAATTCTTTGTTGCCATCTATCTGCCTGTTTCTTGAGGTCAACACTCTCCTTCTGGGGTCTCTGTGACTTCAAATAGCATCTCTTTTAGGCCCTCTGCACATGAACATTGCTCTTCTCCTGCTGCCGGTGTCAGGGTTTGTTCTGAGTATGATGTAGTCCCCATGCCTACAGATACAAGCCAATTATTTAATATTAATGTCATCTCAACAAAAGTAAGAGTTTTGCCATCATCTATCCTTCTTATCACTTTGCCTTATTTTTCAATTGGTTTGAAACTGAGTAAGAAAGAGGGGTGCTATTTATTAGAGTCATGAATTTTAAAAGCTGAAATTCCATATGTGCTTTGATATCTACAAAAAGTTTAGCTGTGAGTTCCTCTGTTTTCACTAGATGTATCCCTCCTCCTGGTGGGAAAGGCTCCTGTCCTGCTAGTTTCTCTATCAGAAAACTGCACCCCCAGAATAACTGCACCCCCAACCCACAACTAGTGGGTTTCACTTCCCTGCCAGTTGGCAAAATCATTCAAACAAGCCAATCACATCCTCCCATGGGAGCTAAGGTCACCTCAGTCTCTTGCCACTGTGAAGCCTGCTGTCCACAGCCCCTGCTGGTTCATTCTATTCCTGAGTGCAACTCCCACATGGCACACATGGCCCTGCCTGGTGTGCAGTGTTCTCCTCGCTTGGGCTGGGAGTATACGAGACCAACCAACTGCTGTCAGCCTCACTGTTCTAGCTTCAAGTGTTGTGTGCTCAGTCATCTACTACTATTGAAGCTATAGAGTCCTGCCTTGATCAACGGCGTATAGAAGGTGGTCAGAATAGCACACTCAAATTACTGCAACTGCCTCATGAAGTGTTCCCAGACTGCATCACCAACATAATCATCGTGTCTTCCTCTGAGTTACTCTTATCACTAGATTATTCTAGCTTTTGTGTGGAAGTAAAGCTCCCAGAGGTCAAAGACTGTGTCTTCTACTACTTTATGTTTCCACACACATAGTAGGATTTAGCAACCTGTGGATCTACCAGTTTGAAGCACATGCAGTTGATATCCCCTTATATCCCTTTGCTTTTATCACTTCAGTGGATACCTGTCCACTCCCACCAGCTAACACCTGCATTTCTTTGTCAGAAGGTCTTCTCTGGCTTCCAGGGTACTCTTGGTAACCTGCACAGAACTTCCAGAGGCCCTCACAAATGACTTATGAGATTTGGTATATAAATAGCTGAGCTCCCTCACCCACCTCCCACTCCTGGGAGAACTCTGAGGTGTGATCTACACCAGGTCCAAGAGTTCTGTGGCAAGAATAAAAATCAGTTTCCCACAGTGGAAATTTGTTCAGTGACACAGCCTTTATTGACTGCCTTCCCTTGCTGCACTTCCCATCTCCCTGAAGGTGCTTCCTGGGTGCTACCTGCACATGAATCCTTGTCTCAGGGTCTATTTTGGGAGTAAACCAAACTAAGGCACAGGTTTGAGGCCCTTTGCTAAGCACAAAGGAAACATAAAGATAGAAGATGTGGTTATTGTGCTTAAAATACAGTGTCCTTTGGAAAAGACTATCTGTGTCCCCATACATGAGACTGAAAGACAGATTGGCATCAGACTACAAAGACTACGAGGTGCCAGACTCAGGATTTGGCATGTGTTCTACAGGCATTGAAACTTTTGGAGGTTTTGTAAGGAATGAAACATATTAGAAAGTCTCTTCAATGGTGATATTCTGATGCTTATTATGGATGAGTATGGATTTCAGGGGGCAGTCAGGATCTCCTATAGGGGTGAAGAGACAAGTTAGAGGAGCATAGTGATGGTCCAGCCATGACTTGCCAAGAGATGAGGCTGGAGGGACTATTGCCAGGACCTGGTGTAGGGCTGCATCTGGCAAAGGGGGTGTGTGGGTGGGGGTAGAACAGGGAGAAAAGCAAAGGATGATGGCAGTATTACCTGCTTGTGTGACTGGGACATGGTGGAACTGCTGACAGAGCTGGAAGCTGACTGAGGCAGAGCTAGTTTGGGGTGGAAAAGGAACCACTCCTGTATTGTAACAGGATGTTTACTTCCTGAGAATCGCCAATATTAAAAAAAAAAAAGAAAGAAAAGCCCCACAACTACATTATAAAGACAAAGATTTCAGTGGAACAAAGGGGATGAGGACAGTGGTAACTCTCACTTGAGTAGACAACAGAGTCACTCAGGGAACTGGGTAAAATGCAGATGCTTAGGCTCTAGCCAGGGGATTCCCATTCAGTAGGACCCCAAGAATCTGACTTATTGTATCAAACATATTTCCCCTGGGGTATTTTGTGTAGTTGGTTGATAGGTAAGTTTCATAAACACTGGGTTCAGGGCTTGAGAGCCTCACAGTTGTGATAACAAAGTTGTTTTTTTCCTACAGGAATTAAGTTATAAAAAGGAAGATGCCTCTTATATCTGCATGTGTATTATATTATCATAAATGAAAAATCAATGGGTTGATTAAAAAGGACAATGGACCTAAATAGCACTGAGAACTGGGAAAAACAAGTTGAAAGGTGATAAAAAGGAAAACGATGATTAAAAATACATCAAAATGAGTTTCAGCATAACTCACAATGATGAACCAAGAAGATGTGACACAAATTGGCTTCTTAAAAAGAGCCACTGGTGGTTCAATGTTGGCCTACTACTGTTTACATAAATAAAAGATGTGTCAAATTTGTCTGAAGCTGTAATTAGAGATTTACAACAGATCAAGGACTTCCAGAACATATCATGCAAATATATGCAAATAAGCAGAGGGATGTATGCAAAAAAGAAAGGCAAGAATGTCCTTCTCTCTTTTTTACAAGCAAACCATGCAATAATCTCATTGTAAAATCAGCTTTGCATCAAAGTCACCAGAAACCAGAGTACATATTGTATTATTCCATTTTTGTGAAGTTAAAAAACAGGTAAAATGAAACTATGATACTAGAAATCAGATTGATGGTTGCCTGGGGTGGGAGGATTGGTAAGGGGCACAAGGAAGCTTTCTAGGGGATGAAAATGTTCTATATCTTGATTTGGGTTGTGGTTACAAGAAAAACTTTGCACATGCTGCCTTGACTGGAAGCTGCCTTGTCTATAATGTAGCTAAGTAGTAACTTGCTTAAACCTGCTGCTTTTGCTTGTGTGTTGGAGAGGCTCATGGTTATACCTGTATCTGAAGCAGATGTGGTATATGGCGGCATGGCCAAGAGCTAGGGGTTTAGGAGACTCACTCTTGCCTACATTTGGAAGAATATGAACCACAACTGAAGAAACCAACCCTCCTTTTGCCTCCATAGATGGGCAAACATTTGAATCTGGAGTAAAGCCAGCTGTTAGAGCTGAAGCGAGGAAAGAGACCTGGGCCACCTCCATCATGTTTCCCGTGCCTGACATCCTCACCTGTCAATAGCAATGGCCAGCAGGGCATTGGTGGAGACGTAGAGTGAGACGGTACGCAGGTAGTTGATACAGGCACAGAGCACATGGCCATGCTCCCAGGAGAGCTGATGCACCACATAGTAGTCCATCTCAAAGGGGCAGCAGATGATGGCTACCAGGAAGTCGGAGATGGCCAGGTTAGCAATGAGCAGGTTGGTGAGGTTGCGCAGCTTTTTATAGCGGGTGAGGGCAGTGATAAAGACAAAGTTGCCAATACCACAAGTCAGCATGATACCCACAAGTGCCACCCCGATAACAATCTTGGCTGCAAAGAAGGTCTGAGTCTTGGTCATATCCTCATCCTCATCCAGAGGGAGGTCATAATCATCATAACTGAAGTTGAAGGGGAGGGAGGAGGCATGTTCTTGGGGTATACTGAAGTTGGCTGGAAAACTAGCATTTCCATTCTGGGCTGCCATGGTGAAGCTTTCCAGTGAGCGGTGTGTGGGAGATTCCAGGGTCTGCAGACTCTGAGCTAGGGTCCAGACCTTCTGCTCTCATGAGGTCAGAGATCCTAGCACCCTGCCCACATCCTTGGGGAGTCAACAGGCCATCCTCGATCCTGGAAGGAGACACAGCCAGTTGATAAGATACAGGTGAACACCTAATAGCATCTTCTCAGAGTCCCCCCAGGTGTAGGCAAACCAGATCCAGTGTCTACCCTCAGGCAGAACTGCCCATGGTACAGTGGGGAGGACACAAGATATCTGGAAATTGGGAAACCCCCTACTGACTGGCTGTCAGGAGGTATTTGGGCATGGGTTGGTTTGGACTCCCCAGAGACACCCAAGAAGAATGTATATCTTTGCTCTTTGCCCAGGGGCCAAGACCAGTTTGACTGCCCAGTCACCCTCCCCTGCCCCCCAGGAAGCCCCAAGGTGGGGTCTTCCAGAAGTTTTCCCCAGCTGCTCAGGCAGCTGACTCAGGACTCTATGGGAATCACAATTTTGTGCCAGCTGTGGTCAGGGACAATGAAGCCAGAAGATGTGGATACAGTAGGGTCTTTTCTCCAAAGCAGGGACTGCTTCCTCTCTGGGCCAGTTCACAGACTTGAAAATCACGTTTCACATGAACAGACTGAGTCATCTTGGGCCAGTGATTTATGCTCTCTGAATTCCAGTTTTCCTATAAACCAAAATCCTGATGCCTAGCCCAGGGCCTGGCACAGAGGAGGGGCTGTTGAAGGAATGAATGAAGATCCCAACCAAGATTCTGCAGGTGGAGAAGCCTGTGGGTGGGAGGGAATTCTCCTGCTGCTTCCTGAGGCCATTTTAGAAAAAAACTCCTGTCTGCTTCTCTTTCCTGCCTCCACTCTTTTGATCTGCCCCCTCACCAGGCCCCCTGTTCCCCTTCCAGCCTTGACTGGGAGGCACCACATCTCCTTAACGAGTCTGTGTCCTCTGAAAGTGGTGGCCGCTCCAAGATATTGCTTAACTGAAAACAGCAGCCCAAGGGGGTGGGGAGGTGGGGGTGGGGGGAGTGTCAGTGAGGATCCAGGAGGGCCTGAGGGCTGACGTATCCCTTATGGTTTAAGTTCTCTACATTCTTGGGGCCTCCAGATGCCCATGGGGGAGGAAATGAAGTCTCTGAAGTACTGAGCCCTCAGAAGATAGGGTACCGTTGGGTTCGAGGTGTCCGAGGCACTGGGAAAAGAATCCAGACCCAGCACCCGCGGAATACCACCCCTCACCTACCCCGCCCCCCCGCGCTCATCTACCTTCCCCCACCTCCTAGCACACTGGGAAGGACTCCCAAGAGTGGGAGCCACGGGATACTGGAAGGAAGAAGCGGAAGAAACTGGACAGTAAGTTTGGTTTGGTCCAACCGTGTGAGAAGACGGGGATAAAGGACAGAAACTGCTCCCCCCAACCCCACCCCCCAGCCCCAGCACCGACAGCAGTCGCAGGATGGCCAGTACACTCCAACCTGCGGCGCGGCAGCCTGCTGTGTACCCGGGGAGGTTCAAGACCGCAGCTAGAGATAACTTCGTTTTGGATCGCCTCTGTCTCACCCAGCCCCCGACAGACATTACTAAGCTGGAGATCGAGAAGCTGGAGTCGCGCTCTCTCGGATTCTACTTTCGGCTGCTCTTTGGTTCTGGTCCCGGGACCCGCGAGGAGACGAAGGGCTCCCAGGGTGGAGCTGGTCCACTCCCCATTATCTCGGGATGCTCTCCCTGCCCTTGACCAACCCGCTCCGGGAGCCTGGTTCTTCCTCTCCCTTATTAACCACTGGCACGGCCGCGCAGTCGCCGGAGGCGCTACCCTAGCAGGGGCGGGAATCGAGTCAGAAATTCAGGCTCGAGAAGCAATGCATGTGAGGCCTCCAGGCGGGAAGAAAACTGGGAGTGGAGAGAGAAGCTGCAGAGCGGGGATTTTCCCAGAGACACTTCCCCTTTCCTGCTCACCTTCCCGAAGGGGCTCCCCTGCCCACGCCTTCCTCGAGTTTGGTGCTCGCCCCTCGGCCCAGCTACTCAGTGGCTCCCTCCGTCCGTGGCCGCACTGCCTAGTCCCAGCTTACGGGCCCCTGCCTGGGCATCTCCCGGCACCCACTCCTCTACTGCGAGCCAGCCAGGGCGCATTCGGAAGGCGGCAGCAGGCAAAGCGGCCCGAAACTCCCTAAGGAAGAAGCGGGCGTCTGAGCCCTCAGCCCGAGTGACGCCCCCCACCCCGCCACCGGAGCCCGGGACTGCGACAAGCTCTGCACTTACCGGCTTCCGCGCTCTCCCCACCAGCGGTCTCGGGAACCCGGACTTGCGCTTCGAAGGAGGTGTCCCTATTCCTTCTCACCCAGCGCCCTTCCCAGGCGCGTCGTGGTCCCCGGGTTCCAGCTAGAGTTCGCGTTCCGCCCTCTCAGCTCTTCCTGGCTTCTGCGGCCCGGCTGGGTGCGCCAGCTCCGCTCTGGGCTCCGCCCCAGGGTCCCCGCCTGTCTCAGCGCGAAGGCGGAGGGTGGCCTCTCGCCTTGCGCACCTGGTGCTCCCAGGATTCGGGACGCACGAAGTTCTACCCGCCTTGGCGGGGCCGGTCCCTCGAGAGGGTTTCTGAGCCCTCGTACCCCAGTGTGAATGGGACCTCAGTAGCCGTTTAGATAGGATGCAATTCTGAGGAACCCGCGAGGCCTTCTGTACCCCTGCGTGGCGCCCCACAGGGATCCTGTCTTCCTGGAGCCCAGTGACAGCATTCGCTCCTGCTGCATACACTTTGATTACTTCTGGAGGAGCCTAGGGTGCATTCTATCGTTCGTTCAGGAAACTGTGTGCTGGGGACACTGTCGAGTGCAGAATGGGGCTTTGGGGTTGTGGGGGAGGCGGTTCCTCTGGAGGAAGCTGGAGACTCTGGGAGTCTTGCCCTGCTCAAAGCACGGACCTGAAGAACTCACTAAAAAGTGCGATACCCACAACTGCCAGAGACCTTGGTCATTCAAAACCATCCCAGTTGGGGTCCTCCTGTCTTTAAGGAGTCTCTTGAGTTCCTCACTTTGTTTACAACAGGTTCTGATTTTAGGCAACTCCTATGGTTTCTCTGGTCTTTGGTTTCCTTACACATTGAACGAGGGGATTAAACTCTGAGGATCTGCAACTGATGGCTGGCAGCTGCAAAGCAGAGGTAAGCTCTGGCTTTACAGAATAGGAACTGGAAGCTGTGGCAGGAGACTGAAGGACTGAAGGTATTGCCTGTTGTTAAATCCTAGCCAATGATTATCGACAGTTTGGAATATGGACAGGTCAGGTCTTCCCATCTTTTCACGGAGTCTGGGATTTCAGAACTTTATAAATAGTCTCTTGGGTTAGTTAAAACAAAACAAAAGCCCTGTGTTGTCCAAAGAGAACATATTTCATAATGGATATAGTCCAATGGGATGCCAGTTACAAATTCCTGAATGGATGATTAAGAAAACTTTTGGGTTGTGACATTATGTGATTCTGCCTCTCACCTTATGTAGAACTAACCACACCCTCCTTCTTTTCTTTAATATTTTTTACTTTATTTTTTCAGATTTATTAGATAGAGTTGATATATAACAATGTGTAAGTTTAAGGTATACGATGTGATGGTTTGATACATGTATATGTTGTGAAATGATTACCAAAATAATGTTAATTAACACATCCATCACCTCACATTTCTTTTTTTTTTTTTTTGGTGGTGAGACAGTTTAAAGTGGTCAACTTTCAACTCATCACCTTTCGAGTATATAATGCAGTACTGTTAACTATAATCACCATGCTGTAATTAGATATTCAGAACTTATATTGATATTATAACTGCAAGTTTGTACCCTTCAACCAACATCTCCCCATTTCCTCTCCAGCCCCTGGCAACCACCATTCTACAGTATTCCATCATATGTATATCTCATTTGTTCATACATTCATGGACACTTAGGTGGAGAAGGCAATGGCACCCCACTCCAGTACTCTTGCCTGGAAAATCCCATGGATGGAGGAGCCTGGTAGGCTGCAGTCCATGGGGTCACTAAGAGTCGGACACGACTGAGCGACTTCCCTTTCACTTTTCACTTTCATGCATTGGAGGAGGAAATGGCAACCCACTCCAGTGTTCTTGCCTGGAGAATCCCAGGGACGGCGGGGCCTGGTGGGCTGCTGTCTATGGGGTCACACAGAGTTGGACACGACTGAAGCGACTTAGCAGCAGCAGCAGCAGGACACTTAGGTTGTTTCCATGTCTAGGCTATTGTGAATAACACTGCAAAGAACATGGGGGTGCAGATATCTCTTTATGGTAGTGGTTTTATATTCTTTTGATATATACCCAAAAGGGGGATTGCTGGATCATATGGTAGTTCTATTTATAATTTTTTGAGGAACTTTCCCAACTTTTTTCATAGTGGCTGCACCAATTTACATTCCAACCAACACTGCACAGGGTTCTCTTTTCTCTATAACCTTGCCAAAACTTGCTATCTTTTGTCTTTTTGATAATAGCCATTCTAACAGGGATGAGGTAATATCTTACTGTGGTTTTCATTTTCATTTCCCTGATGATTAGTGATATTGAAGCATCTTTTCATGTACTTGTTGTCCATTTGTATGTCTTTGAAAAAAAAGCCTAATCAGCCCTCTGACCATTTAAAAATCAGATTATTATTATTGCTATTGAGTTGTATGAATTCCTTATATATTTTGGATATTAACACCTTATTTGTTTTTTTAATTTATTTATTTTAATTAGAGACTAATTACTTTACAATATTGTATTGGTTTTGCCATACATCAACATGAATCCGCCACAGGTGTACACGTGTTCCCAATCCTGAACCCCTCTCCTACCTCCCTCCCCATACCATCCCTCTGGGTTATCCCAGTGCTGGAAGATGGTTTGCAAATATTTTCTCCTATCCCATTAGGATGCCTCTTCATCTGTTGACTGTTTCTGTTGATGTGCAGAAGCTTTTTAGTTTGATATAATCCCACTTGTTTATTTTTGTTTTTCTTGAGCATGCTTTTAGGGTTATAGTTAAAAATTGGTCACCAAGACCAATGTCATGGAACATTTTCCCTGTTTTCCTCTAGGAGTTTGACAAATTCAGGCCCTACATTCAAGTGTTTAATATATTTCAAGTTAATTTTTGTGAGTGATGTATCTAGGGATCCAATTTCATCCTTTTGTTTGTGCACATCCAATTTTCCCAACAACATTTATTGAAATGACTATCTTTTCCCCAGTGAGTATTATTGGCTACCTTGTCAAATATGAGTTAAGTGTATGTACATGGGTTTAATTATGGGCTCTGCATTCTGTTCCATTAGACTGTGTGTCTGCTTTTATGCTGCTGCTGCTGCTGCTAAGTCGCTTCAGTCGTGTCCGACTCTGTGCGACCCCATAGACAGCAGCCTACCAGGCTCCCCCGTCCCTGGGATTCTCCAGGCAAGAACACTGGAGTGGGTTGCCATTTCCTTCTCCAATGCATGAAAGTGAAAAGTCAAAGTGAAGTCGCTCAGTCGTGTCCGACTCCTAACGATCTCATGGACTGCAGCCTACCAGGCTCCTCCGTCCATGGGATTCTCCAGGCTAGAGTACTGGAGTGGGGTGCCATTGCCTTCTCCAGCTCTTATGCTAGTACTATACTATTTGTTTATTATGCTATGCTAAATCACTTCATTGTGTCTGACTCTTTGCGACCCCTTGGACTGCAGCCCACCAGGCTCCTCTGTCCATGGGATTCTCCAGATAAGAATACTGGCATGGGTTGCCATTTCCTTCTGCATGTTTATTATAGCTTTGCAGTATAGTTCAAAACCAAGAAGTATCATGCCTCCAGCTTTTTACTTCTTTTTTCAGGATTTATTTGGCTATTCCAGGTCTTTTGTGATTCCATATGAATTTGAGGATTTAAAAAAAATTCTTTAAATTTGTAGTAGAATTCACCAGCGAAAGCATCCTGTCCTGAGCTTTTCTTTGGTGGAAGGCTTTTGATTATGATTTCAATCTCCTTAATCACTATTGATCTGCTCAGTTTGTCTATTTCTTTATGATTCAATCTTGGTAGATTGTATGTATGTTTCTAGAAATTTATCAGTTCCTTTATTAATGGGTTATCCAGTTCATTGTTATAGTAACCTTAGGGTTCTTTGTATTTTCATAGTACCAGTTGTAATGTCTCTTCTGTCATTTACACTTTTATGAGTCCTTTCTTTTTTTCCTTGCTTAGACTAGCTAAAGTTTTTTCAGTTTTTTTATCTTTTCAAAAAGCCAACTCTTAGTTTTATTGATTTTATTTGTCTTTCTAGTCTTTATTAATTCCTTGAGGTATAAATTCAAGTTGCTTATCTGAGATCTTTCTTTTTCTTAATGTTTCTTAATTATTGTTATAATTATTGTTTCTTAATGTTTCTTAATTATTGTTATAATCTTCCATCTTAAGACTGCTTTTGATACATCCCATAAGTTTTGATAGTTGTGACTTCATTTTTGCTTGTCTCAAAGAATTTTGATTTTTCCTTTGATTTCTTCTTCAACTCGTTGGTTATTTAGGAGTGTGTTGTTTAATTTCCACATAATTGTAAATTTTGCAGTTTTTTCCTGTTGCTGATTTCTGGTTTCATACCATTGAAGTTGGAATAGACACTAAATGTGATTTCAATCTCCTTAAATCATTGAAGCTTTCTTTGTGACCCAATGTACAATGTCCTGGAGAATATTTTGTGTGTGCTTGAGAAAAATGTGTATTTTTTTGCTGCTGTATGGAATGTTCTGTATGTATCTGTTAGGTCCATTTGATTTATAGTGTTATTCAGGTATGCTTCTTATTAATTTTCTGTCTGGATGATGTGTTCAATGTTAAATGTCGGGTATTGATGTCTCCTACTACTATTGTATTGCTATCTCTCTCTCTCTCTTCAGTTCTATTAATATTTGCTTGAAATACGTAGGTGCTCCCGTGTTGGGGGCATATGTATTTACAATTGTTGTATACTCTTGATGAACTGACCCCTTTACCACTATATAGTATCTTTTTCTCTGGTGACCAATTTTGACTGAAAGTTCATTTTATCTGATACTCCATTTCTATCACTCATTTTCAAGCTATGTGTATTTTTAAAGCTAAAGTGAGGGTCTTATAGGTAGCATACTGTTGGATCTTATCTTTTTTAACCCATTCAACCACTTTGTGCCTTTTGATTAGAGAACTTAGTCCATTTACATTTAAGCAAGAAAGTGTGTTAGTCACTCAGTCGTGTCTGACCCTTTGTGACCCCATGGACTGTAATCTGCCAGGCTCCAAGTAATTATTAATGGGTAATAATAGTAAGGACTAGTAAGTAATGTATGTTACTATATAATAGTAAGGACTATTACTAGTTAACAGTAAGTAATAGTAAGTAAGTAATGTATGTTACTATATAATAGTAAGGACTATTACTAGTTAACAGTAAGTAATAGTAAGTAAGTAATGTATGTTACTATATAATAGTAAGGACTATTACTAGTTAACAGTAAGTAAGTAAGTAATGTATGTTACTATATAATAGTAAGGACTATTACTAGTAGTAAGGACATACTATTGCCATTTTGTTAATTGTTTTTTAGTTTTTTTAGTTCCTTAGTTGCTTTTTTCCTGCCTTTCTTGTCTTTATTTGTGATTTTTATTTATTTTTTGGTAGTAATATGCTTTAATTTCTTTCCCTTTGACTTTTGGATAACTATGATAGGTTTTTTTCTTTATGGCTACTGTGAGTTTTACATAAAGCCTCATGGAGTCTCACATAAAGTTTTCTAGATATAACATTTTTTAAAAAGCTGATAATAGCTTACCATAAACAGCATATAAAAATGCTATAATTTTACTTCTCCCCACATATTTTATGCTACTGATGTCATACTTCATACATTTTTATATTGCACATTCACTAACATGCTATTGTAGCTATGGTTACTTTTAATATTATTTAAAATTTTTCTACTTGAGATAAAAGTGATCTATACACCACCATTACAGTATTGACTCCCCTGGTGGCTCAGACAGTAAAGAATCTGCCTATAGTGCAGGAGAAGTGGGTTAAATCCCTGGGTCAGGAAGATCCCCTGGAGTAGGAAATGGCAAC
This sequence comes from Bos indicus, assembly GCF_029378745.1. Taxonomy (NCBI): domain Eukaryota; kingdom Metazoa; phylum Chordata; class Mammalia; order Artiodactyla; family Bovidae; genus Bos; species Bos indicus. The sequence continues at coordinate 47,599,030 of NC_091772.1, forward strand.
TCACTCCAGTATTCTTGCCTGGAGAATCCCATGGACAGAGGAGCCTGGCAGGCTACAATCCATGGGGTCTCAAAGAGTCAGACAGGACTGAGTAACTAACACTTTTGCTTTCACTTTCATCACAGTATTAGAGTATTCTGAACTTGAGTATATTTACTGTTCAGTTCAGTTGCTCAGTCATGTCCGAGTTTTATATGTTTATATGTTTTCATGTCATTAGCATCCTTTTGTTTCAATTTGAAGAAATTTCTTTAGTATTTCTTGTAAGGCAGGTCTAGTGATGATGAGCTTGTATACATTAAGCAATTAAAAAAAAAGAGAAATCATGTAATGTCTACTCTCAGATCACAATGATATTAAACTAGAAATCAATATCAGAAAGATAGTTGGAAAATCTCAAAATATTTGGAAATAAAACAGCACACTTCTAAATAATACATGAGTCAAAGGAAAAATCTCGAGAAAATTTAAAATATTTCAACTAAATGAAAATGCAACTCATAAAAATTTGTACGATACAATAAAAACAGAGGTTTGAAGAAAATTGAGTAACATAGAATGTATACATTAGAAAAGAGGAAAGATCTAAAATAAATCATTTAACCTCTACTTTAGGAAACTAGAATAAGAACAAATTAATCCAAAGTAAGCAGAAGAAAATAAATAAGAGAAATTAGAACAGAAATGAAAGAAATTAAAAACAGAAAATTAATAGAGAAAAATCAATGAGACCAAAAACTGGTTTTTTGAAAAGATTAATAAAATTGATGGGCTTTTAGTCAGGCTAAGGGGAAAAAAAAGAGAGGACACAAATTGCTAACAGCAAAAATGAAAGTGGGGATGTTACTGCCAATATATTAAAAGAATAATTAAGGAATACTTTGAACAACTCTATGCCCAAAATTAGATAACCTAGATTAAAAATGATTTTTTTAAAGACACAATCTGCCAAAGCTCACATAAGAAGAAATAATCTAAATAGGTATCCCTATATTAAAGAAATTGAATCAATAATTAATAACCTTCCAAAACAGAAAACACGCTCAGATGAGTTCACTGGTGAATTCTAACAGACATTTAAGGAAAAAAGTTACACCAGTTCCCTGCAATTTCTTTCAGAAGATAAAAGCAGAAGCAGTAACTCCTCACTCATTCTATGAGGCCAGTATTATTCTAATCCCCAAATCAGACAATGACATTATAAGGGAATTACAGACCAATATCTCTCATAAACATAGATGTGAAAATATTCACCAAAATATTATCAAGTTGAATCCAACAAAATAGAAAAAAGAATTATATACTGCAACAATGTGGGATTTATCCCAGGTATAAAAGGCTGGTCCAACATTTGAATATCAATTAATATTACATCAATAGGCTAAAGAAACATGATCATATTAATAGATACAGAAAAAGCATTTAACAAAATTCAACACTTATTCAGGTGGAAAAAAAAAAAAACCTCAGTAAACTAAGAAGAGTTGAACTTCCTCAGCCTGATAAAGAATATCTACAGAAAACCTAACCGAAAGCTTTCCCACTAAGACCAAGAACAAGGCAAGGATGTCCTCTTTCATCACTGCTTTCAATATCATACTGAAAGTCCTAACTAATGCAATAATAAAGGAAAGGAAATAAAAGGAATATGGATTAGAAACAGAGAAATAAAACAATCTGAGTTGCAGATGGCATGATTGAATCAATAAAAAACTTTCTCCAACTAAAGGTTGCAAGATACAAGGTTAATATATAAAAGTCAAATGCTTTCCTACATGCTAACAAGGAACAAGTGGAATTTGAAATAAAAAAATGCAATATCATTTACATTAGCTTCCCCACAAAACAGAATACTAACAAAATAGGACAAGATTTATATGAGAAAAACTACAAAACTCTAGTGATAGAAATCAAAACATAACTAAATAAATGAGCTATCCTATATTCACAGATAGGAAGATTTAATATTGTCAAGATGTCAGTTTTTCCCAACTTGACCTGTAGATTTAACACAATCTCTGTCAAAATACAGCAAGATACTTTGTGTCTATCGATAAACGGATTTTAAAGTTTGTATGGGGAGGCAAAAGACTCAGAATAGCCAACATGATACTGAAGGAGAAAAACAAATTGGAGCGCTGACACGACCAATTTCAAGCTTTAGTATAAAGCTATAACAATCAATACAGTGTCGTATTGGTGAGAGAACAGACAAATAGATCAATGGAATGGAATAGAGAGCCCAGAAATAGATCCACATAAATATAGCCAGTTGATATTTGACAAAGGAGAAAAAGCAGAACTATGGAGAAAAATTCCAACAGATGGTGATGAAGCAACTGGACATCCACATTAAAAAAAAAAAGAATCTAAATAAGGCTTTACAGCTTCACAAAAATTAATTCAAAATGGATCACAGATCAGATCAGATCAGTCCCTCAGTCGTGTCCAACTCTCTGCCACCCCATTAATCGCAGCACGCCAGGCCTCCCTGTCCATCACCAACTCCCGGAGTTCACTCAGACTCACGTCCTTCAACTCAGTGATGCCATCCAGCCATCTCATCCTCTGTCGTCCCCTTCTCCTCTTGCCCCCAATCCCTTCCAGCATCAGAGTCTTTTCCAATGAGTCAACTCTTCACATGAGGTGGCCAAAGTACTGGAGTTTCAGCTTTAGCATCATTCCTTCCAAAGAAATCCCAGGGCTGATCTCCTTCAGAATGGACTGGTTGGATGTCCTTGCAGTCCAGGGGACTCTCAAGAGTCTTCCCCAATACCACAGTTCAAAAGCATCAATTCTTCGGCGCTCAGCCTTCTTCACAGTCCAACTCTCACATCCATACATGACCACAGGAAAAACCATAGCCTTGACTAGATGGACCTTTGTTGGCAAAGTAATGTCTCTGCTTTTGAATATGCTGTCTAGGTTGGTCATAACTTTCCTTCCAAGGAGTAAGCGTCTTAATTTCATGGCTGCTGTCACCATCTGCAGTGATTTTGGAGCCCAGAAAAATAAAGTCTGACACTGTTTCCGCTGTTTCCCCATCTATTTCCCATGAAGTGCTGGGACCGGATGCCATGATCTTCGTTTTCTGAATGTTGAGCTTTAAGCCAACTTTTTCCCTCTCCACTTTCACTTTCATCAAGAGGCTTTTTAGTTCCTCTTCACTTTCTGCCATAAGGGTGGTGTCATCTGCATATCTGAGGTTATTGATATTTCTCCTGGCAATCTTGATTCCAGCTTGTGTTTCTTCCAGTCCAGCGTTTCTCATGATGTACTCTGCATATAAGTTAAATAAACAGGGTGACAATATACAGCCTTGACGAACTCCTTTTCCTATTTGGAACCAGTCTGTTGTTCCATGTCCAGTTCTAACTGTTGCTTCCTGACCTTCATACAAATTTCTCAAGAGGCAGATCAGGTGGTCTGGTATTCCCATCTCTTTCAGAATTTTCCACAGTTTATTGTGATCCACATAGTCAAAGGCTTTGGCATAGTCAATAAAGCAGAAATAGATGTTTTTCTGGAATTCTCTTGCTTTTTCCATGATCCAGTGGATGTTGGCAATTTGATCTCTGGTTCCTCTGCCTTTTCTAAAACCAGCTTGAACATCAGGAAGTTCACGGTTCATATATTGCTGAAGCCTGGCTGGGAGAATTTTGAGCATTACTTTACTAGTGTGTGAGATGAGTGCAATTGTGCAGTAGTTTGAGCATTCTTTGGCATTGCCTTTCTTTGGGATTGGAATGAAAACTGACCTTTTCCAGTCCTGTGGCCACTGCTGAGTTTTCCAAATTGTAAGGGGAGGCCTTACAAATAGCTGTGAAAAGAAGAGAAGCTAAAAGCAAAGGAGAAAAGGAAAGATATAAACATATGAATGCAGAGTTCCAAAGAATAGCAAGAAGAGATAAGAAAGCCTTCTTCAGCGATCAATGCAAAGAAATAGAGGAAAACAACAGAATGGGAAAGACAAGAGATCTCTTCAAGAAAATCAGAGATACCAAAGGAACATTTCATGCAAAGATGGGCTCGATAAAGGACAGAAATGGTATGGACCTAACAGAAGCAGAAGATATTAAGAAGAGATGGCAAGAATACACAGAAGAACTGTACAAAAAAGATCTTCACGACCCAGATAATCACGATGGTGTGATCACTGACCTAGAGCCAGACATCCTGGAATGTGAAGTCAAGTGTGCCTTAGAAAGCATCACTACGAACAAAGCTAGTGGAGGTGATGGAATTCCAGTTGAGCTATTCCAAATCCTGAAATGGATCACATACCCTCCTTATAGAGAACAAACTAGTGGTTACCAGTAGTGGAGAGAGGGAAGAAGGGAGGGGAAGTAAAAAGGTAGAGGATTAAGAGGTTCAAACTATGACATATAAAATAAGCAGCAAGGATATATTGTACAACATGGGGAGTATAGCCAATGTTTTATAATAACTACAAATGAAGTATAACATTTAAAATTGTGAATCACTATATTTTACATCTGTAACTTATATAATATTGTATATCAACTATACTTCAATAAAAATAAAGAAAAATTAAAAACCCAAAACCCAAGAAAAATGGATCACATACCCAAATGTAAAGTACAAACTTGTAAAATTCCTAGAAGACAGCATAAGAGAAAATTTAGATAACCTTGAGTTTGGTGATGACTTTTCAGATACAATACCAAAGGCATGATCTTTGAAAGAAAGAATTAATAAGCCAAATTTCATTAAAATTAAAAACTTCTCTGCAAAAGATACTGTCAATAGAATGAAAAGATAAACTACTAGCTTGGGGAGAAAATATTTGCAAAAGATATATCTGATAAATATTTCCTAAAATATGCAAAGAACTCTTAAAACTCTTAAATATAAAAACAAATAGTTCAATTAAAAAGTAGACCAAAGACCTTAACAGATACCTCACTGAAGAAGGGGCTTCCCTGGTGGCTCAGATGGTAAAGAATCTGCCTGCAATGCAGGAGACCTGGGTTCAGTCCCTGGGTTGGGAAGATCCCCTGGAGAAGGGAATGGCAATCCACCCCAGTACCCCGGCTGGGGAACTCCATGGACAGAAGAGCCTGGGGACTACAGTCCATGGGGTCACAAAGAGTCGAACAAGACTGAGAGACTAACACTTTCACTTTCACCAAAAAAGATTATACAGATGGCAAATAGCAAATGAAAAGATGCTCCACATCAGATGTCATCAGGGAAATGCAAATTAAAACAACTATGAGATACCATTAGTAAGAATGGCCAAGACCCAGAACGCTGACAACACCAAATGTTGGTGAGGGTGTAGAGCAATAGGAACTCTCATCCATTTCTAGTGGGAATGCAAGATGGTATAGCCACTTTGGAAGCCACTTAGTGGTTGCTTCGAAAGTAAACATATACTTACCTTAAGATCCAGCAATCATGCTTCTTGGTATCTACTCAAAGGGGTTGAAAACTTATGTCCACAGAAGAACCTTCACATGGATATTTACAGCAGTTTTATTCATAACTACCCAAATTTGGAAGGAACAAAGATGTGCTTCAGTAGGTAAATGGATAATAAACAAGTACATCCAGACAGTGGAATATTATTCAGTGCTAAAAAGAAACGAGCTGTCTAATCAAGCTATGAAAAGACCTAGAAGAATCCTAAATGCTTATTATTGAGTAAAAGAGACCAATCCAAAAAGTCTACATAAGTATATCTCCAACTATATGACATTCTGGAAAAGGCAAAACTACAGAGTCAGTAAAAAGATCAGTGCTTGCCAGAGGTTAGCAAGGAGATGGGGATGAAAAAGTGGAACACAGAGAATTTTTAGGGCAGTGAAACTACTCTGTGTGTGTGTGTGTGTGTGTGTGTGTGTGTGCTCAGTCATGTTCAAATCCTTGTGATCCCTGTGGACTCAGCCCAACAGGCTCCTTGGTCCATGGAATTTTCCAGGCAAGAATATTGGAACGGATTGGCATTTCCTACACCAGGGGATCTTCCTGATTCAGGGATCTAACCTGAGTCTCCTGCATCTCCTGCACTGGCAGGTGGATTCTTTATCATTGAGCCACCTGAGATACAGGTTTTTATACATTTGTCCAAACCCATAGAATGTTCAATATCATGAATGGACACTAATGTAAACTATGAGCTTTGGGTGATAATGATGTGTCAATGTAGGTTTATCAGTTGCAACAAATGTATCACTCTGGTGAGAGATGTTGATAATAGGAGAGGGTTTTTCCAGTAGTCATGTATGGATGTGAGAGTTGGACTATAAAGAAAGCTGAGCGCCAAAGTATTGATGCTTCTGAACTGTGGTGTTGGAGAAGACTCTTGAGAGTCCCTTGGACTGCAAGGAGATCCAACCAGTCCATTCTAAAGGAGATCAGTCCTGAATGTTCATTGGAAGGACTGATGCTGAAGCTGAAACTCCAATACTTTGGCCACCTGATGAGAAGAACTTCAGTTGCTCAGTCGTGTCAAACTCTTTGCAACCCCATGAACCGCAGCACGCCACCAGGCCTCCCTGTCCATCACCAACTCCCGGAGTCTACCCAAACCCATGTCCACTGAATCCATGATGCCATCTAACCATCTCATCCTCTGTCGTCCCCTTCTCCTCCCGCCCTCAATCTTTCCCAGCATCAGGGTCTTTTCAAGTGAGTCAACTCTTCACATCAGGTGGCCAAAGTACTGGAGTTTCAGCTTCAACATCAGTCCTTCCAATGAACACCCAAGGCCGATCTCCTTTAGAATGGACTGGTTGGATCTCCTTGCAGTCCAAAGGACTCTCAAGAGTCTTCTCCAACACTACAGTTCAGAGGCATCAATTCTTTGGAGCTCAGCTTTCTTTATAGTCCAACTCCCACATCCATATATGACCAATGGAAAAACCATAGCCTTCACTAGACAGACCTTTGTCGACAAAGTAATGTCTCTGCTTTTTAATATGCTGTCTAGGTTGGTCATAACTTTCCTTCCAAGGAGTAAGCATCTTTTAATTTCATGGCTGTAATCACCATCTGCAGTGATTTTGGAGTCCCCCAAAATAAAGTCTGTTATTTATTAGTCTGTTGTTTCTGTTATTTGGAAACAAAGCAACTGTTTCCACTGTTTCCCTTTCTATTTGCCATGAAGTGATGGGACCAGATACCATGATCTTAGCTTTCTGAATGTTGAGCTTTAAGCCAACTTTTTCACTCTACTCTTTCACTTTCATCAAGAGGCTCTTTAGTTCTTCTTCACTTTCTGCCATAAGGGTGGTGTCATCTGCATATCTGAGGTTATTGATATTTCTCCCTGCAATCTTGAAACATTAGGGAAAGTTATACTGACTGGGCACAGGAATCAGATGATTTATCTCAAAGGCACTTGGGGAGCAGTTTTTCACAAGGTCTTTGCCTCAACCAAGCAACACTAGTTGCAACTACCAGAAGTGCACCTGAACCAGCCCATGTCTAGGAGTGAAATCTAGGTGAGAGAGCCGGGCATATCTCATGGAACCCAAGTTAGAACTCTTGGGTCCAGAAACCCAGCTGGAGATCATTATGAAGCTTGTATCTCCACATTCTGTGAGGTCTCTGCCTGGTTTTCCATACCTTCTCCTCTCTGTGTTTTTGCTCTCTTTCCATGTTTTCAGACCCAGTTTCATCTACATCTGCATTTATAGTTTTAAAGCCCAGGAATCCTATTTGCCTGGGAGAAAAAGAATTTAATTCACCTAGCTTGGATAACGGAGAAGGCGATGGCACCCCACTCTAGCACTCTTGCATGGAAAATCCAATGGACGGGGGAGCCTGGTAGGCTGCAGTCCATGGGTTGCTATGAGTCAGACACGACTGAGTGACTTCACTTTCACTTTTCACTTTTCACTTTCATGCATTGGAGAAGGAAATGGCAACCCACTCCAGTATTCTTGCCTGGAGAATCCCAGAGACGGGGGAGCCTGGTGGGCTGCCGTCCATGGGGTCGCACAGAGTCAGACACGACTGAAGCGACTTAGCAGCAGCAGCAGCTTGGATGAGGCATCTGGGGTGCATTAGTGTTACTTGGAAAATGCATCCTTCCTTCAGGCAGGCAGACACAACCCTGAGCCAGGGCTTCACTTGAGCCCAGCCACTCCCTTTCTTTGTGCAGGGTACAACACAGACAACTGCATGGAAGCCCTTATCCACCTCTGGTCCAGTCATTTATGGCTGGGGAGGGGCAAGCAGAATTGTATGGATACCCCCAAGCAGGTGAGGGGGGAGATAGCACTCCTCCCCTCTACCCTCCACTTCCATAACAAAAACAGCTCTAGAATTTTCTACTCAACCTCTTTCAGGCAGATCATGTTACAGTGGGGCTGAAGGTACTTTGTGCTGGCATATTCCACAAAGGAACTATAAACCTTTGTTTATATGTATAAAGAATTTGATTAAATCCAAGTTGATATATGCGTCGCTATGTATAACTAAAGAAAAGAAAAAAAATTACCTGGGCTCACTCTCTACCATCAAATAACTGAGTAAAATACACGATAGCTTCTGAGCCTCACCACCAAGAAACAAATAATTTACTAAAGAAAGTAACAGTTCTCCTTTAGGAGGCTTTCATTCTAGAGACTGAAAGCATCTGGGATAGTAAGGAAGTGGTGAGGCAGAGTCTAGAGTGCTTCTCCTGGCCCTGCTGAATGGACCAAGATACCAGGCTCAGAGAAAGCAATCAGTTCTTTCCTTTTAAAACTCTGTTTGAACCCACTCCTATAAACAAACTCAGTTTCATGAAATCTGTTTGTAATTGTCAACCTTTTCCCCATACTCGACATAAAAACCCATCTGTATTTCAGGAAAGCCGCTGACTTTCTGCATCTGTTTTCCCTTCCCATTCTCCACCCTCTCCCATGTTTGACAAGACTCAGGCTATGTTAGGAGTCCCTTCTTCCCTTTTCTCCCTGTAGAGCCCGCTCTCCTGATCAGTCGCTCAGGCTTCATTTCTAGGCTTTTCTGATGACATGGAATTTCCCAGTTTCCTTTGAATGCAACAGCCCCTGATCCTTGCTCATCATACTTTTAGACCCATACATCTTGGCACGTATTTCAAAATGTCATTCTCTTGTGAAATGACAAGTCATCAACCACATTTTGTAGTTGGAGGTCAGTATATTTATAGTTGACCTTAGAATATTCTTTGAGACTTTGGGACTGTTTGTAGTTTCTCTGTTTCAGATTTTATTGTCTATTTCTGCCACACAGTAACCCTAACTTGATTCAAGGTGTTCAATACCAACTCTGAGTTGAGTGGGGAAGTCATGACAGGAGATACTGATGATTGTATTTACAACTTAATTGGTTGAATTGGCTATGTCTGGGAAAGGGAGTTTGTGTAATCTCTGAATCTCTCCTAGCCCATCATCTGGTGTGTTATCTTTTTGTTCAGAGAATATTGTTATACAACATGTCTTATGTTGTAGGTGTGATGAAATTTAGACAACTAACTGTTCAGTGAGGTCTTGGAGGATTAAAAAAATCTAGGAAGAAAATCAGTTTGGCTCATTTTAGAGATCTGTGGCTAAACAAGCTGCAGAGGATTTATAGGAGCCAGGTTGTAAAATGTAGACAAAATCCCTGAGCAGCAAAAGACCCTTATGGAAAGTTCACAATGTAGATGCAATGACTTACCATGCACACAGTTTAGGAGTCCTGGGGTTGAGTCATAAAGCAGTTAGGATATAATGGCTAAGGAACTCAGAATAGCAAGCCAAGAATAGTTTTCAAAAGAAATTTAAAAGTATTTTCTGCCAGGCAAGTAGTTAGAGAATAGGGAATCCTCAGAGGGCAGAGGTCTATTGAGACAATTGTTACATTATTTAATTCTAAAATAAAGCAGTTGAATTATTTTGGTAAGTTTCCAGGGATCAGGATACACTCTGGAAGAGAAAAAAAAGAAAGTATTATTGGATAATTGTGAAGTTTTGTTATCAGATCTTTTTACATTACCTAAAATATGAAATTGTTATGGGTATAGATTAGAGATGAACACATCTTTTGATGCTTTTGTGAAGGGTTACTGTAACATGTATATTAGTGAGTAGATCACATGCTGTATTTTTGCTTCTCAATTACTCAAATGCAGAATGAATGACTTACATCTGTTGATAGATTTATATACAGGCACATTTGGTGGGTCTGGTTCTCAGGCTTAGCTCTGCATTAGAATGGCCCAAGGAGCTATCAAAAAGTACTGATACCTGGGGACTACTCCCAGGGATTCTGACATAACTGGTTTGGAGTGTGGCCTGGGTATTGGGATTTTTAAAAGCTTCTCCAGATGATTCTAATGCACAGGAAAGTTTGAGCATTCCTCTATGGGATTTTCATACTACTTTAAACTCTTTGCAACAAAGTTATGATTTGAGGTCAAATTGATTTGCCTTCATTGAGGCTTGGTGTTTCTATTGAACAGTGTGTTTATGTTAATAACCCAACTAAAGAACATTGGAATGTTTCAATATATTCTGTACATAGCTATCTTGTACTAAAATAAGCATATATGTAGAAAGTCATAAGACATTGGTTTTGAGTTCAGTTGAATTTAGAATTTGCTGAAACCATGTTAAGTTTTTTTGAAAACCCTCATAAAGTTTCGGTATAAGTCTTATTTTGAAAAAGAACATGTGTACACCTGTGGCGGATTCATGTTGATGTATGGCAAAACCAGTACAATATTGTAAAGTAATTAACCTCCAATTAAAATAAATTTATATTTAAAAAAAAGAAGAAAAAGATTATAACCTATGAAGAGAGATATTGTTTTTTAAAAACCAGGTTACAGTTTATATCTTGAATTGAAGTTTGTGAATGAGAGTAGTTCCTAAGTGTATCAGTTTGTTTTTGCTGCATAATATTAATTAGATCTTTCCCAAACTTAGTAACTTAAGAATTATTCATCATTTCTCATGAGTTTATGGGTCAGCTGGGCTGTTCTGCCAATTGGGCCAGGCTTGGCTGATCTCAGTGGTGTTTGCTCAAGTGTCTGAGGTCAGCTTGTAAGGTGTATGTGGACTAGTTGGCCTTAGATGGCTTCACTCATTTGTCTACTGGCTTTTTGTCATAGACTGTGGTGAGAGGAATGCCGAGGCCCTGTGGTCTCCCACTGCCCAGCAGGCTAGCTGGGTCACTCAAATGGTAGCCTCAAGGTCCAAGAGCAGAAAGAGAGCAAATCCTAATGTGCACTTTTTTTGATCTCTGCTGCTGCTGCTGCTAAGTCGCTTCAGTCGTGTCCGACTCTCTGCAAACTCATAGACGGCAGCCCACCAGGCTCCCCCGTCCCTGGGATTCTCCAGGCAAGAACACTGGAGTGGGTTGCCATTTCCTTCTCCAATGCATAAAAGTGAAAATTGAAAGTGAAGTCACTCAGCCATGTCCAACACTTAGTGACCCCATGGACTGCAGACCACCAGGTTCCTCCGTCCATGGGATTTTCCAGGCAAAAATACTGGAGTGGGCTGCCATTGCCTTTTCCGTTTTGATCTCTGCTTGTGTCATTTGCTACTGTCCCATTGACAAAAGCAAGTCATATGACCAGGTTCAGAGGTCATGTGAGAAGGTACTATCAAAGAACATGAATAGAGGGGCATGGACAAATTGGGTTCATTACTGCAAACAATCTACAAGAGTGCCTGCCACCTCAAGGGCTACTATTTCTTCCAACAGCCCAGGTTACTTTTCCTTTAGTTTGAAATGCAACAGCTCAAACTCTCATCCCGTACATGTTGGGTTTACCATTATCTTCTTCCCAGCATCTCCAGGGATCCTTAGATTGTGTCAGTGTGTGCATGAAAGGAAAGTGGTGTGGGAGGGAGCACTTACTTTCCTTTCTAATATTCTTGCATTTTCTTCTTTCACAGAATTATTGATGGATCATGGTTTTTACTCCACTTCCAGTAATTGATCTTTCAGACCTCAGCCTTGAAGCATTAGCCCTGAGATTACCTGTTAATTATAAAAGAGGAAGAGTAGTTTTACAAGGGAATTATCTAGAGGCTTTCACTTTAGGGAAGGGGTCAAACTTAACATTCCAAGCCATGGGACAAAATGATATCATGTGACCTCTGATGTGATGTTGCACTGAGAAGGGCACAACCTCACATTTGCAGTGTTCCTAATAAAAATACACAAGCCATATCTTTTTATAAGGCAAATAGCCTCACAAATAACTGGTTTGGACACTTCAGAAAGCCAATATTATATGCAAAAATTAGCAGAATAGCTATTCTAGATGAAAAAAGATTAAAGAGCCATGAAAATCAAATGTAGTAAGTGATCCTAGAGTGGATCTTCAATTGAAAGAGAAACTATTAATATAAGGATATTATTGGAATGATCTGGAAAAATTTGAGTATGAACTGTATGTTTGATATTATTTCATTGATATTAACCTTCTAAGGTGTACTAATAATATTGTCGCTGTGTAGGAGAATACTCTTAGAAGACACATACTTAAATATTTCAACATTAACTGTCATGATGTGCGAAACTTTCTTTTTTTAATTGTATTTTTAAATTGAAGTGTAGTTGATTTACAATGTGCCAATCTCTGCTGTATGGCAAAGTGACTCAGTTATACACATATAGAAATTCTTTTAAAAAAAAAAAAACTTTTATTCTGTATTGAGGTATAGCTGATTAACAATGTTGTGATGGTTTCAGGTGAATGGTGAAGGAAGTCAGCCATACATATTCATGTATCCATTCTCCCAAACTCCCCTCCCATCGAGGCTGCCGCATAATACTGAGCAGAGTTCCATCTGCTATATACCATACAATAGGTCCGTATTGGTTATCCATTTTAAGTATAGCAGTGTATACGTGTTCATCCCAAACTCCCCAACTATCCCTTCCCTCCATCCTTCCCCACCGGCAACCGTAAGTTCATTCTCTAAGTCTGTGAATCTCTTTATGTTTTGTAAGTTCATTTGTCTCCCATTCCCTTACTTTCAGTTTGTAAGTGTCTGTAGGTCTGATGTGGGTCTCTTGTCTTGTTTTTGTATCCACCCAGTCAGTCTATGTCTTTTGGTTGATGCATTCAATCTATTTACATTTAAGGTAATTAGTGATATGTACGGAGAAGGCAATGGACCCCACTCCAGTACTCTTGCCTGGAAAATGCCATGGATGGAGGAGCCTGGTGGGCTGCCGTCTATGGGGTCGCACAGAGTCGGACACGACTGAAGCGACTTAGCAGCAGCAGCAGCAGATCTCTTATAAGGAGCATACTGTGGTCTCTTGTTTTTCTGGCTAGTCTGCCACTCTATGCCTTTTGATTGGAGCATTCAGTCCATTGACATTTGAGGTAATTATTGATACATATGTATTTATTGCCATTTCAAACCTTGTTTTCTGGTTTATTTTTTGCTTTTTCCTTGTTATGCTTGTGTTCTCTTCTTTTTGGTTTTGGGAATCTATTTAATGGTTTTTATTTCTGGTTGCCTTGTTATTCAAGTATGTTAAATGGCACCCCACTCCAGTACTTTTGCCTAGAAAATCCCATGGAGGGAGGAGCCTGGTAGGCTGCAGTCCATGGGGTCACTAAATGTTGGACATGGCTGAGTGACTTCACTTTCACTTTTCACTTTCATGCATTGGAGAAGGAAATGGCAACCCACTCCAGTGTTCTTGCCTGGAGAATCCCAGGGACGGGGGAGCCTGGTGGGCTGCCGTCTATGGGATCACACAGAGTTGGACACGACTGAAGCGACGCAGCAGCTGCAGCAACAGCAACCTCTTTCTTTATCTGCTTGCTTTAGATTGATAGTCACGTAGGCTCAAATGCATTCTAAAAGAAAGAAAAGGAAAGAATCTGCATTTTCTTAGTCTCCTTCCCCACATTTTATGATTTTGATGTCCCCTTTTAACATCATGTTTATCCTTTTTCTGTTCCTTGTGTTTATCATTGCTTTCACAAATAGATTTCTTTTTTTGGATCCAATCTCCCTTTCTCTTTCTTTTCCTTCTGGAATCCCTATTATGAATAGATTGGCCTACTTTATTTTGTCCCATATGTCTTTTAGTAATATATTGCCTCCGTTTTTAAAATTTAGATTTCTTTCTAATGTTTTGACTGAGTAATTTCCATTTTCCTATCTTTCAGTCACTTATTCTTTCTTTTGCACTATTCATTCTGCTATTCATTGCTTTGAGCTCAGCTTTTATCTTGGAAAAAAAATTTTTTTAAGTTTTCCTGGCTCATTCTTATAGTTTCTAGTTAAGTAATCTGCAATTCTGTTGATAGCCTTTCTTAACTCCTTCAATATTTTTATTATTTTCTTTTTGAACTTGGTGTCTGTTAGATGAAGAGATCTGCTTCATTGTTTGCTCCTTCAGGGAAATCCTCTTGGTCTTTTAACTGAGAGTGATCCCTCTACTTTTTCATTTTGCTTATATTTCTCTTGCTCTGTGAGTTTAGGAGAAACAAGTATCTACCGTAGTGTTGGAGGGCTATTTGTATGCTGGAGTGTCCAAGCAGAGCTTCTGCGGGTTTGATGTTTTTTGATGTGAGGGTTGTTTTTGGTTCAGATGCTTGCTGTTTCTTTCCTCAGTGTGTGCCGGCTCTTTTCCCTTTGGTAGTGGGTATGCAGGTGCATGGCCCCTGTGCACGCTTCCAGGAGGATGGGGGCAGAAGTTGGACCCCAGTTGTGGGTCTCTTGGCAGAGGTGGCTGGCTGCATGTACTCCCAGGGTGGGGGGTAGTGTGCAACTTACTTTCAATTAATTTTAGTAAAGAAAATGGTGCGCAAATGTGAGTAAATGATTACAAATGGTGATTCTGGGCAAGTGGTATAAGGATGTTCTTTGTCTATCAAATTCTAAGTTTGAACTTTTGAGATAAAAAGCTGGAGAAAATGCTCTGAATATTTGTACTAAAACTGAAATGATAAATTTTCATTCTCTATCATGGTATGAATTTTCTGAGTTTGACTTTAGGCAAAAATCAAGAACAAGAGCAAACCCCTCAGTTTCTGAGCTTTTCTCATACTACATGCCAGGGAGTCTTTGGACACAAGTCCCCCAGGAGCAAGAGTCCCAGGACGCCATCTTTCTGCTTAAAATCTTGACTTCTCTGCCAAGTGTGGACCACCAGTTCTAAGAGCTCACTTTGGCTTTTGAAATTGATTGGTACAGAAAGTGTCCTGCTCTATCTTCTACTGCCCTTTCTGGGAAAAATCCTAGCGTCATGATGCTTTGGTGCTTTGTGCCTTCCTCCAAAAAAGTCACAGGGAACATGGGGACTGTCATTATCACTCATCAACCCCTCCACTTCTCAAATCACTCATCCTAGTTTCATCTGGAAAACAGACACTAGTCCATGAAACTGCAGTCAGTTCCATATCAGATTGACTCTAGGCTCATGAATCCCATGTTGGCCAGGCATGCATTGCTTTTAAAAATTATTCCTAAAAAGACCTGACATTTAGAGTTAAAAAATTTTTTCTCTCCTATGGTTTCTTCCAATGGCAGACCCAGCTAAGCTTCTGAGTCCCAGATGGTGAATTATTTCTCTCCCTATAAAGTCTCTTGGCAGTTTTCCAAAACTGAGCAGCCACTGCACATTGGTGTCCACTGCACAACACAGCAGCTGCTGGTCTGAGCCCCAGTGGCCCTGAGCTGAGAGAGCCCAGTTTTGAATTCGGTTTCAGACTATTCATATTCTAGTGTAACATTTGGATGTAGTTTTAAAATATGAATAATACTATGCTATTGATTTCTTCTGTGACAAGAAAAGAAAATCAGTAGGTTTTGCATGTTAGCAAAACTAGGTAGGGGAGCTGACTCTGAAGTGGTTTTGGATGGGAATTTGGCAGCTTAAGAGAGGGAAAGAAATGGGAACGAGAGGGAAAGATGTTTCAGGCTGGTGACCATTGGTATGGAGATGTGAGGTAGCATGGCACACTCTGGAAACCATAAGCCATTTGGTGAGGCTGGAGAGTAGAGTTAGAGATGGATAGATGAAAAGGTGGCTGAGGGAATGACCACAGGCAGGCTTACTTCCTGGGGTTTAGACTTTGTTTTTAGGTGAGTAGCTTTCCATTTTCGTCATTTATGAATCATTTACTGGATGTCAAAACGAGATTAATGATTATAGGTAAACTAGGAAGAAAGAATTCAACACAGTCTTGTAACACAATAAGTGTATGCTTTTTCAAAGAAAAGAAAATAATTATTTCATATCAATGAGATGGTATTTTCTGTGTCTTTGTCAAAGCTCAAGGAGAGAAAAGTTGTGCCATCATATTCCATCAATTTCCTCTCTTAGTCCTTCTAAAATTAGAAATTCCTAATTCACAATATATACTGAGCATGGCAGCAAACATTCGATTGCTCACTTAGATGGTTCTGCATATTTAGATTGAATAGAGTAAAAAAATTATGGAGGATTCTCCTGGAAGACCACATTTTTCACTCTCTCAGATGCAGTCAACAGGACACTGCACTCAAAAGCTGGGGAGTCAAGTGTTTCAACCTGGAAGAGAACCATGAATGAATTCATATACACTCTTTGCTTAAATTCAGTTCCAGAGTATTCTTCATATTCTATTGTAACATTTGAATATGTTTCTAAAATACAAATTAAGGTATGCTATTGATTTGTTTCTCTGACAAGAAAAGAAAATCATCAAGAATTTGCAAAGAAGCAAATGCTCAAGAACTGAGCCATTTGTAATATTGTATACTAAGCTGAAACTCCAATACTTTGGCCACCTGATGCGAAGAGCTGACTCATTTGAAAAGACCCTGATGCTGGGAAAGATTGAGGGCAGGAGGAGAAGGGGACGACAGAGGATGACAGTTGGATGGCATCACCGACTCGATGGACATGGGTTTGGGTAGACTCCGGGAGTTGGTGATGGACAGGGAGGCCTGGCGTGCTGTGGTTCATGGGGTTGCAAAGAGTCGGACACGGATGAGCAACTGAACTGAAATGAACTGAACACATGTATGTGAAATTGGAAAAATGGTAGATAAACTTATTTGCAAAGCAGAAACAGAGACACAGACTAGAGAACAAATGTATGGATACCAAGAGAGGAGGAGGGGTGGGTTGGACTGGGAGATTGAGGTTGACATATATACACTACTATGTATAATACAGACAACGAATGAGAACCTACAGTACAGTACAGGGAACTGTACTCGATTCTCTGTGGTGACCTAAATAGGAAGGAAATCCAAAAATGAGGGGAGATATATACGTACGGGTGATTCACTTTGTTGTACAGCAGAAAGTAACATACGCATTGTAAAGTAACTATACTCCCATAAAAAAGTAACTAATCCATTTGTAGAACATCTCAGCTTGCTTTTTCAGCATTCAAGATACTCATTACTCATGTGCATTACTTTGCAGCAAAGTTGCTAAAGACAAAGCTGAATCAATCTGATTCTTGGTCCTTTGTAGCTGATCTGCTTTCCACTCTGATTGCTTTTGGGTTTTATCTTTTATTTTTTTCTTTTTATATTTCATAAGTCCTGAGAGGAGCCTGGGGCTTCAGATGCCTTCGAAGTGTCCATGATAAACTACTGCTGCTGCTACTGCTGCTAAGTCGCTTCAGTCGTGTCCGACTCTGTGCGACCCCATAGACGGCAGCCCACTAGGCTCCTCTGTCCCTGGGATTCTCCAGGCAAGAATAGTGGAGTGGGTTGCCATTTCCTTCTCCAATGCATGAAAGTGAAAAGTGAAAGTGAAGTCACTCAGTCGTGTCCGACTCTTAATGACCCCATGGACTGCAGCCTACCAGGCTCCTCTGTCCATGGGATTTTCCAGGCAAGAGTACTGGAGTGGGGTGCCATTGCCTTCTCTGTGATAAACTACAGTGCATGTTAATTTCATAGCTGCTTCATGCTCCATCCTTTACTGACAGACAAGCCAAGTGACCGATCACTAACATATCTTTTTAAGTTTCACCATGAAATGTGAATGTAAAGTTTAAAAAATCCCTCCCTTCCTCCAGAAAGCTAGACTTATTTTAATGAGTTCTTGTTAGAATATTTTAATCTGTGAATCCCAGTCTTTATTCAATGCCAAAAATGGTATTCTCTCTTCAGTAACACTTTTGCACTATTTTCTCTATTTTTTACTGTCTCTTCTTTGGTTTCTTTGGGTTTGTATTGTTGTTTCTATGTTCCTTAATACAGGCCTTTTGTCTGGAATGCTCTTTTCACCAAACTCTCTCTTCTTTTCCTCCAAGGTTTAACTCAAATAGGTTTTCCCTTGAAACCTCTTTTGATCCCCAATTGGATATACCTGGTTCTCGTAGCATATAAAATTGTAAACCCCCTGAGGACAGGAAGATGTATTCTGTTTCTTTGTATTTTTCAAAATCCTAGCACAGTGCAGAACACAGGTAATACATGACATGTTGGTTGGCTGATTTTGATACATGAAAAAGTTAGGAGGTCATCAAAGAGTTGGAAAACAGAACTCAGGTTCAGGGGGAAAGGATGATGAATATGGGGCACTTTCCTTGGATAATACACTGCCTGTATGCAGACATAAATTATATGAGCAAATGGCAACCACAATTTCAGAAACAATAGCTAATAGTTTCCATTGTGTAACAGCCACTATGCAAAACACTTTAATTTGTTGTTTTGATTCATGCTTGCCAAAAATTGTTGCTGCCATCTGGTTCTGGAAGCCAGAAGTGTCAAGGTCAGGGTGGACAGAATGAGGGGTTTTCTCAAAACTAGGTGGGAAAATTGAGACTACTAATTTCCAGGTTAGCTTTATTTTTGGGTGAGTGGGAGGGAATGTGGGAAGGACAGGCCATGCAAGATGGCAGTCACCTACACTACCCCTCCAGAACTGTCTTAACATGCCAACCTAAGCTGGTACCCCCTTCTAAGAGGTTCTTATATAAAGGTCAATATTATACCTTGATTACATTCTCCTGAAAGATATGTTGAAATCTTAACCCCTAGTACCTGTAAAAATAATCATATTTAGAATCAGATATAGGACCTTTGCAGATGTAATCAGGATAAGATGAGGCTATTAGAGTGCATTCTAAGCCAATATAGCTGTTGTTATTATAATAAGAGGGAAATTTGGACACAGAAACACACACAGATGGTGGATGGTCATGTGAAGATGCGGTGATGCTGCCACAAGCCAAGGAACACCTGGGGCTACTAGGAGCTTGAAGAGGCAGGGAAGGATCCCCCTCTAGAGCCTTTCAAGGGATCATGGTGTTGTCTCAGACTTCTAGCCTCCAGAAATGTGAGAGAACAAATTTCCATGTTTTAAGCTATCTAGTTTGTGGTACTTTGTTACAGCAGCCTTAGTAACATAATATAGTTAAGTGACTCTCAGCATTGACTGGTATTCAGAAATACCTGGAGAGCTCATAGATAGCACAAATGCCTGCCCATACCCTGGCCAATAAAATTTCCATGATTTTAGCTTTGCCCTGGGTATTTTCAAAATGCCCTCCTCCCTTCTCTTCTTCCTCCAGGTAATTCTAAAGTGCAGTCAAGGCCAAGAATCACTGATAAGGTCATCATTCTTTGTACCCCACATCCTTGTTTCTCATGTGTGGGCATTTCTGACCCACATGTATGTATGATCTGGTCTTTGAAGTACAAGGATTCTGTACTACAATAACATCCTATACAGGGAAGATTATGTTCTGATGTAATCAAATCTTCTGTTGGGGAATTTAAATGTAAGGTATAAAAACAGGAGAGAGGAGCACACAGCAGGAGAAGCCTCACTAAGCAGAAGACACAAGGAAGCAGAAGGTATGGGGCAGAGTGGTATGGGGAGAGTAGGGGAGAAGGTAAATAGAAAAGCAGAGAAGGAGGTGTTGAGCCCAAGCTGGGAAGAGCTCCTGAGCTCCTGTAGGGTTCTCAGAGTTGCCAGCAGATAACCAGCTGCAACGATGGCACCGAGAGTAGAGAATGCTCCACTCTCAACCACCTTGTTATTCTGTGGCTCTGCAGACCAGCATCAGCATCACCTGCGAGCTCCTTAGAAATTCAGGATATTGAATCCTTACCTGGACTTCCTGACTCAGGAACTTCACTTTACCAGAATACTCAGGTGATTTATTTGCTCATCTCTATCAAGTACGGCTATTATATCAGGCCTGGCTGCATGGCTCTGATGTTTTCTGGGCTGTTTTTTTTTTTTTCCTTCACTCCCTGCTTCTCTTTTTAAAAAACCAAATCCCCAGAAGGAACCTGAGTGGGACTCCACTTCTTGCAGCATGAAAGATCTCCCATGGAAGGGAAAAATAATTTTCTGTGTAAGAGCTCTGTAAAGTTGGAGAGATTTTGAAGATGAGTCTGGGCTTAGAAATTGCTGCAGACTGCCTTTGTTTAGCTCTATGGATATCTTTAGTTCAGTGGCTCTCAAAGTATAATCCCTGGACCAGCAGCTTCAGTATCATTTGAGAATGTGTTATAAATGCAAATTCTCAAGTCCCACCACAGACCTACTGAAGCAGACACAGGAGGTGGGGCCCAGCCATCTGGGCTTTAAGAAACCTCCAGGGGATGCTGGTCACACTTGCCATTGAGAACAGTCACTTGAGTGCCCTGGTTTTATAACACTCAGTCACTCATCTTCAAAACTACTGGGCAAAGATCACATCCAATCCACTGATAAAAATACTGGTGAGATAGCTCTGTTTGTGATAATCCCAAACTAAAAGTGACTCAAATGCCCCACAATGCAGAATGAGCTACAGATGAAATACTGAATGAAAGCAGCCAGACACAAAATAGTACATCATTATTAAGAGCTATCTTAATGTCTATCTTCCTTTCTATATTTGTTTCTTCATGTAGAATTTATTAAACATCTTCTAAGTGTCAGATACCACGCTAGAGAATCCATGATAAGATATCCGATCACAAAAGCAGACAATTAAACATGAATGTTTTGTTATGACAGAAGATTAAGAGGTGATATGAGAGTGACGTCAGGATATCTGACCCTAATCAAAGGATCAGAAAAGATCTTCCTAAGGAAATACTATAAACACTGAGAAGATGTGGAACAGATCATATTCAAGGAATGCTAAATACAGTATGGTTAGACCATAAAGTATGACAGAGGGAAGAGATGAGGACAAAAGGGTAAGCCAAGATCCAATCACAGGACTGTTAAGAAGCCGTTTAAAGAATATGGGCTTAATTTTCAGGGGAATGGGAGTCCATCAACACAATCATTGTTGTAGTTTAAGATTATTCTGCCTATGGTAGAGAATCCATTGAGTAAAATAAAACTGGAGCAAGAGAGACAAATTATATAATTTGGGTGGGGATAATGCTGGCCTGAACTAAAGTGGTGACAGTAGGAATGGAGAGGATAGATCCCAGGTACACTTTTTAGTTGGAAGAAATAGGATTTGGGGACTAAATGTGAAGAACGAGGTGGAGAGAAATGTCAAGATTTATTCATAACCTCCTAAATTATTACAGATTTCATTTTGACAATCAATATACTTTCATCACATGCTCTGTTGTATTGTCATGAATCCACTTCACATGTATATGTTTAGTTTTTATAACACACCCCAAAAATTATGAGAAGGGAGACTCATCTAACATTCATTCTGTGTCCTCTCATAATATGCTTAACTTTGAATCATTATAATAAATGAGTAAACAAATGAAAAATAAACTGAAAAAATAAAAGAGTACATATTGTATGATTCCATTTATGTAAAATACAAGCACAGGCCCAAGAAATCTCTGTTGTGATGCTTTGCACATGATGCTTCACCTCCCTGGGAAACTGTCCCCAACCCAGTCTGCCAGCCTGCTCTTCTCTGTCTAAATCCTACTCATCCTGTTGTTCTTGGCTTAACCATACCTTCTTAGTTGCCTTTCTCTGTCACCTCATTCAGAAGTCATCTTGGAAGGAGAAGTGCCTGGAAGGAGGCATGAGGAGGACTTTTGGGGGAACTGGTAATGTTCTGTTTCTTGCTGTAAGGGCTCATGATGTTGGTGCATTCATTTTGTAAAAGATGTACACTTAGCATTTGTGCACTTTTCTGTATCTATGTTATTATATATTTTCATAAAATATTTTAAAAATACTGGTGGGTTGTTGTACTTGAGGTGCTTGAGTCCTAACATGATTTTCCTATAGCCTATTTTTTATAGTCTATAATTTGGTGTTTTGGTCCAATCTATTGTTTTCAATGCATGGACTCAGGAACGTTAGTAGCCCACATGGTTGTATGAATTAATCTCCAAAACTGTGCTTGGAACAGAGTATTAACACTTGAAAATGATCAGAAGTTTGTGAAAGTATTCCAAAATGCAGCTTGCTAATGTTTCTGAGTAAAGTTCTGTGATACAATTTATTTTTTGATCCATAAACATCACCCAATTGTTTTTACTGAAATAGTGATTTTATTTTTTCTGCTGATCAGGGGGCTTTAAAATCATTTTTGGAATTCTATGAAAGAGGAAATATTTGTGTGATTGTTTATTCTCCACAAGTCCATTCAGTAAACACGTGGGCAGAGCTTCTGAGGAAGTAATTTTACTGAGTAAGGTGACTATCTAGGAAATGTTATAAACTCATAACAAAGACATTTACAAATCATTGCACCTTCTTTCCAAAGAGTACAAATACTTGTTAAGTATGCACAGCCTAACCTGCATTTTAGATAAGTATTAATAATCAGAAAGAGGGAGGAACAGAAAAACATATCAACATAATCAGTGTTTATTTAAACTCAAGATGACATGGTGCAGCCCGACTGCTGTTATAATATACAAGGTAGTTGAATAAAGGATAATAATAAAGCTAACCCTTTCGATAGTTGCAGGACTTGGTTTTATTTTCATTACTCAGATTGAGGTTTAATGGAAAAGCCTGTCACAACTCTATCCAAATGAGATTCTGGGGTTTGAAGTAGAAGGAACATTCCACTTTCTCTTGGAATCTGCTTCTTTGCCATGTATATGAGATGAATCCCAGAGGGGCTGAGTGGCCTGCCCAATGCCACATACTTGCTTATTGCGTCGTTAGCTGAACTCAGACTATGGAGTTGTTTTTCTGGCCTTTTCCCATGGATAAGCTGAAAGCCCTGCAGAGACCTGGTCCTGGTGGAGAGGGAAGAGAAGTGATGGGAGCCCCAAGAGCCTAAGGCAGGGTACCTCATGAGAAACGCTGGGCTGGAAGAAGCACAAGCTGGAATAAAGATTGCTGGAAGAAATGTCAATAACCTCAGATATGCAGATGACACCACCCTTATGGCAGAAAGTGAAGAGGAACTAAAAAGCCTCTTGATGAAAGTGAAAGAGGAGAGTGAAAAAGCTGGCTTAAAGCTCAACATTCAGAAAACTAAGATCATGGCATCTGGTCCCATCACTTCATGGCAAATAGATGGGGAAACAGTGGAAACAGTGTCAGACTTTATTTTTTTGGCTCCAAAATCACTGCAGATGGTAACTGCAGCCATGAAATTAAAAGACGCTTACTCCTTGGAAGGAAAGTTATGACCAACTTAGATAGCATATTCAAAAGCAGAGACATTGCTTTGCCAACAAAGGTCTGTCTAGTCAAGGCTATGGTTTTTCCAGTGGTCACGTATGGATGTGAGAGTTGGACTGTGAAGAAGGCTGAGTGCCAAAGAATTGATGCTTTTGAACTGTGGTTTTGGAGAAGACTCTTGAGAGTCCCTTGGACTGCAAGGAGATCCAACCAGTCCATTCTGAAGGAGATCAGCCCTGGGATTTCTTTGGAAGGAATGATGCTAAAGCTGAAACTCCAGTACTTTGGCCACCTCATGCGAAGAGTTGACTCATTGAAAAAGATTCTGATGCTGGGAGGGATTGGGGGCAGGAGGAGAAGGGGACGACAGAGGATGAGATGGCTGGATGGCATCACTGAGTCGAAGGACGTGAGTCTGAGTGAACTCCGGGAGTTGGTGATGGACAGGGAGGCCTGGCGTGCTGCGATTCATGGGGTCGCAAAGAGTCGGACATGACTGAGCGACTGAACTGAACTGAACTGAATGGTTAGTGATGTCAAGAACATTTTCATGTATCTGCTGGCTATTTGTATGATTTTTTCGGGGGCGGGGGGAGAAATGTCTATTCATGTCCTCTACCCATTTTTAAATTGTATTTTGTTTCTTGCTATTGAGTTGTGAACCTCTTTTTTTCTAATGTTTTATCAAAAAGATAAAATGCAGAACTCTCAAAAGAAAAACAATTGACTATAAAAGGCAGAAGGAAGCTTTCTGAGATGACAGAAATGTTCTAAGTCTAAATGATCTGGGCAGTAGTGATGCAGGTGCAACTTACGCGTACTAAGTCATTGAGCTGTATGCTTAAGATGTACACAATTTACTGTATGTAAATTATACCTCAATACACCACAGTTAAGAACAGGCATGTTGGGGAAATTGTCATGTACCCAATATTTTCAAAACAGGGTATTGGTGAAGTCATAGAGGTAGTATGGAGTGTCACACTCAGACAGGGTCCAATTTGTTACCATGAGATTGTTACCATGATGTGCATTTATTCCCCAAGCATCCCAATTATCTGAAATCATTCTGTTTCATCTTGAATGGGGGATTGGTAGATGTATCTTCCTTTGCAAAGTCCTCCTGCCCTGAAGGAAGAGGTACTTTGCAGATAAAAGCAAATAAATAAAGGGTATTGGGAAAGTGCTTAGATGCTGGGAGCAAACAAATGAAACATAAAACATACCTCTGCTGAGTAATGCAGACTCAGAACAGATACAGAATCATTTAAATCATATTGTCTGTACCTAAAATGAATGGTCACCTTACTGCATAACAATTTCTTTGGCTTTGGGGTTCAACATTTTGAACAAGTGTCAAGGTATTAAGAATGCATCATCCTCTGGGAAGCTTCTAATATTTTTAAAACTCTCTTTGCATGCCCACCAGCCCTTTAGTGCTAAGGCTGTCGGAGCCATTGCTCACCATAAATAAACTTGTTTTAGAGCAGCCCCAGGACATGACTTCTTATTTTGAAAAAGTTGTTAGCCCCTGACACCAGCTTGTTGGACTTTTCAATTTGGTGCCTGTAGTGTAAAGAACCTGCCTGCTGATGCAGGAGATGTAAGAGATGCAGGTTTGATGCCTGGGTCAGAAAGATCCCCTGGAGGAGGGCATGGCAACCCACTCCAGTATTCTTGCCTGGAGAATCCCATGGACAAATGGGCCTGGTGGACTACAGTCCCTAGGGTTGCAAAGAGTTAAACATGACTGAACATCTTGGTACCTAGCAAACACACAGAACACCTATTGTTAATCCTCTTCTGTTTACATGGATTTGGGGGTAATTTTCTCCCCATGTCACCCATCTCCAATATTCCTTATTTTGGGAAATTATTTTTACTGTTACTATTCACCAAGTTCCAGTAAATAACAAAAGCAGCAAGGTTGTGAAAAAAAAATCTGATAATAAGAAATAAGTCAGGCTCTTCCTACCCAACTGTGGGCTTTCCACATGTGGATATGGCTAATTTTATTCTTTTCAAACCTTATTATAGCAGCAAAGTATAGCCATCAGAACTTAGCCCGCTATGGTGACTGCACTTTGCCCTAAATAATGGAGAGGAGGGAGGCTTATGAGCCATTCACAATTTAGGATGGGGGAGAAGGAAAGCAATGAACAGCATCCACAGGCTGGTCATTTAATGGCATTTCAGCATAAGTACTTTCAAGAGTACCTACCATCCTTCCCCCCATTTTTAGGCTATTTTGTAATTTACTGGTTTTGTCTCACTTAGTTGAGGTAGTTAACCAGGGATGCTAGTAAGGTCAAGATTATATGGTTTTTATGAAGTATTGTTCAATATTGACCAGTTGAGAGACAAATAGATGTAATGGCAGAAAGGTGGGTTCTAGAAGCAGAAGGTCCAGGTGTGAAATCCATGTCCCACTACATACTAAGATCTTGAACTGGTCAATTAATTTCTATGAGCCAGTTATGAATGACAAAATAGAAATGATATCTCATTTTCAGAATTGTTGAGGGAGATTAAATTAGATGATGTATATACCTGCCTGTCATTTATTAGGCCTTATATGCTTAGATATGCTTGTATTAGCTTTTAAAAAAATGTTTCTAAAATCACAAACAGTATCATACTCCTTCTGACCAGTTGTCTTAACAAAGATTGAATCTCTAATGCGTAGGCAGTGCTGGGCACATAGTATGATTTCAATACACATTTAAATAAATAAATTGTGTTTCACTGCCTTTAAGGACATGTCCATTTGTGGTATGTTCTGTGTATAGCAGAAGAGTCCCCTTACCCACCTTTTCTTCTCTGTGAAAGGAAAGAGGGAAAACTGCTCTAATGAGAGGAAAAGGTGGGGACTATGTCTACCAGATGATCTCAGTCATCCAATACACATTGGAACATTCTGTCCTGTCTGCCCTGAGCCTCTAGAACAAGGGTCTGTCACTCTACTGGGTTGTCTGTCTCCACGTGGGATATGGCCCTTTCTTCTCCTCCCCCCACATATACTGTGAGGCTCTTGCCAGCTGGATGCCTGCTTTGCCCTAGTTTTCCACCATCCTGCGCCCACTTTTCAACTCTCTGCAAGACAGATTCTTAGGATTAATGCTTTCTTCAGACTATCTCTGTGAGGGAAATTTTGTACTGAGAAAACACACTGAAAATAGAATCCAAAAGGACAATGGGGGCAAAAAAAGAGAAAGTCTAGATAAAAGTGGGGAGAATGAGTCAGTGGCATCTCTGAGATCATGTTCATGATCATGTTCCAAAAACAACAGAAGAGGGAGCTTGAGAGTTGTGATGTGACAAATATCAGGCCCAACTTTTCCTAAAAGTATAGACAACTTAATTATCCTTGATTAAGGGTGATTAAGAAATAGATTGAATTTGACTCCTATGCAAAGTTACTGCAAAGAAAAGAGAATATGGAGCAGAATAATTCTTTTACAAGCAATGAAGGCATACAAGAAAGACATGCTCATAAAGAAGATAAAGACTATAACCCTTGCATTTTAAACAAGCTAGAAGAAGTTAATGAATGGATAAAAACAATAAAAGCATAAATCAAAGTTAGAAAGATTGGGACTTTCCTGGTATTCCAGTGTTTAAGACTTTACCTTCCAATGCAAGGGGGTTCCTGGTCGAGGAACTAAGATCCCACATGCTTCGTGGCCAAAAAACCCCACATAAAATAGAAGCAAATATTATAGCAAATTCAATAAAGACTTTAAAAATGGTCCACATTAAAATAAAAAAAAAAAAACAACAACCTTGATAAAAGTTAGAAAATTCAGAAAGTAAGTGATATAACAAAAGGAAATTTTGAGAAGGAACAAAACACAGCTATCTAAAATTTAGATATTTTAAAAATTATTTCATAAGCTTTCATCAAAAAAGCAAGAGAGTTCCAGAAAAACATCTACTTCTGCTTTATTGACTATGCCAAAGCCTTTGACTGTGTGGATCACAACAAACTGTGGACAATTCTTAAAGAGATGGGAATACCAAGGGCAGTCCTAAGATGGCAGAGGAATAGGATGGGGAGACCACTTTCTCCCCTACAAATTAATCAAAAGATCATTTGAATGCTGAACCACTTCCACAAAACAACTTCTGAACGCTGGCGGAGGACACCAGGCACCCAGAAAGGAAGCCCATTCTCTTCAAAAGGAGGTAGGAAAAAAATATATAAGACAAAAAGAGAGACAAAAGAGTTAGGGATGGAGACCCATCCTGGGGAGAGAGTCATGGAAGAGGAGAAGTTTCCAAACACCAGGAAACCCTCTCACTGGCAGGTCTGTGGGGAGTTTTGAAATCTCAGAGGGCAACATAACCAGGAGGGGGAAAAAAGCCCTCAGAATACACACATAACCACAAGTCCCTGTGGAGAATTAGCCCAGATGCTTGCGTCCACCACCTGCGAGCGGGGGCTGAACAGGGAGGTGCAGGTTGCATGCTTAGGGCAAAGATGGGCCTGAATGCCCTGAGGACAATCTGAGGGAGCTAACGTGAGATAGAAATGCAAACTGTGGGATAGCCAGGGAGAGAGAAAAAAAAGAGAGAGAGAACTTTCTGGTGAAAAGCTCTAACCTAAGGCACAGCCTGGCCTGCTCACAGAACAAAGGATTGAGCAAATACCAAAGGAGACCTAGCTGGCTGTGGACCGGCCCACCCCTCTGCCAGAGGCAAAGAGGCAGGCAGATGAAAGCCAGAGCTGGAAGGCAAGGGGCAATCTCAGCCCCAGAGGTGGCATCCTCCACCAAACTGTGAGCAGGCTCCCAGTTGCTAACCAAGTCTTCCTTGGATCCTGGGTGGTTGACATCTGCCAGGAGGGTCACAGCCAGAGATCAGCTCCCCAAAGGAGACACATGGCACACCTGAGACTCTTGCAGCACATCCAGGAAACTGAGCAGCTGGGACTGGGGAGGTGATTAAGACGCACAGCCTGGGACAGTGTGCTCACAAAACACCTGGTCGCCTGAGCTCCTAGGACCTGGGAAGGGCACAAAACGCATGCCCAACTGAGTCTGTGCCTTTGTGGAGTACCTGAGAGCCAGAACCTGAGCATCTTAGACCTGGGAAATACACGAAACCCAGGGCCCACTTTGGACAGTTCCCCTGCAGAGCAACCTGGAGCCTGACCAGTGTAGACTGGGAAAGCACACATGCCATAAGCTAGGACAAACCCAGTGTGGTCCATACACTGCGAGCACTCCCCACACATGCCAGTGATGTTTATTTGCAGTGTTCCTCCTTCCCCATAGCACAACTGAACAAGTGAGCCTAAATAAGTAACCACCTTCGCCCCCTTGTGTCAGGGCAGAAATTAGACACTGAAGAGACTTGCAAACAGTGGAAGACAAAATAAACAAAGAAGAGGGAACCACTCTGAAAGTGACAGATGCAACAGATTAAAACCCTGTAGTTAACATTGACTAAGCATTGGAAGGGGCCTATAGACCTTGAGAAGTATAAGCTGAAACAAGGAACTATCTGAAACTGAACTGACCCCACATTGCTCTCAATGGCTCCAGAGAAATTCCTAGATATATTACTACTATTATCATTTTTTAATTAAAAAAATTTTTTAATTTTTATGTTATTTATTACTCCTTTAATTTTCATTTTTATAACCTACTATTACCTTGCAAAAAAGACCTTATTTTTAAAGCAAATTTCATATATATATATTTTATAATTTTTGTGATTGATATTGTTTTGTGTTTTTAATATTGTATTTTTGAGAGTCTAACCTCTACTCTAAATTTTTAATCTTTGCTTTTTGGTATTTGTTATCAATTTTGTACCTTTAAGAATCTACTCTTCAGAACCCATTTTTACTTAGGGGTGTGATTACTGGCTTGTTTGCTCTCTCCCCTTTTGACTCTCCCCTTTCTCCCCCACGTCACCTCTATCTCCTCCCTTCCCCTTCTCTTCTCTGCTTAACTCTGTGACTCTCTCTGGGTGTTCCAGGCTATGGAGAACACTTAGGGAACTGATTACTGGCTAGATTGGTCTCTCCCCTTTTGACTCCCCCTCTTCTCCTCCTGGTCACCTCTATCTCCCTCTTCCCTCTTCTCTTCTCTATGTAACTCCATGAGCCTCTCTGGGTGTTCCAGACTGTGGAGAGCACATAGGGAACTGATTACTGGGTAGATTGCTCTCTCGCCTTTTGATTCCCTCTCTTCTCCTCCTGGCCACCTCTATCTCCCCCTCCCTCTTCTCTTCTCCATGTAACTCTGTGAACCTCTCTGGGTGTCCCTCACTGTGGAGAATCTTTTTACCATTAACCTAGGTGTTTTATCATCTGTGCTGTATGGATGGAGAAGTCTTGAGGCTACTGTAAGAATAAGACTGAAAGCCAGAGGCAGGAAGCTTAAATCCAAAACTTGAGAACACCAGAAAACTCCTGAATCCAGGGAACATTAATTGACAAGAGCTCATCCAAAAACCTCCATACCTACCCTGAAACCAAGCTCCACTCAAGAGTCAACAAGTTCCAGAGCAAGACATACCACGCTAATTCTCCAACAACTCAGGAACATAGCCCTGAGCATTAAAATACAGGCTCCCCAAAGTCACACCAAACCCACAGACACCTCAAAACTCACTACTGGACACTTCATTGCACTCCAGAGAGAAGAGATCCAGCTCCACCCACCAGAACACTGACACAAGTTTCCCTAACCAGGAAACCTTGACAAGCCACTCATCCAACACCATGCACAGGGAGCAACCCCCACAATAAAAAGGGACCACAAACTTACAATACACAGAAAGTCCACCCCAAACACAGCAATCTAAACAAAATGAAAAGGCAGAGAACTATTCATCAGGTAAAGGAACATGATAAATGTCTACCAAACCAAACAAAAGAGGAGGAGATAGGGAGTCTGTCTGAAAAAGAATTCAGAATAATGATAGTAAAGATGATCCAAAATCTTGAAAACAAAATGGAGCTACAGATAAATAGACTAGAGACAAGGATTGCAAGAAATGTTTAACAAGGACCTAGAAGAAATAAAAAAGAGTCAATCAATAATGAATAATGCAATAACTGAGATCAAAACCACTCTGGATGGAAACAACAATAGAATAACTGAGGCAGAAGATAGGATAACTGAAGTGGAAGATAGAATAGTGGAAATAAATGAAGCAGAGAGGAAAAAAGAAAAAAGAATGAAAAGAAATGAGGACAACTTCAGAGACCTTTGGAACAATGTTAAATGCCTCAACATTTGAATCATAGGAGTCTCAGAAGAAGAAGACAATAAGAAAGGCCATGAGAAAATACTTGCGGAGATAATAGTTGAAAACTTCCCTAAAATGGAGAAGGAAATAGCCACTCAAGTCCAAGAAACCCAGAGAGTCCCAAACAGGAAAAACCCAAGGTGAAACACCCCAAGATACATATTAATCAAATTAATGAAGATCAAACACAAAGAGCAAATATTAAAAGCAGCAAGGGAAAAGCAACAAATAACACACAAGGGGATCCCCGTAAGGATAACAGCTGATCTTTCAATGGAAACTCTTCAGGCCAGAAGGGAATGGCAGGACATACTTAAAGTGATGAATCAGAAAAACCTACAACCCAGATTATTATACCCAGAAAGGATCTCATTCAAATATGAAGGAGAAATCAAGAGCTTTCAGTTCAGTTCAGTTCAGTCGCTCAGTCGTGTCCAACTCTTTGCGACCCCATGAATTGCAGCACGAAAAGCTGAGAGAATTCAGCACCACCAAACCAGCTCTCCATTAAATGCTAAAGGATCTTCTTTAGACAGGAAACACAGAAAAGGTTTATAAACTCTAACCCAAAACAACAAAGTAAATGGCAACGGGAGCATACTTATCAATAATTACCTTAAATGTAAATGAGTTGAATGTCCCAACCAAAAGGCAAAGACTGGCTGAATGGATATAAAAACAAGACCCTTATATATGCTGTCTACAAGAGGCCCACCTCAAAACAAGGGACATGTACAGACTGAAAGTGAAGGGCTGAAAAAAGATATTTCATGCAAATGGAGACCAAAAGAAAGCAGGAGTAGTATTACTCATATCAGATAAAATAGACCTTGAAATAAAGGCCATGAAAAGAGGCAAAGAAGGACACTACATAATGATCAAAGGATTAATCCAAGAAGAAGATATAACAATTATAAATATATATGCATCCAACATAGGAGCATGAAATATGTAAGGCAAATGCTAACAAGTATGAAAGGGGAAATTCACAGTAACACAATAATAGTGGGAGACTTTATTACCCCACTCACACCTATGGATAGATCAACTAAACAGAAAATTAGCAAGGAAACACAAACTTTAAATGATGCAATGGACCAGTTAGACCTAATTGATATCTATAGGACATTTCACCCCAAAACAATGAATTTCACATTTTTCTCAAATGCACATGGAACCTTCTCCAGGATAGATCACATCCTGGGCCATAAATCTAGACTTGTAATTCAAAAAAAACTGAAATCATTTCAAGCATCTTTTCTGATCACAATGCAGTAAGATTAGGGACTGTGAAGAAGGCTGAGCACTGAAGAATTGATGCTTTTGAACTGTGGTGTTGGAGAAGACTCTTGAGAGTCCCTTGGACTGCAAGGAGATCCAACCAGTCCATTCTGAAGGAGATTAGCCCTGGGATTTCTTTGGAGGGAATGATGCTGAAGCTGAAACTCCAGTACTTTGGCCACCTCATACGAAGAATTGACTCATTGGAAAAGACTCTGATGCTGGGAGGTATTGGGGGCAGGAGGAGAAGGGGATGACAGAGGATGAGATGGTTGGATGGCATCACTGATTTGATGGACGTGAGTCTGAGTTCTGAACTCCGGGAGTTGGTGATGGACAGGGAGGCCTGGTGTGCTGTGATTCATGGGGTCGCGAAGAGTCGGACACGATGTAGTGACTGAACTGAACTGACAGGAAAAAAACTATTAAAAATACAAACATATGGAGGCTAAACAACACGCTTCTGAATAACCAACAAATCACAGAAGAAATAAAAAAAGAAATCAAAATATGCATAGAAATGAATGAAAATGAAAACACGACAACCCAAAATCTATGGGACACTGTAAAAGCAGTGCTAAGGGGGAGATTCATAGCAGTACAAACTTACTTCAAGAAACAAGAGAAAAATCAAATAAATAACCTAACTTTACACCTAACTTCAGTTCAGTTCGGTTCAGCCACTCAGTCGTGTCCGACTCTTTGCGACCCCATGAATCACAGCACACCAGGCCTCCCTGTCCATCACCAACTCCCAGAGTTCACTCAGACTCATGCCCATTGAGTCTGTGATGCCATCCAGCCATTTCATCCTCTGTCGTCCCCTTTTCCTCCTGCCCCCAATACCTCCCAGCATCAGAGTCTTTTCTAGTGAGTCAACTCTTCACATGAGGTGGCCAAAGTACTGGAGTTTCAGCTTTAGCATCATTCCTTCCAAAGAAATCCCAGGGCTGATCTCCTTCAGAATGGACTGGTTGGATCTCCTTGCAGTCCAAGGGACTCTCAAGAGTCTTCTCCAATACCACAGTTCAAAAGCATCAATTCTTTGGCACTCAGCCTTCTTCACAGTCCAACTCTCGCATCCATACATGACCACTGGAAAAACCATAGCCTTGACTAATCGGACCTTTGTTGGCAAAGTAATGTCTCTGCTTTTGAATATGCTGTCTAGGTTGGTCATAACTTTCCTTCCAAGGAGTAAGCGTCTTTTAATTTCATGGCTGCAGTCAACATCTGCAGTGATTTTGGAGCCCCAAAAGATAAAATCTGACACTGTTTCCCCATCTATTTCCCATGAGTTAACAGAAGGAAATAAATCATAAAAATTAGGGCTGAAATAAAAAGAAACAAAGGAGACTGTAGCAAAAATCAACAAAACTAAGAGCTGGCTCTGTAAGAAAATAAATAAAATAGACAAATCATTAGCCAGACTCATCAAGAAAAAAAGGGAGAAGAATCAAATCAACAAAATTAGAAGTGAAAATGGAGCGATCACAACAGACAACACAGAAATACAAAGGATCATAAGAGACTACTATCAGCTACTATATGCTAATAAAATGGACAACTTGGAAGAAATGGATGAATTCTTAGAAAAGTAAAACCTTCCAAAACTGAACCAGGAAGAAATAGAAAATCCCAACAGGCCCATCACAAGCACGGAAATTGAAACTGTAATCAAAAATCTTCCAACAAACAAAAGCCCAGGACCAGATGGCTTCACAGCTAAATTCTACCAAAAATTTAGAGAAGAGCTAACACCTATCCTACTCAAACTCTTTCAGAAAATTGCATAGGAAGGTAAACTTCCAAACTCATGCTATGAGGCCACCACCACCCTAATACCAAAACAAGACAAGATGCCACAAAAAAAGAAAACTACAGGCCAATATCACTGATGAACATAGATGCAAAAATCCTAAAAAATTCTAGCAAACAGAATCCAACAACGTATTAAAAAGATCGTACCTCATGACCAAGTGGGCTTTATCCCAGTGATGAAAGGATTCTTCAATATTTACGAATCAATCAATGTGATACACCCTATTAACAAATTGAAAGATAAAAACCATATGATTATCTCAATAGATGCAGAGAAAGCCTTTGACAAACTCCAACACCGATTTATGATAAAAACTCTCCAGAAAGCAGGCATAGAAGGAATATGCCTCAACATAATAAAAGCCATATATGATAAACCCACAGGAACCATTATCCTCAATAGTGAAAAACTGAAAGCATTTGCTCTAAAGTCAGAAACAAGACAAGGGTGCCCACTCTCACCACTACTACTCAACATAGTTTTGGAAGTTTTAGCCACAGCTATCAGAGAAGAAAAAGAAATAAAGAGAATTCAGATTGGAAAAGAAGAATCAAAACTCTCACTGTTTGCAGATGACATGATCCTCTATACGGAAAACCCTAAAGACAGTACCAGAAAATTACTAGAGTTAATCAGTGAGTATAGTAAAGTTGTAGGATATAAAATTAAGACACAGAAATTCCTTGCATTCCTATACACTAACAATGAAAAAACAGAAAGAGAAATTAAGAAAAAAATTCCATTCACCATTGCAATGAAAAGAATAAAATACCTAAGAATAAATATACCTAAAGAAACAAAAGACCTATATACAGAAAACATTAAGACTCTGATGAAAGAAATCAAAGATGACACAAATAGATGAAGAATATATCATGTTCATGGATCGGAAGAATCAATAGAGTGAAAATGAGTATACTACCCAAAGCAATCTATAGATTCAATGCAATCCCTACCAAGCTACCAACAGTATTTTTCAGAGAACTAGAACAAATAATTTCACAATTTGTATGGAAATACAAAAAAAACCTAGAATAGTCACAGCAATCTTGAGAAATAAGAATGGAACTGGAGGAATCAACCTGCATGACTTCAGGCTCTACTACAAAGCTACAGTCATCAAGACAGTATGGTACTGGCACAAAGAAATATAGATCAATGGAACAAAATAGAAAGTCCAGAGATAAACTCATGCACCTGTGGACACCTTATCTTTGACAAAAGAGGCAAGAATATTCAATGGAAAAAAGACAATCTCTTTAATAAGTGGTGCTGGGAAAACTGGTCAACTACTTGTAAAAGAATGAAACTAGAACACTTTCTAACACCATATACAAAAATAAACTCAAAAGGGATTAAAGATCTAAATGTAAGACCAGAAAGTATAAAACTCCTAGAGGAAAACATAGGCAAAACACTCTCCGACATAAATCACAGCAGGATCCTCTATGACCCACCTCCCAGAGTAATGGAAATAAAAACAAAAATAAACAAATAGGATCTAATTAAACTTAAAAGCTTTTGCACAATGAAGGAAACTATAAGCAAGGTGAAAAGAGAACCTTCAGAATGGGAGAAAAAAAAATAGCAAACAAAGCAACTGACAAAGAATTAAACTCAAAAATATACAAGCAGTTCATGCAGCTCAATTCCAGAAAAATAAACAACCCAATCAAAAAATGGGCCAAAGAGCTAAACAGACATTTCTCCAAAGAAGACATACAGATGGCTAACAAACACATGAAAAGATGTTCAACATCACTCATTATCAGAGAAATACAAATCAAAAGCACAATGAGGTACCATCTCATGCTAGTCAGAATGGCTGCTATCTAAAAGTCTACAATCAATAAATACTGGAGAGGGTGCAGAGAAAAGGAAACCCTCTTACACTGTTGGTGGGATTGCAAACTAGTACAGCCACTATGGAGAACAGTGTGGAGATTCCTTAAAAAATGAAATAGAACTGCCATATGATCCAGCAATCCCACTCCTGGGCATACACACCAAAGAAACCAGAACTGAGAGATACGTGTACCCCAATGTTCATCACAGCATGTTTATAATAGCTAGGACATGGAAGCAACCTAGATGTCCATTGGCAGATGAATGGATAATAAAGCTGTGGTATATATACAAACTGGAATATTACTCAGCTATTAAAAAGAGTGCATTTGAATCAGTTCTAGTGAGGTGGATGAAACTGGAGCCTATTATACAGAGTGAAGTAAGTCAGAAAGCAAAACACCAATACAGTATATTAATGCATGTATATGGAATTTAGAAAGATGGTAGCAATGACCCTATATGCAAGATAACAAAAGAGACAAAGATGTAAGGAACAGACTTTTGGACTCTGGGAGAAGGCAAGGGTGGGATAATTTGAGAGAATAGCATTGAAACATGTATATTACCATATGTAAAATAGATCGCCAGTCCAGGTTTGATGCATGAGACAGGGTGCTCAGGGCCGGTGTACTGGGATGACCCTGATAGATAGGATGGGGAGGAGGGTAGGAGGGGGGTTCAGGATGGGGGATACACGCACACCATGGTTGATTCATGTCAATATATGGCAAAAACCACTACAATATTGTAAAGTAATTAGCCTCCAATTAAAATAAATAATTTAATTTAAAAAAGAAAAAGAAAGATAGGAATACTAGAGCACCTAACCTGCCTCCTGAGAAATTTGTATGCAGGTCGAAAGGCAACAGTTAGAACTGGACATGGAAAAACAGGCTGGTTCAAAATTGGGAAAGATTAGCGATCTCTTCAAAAAAATTAGCGATACCAAGGGAACATTTCATGCAAAGATGGGCACAATAAAGGACAGTAATGGCATCTTTTTTGTCTAATGCTTCTAACAGAAGCAGAAAATATTAAGAAAAGGTGGCAAGAATACACAGAAGAACTATACAAAAAAGATCTTCACGACCTAGATAACTATGATGGTGTGATCACTCACCTCGAGCCAGACATCCTGGAATGCAGAGTCAAGCGGGCCTTAGGAAGCATCACTACAAACAAAGCTAGTGGAGGTGATGGAATTCCAGTTGAGATATTTCAAATCCTAAAAGATGATGCTGTGAAAGTGCTGCACTCAATATGCCAGCAAATTTGGAAAACTCAGCAGTGGCCACAGGACTGGAAAAAGTCAGTTTTCATTCCAATCCCAAAGAAAGGCAATGCCAAAGAATGCTCAAACTACCACACAATTGAACTCATTTCACACACTAGCAAAGTAATGCTCAAAATTCTCTAAGCCAGGCTTTCACAGTACATGAACTGTGAACTTCCAGATGTTCAAGCTGTATTTAGAAAAGGCAGAGGAACCAGAGATCAAATTGCCAACATCTGTTGGATCATTGAAAAAGCAAGAGAGTTCCAGGAAAACATCTATTTCTGCTTTATTGACATTGCCAAAGCCTTTGACTGTGTGGATTATGACAAACTGTGGAAAATTCTTAAAGAGATGGGACTACCAGACCACTTGACCTGCCTCCTGAGAAATCTGTATGCAGGTCAGGAAGCAACAGTTAGAACTGGACATGGAACAACAGATTGGTTCCAAATAGGAAAAGGACTATGTCAAGGCTGTAAATTGTCACCCTGCTTATTTTACTTATATTCAGAGTAAATAATGAGAAACACTGGGCTGGAGGAAGCATAAGCTGGAATCAAGATTTCTAGGAGAAATATCAATAACCTCAGATATGCAGATGACACCACACTTATGGCAGAAAGCAAAGAACTAAAGCGCCTCTTGATGAAAGTGAAAGAGGAGAGTGAAAAAGTTGGCTTAAAACTCAGTGTTCAGAAAACTAAGATCATGGCATCTGGTCCTATCACTTCATGGCAAATAGATGGGGAAACAGTGAAAACAGTGTCAGACTTTATTTTTGGGGGATCCAAAATCACTACAGATGTTGACTGCAGCCATGAAATTAAAAGACGCTTGCCTAGACAGCATATTAAAAAACAGAGACATTACTTTTCCAACAAAGGTGTGTCTAGTCAAAGCTATTTTTCCAGTAGTCATGTATGGATGTGAGAGTTGGACTATAAAGAAAGCTAAGTGCCAAAGAATTGATGCTTTTGAACTGTGGTGTTGGAGAAGACTCTTGAGAGTCATTTGGCCTGAAAGGAGATCTAAGGGTCCATCCTAAAGGAGATGAGTCCTGGGTGTTCATTGGAAGGACTGATGTTGAAGCTGAAACTCCAATACTTTGGCCACCTGAGGTGAAGAGCTGACTCATTGGAAAATACCCTGATGCTGGGAAAGATTGAGGGCAGGAGCAGAAGGGGACGACAGAGGATGAGATGGTTGGATGGCATCACTGACTCAATGGACATGGGTTTGAGTCAACTCTGGGAGTTGGTAATGGACAGGGAGGCCTGCTGTGCTGTAGTCCATAAGGCCGCAAAGAGTCAGACACGACTGAATGACTGAACTGAACTGAATACAATGGAGAATATGGAATAGGATAACTCTTACAAGCAATGAAGGCATATAAGAAAGACAAGATTACAAAGAAGATAAAGACTGTAACCTTACAGATAAAGACTATATTTAAAGATGTAAATATTTAAATATATATAACAAAATGACATGTAAGGAGTGAGATCTTACATACCATTTTGATCATTTGATGAATATAATAAAAAAAGATTTTCAGATTGAATACAAAGCAAGTTAACATGTTTTGTATCAGTTCAGTTCAGTTCAGTTCAGTTGCTCAGTTGTGTCTCTTTGC
This sequence comes from Bos indicus, assembly GCF_029378745.1. Lineage (NCBI taxonomy): Eukaryota > Metazoa > Chordata > Mammalia > Artiodactyla > Bovidae > Bos > Bos indicus. Next base: position 47,637,640 of record NC_091772.1, read on the forward strand.
AACCGCATGAATTGCAGCACGCCAGTCCTCCCTGTCCATCACCAACTCCCAGAGTTCACCCAAACTCATGTCCATTGAGTCGGTGATGCCATCCAACCATCTCATCCTCCATTGTCCCCTTCTCCTCCTGCCCCCAATCCCTCCCAGCATCAGAGTCTTTTCCAATGAGTCAACTCTTTGCATCAGGTGGCCAAAGTATTGGAGTTTCAGCTTCAACATCAGTCCTTCCAGTGAACACCCAGGGCTGATCTCCTTTAGGATGAACTGGTTGGATCTCCTTGCAGTCCAAGGGACTCTCAAGAGTCTTCTCCAACACCACAGTTCAAAAGCATCAATTCTTTGGTGCTCAGCTTTCTTCACAGTCCAGCTCTCACATCCATACATGACCACAGGAAAAACCATAGCCTTGACTAGATGGACATTTGTTGGCAAAGTAATATCTCTGCTTTTGAATATACTATCTAGGTTGGTCATAACTTTCTTTCCAAGGAGTAAGCATCTTTTAATTTCATGGCTGCAATCACCATCTGCAGTAATTTTGGAGCCCCCAAAAATAAAGTCAGCCACTGTTTCCCCATTTACTTGCCATGAAGTGATGGGACCAGATGCCATGTCTTCGTTTTCTGAATGTTGAGTTTTAAGCCAACTTTTTCACTCTCCTCTTTCACTTTCATCAAGAAGCTTTTTAGTTCCACTTCACTTTCTGCCACAAGGGTGGTGTCATCTGCATATCTGAGGTTATTGATATTTCTCCCAGCAATCTTGATTCCAGCTTGTGCTTCTTCCAGCCCAGCGTTTCTTATGATGTACTCTGCATATAAGTTAAATAAGCAGGGTGACAATATATAGCCTTGACGTACTCCTTTTTCTATTTGGAACCAGTCTGTTGTTCCATGTCTAGTTCTAACTGTTGCTTCCTGACCTGCATACAGGTTTCTCAAGAGGCAGGTCAGGTGGTCTGGTATTGCCATCTCTTTCAGAATTTTCCACAGTTTATTGTGATCCACACAGTCAAAGGCTTTGGCATAGTCAATAAAGCAGAAATAGATGTTTTTCTGGAATTCTCTTGCTTTTTCGATGATCCAGCGGATGTTGGCAATTTGATCTCTGGTTCCTCTGCCTTTTCTAAAACCAGCTGGAACATCTGGAAGTTCACTGTTCATGTATTGCTGTAGCCTGGCTTGGAGAATCTTGAGCATTACTTTGCTAGCATGTGAGATCGGTGCAGTTGTGCAGTAGTTTGAGCATTCTTTGGGATTGGAATATAAGACAAACCAAAACCCAAAAGACTCAAGAGGTTAAAAATAAAAACATCAACAAAGATGTATTAGGCATACACAAATTAAAAGACCATACAGGTCTCAATTTTGTTATATGATAATAATTAAAACCCAAGACACTTTCACTTTTAGATTTTTTAAAGATTTCTATTTTATATTTAAGTATAATTGATTGACAATTTTGTGTTAGTTTCAGATGTGCTGCAAAGTGATTCAGTTATACATATACACATTGTCTATTGTTTTTCAAAATCTTTTCCCATTTAAGTTATTACAGAATATCAACCAGTTTCCTGTACTAGACAGTAAGCCCTTGTTGATTATCTTTTTTTCCCTCCCAAGACATTTCTTGGTTAACTTTTAAATATAGCAGTGTATACATGTCATCCTAAAATCCCAATCTATCCCTCTCCTCAGCCCTTCCCCCCATGGTAACTGTAAGTCTTTTCTCTCAGTTGGTGAGTCTATTTCTGCTTTGTGAATAAGTTCATCTGTATCATTTTTAGATTCCACATGTAAGTGATATCATATGATATTTGTCTTTCTCTATCTGAATTCACTTAATATGATAATCTCCAGGACCATCCATGTTGCTGCAAATAGCATTATTTCATTCTTATTAATGGCAGAGTAATATTCCATTGTATATATGTATATTGCACATATGTGTATATTCTTTATCCATTCATCTGTCTGTCAATGGACATTTAGGTTGCTTCCATGACTTGGCTATTGTAAACAGTGTTGCAATGAATGCAGTAAAAAAAGGTTTTAATCTGTTGCAGCTCTCATTTCCAGGGCAGTTCCCCCTTCTTTGTTTATTTTGGCTTCCTCTGTTTGCTAGTCTCTTCAGTGTGACACGAGGGGGCCAAGGTGGCCACTTATTCAGGCTCACTTATTCAGCTGTGCTGTGGAGAGGAAGGGACACTGCAAACAAATACCGCTGGCGTAAGTGGGGAGTGCTCGCGGTGGATGCACCACACTGGTTTGCCGCAGCCCAGGGCGGCGTGTACTGCCTGGGTCCACGTTGCTCAGGGTCCAGGGCGGTCTGCTAGAGCTCTGTCCCCCGTGGACCCTGCGTTTCATGCACTTCCCAGGTCGAAGTCACTCAGGTTCTCGGGTGTTCTGCAAGGTCACAGACCCAGATGGGCTCTGCATTTTGTGCCTTCCCCAGGTCCAAGCCACTCAGGCGACTGGGTGCTTGGTAAGCACACTGTCCCAGGTGGGCCTTGCATCTTATGCACCTCCCTGGTCCCAGCCACTCAGTCTCCCGGGCGCACCGCAAGGGCACCGTCCTGGGTGTGCCGTGTGTCTCCTCTGGGGAGCTGATCTCAGACTTTGACACTCCTGGCAGATGTTAACTATTCAGGATCCCAGGAAGACGTGGTTAACAACTTCAACCTGCTCACACTTTGGTGGAGTATTCGGTCTCTGGGGCCGAGATTGCAGTGGCCCTTTGCCTTCTGGCTCTGACTGTCACACACCTACCTGCCTCTCTGCCTCTGAGGAGAGAGGGCCCTAAAAGGCAGCCAGTTTTCTGTCCTTTGGTATTCACTAGGGCACAATCCTTTGTTCTGTGAGCATGCCAGGGGTCACCATGCAGCTTTAGAGCCTTTGGTGGGAAAGGTCCTTTTTTTTTGGTCTCTCTGGTGAGCCCACCCTTTGGATTGCTGTGTCACATTAGCGCCCTCAGATTGTCCTCAGGGCATTCAAGCCAGCCCCTACCCTTAGGACCGAATGCAGCCCACGCCTGCCTGCCCAGCCCCCACTTGCTGCTGGCAGAGGGGTTGCAGTTGGTTGCAGTTAGGTGCATATTCTGGGTGTTTTTTGTTGTTGTTATGTTGCCCTCTGAGATTCCAAAGCTTCCCACTGACATGCCTGTGAGAGGGTTTCCTATTGTGTGGAAACTTCTCCTCCTTCACGACTCCCTCCCCAGGACAGGTCTCCTTCCCTAAATCCTTTGTCTCTGTTTTCGTCTTTTATATTTTGTCCTACCTCCTTTCAAAGAGATCGGGCTGCCTTTCTGGATGTCTGGTGTCCTCTGCCAGTGTTCAGAAGTTGTTTTGTGGAAGTTGTTCAAATGATCTTTTGATGAATTTGTGGGGAAGAAAGTGATCTCCCCTTCCTATTCCTCTGCCATCTTGGGACCACCCCTCCAGTATTCTCGTGTGGAGAATTCCATGAACATAGAGGCCTGATAGGCTACAGTCCACGGGGTCACAAAGAGTTGGACACAACTGAGTGACTATCATACACACACACATACACACACACGCACACACACAAGGAAAAAGAAAAAAAAAAAACACTAATAGTACAAAATTATAATATACCTTGCTCAATTCCAAACAGATCATATGAGGGAAAAAAATCAATTAGAATACAGAAAACTCATTCAGTATAATAATCATGTAGAACTTATATATATCTAACTCTTAATCCCAATAATGGAAAATACACCTTTTCCACTGTGAAGATTGATCATATCTTAAGCTAGAAGGAAAACTTCAATAAATTCTAAAGTATTGTATTCTGCTAAAAATGCTATAAATTAATTACAAAATCAGACTACCTGAATGGAAATTTAAAAACCCATCATTAAACAAACTCTTGGGTCAAATAAAAAACTCTGAATGAAATTGTAGAACTTCCTATAAACAATGATAAGCAATAAATAGAAGAAAAAGTGTACAACTATACCAATAAAAAGTGAAAAATAAGTGAATTTAAAAAACAAAGTTAAAAACTAGTAAAAGGGACTTCCCTGGTGGCACAGTGGATGGGAGCCTATCTGCCAATGCAGGGAACACAGTTTCGATCCCTGGTCTGGGAAGATTCCATATGCTGCCAAGCAGCTAAGCCCATGCACCACAGCTTCAGAGCCCATACTTTAGAACCTGTGAGCTGTAACTACTGAACCTGGATGGTGCAGCTACCAAAGCCAGCGCACCCAGAGCCTGCACTCCCCAAGAGAAGCCACCTCCATAAGAAGCCCACAGACTGCAACAAAGACCCAGCACAGCCAAAAATAAATACATAAAATAAGATTAAAAAAAAAACAAACAGAAAAAGAACAAATAAGCTGGAAAAAGCAGAAAGAAGAGATTAATACAGATGGAAGCAAAAATTAATAAGAAAAGCTGGTTCTTTTTTTAAAAAATCAATAAAATAGACTAATTGCTAACTAATTAGTAAAAAAAGGGAGCAAACACACAAAATCAGAACTGTTAAGGGAAAAAAACATAAAACAGGGAATCTTAAAAAATCATGAGGCTACTTTGTACAACTTTATGTAAAATCATTTGAAAATCTTGATGAAATTAATACACATCTGAAAAAATATTCTACCAAATATAAACCCCAATGAGAGATATTAAAAACCTACCATATAATCTTCTATGATAGATAGTTACATAGAGAAGTGATCAAAATAAATTGCAGTGATATTCCCGGACACTGAGAAAACTCTTCACCTAAAACATTATCCATCAGGACTATCATAGCAAATTAAAAAAGAAAAGCTGATGGCCTTTTGTTTATAATTCAAGGAAAATTTTTGTTTAGATGGATGAACTTAGCCTGGCATGTGCATGAATCAGGACAAGAATTAATCCACACTCATAAGTACCAACATCCATAAGGACCTCAGAAGGTGAAAAACAGTCCCAGTTGTCAGCTGGCTCTTGGCTTTCTTAGACCCTTCTTATAAACTCTGGGCACATGCCCAAATGCTGTGATAAGCAATCCCAAATTCCTCCTACTAAGGTGGCCTTGAGTCCTCAGTGTGTGTTCTCCTTTGCTGAAGCAAACTCAATAAACCTAACTTTATCTTTGATTACAGAGGTGTCCATTCTTCTTTGACTGGTGGGCACTGACAGATGTACAAATTCTTTAACCCATGGGACAAGAAGTTAAATCTCTGAGTAATGTCACATTCCAGGAATTAGAGTCTAGTAACAAAAAAACAATTTTAAAAAGAAATTTAATCTGTGAGAAAGAAATCTAAATATATCACACGTCCCAAAGTCTTTTTTCTCCTATTCATTATCTTTACATGAACATTATTTTGGAGCACGTCTTCACTGAAGTGAAAGTGTCAGTCGCTCAATCATGTCCGACTCTTTGTGACCCTGTGGACTGTAGCCCGGCAGGCTCCTCTGTTCATGGGGATTCTCCAGGCAAGAATACTGGAGTGGGTTGCTATGCCCTCCTCCAGGGGATCTTCCCAACCCAGGGATCAAACCTGGTTTCTTCATTGCAGGAAGATTCTTTACTTCCTCAGAAGTAAATTCTTTACACCAGGGAAGCCCACCTCCTCAATTTTCCTCTCCCCTAGCCCACCAAAAAAAAACAAAAAACAAACCACTAAAACCAAAACTTCATTCCCCTCCCTCCTCCTAGGGAAGAGTCTTTCTTACTGAGAGAGGACTAAATACATCTACATAACAAAGATACTGAGACTGACATCCTCATTACTCCAGTCTCAATATCTTTTGACTACCCACTTTCCACTCCTGTATTATGTAGATGCATTGCAGGACACCTGGGTTCGATTCCTGGGTTGGGAAGATCCCCTGAAGAAGGGCATGGCGACCCACTCTAGTATTCTTGCCTGGAGAATCCCCTTGGACAAAGGAACCTGGCAGGCTACAGTCCATGGGATTGCAAAGAATCGGACACAGCTTAGCAACTAAACAATAGCAACAACAAGAAAAGATGATCCACACACTTCAAACCATTAGAATAGAACCTGAGCCCACAAATGCTCCAGTGCTAAGACTCTCAAGATGATATAGGAAAGTAGAAATCTCTCTCTGGGGCTGAAGGTAACTACTATTCCCCCTGGCCCAGCACGTCCCCTGAAACTGACTTTGCACCATTGGTTCTCTGTTTTTCCATTAAATGCTGATCCTTCAGAGTGTCTTCCCTCCCGCTGAATTTTAAATGTAAGAGAAAGCCCAGTGCAATAAATCAGTGTAATTAGCCCTGAAATGCATGTGATTGAGAAATTGGATTCCCAGAGAAAGAAAGAAACTCTCCGAGGTTTTATCACACTGGAATTGTGACGCCCAGGGCTTGACAACAACCCCTTTATGATGGGAAGGAAAGGACTCTCCAGGGACAAATGTGCTGGCAATGGCTAGGATTATTCTCCCATCTCAGAATTCGTTAATGAGGGCTTAGCTTCAAAGGCAGAAAACAAGCTAATCAAAAGGGGAAGAGAAGCTTGCAAATCATGCTGCCTAATGAGTTACACTGGGAGAGCAGGAGAGAAGTAGAACAGGTGGAGTGATAGGGTGGGTGTGGGGCTTTCTCCTTTGTCATGATTCTGGCTGACCACAGTCTTTGAACCAAAGAATCAATAAGAAATCCCAGGACCAGAGTATTATTTAAAATCAGTAATGACATAACCCTTTTATGCCAGCCTCTTCCCTCAGTCTTCTTTGGCACATCACCATCTCATTTTTCCAGAAAGTCCTGCCTACTGAGAATACAATCTGGGCCCAAGGCCAAATTATCTAGCTGAACTGGGGGAGTGGGGGTGGGGAGCTGGGGGGTGATGGAGAAAAAGGAGATTTTTGAGAGGCTTCCTCTGCCCCAGATGCTATCTCAGAGAAAGCTCAAAATGCATTGTTTACACTCAAGAACTAAACTTTTGCATTATGCTTGAAAATACATAACTGAGATTTATAAAACTAAATATTGTTTTGTGCTTGAGCTTGTAAGCTATGTAGGTTAGGAAAGAAAAAGCAAATGTAGTGAAGGTATTACATTTGTCAGGTTTTCTTTCTCCCCATGGGAAATCCTTGGTGGTTTCTGCCTTCTAAGCACTGGTTTAAACAGTTTCTGATGGTACATCCTTAGAGTTTTGCTTCTATTCAAAGATGAAGGAGGCCTGAAGTCTTACCCCAAATGTCACGTTTGTGGGTTTTCTGTGACTGAGAATCTCCTGTGAATCTCAGTGAATAACTGAGCTTGGAAAAACAAAGCAAACAAACAAAACCAAGTTATCCCAACGAGTAAAACAAAACAAAACATAGAACTTGGAACCAACTTGAATATTGATATGCCATCAAATTGATCACCTTCATGGCTTCTTCCTTCCCAGGTATCTTCCTTCTGCTATTCCTCTGTCTTCCACCTGTCCCTCTCTTTTCATCCTTTACTCAAAATCTCTTCCTTCCATCATGAAAAACCATCAGTTGTCCAATACCTTGACTGTCAAGGATTGACCGTGGGAACCCTGACTGGAGCTGTCCTCAGTAGTGGTGCTGAAAGCATAAATTTGACCATCTGCTAGCCAGAAATTCTGGGAAAAATGGAGACCCCAAACAATGAATTAGAACAGCTTTTGTGAAGGTCTTTTTTGGTATGTCCTTCAGGTCCCTCAAGCTTTACAGTGCAAAACAAAATTCATTTTATTCCAGACTCTCTGTTCTCCCTCTTACATTCCTTAAGTCCAGCCATCCCTCTTAGTTTTTAAAACCATCTTCTCTCCATTCCCACGGCCACTGAAATAATTTCCTATCTTGTTTCTCTCAAATATCTTGATACTCAATGACTTCCATTAATTCTCATCCCAAGTTCATATAGAATTCAATTCAAGTTTGTTAAAGTAGGAGTAGGTACAGCAAAGCACTCCAGAAATGCTGGCAATTAAATTGTAAATATCAACCCATTGTAGATGAGAATAATACATACAAACATTGCCTTAGGGACAAAGTAGCTCCAGGTCTAGAAACAGAAAGAATAAACAAAGCTTGCTTGAGTGAGCCAGATCAATCCTAGGCAGAGTGAAGGCCGTGTCCATACTCAAAGATGTTCAATAAAGAAAATATGTTGTTCACAAGGGGTGAGGGTACCATCTTCAAATGATAGGAGGGTGAGTTTGCAACAAGGAAGAACTGCAACTCTTTGTACTAGCACTGCTTAGGTGGCCGGTCTGCCCCTTGTCACAGAAGCATCTCTGTTGGATTAAACAGGATGTGCCGGTTATTCTCAGTTGGCCCCTCTACCCTGCTCTGGCTTTGGGAGGCTAGCCAGAATGGACTGCATCCATGTATTTCCTTGTCCTCTGGCTTTGCATTAAAATTAGTTAATATAGAATGTAGTTAGGAGATGAGAGGGAGAGAAGAGAGTGAGGTTGAATTATTGCTTCCTTCAGGTCCATCCCATGACGGCTGTCCTGACTTATGGTCACAGCATCTGTACTGTAGCTGCTTCTACAGCAGCTCTCTCCCTCTGACTTGCAGTAGGCACTCCCTTCTCTCATCCCTGCTGGCCTGCCAGTAGTGATGTGGTACTGCACTGCCCACCAGTTACCTGCTTCAAGTGTGCCATTTTCTGCAGGATCTCTGATTAGGGCCTGATATCATAAGCATTCAAATCTCAACTTCTTTGCCCCAATCTCATCCTCACCAAGCATTATTCTGTTTATAAATTGGCTTCACATGTAAATCCATGTACACAAAGACAGTGTACTGGTCATGTTGAAACAAGCATTCTGTTCTGCTTGGCATTTATTTATTTACTAATTTATCTTTGTTTATTAGTATATATCCTTTATTTCTAAATTTTTATTGGGGTACAGTTGATTTACCTAGAGGAGGGCATGGCAACCCACTCTATTGTTCTTGCCTGGAGAAACCCCATAGACAGAAGAGTCTGTCGGGCTACAGTCCACCAGGTCACAAAGAGTTGAACCCCACTGAGCGACTAAGCACACATAGTTGATTTGCAAAGTTGTGCTAGTTTCTTCTATCAGCAAAGTGAATCAGTTATATTTTACATATATAACTGTATATGCTATATATACATATAGCATATATACATAAAATACATATTATGTTTTACATTCTGCCTTTTTTTTTTTTTTTTACATTCTGCTTCTGTATAGGTCATTACAGAGTACTGAGTGGAGTTTCTTATGCTATACAGTAGGTGCTTATTAGTTACCTATTTTATATATAGTAATGTGTATATGTCTGCTACTGCCACTAAGTCGATTCAGTCGTGTCCAACTCTGTGCGACCCCATAGACAGAAGTCCACCAGGTTACCCCGTGCCTGGGATTCTCCAGGCAAGAGCACTGGAGTGGGTTGCCATTTCCTTCTCCAATGCATGAAAATGAAAAGTGAAAGGGAAGTCGCTCAGTCATGTCCGACTCTTAGTGACCCCATGGATTGCAGCCTGCCAGGCTCCTCTGTCCTTGGGATTTTCCAGGGAAGAGTACTGGAGTGGGGTGTCATTGCCTTCTCCAGTGTATATGTCTATATATACATATATAGACAATTTATCCCTTCTCCCTTTTCCCCTCTGGTAACCATAAGTTTTTTTTTTTTTTTATCTGTGACTCTATTTCTTTTTTTGTAAATAGGATCATTTGGACCATTTTTTTAGATTCCACATATTGCTTGGCATTTATACTTCTCATTGCTAAATAAGAAATGGCATTCTGATTTTATATCTTCATATTAAACTAGCTTTGTTAGTGCCACTTAGCCTGCCTGGGATTAATGAATCTGATGTACTGCCAAAACTGAAGGTCCAGACAGTCTCTGCTGGTTTGGGGCTGGGGAGCGGGTTGGGATTGTCTACAGGATAAAGCTGCTGTCCTTTGTAATTATTTTTGAGGGTGGGGGGGAAGATGTTCTGATCTTTCTAAATTAGAAAGAAGCTTGGAATACATTAAAAAAAAAACATGAAGGCCTGGGCTGAATTCTCCCAGATTATGTTATACTTGGGGGGCCTCTGTGACCATCCATTCACATCCCATTTGCCAAGCTACTTGGTACTTATGTTTTCTCTACTATGTCATGCTTTCATGTCTCTGGGCTTATATCCAGGATTTTTTCTCTCTCTCTTTAGAATTTACCCTTTCATCCCTTATCACTCCTGCTGCTGCTGCTGCTGCCAAGTCGCTTCAGTCGTGTCCGACTCTGTACGACCCCACAGACAGCAGCCCACCAGGCTCCTCCGTCCCTGGTATTCTCCAGGCAAGAACACTGGAGAGGGTTGCCATTTCCTTCTCCAATGCATGAAAGTGAAAAGTGAAAATGAAGTCGCTCAGTTGTGTCCAACTCTTCACGACCTCATGGCCTGCAGCCTACCAGGCTCCTCCATCCATGGGAGTTTGCAGGCAAGAGTACTGGAGTGGGGTGCCACTGCCTTCTCCGTTGGAGAAGTTATTTCCTCTTTCATAGGAGGATCACTCCTATGATCCTCCAAATAACTCCTTAGGCATCATTTCCTCTGTGGAGTTTTTATATTTTATAAAAACAATCTATTTTGCAATTATTTGTTGAACAGATTTGTACTAGGAACTCTAAGATGTCCTGGGGACATGAGAGTGATCATATATTTCACACTTTGTGTTTCATAGGTGAAATAAAGTGATGTAACAAATCTCTAAATGACAAGGTAAGACATCTGACAGTGACCTGCATAGGATACAGTGGAGACGTGAGGGTGGGGGCAATGGATGGGCAGGTGTTATGGGAGAAGCCTACCTGTAAGGGATGGCATTTGACTTTGTTCATGGATAAATGGGATAGGCAAAGGTTTTGAGGGAAAGTCTATCTGGGGTCTTTCAAGCTTGTAACTGCCCTCTGAGTGGCAGCTTGAGCCTAGATACTGCATCCAGGAGATTGACCCTCCTACTTTGATCCCAGCTGACTGGAGCAGGACTGGGTACCAGATCAAAGGATAGCCATTCTATAAGCTGGACGGAGACATAGGAAGGAGCTAACATGAAAGCAGTGCTGCTATATAAATGAGCCAAAGACGGCCTCTGCCTATTGGTTCCCAGTCATTTATGTCTTTACAGCAGGCTTAGACTCACTAGCTCAGAAGTCCACAGACACCAAATTCAAATTTAACACATTCAATTATTTTAAAAATAGCCCAAACAAGCAAAATTTTAACCATTTAAGGCATGTCTGTTTTGCATACCCTGTGAAACTATACCAATCTTATGCTGATCATTGATTAAACAGAGTCTTGTGGTTATAATAAGTTATAAGACCTTCCAAGCTATTCTTGCCCCTCAGAGTTCTCTGACCCAGACAGGTAAGTCTCCTCCCCATCCCCACTGTCTCTTGAGAATTCCTTTCACTCTTCTCCTTCTGGATGATGGTCCCTGTGACATAAGCCTCTGAACTATCTCATGCTCTGAAGGACTTCCCTCTCATGGTTCTATGTCCAAGCAACACCCAATAAAACTTCTTGTGTGTTACTGCTGTGGTCATATCTTTTTCCTTGATTAATTATTGGATTCCTCAAACCCTCTAGAAGCCCACACTGAATTCTGACTGGCTCAACCCATCAGAGCCCTTCTTTGGGAGAGTTTTAATCTGAGAGGGAGAGATAACCAGCAGTTGACAGTCAGACCCGTGTAGCAAGACCAAATGATATGGTAGCATTCTCCCCCAAGAGGTCAACCTTTCTGGCCATGTAGACATGAGCTCCATTCCCAAGTTCCATTATCTCTAGGACAATGAGAGGATCAAATTTCTGAGCAGGTTGTCTGAGGGCCAACACCAAGGAAATGCCACCTTTGTGGGGAGCTGTCTGAGAGGCCACAGACATGGTCATTCTTAGCAACTCTGCAACGTAAAGTGTAGCAGTGGAGCCAACCAGGCAGGTAACAGGAATTATAGGGAATTAACAGCAAAGAAAGGTCCAGACAAAGAGAGAAGCAGCCAAGAAATGACAATGGAAATTCACATGGACCAGGATGTCCCTGAGGTGGCAGATGTCCCAGTGGTTGAGGTCGGCATGGAAACCACTGAGTGTATCAGTGTAAGACTGAGATCAAAAACACGAAGAAGGTTGAACTTTTAAAGGGGCAGGAGCAAATTATTTATTTTGAAGGGATTAATCAAACTCACTCTGTGATGTAGGGACAGTTGGTACCAGAAACACAGATGTAGCTGAGCTAATTTAAGTCAAAGGATGCCATTGTTAGAGACTGGGCATCTCACAAAGCTCAGCAGCAAGCAGACAGTCCACAGGGACAGAGAGAAGGGATATGAAACACCCCCAAAATGGAACTAGAGGAGGAAGGAGGCTGGGTAAACACACCCAAACCATTTCTTTATAAGTCCCTTGGTGCTTTTTGTTAACACTTGTGGGAGCAGAATGAAGCTAAAGCAGGATTAATTTGCTAATAGTCAATAACTCTTTACTAAAACTGAATTTTATACGCAAATATGAAAGAATCATGAACATTTTCACAGACCACTGGAGAGCAGATTAGGATATCAAAATGTAACAGCAGCAAAAAAAGTTTAATTGAAAGATGAAAAACTTTACATGCATTAGTGCTAATGGCAACCAGCCAGATCACTCCAGTTATGTCCCTAATTGGTTCCATAAATAATTTATAATCCACCATTTGTGTCTGGAGCAAAAGATTTCTAACAGCAAACACTTAAGTAGCTATTAAGGCACCTAATGATTTCCGATTCATCAGAACTCCTCTAGGCTGTGATTCCACAGTCCTCCTTGAAGTAAATTGGTAGGTGTTGTCCACCACTCAATTATCTTCAGTGTCTGGCTGGAACAGATTGTCAGATAAAGCAGTGAGTTCATCTCTCTTTGCTGTTAACTTTGCCATTGACTTTCATATAAGGTCAAAAGGCAAATCCATGAAAATCAGAAATAAAACTGAAAGTGAAGTGTCCAGAGACCATACGATTAGTACTCAGAAAAACTGAGGGCAACTTACTGCTGATAATACGTACTCATTTCTGGTGTGCTGCCTGTTGATTTTCACAGCTTCTATGTTCTTATTTTTCTTTAAAATTTTCAGTTGAAGTGAGTGACATATGTATAGCACATATCGTGGTTCACATATTATAAGTACAGAACTCAAAGAATGTTTTGCAAATGGATTCACTCATGTAACCACCACCCCAATTGAGATACAGAACATTCAGCTCCCTGCAGCCTCCCTTACTTTCCAGTGTATTTTGCCTCTTCATGGTGACAGCTGGAGAATGAAGCCAAAACCCTGAGGCTTGGTCATTATAGGATCCATGTGCTGTCCACCACAAGGAGATACTGATGGTACTTCCTCATGAGAGCAACAGGTTAGCCACTCTAAGCAGATCATTTAAAAACTCAGATGCCTCAGAGGTTGTTTGATAGTGAGATGTATGTAGCTTTTATGTAGCTTAGCCAGAGGGGAAAGGTCTTGTTTTCTTCCTGCCAAAAGCTGAAGGTTTACAAAGCTCCTTCTCCCACATCCAGGGAAGCTCTTCCATCCAGGAGCTCATTCAAATGTTTGATAGTCTTTGGAAGGCACTTGCATGATCACATAGGACAAATGTCAGCCTGAAATTTTGCTTTGGTCAAAGGACATCCAGAGGCCATGTGCCACTGATCACTTCTGGAGAAGGATGAGGCTTAGGCTCCTCATAGTCCTACTTTATCAAGGCCTATGCTGCAAGATTTCATTCCTAGGAATGAGTGTCCATCCAGGTCCATGCCTGGCAGGGAGGAAACTCAGTTTCTCTTTCACAAACATTTTGACCCCTGGGTTGGGATAGCTAATATTATACCTATGATACATTTATTAAGTACTAGGCACTGTGATGAATGCTTCACATTAATAACCTCATTAATCTGTAACTGCATTGACCAATATCTCTATTTTAGAAATGATGAAATAGAGGGAAGACACAACTAGTAAAAGGTGGCCTCAGACTCCAGACCTTGACAATCTTGCTCCAGCACCTTGGCATTTCCCCAAATGGTCCCACTCCCTTGATACTTCTCCAAATGACCCTACTGCTACCCAAGCAGAGTCCTGGGGAGTCCTATTCATGCTCAACAGCCCCACACCCACAAGGGCACTGGCTCTTTGCAAAGAGAGAAAGTACAATCCACCTGACTTATGAGTTAATTAAATTCCTGAGCCATAGCTGCCAAGCAACACTTCATAAATCAAACCCTTATTTCCTAGAGGCACAAGGTTATAAACTGAAGTTCTATTTTTGGAAGTCCATTTATTTAACAAAAATATAAAAATTGATGAAAATAAAACAAAATACACAGCACATATGACAAAGATCTAATAAATAGGAAAAAGAAATAATAGAAAACTAATGTTATAAAAGTCAAATTGAGTGGACTTTTCTGCAAGCGTCAGATTGGCTAGGGTATCTTAAAACATGAGTTAAATGAGATTCCACCTTTGAGTAAAATTTCCCAGGAGCAAAAATAAGTATTCTTCACTGTTCCAAGCACGTTTGAACTAAACTGAAAATCAGAGGCCTCTTTCTGAAAACTTTTCATGGCATGAAGTTATCTGAATCTTTGAATAGCATTGCTGCTGCTTTGATCATCACTTCTGCTTCATTAGAAATTGTCAGATGATTATAATATGAGGTTTGGACATGAGAGTGAGTCTCACAATGAGAAAGAATGTAATGACAAGGGTGACAATTCCTGCAGTGGAGAGTCGGGGATCAGCTTAACTCATCAGCCTAATGTACACAAAGCCTTCTCTACCCCACATCCTAGAACACATCCACCTGGCTGCCCAGGGGGCCCAGGATCTCAGGCAGTATGGTTACAGGTGGAGAAGGGGGAAAATCATGAGGGGAAAGCAGGAGTGGCTTTTATTGTTTACTCAAAGCAGTCAGAGCTAAAACATAAATGTCTCTTAAGTATTGACATTAGCCCTGCTCATATTTTAATGTGCATAGGAATCACTGTGGATCTTGTTAGCAGATTCTGATTCTGCGGGTCTGGAGTAAGTGTGTCTGGGACTCTATTTCTAACAGGCTCTCAGGTGATGCTAATGTTGCTGGCCCAAGGCCTATACCTTGAGTAGCGGGAGTTCACAGATAGATGGTCATGGACCAGTTCTCTATGTCTTGCCTGAAAAGTATGTCTCTGTCCTAGATAACATTACCTTTGAATTCTTATCCAGAAACATTTGATCATGTCATCAGCATGATCTTGATAGCTTTGTGTTTGGTCATATTAATCAGTCAAGTCAATATTTTAAACCTTCTATGATTCAAAATAGACTAAAGCATTTTAAAGGGACCCTAATGAAACTCAGGCTTCTCCTGCTATAAGCCCTTCTCCAAACAATCCCCTCCTCCCCCTTGTCCCCAGAAATCTACTTCTGATCATTTTCATTCTTTGTTCTTTGACTGTAAGGCTTCTCATGACTGATAAATCCTTGCTTCAAGTTACTTCTCTCTTTGCTAATAAAAAATCAATCCATGATGGTGATTTTGTGTCATTTTGGATGGACAGGAATTTGAAATAGATGAATGAGATACACAGTGTGGTTCAGATGAAATTCTGGAGTTGGAAAACCATGTTTATGAAAAATAAATGAGACCATTTGGGCTGGATAAGGCATTAGAAGATGAACCACAGACTCTGAAATGGGACCCCAAAGTTAAGAAGCCAGACCAGAAATACTCATCGCTTTGGGAGACGCCCGTTGTGATTTCTCATCACAGGCCCCTGAGGAAAGAGCTGAGTGGACATTAACCTGGCCTTTTTGTGTCATTGGGCCACAGGCTAACCTCAGGCATTTATGAGGCCTGGGGAAAGAATACAAATAGAGTCCCTCAAACCATTTGTCTAGATACTTTGAGTTATAATTCTACTTAACGAACTGTAAATAAAATATTCATTCTATCCTTTACCGTGACATATTTCTATAATCACATGGAAGACCGGGTTCAATGTCATAATTTCTGTGTTCCCTGGATTCCTGAGCTAGAACATGGTGATGCCAGGATAACTGACCCCTGGCTTGTGGCTCACTCCTGCTTCCTTTCTTTCTAATCTTCATTTATATTCCCCAGCAAGAGGGACCTCTTGCATCTGGACACTCAGCCTCCAGTCCAAGCTCCTTCCACACACCTCCAGTCAGCAGCTGTCAGCTATTCTTCAAGGCCACCAGAGTCCACACACTGCCTGTGATCTGCCTCTGGAAGGGTGGTCCCCAGGACTCACTCAGCTTCCCAGGATCATGTTGTGCAGGAAGGTGAAAGAGGGGGGAAGTGTCTAGTCTTCAGGATGGACCATTACAGAAGGAGATGTATCCAAGGATTCTGAACTGTGACATTGATTCTCCTGTGACATCCCACAGGCAATGCTCTGTGTGTTGGGGTCTGCTCTGTGAACCATGTCCTGTCCGGTAAAATCCATACATGGACACTTATTTTTTTCCTTTCTTTTATTGAGATATAATTGAAATACAGCCCTGTATCAGTTTAAAATGCACAGCATAATGATTTGAATTACCTACATCATGAAATGAAACCACAGTAAGTGTAGAGAACATCCATCATCACACGGACTTTTGAGTTTGCTCTTTAGAATTGGCAGCTAGCTCTTTAGAGAAATCACTGTGACATTTCTGTAGCAAGGATAATAGTGCAGGAAGTGGGGAGGGGAGGCAGGAGACTTCCCTGTAATTTTATTCATTCTCTATTGGAGAGCAGCACAACCACAGTGCAGGCTTCTGCAGCAGCTGATGGCTTAATTGCCACATGCATCTAGTAGGGAACACTTACTTGGCACCCCTGTGCTTGACTCCCTGGCACTAGGAAGCAGCTGACACCTGGAGGGAGCCAAGGGGGTTGGTGGCTGCCTCCCCACAGTGAAGGAGGAGTTGGAAACAACCCTCCCTTGCTCCCATTTAAATCACCTCTTTATTTTTAAGGACCATGTAATTTGGTGACATTTTAGTTACCAAGGGCTGTGCTTAATTGTTCATATATTATGTTTCAGTACCCAAGGAGTGCCTGGCACAGGCCAGGGGCTCAGCAATGTCTGCTTGGTGAGGACACGCTGGCTCTGGGCTGGCTCTTGTTTAATGGCTTCATTACCCTTCTAGTCTGCATGCTTGAAACCTTCCCCTCACCTTCCTCTCTTTGTAGATTGTATTATTGTTCAGCAAATATTCCCCTTCTCCTCCTCTGTCTGAGATGGAATGCATTTCCCCAACCCACTGACTTTAGCCTTGGCCTTGTGAATTACTCTGGTAATGACATGTGAACAGATGTAAGCAGAGGCTTTAGAAGTGCTTATGTGGTCTCACTTGGTCCCTTTCATCCTGTCCTCTCTCTTGACAACAGCATGTCTCAGGTATCTGCTCTGCTGGCCCCAGAATGAAACTTGTAGAGCACACTTGAATCCAATCACAGTCTGGAGCTAAGCCCAGATGAATTCAGCCAGGCCCAGTTAAATCCAACAGAATCATAGCTAACCTTTGGATCAATTAGAGAGAACTAAATGTGTATTGCTATAAGGCCCTGGGATTTTAGGGTTGTTTGTTATATGATGTTAATAAGGCAACAGCTGATTAATACACTTTTCCATGCAGGACAACAACCCCTGGTTCAAAGCAGCAGGAAAAAAATGGCTTTGATAATCGCAGAGACCAGAAAGACAGAAGAACTGAACGTCTGTATCTCATACATTTTCCAGCATCATCATATTCTGGTAGTCTTATAGCTCCCAAATATTAGGCTCCTTTGTTTTTATACTAACATCCTGTCAGTGCGTACATTCCCATTCTATCTCCACTAGCTGTTTCACCTCAGCTCTTTCAATTAAGCATCCCTCATGAGCATCTGCTTATAGGTCATGAAAGATTCTACAGAATTCAAAGCATTTTCACTCCAGCTTTGAGAGCCCAGCATGCTCTTTGTTCTGGCTCTGGCTAAAATTCTTGTCAAGACCACTCCATCCTAGCCATTGCTTGACTTCTCTGGCTGTTCCAAGCAACTGAGAGGATACAATGACTTCCCAACTCACTAGGATTTTTGGTTTAGAAAATTAAAGCAGTAAATGGAGGAATCAGGCTCCTCAAGTACAAAGCTACAGTAATCAAGACAGCATAGTACTGACACAAAAATGGAAATATAGATCAATGGAACAGGATAAAAAGCCCAGAGATAAACCCATATACCTGTGGTCACCTAATCTCTTGACAAAGTAGCAAGAATACATAAGGGAGAAAAGAGAGTGTCTTCAATAAGTGACTGGGTGGAAACCGGGTGGAAACAACATCACTTTAGAACTTCCCTGGTGGCTCAGATGGTAAAGCGTCTGTCTACAATGTGAGAGACCTGGGTTCGATTCCTGGGTTGGGAAGATTCCTGGAGAAGGAAATGGCAACCTACTCCAGTACTCTTGCCTTGAAAATCCCATGGACAGAGGAGCTTGGTACAGGCTACTATCCATGGGGTTACAAAGAGTCAGGCACGACTGAGTGACTTCACTCACTTTCAATAAGTGATGCTGGGGAAACTGGACAGCTGCATGTGAAAGAATGAAATTAGAATACTTCCTAACACCATACATAAAAATAAACTCAAAATGGGTTAAAGACCTAAATGTAAGGCTAGTTATTATAAAACTCTTAGAGGAATATATAAGCAGAACTCTCTTTGACATAAATTGCAACAAGATCCATTTTGACCCACCTCCTAGAGTAATGAAAATAAAAACAAAAATTAAAAAAAAACACAACTGGAACCTAATGAAACTTAAGGGCTTCCCCGGTGGCTCAGTGATAATCTGCCTGCTAATGTAGGTGAGGTGACATGAGTTTGATCCCGAATTTGGGAAAATCCCCTGGAGAAAGAAATAGCAACTTACTCCAGTATTCTTGTCTGGGAAATCCCATGCACAGAGGAGCCTGGCGGGCTACAGTTCATAGGGGTCGCAAAAAGAGTTGGACATGACTTAGTGACTAAACAACAACAATTCAACTAAAAAGCTTTTGCATAGCAAAGGAAACCATAAACAAGACAAATAGACAACCTTCAGAATAGGAGAAAATATTTGCAAACAAAGCAATGGATAAAGGATCAAGCCACAAAATACACAAACAGCTCAAAATATACATGCAGCCCAGTATAAAAAAAAAAAGGGCAGCAGACCGAAACAGACATTTCTCCAAAGAAGACATACAGATGGCCAACGAAAACATGAAAAGATGCTCAAATCAACATTGCTCATTACTAGAGAAATGCAAATCAAAACTACAATGAGATCACCTCACATGGGTCAGAATGGCCATCGTCAAAAAATCTACAAACATATATATTGTCATATTTACAATATATTGATGCAGTATATTAACACCAGAGAGGATGTGAAGAAAGGGAACCCTCTTGCACTGTTTGTGGGAATGTAAATTGATACAGTCACCATGGGAAACAGTATGGAGGTTCCTTAAAAAACTAAAAATAGAGCTACCATATGACCCAGCGTTCCCACTAATAGGCATATACCTGAGAAAACCGTAATTCAAAAAGACACATGTACCCCAATGTTCATAGCAGTACTATTTACAACAGCTAGGACATGGAAGCCACCTAGATGTCCATTGACAGGCAAATGAATAAAGAAGTTGTAGTATGCATGTACAGTGGAATGTTACTCAGCCATAAAAAGGAACGAATTTGAGTCAGTTCTAGAGAGGTAGATGAACCTAGAGCCTGTGATACAGAGTGAAGTTAAGTCAGAGAGAGAAAAGGATGGTATATTAACACATATATATGGAATCTAGAAAAATGGTACTAACGAAACTATTCTATTCCTGCCTTGCAGGGAGGGAATAAAAATGCAAGCACAGAGAACAGATTTGTGGACACAGTTAGGGAAGGAGAGAGTGGGATGAATTGAGAGAGTAGGATTGAATCATACCCATTACCATATGCAAAATAGGTAGCTAGTGAGAAGATGCTGTATAACACGGGAGCTCAACCTGGTGCTCTGCAACAACCTAGAGGGGTGGGGAGTGGGAGGGAGGTTCAAGAGGGAAGGGCATATATATACTGGGGACTGATTCACCTTGTTGTATGGTAGAAACCAACACAATATTATACAACAATTATCCTCCAATTAAAAATTAAAAAAATTTAAAAACTGAATAGGTGGCTGATGACCTTGTATGACCTTCCACCTGTGGTGCTTCACTGGTAAAGGAAAATTTAAGGGAAAACAGCTCTTAGAGCTCATGTACACTGGCTTCAGGGAACAGATGCACAGGACCAGAGGCTGAGGCAACCTGGTGCACCAGGCTGCACCTCAACTCTCCCTTCAATGAACACTCCATCCCTAATCAGAGAGATCCCCATTCACTGTAAGGGCTAAAAATAAGATAGAGGAGGGGGTCAACAACACTTCAGGGTACTCTTCATTCACAAGAATGTCTACGCTCTTCTCCTTTGAGTATGTAACTTTCACTTCTGCCCGAAATAAACTGTTTCTTTGTTTTATTTGCTCCTCATCTGCTATGTTTGTGTGTATGTGTTTATTTTTTCTTGGTGTTTGTGTTTCTTGTCCAAATTCTTTTGAGCCTTGACTTCTGATGAAACTTTGCCAGTATCAATTTCAGGAGGAATTTCCGATTCCAATTGGAATTTCCAATTTCATTGGAATTAGGACATGCATTGTAGCCCACAGTTTCCATGCACAGTGACGCATGGAGATGGGTCTGAGACCTTGTCTGTCTCAGTACTACCTGTAGATAGTGGTGAAGATGCATTTGTGAGTAAATCAGTTAGTACCCTGATAAGTATTTTCTACTATGATCTCTTTCTACCCATAGAGTACTTACACCAAATGTGTGCATTTTTCACTCCAAGGAATCCTCCAATTCTCTGTGGACACCAACTGGGTGTTCTACAATTTAGTTCAATTCTGACACTCTCTACCCAAAGTTAGTACAGACCTTACAGGTTAAGAGCTCAGTCTCATGAGACTACTTCCCAATTCAGATACCAACTACAAGTAGTGGGTCCAACTTAGCTACAGCTGGGTGGTTCTCCCAAACCTCTCCATCAGTTGGATAATTTGCTATAGTGACTCACAGGACTCGGAAAACTTTACTTATTATTGCAAGTTTTGTATAAATGATATCATAAAGGATACAAATAAACAGCCAGATGGAGAGGTCTGGAAGGATCCCGAGTAAGTATAGGAGCTTCTGTAGAGTTTGGGGTCAACAACTTTTCTGGCATTCACCAAGCCAGAAGCGCTCTAAACCCTGCCATTTAGAGTATGTAGAGAGGTTCCATTACTTAGGTATGGTTGATTAAATCACTGGCCACTAGTGATTAACTCAATCCTTAGCCCCTTCTCCTCCTTGAAGACTGGGGTGGGGCTGAAAGTTCCAACCCTCTAATCAAATAGTTGGTTCTTTGGCAACCAATGTCCTTCCTGAATATATCTTGTTGTTCAGTTGATAAGTTGTGTCATACTCTTTGCAACCCCATGGACTGCAGGAAGCCAGGCTTCTTTGTCCTTTACTATCTCATGGAGTTTGCTCAAACTCATGTCCATTGAATCAATGATGCCATCCAACCATCTCCTCCTCTGTCACCCTCTTCTCCCCCTGCCCTCAATCTTTCTCAGCCTCAGTGTCTTTTTCGATCAGTCAACTCTATGCATGAGGTGGCCAAAATTTTGGAGCTTCAGCTTCAGCATCAGTCTTTCCAATGAATATTCAGGGTTGATTTCCTTTAGACTTGCTTGACTGGTTTGATCTCCTTGCCATCCAAGGGCCTCTCAAGAGTCTGCTCCAGCACCACAATTCAAAAGCATCACTTCTTTGGAACTCAGCCTTCTTTATGGTCTGATTCCCACATCCATACATAACTACTGGAAAAACAATAGCTTTGACTACACGGACCTTTGTTGGCAAAGTGATGTGTTTGCTTTTTAATATGCTGCCTATGTTTAAAGCTACTAGGGACCTATGAGGTGGACTTCCCTGGTGGCTCAGATGGTAAAGCATCTGCCTACAATGTGGGAGACCCGGGTTCAATCCCTGGATCGGGAAGATCCCCTGGAGAAGGAAATGGCAACCCACTCCAGTATTCTTGCCTGGAAAATCCCATGGACGGATGAGAGGAGGGCATAGCAATCCACGCCAGCATCCTGTCTTGAGAATCTCATGGATAGAGGAGCTGGTGAGCTACAGTCCCTAAGGTTGCCAAGAATCAGCCACGACTGAAGCGACTTAGCATGCACACATGCAGGAGCCTATGAAGAGTCACCTCACTGGCATAAATTTAGGTGTGACTGAATGTGGCTTATTATGAATAATAAAAGATGCTCTACTTACCTCTATCACTCAGGAAATTCCAAGGGTTTTAGAAGATCTGTGTTTCTAAAAAGTCAGGGACAAAGATCATATATATATATATATATATATATAATACATATAAAGATCATAGATATATATATATTATTTCACAGTTCAGTTCAGTTCAGTCACTCAGTCATGTCCGACTCTTTGCAACCCCATGAATCGCAGCACGCCAGGCCTCCCTGTCCATCACCAACTCCCGGAGTTCACTCAGACTCACATCCATCGAGTCAGTGATGCCATCCAGCTATCTCATCCTCTGTCGTCCCCTTCTCCTCCTGCCCCCAATCCCTCCCAGCATCAGAGTCTTTTCCAATGAGTCAACTCTTCGCATGAGGGGGCCAAAGAATTGGAGTTTCAGCTTTAGCATCATTCCTTCCAAAGAAATCCCAGGGCTGACCTCCTTCAGAATGGACTGGTTGGATCTCTTTGCAGTCCAAGGGACTCTCAAGAGTCTTCTCCAACACCACAGTTCAAAGGCATCAATTCTTCGGCGCTCAGCCTTCTTCACAGTCCAACTCTCACATCCATACATGACCACAGGAAAAACCATAGCCTTGACTAGATGGACCTTTTTTGGCAAAGTAATGTCTCTGCTTTTGAATATGCTATCTAGGTTGGTCATAACTTTCCTTCCAAGGAGTAAGCATCTTTTAATTTCATGGCTGCAGTCACCATCTGCAGTGATTTTGGAGCCCCCCAAAATAAAGACTGACACTGTTTCCACTGTTTACCCATTTATTTCCCATGAAGTGATGGGACCGGATGCCACGATCTTAGTTTTCTGAATGTTGAGCTTTAAGCCAACTTTTTCACTCTCCTCTTTCACTTTCATCAAGAGGCTTTTTAGTTCCTCTTCACTTTCTGCCATAAGGGTGGTGTCATCTGCATATCTGAGGTTACTGATATTTCTCCCGGCAATCTTAATTCCAGCTTGTGCTTCATCTAGTCCAGCGTTTCTCATGATGTACTCTGCATATAAGTTAAATAAGCAGGGTGACAATATACAGCCTTGATATACTCCCTTTCCTATTTGGAACCAGTCTGTTGTTCCATGTCCAGTTCTAACTGTTGCTTCCTGACCTGCATATAGGTTTCTCAACAGGCAGGTCAGGTGGTCTGGTATTCCCATCTCTTTCAGAATTTTCCACAGTTTATTGTGATCCACACAGTCAAAGGCTTTGGCATAGTCAATAAAGCAGAAATAGATGTTTTTCTGGAACTCTCTTGCTTTTTCCGTGATCCAGCGGATGTTGGCAATTTGATCTCTGGTTCCTCTGTGTTTTCTAAAACCAGTTTGAACATCAGGAAGTTCACAGTTCACGTATTGCTGAAGCCTGGCTTGGAGAATTTTGAGCATTACTTTACTAGCATGTGAGATGAATGCAATTGTGTGGTAGTTTGAGCATTCTTTGGCATTGCCTTTCTTTGGGATTGGAATGAAAACTGACCTTTTCCAGTCCTGTGACCACTGCTGAGTTTTCCAGATTTGCTGGTATATTGAGTGCAGCACTTTCACAGCATCATCGTTCAGGATTTGGAATAGCTTAACTGGAATTCCATCACCTCCACTAGCTTTGTTCGTAGTGATGCTTTCTAAGGTCCACTTGACTTCACATTCCAGGATGTCTGGCTGTAGGTCAGTGATCACACCATCATGATTATCTGGGTCATGAAGATCTTTTTTGTACAGTTCTTCTGTGTATTCTTGCCACCTCTTCTTGATATCTTCTGCTTCTGTTAGGTCCATACCATTTCTGTCCTTTATCGAGCCCATCTTTGCATGAAATGTCCCCTTGTTATCTCTAATTTTCTTGAAGAGATCTCTAGTCTTTCCCATTCTGTTGTTTTCCTCTATTTCTTTGCATTGATCGCTGAGGAAGGCTTTCTTATCTCTTCTTGCTATTCTTTGGAACTCTGCATTCAGATGTTTATATCTTTCCTTTTCTCCTTTGCTTTTTGCTTCTCTTCTTTTCACAGCTATTTTTTTAAATTTTATTTTATTTTTAAACTTTACAATATTGTATTAGTTTTGCCAAATATCGAAATGAATCCGCCACAGCTATTTTTAAGGCCTCCCCAGACAGCCATTTTGCTTTTTTGCATTTCTTTTCCATGGGGTTGGTCTTGATCCCTGTCTCCTGTACAATGTCATGAACCTCATTCCATAGTTCATCAGGCACTCTGTCTATCGGATCTAGGCCCTTAAATCTATTTCTCACTTCCACTGTATAATCACAAGGGATTTGATTTAGGTCATACCTGAATGGTCTAGTGGTTTTCCCTACTTTCTTCAATTTAAGTCTGAATTTGGTAATAAGGAGTTCATGATCTGAGCCACAGTCAGCTCCCGGTCTTGTTTTTGTTGACTGTATAGAGCTTCTCCATCTTTGGCTGCAAAGAACATAATCAATCTGATTTTGGTGTTGACCATCTGGTGATGTCCATGTGTAGAGTAGTACTTGCCAATTTCCAGGGTATAAATACTTTTAACATGGCCAGGTTCAAGCTACCAACTTGATGACTTTGAACATGGAGTTAGGAAGAGAGACACAGAATTGGTGCTTCTCAGCTGGCAGGGGCCATCTCCAGCACACTACTGAGTCTTAATCCTATAAAGCCAAGTTTTGAGGAAGAAGGTGAGAACTAAATCTCTTCTGAGCTGGAAATGTGGTCTTACATTCAATAACTTTCTGTTTTTCTATATTGTAACATTTATGCCATTCTGTTTGTGTCATCAAAACAAAAGCTGTGAGGCAAGCATGCCAAAGTCACAAGGGACTTGGTTCCTGCCGTACACGTACTCAGTCCCTCAAACTTACCTGGTCCTCATAGCAACTCTGTAAGGAAAGGGAGAGACACAATAATTAGGAATTTATTTTTAAATTTTTTAAAGATTTATTTGTTCATTTATTGACTGCGGTGGGTCTTTGTTGCTGCACTTGGGCTTTCTCTACTTGCAGAGAGTGGGGACTACTCAGCGGTGTGGTGTGCAGGCTTCTCATTGTGGGAGTTCTCTTGGTGCAGGGCACAGGCTCTAGGCACACAGATTTCAGTAGTTGCAGCACATGGGCTCAGTAGTTATGGCGCAGGGACTTAGTTACTCCACAGCATGTGGGATCTTCCCAGACCAGGGACAAACCAGTGTCAAATTCCTAACCACTGGACCACCAGGGAAGCCCAATTAGAATTTTAGAGATGAGGAAAGCAAAGCTTCCTGCCATCTTCCCAAAGTCACTCAAGTATAGGGGAGAACAGTGTCTTGAACCTGTCTCCCTGTCCCAGTCCAAGCACTTGCATCTGTAACCCATTATTACTCCTCACTGGAGAGCAGTCCTAGGGCAATGACAATGCTGGTTCCTAAACTTGGGCATCTCATGGCTCTGTTCAAGTGTTTGCAGACTACTTAACCCAGTGTCTGTTACCAAAATAGACGTTTGCAGCCTTTGGAGTCTCTTTGCTGTATTAGCCATACTCTGCCCAAAGAAAGATGTTCCTTTTCTTATAGATCAGGTTCTGACTTCTTTCAGTAGTATATTTTCAGAAGAAAGAATAGTATGACTCCAAGCTGCTGCTCCAACTGTGTAAATGCAGCAGAAACTGAACAATAATTGAATTAAGAATCACAAAAGTTGAATTATTTTCTCCCAAGTGATGTACTTGAAATTCAGGTAAACAATGCTCATGTAACCAGTAGGACTTATGGAAAACAAGCTGAGTTTCCGTTAAGCAAATTTCATGGAGCTGAAGGAAAATTGTACACGTCATTGCACTTTAAAAATAGGAACTGCAAGTTTTAAGAGAGCAAAGCACACATGCAGTAGCCTATGAAGAGTATAAAAAACATTTGATAATCGTGGTGTAAGGCTTAATCAAAAATTATTACATCTACATACTCACATCATGTACTTATGAAAACAATGAATTTAAGGTATTCTGCTTAAATGCTAAAGTACAATTAGCTAGTTTTATCTGCAACAGCTACCTGTGCTTAATTATCTCTTAATCAACATGGTTTTCCCTGAGTTCCCAGAGGAAAGGATATTCAAATTTATCTTAAACTTATTTAAACAAAAGTCATTCAAGGACTTGAATACTTGATACAAATGGTACTATCCAAAGCCATTTGGGTTTAATTCTGTTTAGTCATCTTCTCCCTATTACTTTGCCAACAAAGGTCCGTCTAGTCAAGGCTATGGTTTTTCCTGTGGTCATGTATGGATGTGAGAGTTGGACTGTGAAGAAGGCTGAGTGCCAAAGAATTGATGCTTTTGAACTGTGGTGTTGGAGAAGACTCTTGAGAGTCCCTCGGACTGCAAGGAGATCCAACCAGTCCATTCTGAAGGAGATCAGCCCTGGGATTTCTTTGGAAGGAATGATGCTAAAGCTGAAACTCCAGTACTTTGGCCCCCTCATGCGAAGAGTTGACTCATTGGAAAAGACTCTGATGCTGGGAGGGATTGGGGGCAGGAGGAGAAGGGGACGACAGAGGATGAGATGGCTGGATGGCATCACTGACTCGATGGACGTGAGTCTGAGTGAACTCCGGGAGTTGGTGATGGACAGGGAGGCCTGGCGTGCTGCGATTCATGGGGTCGCAAAGAGTTGGACACAACTGAGCGACTGATCTGATCTGATATTTTAAAAGAGCCTGTTTTCCACATAATCGGAGAGGAAATATTATATTGCTTTCTAAGATTTCCGTTAGTTCTCAAAATGCCCCTTCTGACTTTCTTGATCCTTTATTTCTTTACAAAAAGGAGAAAAGTGTCACTTTGTAGCACAAACTCTGATATGAGTAGAAATACTTATTGATAGAAAGATGTGGTTTCCGTAAGAGACAGGCTGCTTTGCTCAGCGAATTCCCACAGGTTGCATCTCTGGGACTCAGCCCACAGCTAAGCAAGCAGCACCCCATTTGTTTCTCTATCCATGCTGACCTATGACACAGATTTCTTTTAAAGACATCTGAAGTAGGTAATTTTAACCCTATTCTCGAACTGACTTCATATTTCTTTTGTTTATCAAGGGGAAAGAAAGAATTCTAGAATTTGCAGACCAAAAAAATAGGGGGGGCTATTACAAGAAAAAGTTGCCATGAAAATTAGCAATGAGTGAGAAGATGGTATAAAGGAGGTAAACTGCACAACAGCTGCTATTTCAGTGTTTTGCTGATGAAAATCTTCTTGAGTTGCTTTATTGGAATAAAACCATATTAGGAAGTCCCAATTCTGTTTATAGCCAAGATATACACAAAGTCAGTAGCATCTCAGGGGTTTTCCCTGAATATTTTTCTTTGTTGTTCTGGGGCTAAATATACTATAAAAGTTAAGCATTCTCTATCTCAGCCTCCACATAGAAATTTGAGTTAAACACACAAAAAAAGCAATTTCTGGTTTGGTCCTTGGTCTGTCCATTTTGCAGGGTCAGAGAAGGAAAGGATACTTTAGTGGCAAGTTAGTAATATACCTTCCAACCTCCCAAAGAGAAACACCTCAAGTACACAAGAAAACTCTTCACGTTAGAAGGCAACCGAAACAGTGACTGCTCCTTAACCAGCTGACTATGTCATCAGGGAGAAGCCCCCACCTCCACCTGGGACAACTTCACCAGCTTCTAGGAATCCAAAGTGCTGATGGTCCTGGCCCAGTAGAGAGCCCAGGGCATAGTGGGGACCCTGCTCCAGTTTGTGCCCAATGCCTGTTCCTACCTGCCCCCTGCCCCCTTCTGAAGGTCCCAGCCCTCTGTTGCAGAGCTCTCCACTAAAGGAGAGAAAACAGGACACTCTCTTCTTCCATCAGCTCCCCACCCCTGATACACAGGATGACACTCAGCCCCTCAGAGAGTGCAGGTTCCACATAGAGCCATTGTGCACATTTTCTTATAGAAATTTCCTGGATTTCTCCTCTGGACTCTGTCCCAGGCCTCAGGGTTCTCTTCCAAACACCCTATTTCCTGTCCCAATGAAGAATCACCACCCCTCCCCACCTCTGCTACTCCCATTACAAGCAATGGGCTCACTGTCCTGCAAGCATAGCAACCAATATTATGGCACTGGCTTTTGAGGAAAGAAAAAGATTTATTGCAAGGTCCACTGACAAGGACATGGGAGGCAGCTCCAGCTCAAATCTGTCTCCCCAGTCTGGGATTCAGTCAAGCTTTTATGAGTTAGGGCAGGCGGATTTGTGTGTGGAAGTGCTGGTCAGCAGGTTTTGATTACAGGGCTTTGGGGTTTGGCCAGGTACGGTGAGTAGACAGAGCAGTTTCAGCACCAGATCTTCCTTGAACAGTGGACCCTCCACTTCTGAGAGGCCTCTGGGGTCCAGGTTCTAGTCACACGGGGGTCCTTTGGTCCCGTGGGGGAGAACTTGATTCCAGGTGTTATCTGAGGTCAGAAGGTTCTTTCTGCATGCTTTGGCTGCATGACTTGAAGTTTCATTCTGATGTCTCTGAAGAACAACTCAGCATCTTGTTAGAAACAGGATCGGACCAGTTTGGGCTGGTTCTGCAGTTACACACTCATTTCTTCTCTCCTTTTCTTTTCTAGCCAGGTGTGTGTTCTTGGTTTAACCATTTCATTATCAATGTGGTAGAACTTTAATATATGCTATTTTATTAATTCACAGACAACCTTGTCTGAGGACTGACAAGGAGCTAAGGTTGAGTCTCCAGGACTTCCCAGTCACAGCAGTCACTGGTCAAGACCATCCCTGGCAGTCTTTGCTGTACAGACTAATAATTTTATGACTTGCAGGAGCTCTGGACAATGAGGCCTGTGAGAAGACCCTTTTAGACCCAGGAAATGCAGCTTTTCAGACATTGTGGGTGTCCTCTCAACACAGCACCACCAGTCAGTGGAAAACAGGTATTATGGACTGAACGCTTGTACTCCTCTCCGCAAATTCAGATGTTGAAATCAAATCTCTAATGCAATAGTATTTTGAGGTGGAGCCCTTGGGAGTAATAAAGTCATGAGGGTGGAGCCTTTATGAATAAGATTGGTGCTTTTGCCACACTGAGAGCTAGCTTGTCCTATTTCTGCTGTATGAGGATTGAAAAGTCAGCAGCCAGCTCTCACCAGGATCTGAGGCTGCTGGCACTCTGGCCTCAGACTTTCAGCCTCCAGAGTTGGGAGGAATAAATTTCTCTTGTTTGTAAGCCACCCCACTTATGGTATTTTGTCATAGCAGATGAAGTGGGTAAGTGCAAGGTAAACACTTTCTTCAAGGCAACCCTGTGAGCTGAACATCATGCCCATTTTACAGATGGGAATGAAAAGCTCAGGGAAGTTAAGTAACCAGTTAAGATGCAGAGCTAGTGTTTGAATCCCACCTCCTGAAGACTATCCTCCACCATGCCCCTTCCTTGTTTCACTTCAGGGGCCCGATGGAAGCAAGAACCCCCTGTGCGAAGCACTGTCCCAGTCCCTGGGCTGGCCTCTGGTGCTGCCTACAAACCAAATGACCAAGTTCTTGGCTAGAATACAGGGGTCCAGAGTTTGTTGCCACCCCTTGAACCATGAAGGAATGCGTCTGCCCTCCTGCTCAGAGCCCTGATCTCTCTCTCCAGTGAGCTTGGGTGCCCAAGACTTTGAGGGGACAGCAGAGGAGGCTCTGTTTCAAGTTTACCTTGGGTGGGACTATACCAGGATTCTTGCCACCCCACAATTATCCCATACCCACATCTCTGAAAAGACACAAACTGACTTAAGAAGCCACTCTCAGCCTTGTCAGGCCTTGGCTGGTACTTATGGAGCTGAGCCATCTGTTGGGCGTTTTGCCCAAGCTGCATCTCACTGTTGGCAGCCCGCATTTATCTGCAGCAGGCCTCTCTAATACAAGGGGAGGGTTTGCTGGAGGCCAAAGAAAGACAGAATAGAAATTAGACTTGTGCCTCCTTTCCCTGATTTTCCAACATGCCTTTACAGCGTCCTCAACTTCTTGACACTTGATGACTATCAAAGTGATTCCCTTTCCCCAAACTGTATTTAAAAGCATCAGATAAAAAGGTAGAGCAGTTTGAGGAACTTGGGACAGGGTCCCTGACAGCTCTGTGGGGAAGAGGCCACCCACTGTGTGTGACCTGTGATTCTCAAGAGCAAGGCAGGCCAGGTTCTACTTGGTGCGACAAAGAGGTGACATGTCTTGTTGAAGGTAAAAAGAGCCAAGGTTTAGAATGGACTTCATGAAACTCTTGTCCTCCTGTCTTGATACTCACCTGGGTCAGAATATGTACAGTGATATACTGGCCTGGAATAAAACGGATCAAGTGCTAAGAAAATTACTGCTCTTACCCGGGTTGTCATCTATCTCTGGCCTTGCCAGGCCTGTCACCCCTGCTGGCTTATCCCCCCACGTGACTACCCAGAAAATTATGAGGAAAGCACTTGGCACTCCTGGTAGAAGATGTCACGGGGCCCCCTCCATCCTCTGTACCAGTGGCTTAGTGACCTCTGCCAACCATGCCCCATTCCATAGTCTTCTCTTCATCACAGCTGTCAACTGTCTGCTGTCAAAAGAAGGAAAATAATGGCAGAATGAACTTTACATCATATATCTTCTAGCATTTTCCCTCTGAACAAAGTGGAGGAAGAATAGGGCCAAAGGAAGACTCAAAGGGGAGACGATGGAAATAACAATGAGATACGAGGTGGTGAAGTCAGACCCAGGGAGATCCAGCACCGGCTTCGTAGAGCCCCTCCTATATATACCCAGTACCGAGGGATATATCCTGAAGGACCGAAACATGGAGCCCAGAGCTGGAGCCCTGGGTTCCTTCCCAAGCCTCGCTGTCACAGTTACAGGAGTAGGGCTCATGTTTCTTCTATAATTGTAGAATTCAAAGCACAATTCATGGGGCGCTTTCGTCTTCCTCAGGTCTTGCCATGCTCTATTAAGTTTAGAAATGGTTCATTTTACCTTAAAAGGAATAATTAATATTTTAAAATTAAGTTCTTAAGCTTTTTAGGGCAAAAAGCTAATGATACCATCATGTTCTGAAAGTCATAGTCACATGATGGAGAAGAGAAGAGCATTTGCAAGACTGAATCTTTCTCAGTTAAGGATTGTATCTTGGGAGTGTGTGTTAGGATAAGTAGCTCCTTGGAAGTGTTATCATATCTTAATCTGAATTTTACTCCCTGTGGGAATACAGATATTTTACTTTACTTTACTAATTTTACTTCCCCGTGGGAAAAAAGATATTTCTCTCCAAATTCCTTTTATGAGAAGTCAGTGCCTCAGACATAATGTTCACTTCCACTGAAGAGCATCTTTCGATAAGTAGAAATAGCTTGTCAGGCAAAAATGTGATATTTTAAGCCAATAACCAGTTTTAACACTATGTCAGATTCCAGTATGGAGAAAATTTTTACTGACATGATAAGTTTTGGGGAAGTTTTATGAGTTTTTTAAAATCACAGATCTATAGAATGTTCAATAGTCAACAGTCTCTAATTTCAAATTTCTGCCCCTAAAAACAGTTCTACAAATCAACTTGTCTAAAAACCAAAGTCATTATTTTCAGCTGTTAATGTTGGTGGGTACAGCACAGGGTACAGGACTATACGGTGCAAGATTCATATTTCCCAAGACAAACCTTTGTTCACGACTTAGTAATCGTCCAAACTTGGACAATACCTCAAACCTTACTTAATCAGTTTCCTCATTTTATTTTTATTATTTTTTTTTTAGTTTCCTTATTTTAAAATGGGAATATTAACAGCACATTACTTATAGAGTTGTTGTGAAGATGATTATTGCAATCCTGAAAAAATGTTGTTAATTACTATTATGGTTTTCAAACTGACTAAATTATACTTGGAGAATGAAAAGTTTTTAAGTTAGTCAATTGTAAAATGTTCAGAAATTAAATTATGTGTGTGCTCGATCACTCAGTTGTGTTTGATTCTTTGCAACCCTTTGGATGGTAGCCCACCAGGCTCTCCATCCATCGGTTTTCCCAGGCAAGAATACTGGAATGGATTGCCATTTCCTTCTCTAGGGGATCTACACTGCAGGCAGATTCTTCACCCACTGAGTCATCAGCTACCAATAAGGCAAATCAATGTTAGTGATTCTTCCCGTGTACTTCCATAGCCTTGGGTTTGCATCTAGCCCATAATACTTTTGAGTTTCCCAGGTGGCTCTAATGGTAAAGAATCTGCCCCCCAGTGCAGGAGACACAAGAGATGCAGGTTCGATCTCTGGGTCAGGAAGATCCCCTGGAGTAGGAAGGCGCAACCTGCTCCAGTATTCTTGCCTGGAAAATTCCATGGACAGAAGAGCCTGGTGGGGCCACAGTCCATGAGGCCACAGAGAGTCAGACACAACCAAATGCACATACACACATAATACTTTGGCTTAATTTTTTTGAAACCAGTCTTTATTTTTCAGGAAAGTTTCAGGCTTACAGAAAAATGGAGAAGATCCTACACAGAGTTCCCACATGCCCTGCACTCAGTTTCCCCCTGGGGCTAACATCTTGCATTACAATAATATGTCTCTTTTAGCTGAAGTCCTTGTGTTATTAAGATTTCTTTAGTAATGTCCTTTTCCTGTTCCACGCTCCCAGTCAGGACACATTACATTAGTCATCATGTCTCCTTAGGCTCCTCTTGACTGACAGTTTCTCAGGCATTCCTTGTTTTTGTTGACCCTGGCAGTTTTCAAGAGTGTTTTGCAGGATGTCCTTCTACTGGAATTTTGTTTCTCTCATAATTAGACTGGACTGATGGGTTTTGTGAGGAAAAGTATGAGATAAAGCACCATTTTCAACCCACCAGATAAAGGAAATGTATCATCAATATGACCTTTCACTGTTGATGGTAACCTTGATCACGTGACTGAGGCACTGTTCATCGGATTTCTCCACTGTAAAGTTACTCTCCCTGCTCCCTCTTCTTTCACACTGTGTTCTTTGGAAGGAAGTCACTCTGTGCGATCTACCCTTAAAAAGTGGGATTTATGCTCCCCTCTTTGAAGGCACATATCTACATGAATTATGTGGAATTCTTCTGTATTGCCTCTTCTCTCCCAATTATTTATTAATTTGTTCAATAATTTATTCATGTAAGCATGGACCTATGGATATTTATGTTACACTTTGGGTTATAATCCAATACTACTTTATTTATGTTGTTGCTTACATTGTTCCAGCTTTAAATTGGGAGACCTTTCAGTTGGTTCCTATAAACCTTCAAAACGCTCCCATTGATTTGTTGTTGTTGTTCTTATCTTGTTTTGTTTTTTTAGCACTTCCTTACAATCAGGTATTACAAGATGATCCAGAGTCATCTTTTATATTTCCTGCCCCAGTTCTATCTGTCATTTCTCCAAGAAACCCTTTTTTCTTTATTGGAGAATGGCTGTAGAAACCAAGACCTGGGGGCTAGGTGTGCTAGTTGCTCCTGGGTATCATTTCTTTTACATATATATGTGTTTATATTCAGAGAAGGCAATGGCACCCCACTCCAGTACTCTTGCCTGGAAAATCCATGGACGGAGGAGCCTGGTAGGTTGCAGTCCACGGGGTCGCTACGAGTTGGAGACGACTGAGCGACTTCCCTTTCACTTTTCACTTTCATGTGTTGGAGAAGGAAATGGCAACCCACTCCAGTGTTCTTGCCTGGAGAATCCCAGGGACTGGGGAGCCTGGTGGGCTGCCGTCTATGGGGTTGCACAGAGTCGGACATGACTGAAGTGACTTAGCAGCAGCATCAGTGTTTATATTATATTAACCTGCTTATATATACATATCTATATGTATTTCTACACGTGACCATCAGTACCCATATTAAGCTAAACATGAATTCATAGTTTTGAACCATTCTATCTGCCTAACACCCTTGCTTCCCTATAATTTTCACTACAAAAGTGAGAAATCTAGCTCCCACTATTTGCCATCCGTTTTCTTAATTGTTCAGTTCCAATATACGTGAATAGCAATATCAGAATTGTTAACCTATATCCGCAGGAAGCGGCTTCCATGGTGAATCTGCCTGCCAGTGAAGGAGATGTGGGTTCTATCCTTGGGTCAGGAAGATCCCGTGGAGAAGGAAATGGCAACCCACCCCAATATTCTTGCCTGGGAAATCCACTGGACAGAGGAGCCGGGCAGGCTGCAGTCCATGTGCTCAGTCGCTCAGTCGTGTCCGACTCTTTGCAACCCCATGAACTGTAGCCCAACAGGCTCCTCTGTCCATGGGATTTTCCCATGAACAGAAATACTGGAGTGGGTTACCATTTCCTTCTCCAACAGTCCATGGAGCTGCCAAAGAACTGGATGCGACACAGCAACTAAACAACTCCCGGGAAACAACTGCAGAGGAGTACAGCGCTGGCACGCAGTTTCTTTCACATTTAATGTTGTGGATTCTACTCATCTCCAGGGTTACTTAGGTCAGCATCTTTCCTCCCACATGCATTAGTGAGGTTGGATATTTAAAATTTTTAACCAAGAAACAAATAATTGGAACTATATCAATTATAAAGGAACTTCATATAATTAAACATATAGATACACATTTTGCTTTCTTCGAAAAAAACAAGTTGTAGAAAAAGATGAAATTTTTATATAAATTAAAGATCTAATATAAATTACCATAATTAAACTTTCCATAGGTCACAGATTTTCTTAACCTATTTGTATCAAGATTGTCCAGTACTGTCCCATGCAATCCAGCAACTGTTAGTTCACCTGGGCTTCTACCATCTGGGAAAATTTTCTCCTTCTATCACTGTTTTTGATTCTCCATATTATTTTCTCCCGAGAAATACATTTTAGGCAAGTGAACTACACTAATCCTTGACTC
Organism: Bos indicus; assembly: GCF_029378745.1. Classification (NCBI taxonomy): domain Eukaryota; kingdom Metazoa; phylum Chordata; class Mammalia; order Artiodactyla; family Bovidae; genus Bos; species Bos indicus. Next base: position 47,672,876 of record NC_091772.1, read on the forward strand.
CAGGCTAGAACAAACTATGTTAGTTTATTAAGCTCTCTCCTCTCTCTGTTTGTGTATGTATATCACTTTTTAAATTTACAAATTAAACTATACTTCTCCTACCTTGCCATCTCTATCTCCAGTTCTAGCTCTATAACCCACACTTATGCAAGGCCTATTGAACCCCAAATGATAAAAGACTATTGTCTAAACCAAAATTATTTTGAGGATTTAGAGCATATAGCAACAACAAGGTCAGACTTGAGGACTCTTAAGTTCCTAGTAGTTTAAATAGAGATATACATTAAATACGTCAATGTAAAAATATAATCTCTGTGGTTTCATTGAACAACTAGCATTTTGCCTGAAAACACAGGGAACTTGAGGTTAAGCAAAGATATTCTTGAAAATAACTCTTGCATTTCTAAAATGCTAACTAGGCGAGAGGTGTGAAGTGATAGCTACCTGCGTCATTTAAGAAACAACTTCTGAGTCAGTTTTAATGAGGTGGCAATTTTGCAGACAATTAGAATTCAAAACACTAAGGAGATATTATGCTCAAACATGACGAGCACATAAAACAGCATCTGGCAGTTTCCCTTTGGAGGCCCCCTAAGCCGGCATTTCACTTAGAGAAGAAAAAGATCTTTTACAGCAATCCTCTTAAATGCTTTAATTTGACACTATCTGCAAATGATACTTTTGGTAAATCACATTTAATTGTAGCAGTCTGCTTGTGATTATTTAACTATTGCTTCTATTTCTCTCTAAGCCCACAAAGACCCCATGGAAAAGAAAAAATCCCTTAATTGAAGTGCTTCCGTACTTAATAAGCTTTTGCCCTTCTAGGTCAATAATTTTGACATATGCTATAGCAGTAGCAGTCATATTATAAGATCAAGGAAAATTAAAAATTACAATTTAGTTCTAAGAACTCAGCATTTATTTGTCTGTGTTTTTATTCAGGCTTCCTTGAGAGTCTAAATCTTGTCTGAGCTGCTCTATATCCACAGCATCTGTTTCTCTACCTCATTAATGTTTGAGTAATGAATTCACAGTCTGTCTACCAGCCATAAGCCTCCAGGCTAGGGGCTGGGGATACAGATAGAAGACAGACCCTTCCCTTCCAGGAGGCTGAGAAAAAGGAAGATGTGAATCAGTGATCATATGACAGAGAAACCAGGCTACAGAGGCATTTGTTTACTGAGAACTTTGTGCTGGATAATGGCTTGTCTTCCATAGTCATTCCCACTCTTTCTCACAGCAATTCAATGATACAAGGAGAGAGGAAGAGACTAAGGTTCAGAGGAATTAATGAACTTGCTCAAGTTTCCCACCTAGCTGGTGGTTGAGTTGGGATTGAAAGTTCTGTCTCTCCAGGCCATGGCAGAGGTTGTCATGGAGGTGCAGAGGAGAGAGTGACACTCTGTGGATGGAGGTGGGAGGGGAGTTCGTAAGGCACCTCAGAAATAATGACAAATCAAAAGATTTTATTTATAGTGATTAGCACTGGAAGGAATCTTCAAAGTTACCTGAATCAACTTCCTTGATTCACAAGACTGGGTAGAGGGTCACTCAGACCCTCCTTGAACACCTCCAGGGAGACAGAGCTTATCCCTTCATGGAACTGGTAGCCCTTGACAAATTCTGACCACATCATCTGCTCCACTAGGAAATCACTAATCAATCAGATCAGATCAGATCAGATCAGTCGTTCAGTCGTGTCCGACTCTTTGCCACCCCATGAATCGCAGCACGCCAGGCCTCCCTGTCCATCACCAACTCCCGGAGTTCACTCAGACTCACATCCATTGAGTCAGTGATGTCATCCAGCCATCTCATCTTCTGTCGTCCCCTTCTCCTCTTGCCCCCAACCCCTCCCAGCATCAGAGTCTTTTCCAATGAGTCAACTCTTCGCATCAGGTAGCCAAAGTACTGGAGTTTCAGCTTTAGCATCATTCCTTCCAAAGAAATCCCAGGGCTGATCTCCTTCAGAATGGACTGGTTGGATCTCCTTGCAGTCCAAGGGACTCTCAAGAGTCTTCTCCAACACCACAGTTCAAAAGCATCAATTCTTCGGTGCTCAGCCTTCTTCACAGTCCAACTCTCAATATTGCTTTATAAAGTAAAAGTAGGAAGAGCATAGTTGCCAGTGTATGTAAGTATATAAAACTCAACAAAGGCACAGAGAAATAAGATATTCTGGATGACACTACTCAAAACCGCACACCATAATGAGTTGGCAGGGTCAGAATAAAGAACTTTTATGGACACTTGCCTGGAAGAAAGCAGTGGATGTTGGAATTACTGTTGAAAAAGAAAAGTAAAGGGATACTAGAACTGATGTCAAATTGGAGTTTTCAGTTAGCTTGTCAAAAAAAAAGTGCCACCTGGCCTGTAAAATTCAGGGCACCAATATCATGAGAGTAAGGTAAAAATGGAATTTGACAAAATACATTTGGGAAGAGGGATGTAAGGAAGGGCCACCCACCCCAGTGTGGGCAAGCAGGCTAGGCCTCACTTTCTACTCTGCTGGTTCTCAATTTCCTCATCAGTATAGTGAGCAACTTGTTGAAGATCTTGCTACTATCTTATCAGTTCAGTTCAGTCACTCAGTCATGTCTGACTCTGCCATCCCATGGACTGCAGCACACAGGCTTCCCTGTCCACCACCAACTCTCAGAGCTTGCTCAAACTCATGTTCATTGAGTTGGTGATGCCATCCAACCATCTTATCCTCTGTTGTTCCTTTCTCCTCTTGCCTTCAATCTTTCCCAGCATCAGGATATTTTCAATGAATCAGTTCTTTGCATCAGGTGGCCAAAGCATTGGAGCTTCAGCTTCAGCATTAGTCCTTCCAATGAATACGAAGGACTGATTTCCTTTAGGATTGACTGGTTTGATCGCCTCTCAAGAGTCTTATCCAACACCACAGTTCAAAAGCATCACTTCTTTGGTGCTCAGGTTTCTTTATGGTTCAACTTTCACATCCATACATGACTACTGGAAAAACATAGTGAACTTTAATTTTATTTTATATTATTTAGAGCAAAAATTACCATTTTCTCCCTAAATCTGATACAGCTGTTTCAATTTTCACCCTTCTGTATGAAGGAACATTTCCTTTAGTCCTGTTTTCTAGGAGTCTCTGGGTGTCATTAGAAGATCCAGAAAAGGATGCTTCTTCAAAACATTTTGGTCTCTTTCATATGTCCATGGTTCAGGCCACCTTGAAGAGGCAACTTGGCCATGGTTTAACTAGAATTAGGGAGAGAGTTTTTTAGATAAATGAGAATCTGGGCTCTACGAGTCCCTGGCTACCTTATCTGAGGGTCCAGCTAGCTACCCACTGCAAGTAGAGGGGCAAGAAGAAGGCTTTGCTCTCTGCCATTCCCAGAGCTCAGTCCCAGCAACGGAAGCCTCTTTCACTAGGCCCATTTATACCCTTCCTGGACTTGTCTGGTGGTCCAGTGGCTAAGACTCATGCTCTCAAAGCAGGGGGCCTGGGTTCAGCCCCAGTCAGGGAACTAGATCTTACATGTTACAACTAAGACCTGGTGCAGCCAACAAATACTAAGAAATAAATAAAAATAAATACACCCCTCCCAACTTTTGTTTTCTCCCTCCACATCGTATACCGAATCCATTGCCTTCATAAATCCTTAGTTTTTCCATCACATGAGCCTTGGGTAAAGGATGGCTTCTGGGCAGCTAAAAATTTCAGCTTTTGTTTATCTTTGGCTGAATGCTGGACATGGCATTTGTAAAGTATTTGTTGAAATAATTTGATGTCAAAAATAATGTTACTTTCCTCTGAAGAGGATTTGATTTCCCTTTGCAAAGGACCTTGGGGAACTAGCAATCCAAGTTCACATTAATTCACATTAATTCAAATGCTGGGCTCTTTACAAGGCAACTGGATTTTACAGTTAGGAGTTGATGATCTGAGCCACAGCCAGCTCCTTATCTTGATTTTGCTGACTGTATAGAGCTTCTCCATTTTTGGCTGCAAAGAATATAATCAATCTGGTGATGTCCATGTGTACAGTCTTCTCTCGTGTTGTTGGAAGAGGGTGTTTGCAATGACCAGTGCCTTCTCTTGGCAAAACTCTGTTAGCCTTTGACCTGATTCATTTTGTACTCCAAGGCCAAATTTATCTGTTACTCCAGGTATCTCTTGACTTCCTACTTTTGTATTCCAGTCCCCTATAAAGAAAATGACATCTTTTTTTTGGTGGTAATTCTAGAAGGTCTTGTAGGTCTTTGCAGAACCGTTCAACTCCAGCTTCTTCAGCATTACTGATTGGGGAATAGACTTGGATTACTGTGATATTGAATGGTTTGCCTTGGAAATAAATAGAGATCATTCTCTTATTTTTGAGATTGCACCCAAGTAGCGCATTTCGGACTGTTTTGTTGACTATGAGTGCTACTCCGTTTCTTCTAAGGGGTTCTTGCCCAGTAGATATAATGGTCATCTGAATTAAATTTGCCCCTTCTGGTCTATTTTAGTTCACTGATTCCTAAAATGTCCATGTTCACTCTTGCCATCTCCTGTTTGACCACTTCCAATTGTTAGCTTACAGTGAAAGTTGTCAGATTCATGATCTCTGAAGAAGAATATTTAGCTTCAGGACCAGGGACCAGGCTTGATCACTCAAGAGCTTTTGTGTAGCAGAGTTTTATTAAAGTGAAAAAGGGACAAAGAAAGTTTCTGTCATAGACATCAGAAGGGGGACAGAAAGTGCCCCATTAGCTAGTCTTTAGCAAGGGAATTATATACATTTAAAATTAGTTATTACAATAAATCAAAAGAATGTCTCAAGATTGTAAAAATTTTACCAGACCCACTCCCACAATTTACATTTTAGGATAACAGGATTAGAACTTAACAATAGAAAGATCCTACCAGACCCACTCCTATAATATACATTCTAAGATATCAAAATTAGTCAGAAGGTTTTCAGGGAGGAGAAACTGTTCTTTAAATTGTTTTTATATAATCCCTAATACAGAGTTTAAACTGAGTTGTTTCTTGTGTAAACATCAGTTCTGGGCTTAAGGAAAAAAAAAAACATTTTATGTGATTAAAACTAAGGAATGTAGAAAAAAAAAAGTTTGCCCTTTCCTCCTTGTGGCCACAGGACTGGAAAAGGTCAGTTTACATTTCAATCCCAAAGAAAGGCAATGCCAAAGAATATTCAAACTACTGCACAATTGCACACACTAGCAAAGTAATGCTCAAAATTCTCCAAGCTAGGCTTCAACAGTATGTGAACCATGAACTTCCAAATGTTCAACTTGTATTTAGAAAAGGCAGAGGAACCAGAGATCAAATTGCCAACATCCATTGGATTATTGAAAAAGCAAGAGAGTTCCAGAAAAACATCTATTTCTGCTTTATTGACTATGCAAAGCCTTTGACTCTGTGGATCATCAAAAACTGTGGAAAATTCTTCAAGAGATGGGAATACCAGATCATCTTACCTACTTCCTGAGAAATCTGTATGCAGGTCAAGAAGCAACAGTTAGAACCAGACGTGGATCAACAGGAGCTTCCCTGGTGGCTCAGATGGTAAAAGAGTCTGCATGCAATGCGGGAGACCTGGGTTCAATCCCTGGGTCAGGAAGATCTCCTGGAGAAGGAAATGGCAACCCACTCCAGTACTCTTGCCTGGAAAATTCCATGGATGGAGGAGCCTGGTGGGCTACAGTCCATGGGGTTGCAAAGAGTCAGACACGAATAATGACTTCACTATGGATCAACAGACTGGTTCCAAAGGAGTACATAAAGGCTATATATTGTCACCTTGCTTATTTAACTTACATGTGGAGTGAAATGCCGGGCTGGATGAAGTACAAGCTGGAATCAAGATTGCCAGGAGAAATATCAATAACCTCAGATTCACAGATGACACCACCCTTATGTCAGAAAGTGAAGAAGAATTAAAGAGCCTCTTGATGAAAGTGAAAGAGGAGAGTGAAAAAGCTGGCTTAAAACTCAACGTTAAATAAACTAAGATCATGGCATCTGGTCCCAAAACTTCATGGCAGGTAGATGGGGAAACAATGGAAACCGTGACAAATTTTCTTGGGCTCCAAAATCACTGAAGATGGTGATGCTAGCCATGAAATTAAAAGATGCTTGCTCCTTGGAAGAAAAGCTATGAGCAATCTAGACAGAATATTAAAAAGCAGAGATATTACTTTGCCAACAAAGGTCCATACAGTCAAAGCTATGATTTTTCCATTAGTCATGTATGGATGTGAGAGTTGGACCATAAAAAAAGCTGAGTGCCAAAGAATTGATACTTTTGAACTGTGGTGTTGGAGAAGACTCTTGAGAGTCCCTTGGACTGCAAGGAGATCAAATTAGTCAATCCTAAAGGAAATCACTAAAGGAAATTGGTCCTTCGTATTCATTGGAAGGACTGGTGCTGAAGTTGAAGCTCAAATACTTTGGCCACCTGATGCGAAGAACTGACTCTTTTGAAAAGACCCTGATACTGAGAAAGATTGACAACAGGAGGAAAAGCGGACAACAGAGGATGAGATGGTTGGATGGCATCACCTACTTTACGGACATGAGTTTGAGCAAGCTCCGAGAGTTGGTGATAGACTGGGAAGCTGGCATGCTGCAGTCCTGGGGTTGCAAAATGTTGGACTGAGCAACTGAACTGAACTTACAAACCAACATGCATGTATGCTAAGTCATTTCAGTCATGTTTGACTCTTTGTGACCCTGTGGACTGTAGCTGCCAGGTTCCTCTGTCCATGGGATTCTCCAGGCAAGAATACTGGAGTGGGTTGTCATGCCCTCCTCCGAGGGATATTCCTGACCCAGGAGTCGAACTTGCATCTCTTATGACTCCTACATTGGCAGGAGTGTTCTTTACCACTAGTGCCATCTGGAAATATTTAACAGAAATAGTTAAATATTTTAACAATTGATATAGGTGTACAGACATCTCCCATATGAATGGTTCTAATACTTAGAAAGTTTCAGCTTTTGTTAACGTGGTTATGTTTAGGATTTGAGACAACAATTATTTATTATCTCTCATGGTTTCAGCTGAGTGATTCAGGAATTCAGAAAGAGCTCAGCCAGGAGGTTCAAATTCAAGGTCTCTCATGATGCTGCAGTCAGATGTCATATGGCAAGTTGATGCTGGTCATTGCAGGAGACCTTCCTTCGTTTCCATATGTGTCCCTCTAGAGCCTGGCTTGAGTGAAATCACAGGGTAGTGGGTGGATTCCCCAGAAAGAGTGATCCATGAGAAAACTGCAATGCCTTTTGTGACCTAGCCCCAAAATTCATACGCCGTCACCTTTCCCTTATTCTTTTGGTCAGCCAGGGCCAGCCCTCATTCAATATGAGGAAGTAACACGGCTGTGAATGCCAAGAGGCATGGACCATTGGAGGCTGCTGTGGAGAGTGACCACCACATACAGAAGGTAGGACTCAAATTCAAACCTGTCTATGGCAAAGCCCTTGTACCTCCTCATACTGCCCTTACCAAGCAGCCTCTTCGACTTTTGGGGTCCTTCTGAAATAGATATCACTTTAAGCCTGCATCTTCATGCAGCAGATACATGGATTATATTAACCAGGTTGTGACAGAGGCAGAGAAGCCAGGTACTTGGGCAAGGTATAAAGTAAGAGACATGGGGGAAACTGAGAAGAGGATGGGTCCAAGAAGAAAAACTGGGAGGGTCCAATTAACTGCTGCCCACTGTGCATCTTGCTTCTGGCGTCAGCTATCAGAAAGTCTCTGTGGGTAAATCTCTGAACACTATTTTAGACTAGTAAACAATCCTACAAAGCTCCCACTTACAGGTTTGGATTTCCTTAGGTAGTGCCATCTTTTTGGAATAGAAACTGACTTGTTCCTGACCAGAAAGCCTTCAACCTACTGGGTTTAACCAAAGCCTCAAGAAATAATCCAAAGCACAGTGATAACTCCGGGATTTGCAGAACAGAGCCTCGGTTGAAAACCCTGCAGGGAGTGGCTTGATGTTTTTCTAATTTTCTCCTGATTTATTCTACATTGATATCTAATAAGTATTTCTTTGGGGGTATCTCAATGCTCACTAGTTAAACTCTGAAAATTGAAGCCTTGTAGCTTTCATGGGAAATAACCACTGACTCTCTGTGATGAGATACACAAATATTATTCTAAGTTCTAATGACAATGACCACTGAAATAATTTTTCACAATATATAATTTCCATTATTTTGAAAAGCGGGCCTTAAGTCAGGGTCTTGCAAGAGCAGCTGTTTCCTCGGAGGTCTTAGCTTTCATCAGTAAGCTTTTCTTCTTCACACTTCCTTCCCTTCATACTCACTTATACATCCTCTCTTCATTTCTTCCCTTTTTGTTGTTGATGCTAACATTGCCAGTAAGCGAGATCCTAGGATTCGTTGCTCAACAAGTAAATAATTATTGTTTACCTGCTTGTATCATTATTTTCAAGGTATTTTCACAAATATGTCATTTAATGCACATTATATTTTAATAAAGTAGATAGGACAGACTTCATCCCCATTTTAAGGTTGAGGAAAACAAATCCCTATAGATCTGAGGCACTGTAGGGCTGCTTAGACTCAGCAGGTCCTCCACCCCCACAGAAAGTTTCCCTCCTTTAGGATTGGCCTGCCTAACCTGGGCCTGGGAAACCTAAGACACTTTATGAACATGTCTTCATCTATGGAAAGTTGTGCTAGGAAAAAAAAAAGGAAACCAAGAGGTGCTCTGAGGAGTTGGTGGGCTCTCTTCCAAAAATTACTTTAGGGAGTTCCTGCATGGTCTAGTGGTTAGGATTCAGTGCTTTCACAGCCATGGCCCAGGTTCAGTTCCTGGTCAGGGAACTGAGATCCTGCAAGCCCCATGGCACAGTCAATAAAAAATTATTTTTTTTAAACTATAAATATATTTATTACTTCCATTACCCTACCCTGAGTATCAGTTCATTAAGATTTCTTTTGGAAAGAAAAAAATGGAACTTCTTTTGCCACTGTTGACAGCTGTAATCTGAATTTTTATACCAAATACTGTAAAAAATTTAATTTCCAAGATAAAGACCAACAGCAGTATACTTACACTGAAAAAGAAAGAAAATTTTAAAGTAACATTAAAGAAAGCACACAACAATTTTAGGGGGCGCTTATGGAGGAGCCTGGTAGGCTGCAGTCCATGGGGTCGCTGGGAGTCGGACATGACTGAGCGACTTCACTTTCACTTTCCACTTTCATGCATTGGAGAAGGAAATAGCAACCCACTCCAGTGTTCTTGCCTGGAGAATCCCACGGAGAAGCCTAGTGGGCTGCAGTCCATGGGGTCACACAGAGTCAGACACGACTGAAGCAACTTAGTAGGAGTAGTTGTAGTAAAAGCAAACTGTCCCTCAAAATTACTTTCTTAAATAAGTCCACCTATGAATTTTAAATATAAAGTAAATTAATCAGTTCAGTTCAATTCAGTTGCTCAGTCATGTCCAACTCTTTGTGACCCCATGAACCACAGCACGTCAGGCCTCCCTGTCCGTCACCAACTCCCAGAGTTTACCCAAACTCAGGTCCATCAAGTTGGTGGTGCCATCCAACCATCTCATCCTCTGTCTTCCACTTCTCCTCCTGCCTTCAATCTTTCCCAGCATCAGGGTCTTTTCCAATGAGTCAACTCTTCGCATCAGGTGGCCAAAGTATTGGAGTTTCAGCTTCAACATCAGTCCTTCCAATGAACACCCAGGACTGATCTCCTTTAGGATAGATTGGTTGGATCTCCTTGCAGTCCAAGGGACTCTCAAGAGTCTTCACCAATACCACAGTTCAAAAGCATCAGTTCTTCGGCACTCAGCTTTCTTTATAGTCCAACTCTCATAAATTAATGCTGAAGACTAAAACTGGAGATTTATAGTAACTGGAACACTTTCAATAGATTATTACAGTCATTTATTGCAAAGTTTCAAAGAAAATATCAAGCTTAGTAATGTTCTGTTTGCTTGTATAAATAGTGACAACCAAAATTGATATCAAGTAGCATAGTTTTCAAATGTGAACATTTATTATTGCAAAATAACTGGTTTGCAAAAAAAAATTTAAATAACTTAATACAAATACAGGTCAAAATAATTATAAACTGTGTTTCTTTTGAGTGTAAACTAGTGGTTACCCAAAGAAGAAATAAGACCTCCTTGAGTCCTCAGTTGCTAAGTCATTTCTGACTCTTTTATTGCCCCTTGGACTGCAGCCTGCCAGGCTCCTCTGTCCATGGGATTTTCTAGGCAAGAATACTGGAGGGGTTTGCCATTTCTTTCTCCAAAAAAATTAAATTCGTTTTCCTTTTTAATTAAAAGAAAGGATCAATAGAGAGAGGATTACAGAAAACAATTTAAGAACCAAGTAGAATTACTGGAGTTGACATTTCGCTATAGATGGTTGAAATCCGTCCATTTCTTATGAAATAAAATGTTCAGAAACAGCTTATTCTCCCCTTCCTCATTCATCCTAGTCTCTCTCCCAAGGCTGCCCCCATCTTGAGTGGTGCCTCTTTCCATTGCACGTTGCTCTCCCATTATACATAAGAGTGAATCATACATCCTATGCCATTGTCTTTGTATTTTGGAAGAATTTACACAAATAGTTTTCCACTTCATAAACCCATTTTCGGCTCACTTTCTGAACAGTGCCCAAGCTGGTTTGCTTCTCTGAATCTCTCACTCCTCTGGAGTGATGGTTCATCTCAGGAAGAAGGTGGAGACCATCCAGGACATTAACTGTTTCCACTGCAGCAAGTGCTGATTTCCACACCTATCCTTCCCTAAGAGAGGCAAAAAGCAGGGCACTCAGTTCCCAAGTGAACTGAACAGCATGGGCACTGCCCAGAAGGATTATAAGAGGCCCGTGTCCAGGCTGGAACTGGAGCCCAGCCACTTTACAGAGTGAACTAGGCCCAAAGGAAGAATGATTTCCTTCATGTGATACTTTCAGAGATTAGTAAAGCAGGGACCAACTAAAGGTACATTTACACTAACCAAATAGCGTTTTACCAGTCTTGCTCTTTATCCCCCAAGTGCCCCTCAGCCGTGTCCATCTCTTTGCAAACCCATGGATTGTAGCCCACCAGGCTCCTCTGCCCATGGGGATTCTCCAGGCAAGAATACTGGAGCGGGTTGCCATGCCCTCCTCCAGGGGATCGTCCCAACCCAGGGATCGAACCCAACTCTCCCACATTGCAGGTGGATTCTTTACTATCTGAGCCACCAGAGAAGCCCCCTGTTTCTGGAGAACAGCCCTGATTTCAGAGTTTGGAAAAAGTCAAAGAGCTGAAGCTCGGCCAGAGAGCTTCTTGCCTGAAGCGCCCTCTGGTGGCCGATTGGGTAGCAACCATTTTCATTTACCATATAAATGCGAAGTCTTTATGGCCAAAGTTTTTTCGTCGCTTCTCTTGGGACTTTGCTCCTCCCTCATTTATGCACTGTGCTGCCTACTCTGTACGAGACACTTCTTATTGCATCCCTGGACTAACGGACTCCTGGCCAATATCGTTTCTGTGTGACTGAAGCTAAAAGAATCCAAAAGAAGGCATTGTTGACGCCACTCAGGAATAGGTATGCTGATGAGTCTTCAGAGCCAGAGAGGCCAAGATCTACCGAAGCAGGCAAAGGGCTGGGTATGCAGAGCAAGCAGGAAAGAGTGTCAGCCACAGAGATCTAGGAGGCCTTTCTGAGAAAGCCAGGGTAGGAGTTTTCCAGGAGAAACTGGATTTCTGATGTTGGGGAGGGGAGGGCTGGTGGGTGGGGGACAGGGTGTGGCCAATTCCTCCCTCCTCATAATGAAAGTCGCTCAGTCGTGTTCCACTCTTTGCGACCCCATGGAATTCTCCAGGCCAGAATACTGGAGTGGGTAGCCTATCCCTTCTCCAGGCAATCTTCCTGACCCAGGAATCGAATGGGGTCTCCTACATTGCAGGCGGATTCTTTACCAACTGAGCTGTCAGGGAAGCCCATGGCCCTCCTCTAAGCCCTCCTCTCTTCCCTTCCTTTAAGTCCTTATCTCTTTTCCTCCCTCCTCACTCACCAAGACCTAATAACTCTCCAAATCACTACTACCCAAACGTCCACTTTCCAGGAGAGATCTGGGCCCGTCCAGCATCCTCCTCCAATAGCCCTCCACTCTGTTGCCCTCCATGTCTCCTGTGATTCCTCCTGGCTGTGCACGCCTCACGTTTTCCACTAGGTTGCGAACAGCGGGGTTCCTGAATCCTGCAGTGGCCTGTGTACAGATTAGGCACCCTGTGGCTCAATAAGGGGAAGAGGGTACTTAAACAGGAGATGAAGGAAATTAGAAAAATCAACCCACTCCAGTGTTCTTGCCTAGAGAATCCCAGGGACGGCGGGGCCTGGTGGGCTGCCGTCTATGGGGTCGCACAGAGTCGGACATGACTGAAGCAACTTAGCAGCAGCAGCAGCAGCAGCAGCAAGGAATACCTGACAGAAAAGTCCTGGAAGGCAAAATGGGGCCTTGCCTATGGATCAAGTGAGACCTACAGACAGGATTACCCTTGGAGAACCCGAGGGTGTGGGAAGTTCACTCTGGGGCCAGGTGGCTGGTGGCAGCTGGAGAAAGGAGGAACTGGAACTCCAGTGACAACGGCAAGCATCTAGGCAAGAAGGATGGTGGGGAGAAGCTGAGAGCAAAGACCGGAGTGCTTGGAGGAAGTTCAAAGGAGGGCACTTGGCTTATTTTATCTGGTCTGAGGGCTTAGGTATATTTGTCTTTTATGAGATGTAAAGATGGTTTTCTTAAGGCCCCAGGGAGCCAATGAGGGTTTAGGGAGCCAGAGAGTGGCATGATGAAGAGTATCTTTGCAGATTCCATAAATAAATGTTTCCTTTCCACACTGGTTTCTGTGACAAGGCACGAGCTCTCCTGGTGTTACAGAACACAAGTCTGTGTTCCCAACACACAGTGAGACCAAGCAATACATCAGAGTTTGGAACAGAGAAAGGTTTAATGCAGGGTCATGCAGGGAGATGAATGGCTCATGCCTTAAAAATCTCAAACTCCCTGAAAACTTTCAGCAAATCACTTTTATAGGAAAGATGAAGGAGGGTTGTGGTTAGTTGTTGCAAACTTCTTGGCATCAGATCTTTCGTTCTTGAGGTTGTCATGGTCAGGTAATGATGTTCTTATAAATCTCTACCACACGAATATTATTGTCTTTTCTGACAAGAAGGGGCAAGGTCCTAAGGCACCACCTTTACTCTCTGAAGTCCAAGTCCTGGCTAAAAGGATACAGGTTACCCTGCCTGGGAGCATTTGTCCAGCACCCAATTTGGCTCCTCTTGACAGGGCCCAGGCCCATTTAAAGAGGCAGATCTCAGCTGACAGTGCCCTCAAGGCCAGGTCCCCAGACCCTGCCCAGCCATCATCACTGAAGGAGCCAGGTGCCTAGGATCCAACTGCCCTCTGCCTCCTAAAGCCTTCCAAACAGCAGGGGCCAGGTCTCACAAACTGTGACCCATGCAGGCTGCCACTGCCATTAGGTCACAGAGATGGGATTGTTGTTCAGTTGCTCAGTCATGTCTGACTCTTTGCGACCCCATAGACTGCAGCATGCCAGGCTTCCCTGTCCTTCACCATCTTCCAGAGCTTGCTCAAACTCATGTCATTGAGTCGGTGATACCATCCAATCATCTCATCCTCTATCATCCACTTCTCCTCCAGAGGTGGGGATGAGGAGGCTAATGAAGGTGAAGTGAGTTGCCCAAGAAAGTCCCCAAATTGGGATTTGACTTCAGAACCCAAGTCCTCAACCCATATGGCAGTGATTCTTAAGGGTCATCCACATTAGAACCCACTGCAAAAGTACAAATTCCCAGCCCCGAACCCAAGCTGACTGAATCAGGCTGTCTAGGGCTTGGGCCTGGGACCTGCAGCCCTACTCTCTGGCATGGAGATTCACTACACAACTGGGGCAGATATCATTTTCCAAAGAAAGACACATCTATACTCTTACTCCAGTCCACCTGCTTTTCTTGTGAGGTAATTGACACTCTTCTCTCTTGAGGTAGGGATCTAGGTTCCCTCCCCTTAAATTTTGATGAGGTCTTGTGGTTTCTCCAAGTTGTGAAGTCCTGTGGAAGTGATATTATGTAACGAGGTTAGCTCATCAAGAGGATACAGCTTCTGCCTGGTGCTTTCAGGAGCTCTTGTGCTCTCCCTGTCTCTGTGCTCGCCTCTGAAACCCAGTCACCATGTTATGAGAAAGTCCAGACTACACAGGCCCTGTGTGAGTGTTACAGCTAAACGCCCCAGGTAAGATTTCAACCAGAATCAACCACCAGGCGTATGCATGACTGAGCCTTTGGGTGATCCCAGTTCCCCAGCCTTCAAGCCTCTGGCTGAAGCCTCAGGCATTGTGAAGCAGAGGCAAACTGACCCCAGTGTGCCTTGACCCACAAGTTTGGCTCTCTGACCCCAGAAACTGTGAGAGATAATACCTGGCAGTTGTGTTAAACCACAAAACTTGAGATAATGTGTTACAAGGCAAGTGACCCAAGTCTGAGAGCACCGTGCTGGGCTCCACAATTCCCCAAGGCTTGCAGGGCCCTTGGCAATACCCCTCTGCAGCCAGCAAGCCTCCACTACAGCTCAGCCCAGGCTGAGTTCTGTATGTGTCCATACCTATAGCTTCTCAGGTACAAAGATCCACTGACTCTCCTGCTGCTGCAATCTGGGTTCACACCTTCCTGGATAAGTAATGCCGTAGCTAAAGCAAGATCAGAAAATAACTAAGGACCAAGTTCAACCCTGGGTTGACTTCAGATAGAGTTCAATGGAGAGGTGGGCTCAGTTTATCTTAAGTATTTGAAGTGGGAATGGGGAGCTGGGAGTAAGCTGAAGCAGTGTTTGATAAGTAATACCAGTCTCTCTTCTTGGAGGAATTCATTTGCTCAGGGAGAAAATCACAATTGTTTGTAGTTGATATCTAGTGTCTATGCAAAAAGAGAACCAGAATATGGTAGTCTTTAAAGCCAACAGTCTTGAATTTCATTTTGACTCTAGTTCTCCATAACAAGTCAACTTGGGAAAATCATTTTGCCTCTTTGAAATCAGTTACACCACTTCATATGGTGACTGTGAAGACTGAACAAGATGATCCATAATAAATCCTTAACATAGAGCCTGAACAACTGAGATTCATACAGGTTCATAACATTGTACAGGAGGTGGTCACCAAAACCATCCCCAAGAAAAAGAAATGCAACAAGGCAAAAAGACTCTCTGAGGAGGCCTTACAAATAGCTGAGAAGAGAAGCAAAAGGCAAAGGAGAAAGGGAAAGATATAGCCAACTGAATGCAGAGTTTCAAAGAATAGCAAGGAGAGAGAAGAAAGGCTTCTTAATTGAACACTGCAAAGAAATAGATGAAAAGAATAGAATGGGAAAGACTAGAGATCTCTTCAAGAAAATTAGAGATACCAAGGGAACACTTCATGCAAAGATGGGCTCGATAAAGGACAGAAATGGTATGGACATAACAGAAGCAGAAGATATTAAGAAGAGGTGGCAAGAACACACAGAAGAACTATACAAAAAAGATCTTCATGACCTGGATAACTACAATAGTGTGATCACTCACCTAGAGACAGACATCCTGAAATGTGAAGTCAAGTAGGCCTTAGGAAGCATTACTACGAACAAAGTTAGCGGAGGTTATAGAATTCCAGTTGAGCTATTTCAAATCCTAAAAAATGATGCTGTGAAAGTGTTGCACTCAATATGCCAGCAAATTTGAAAAACTCAGTGGTAGCCACAACTGGAAAAGGCCGGTTTTTATTCCAATCCTAAAGAAGGGCAATGCCAAAGAATGTTCAAACTACTGTACAATTGCCTTCATTTCACATGCTAGCAAGGTAACACTAAAAATCCTTCAAGCAAGGCTTCAACAGTATGTGAACCAGGAAACTCCAGATATACAAGTTGGATTTAGAAAAGGCAGAGCAATTAGAAATCAAATTTCCAAAATTCGTTGGATCCTAGAAAAAGTGAGGGAATTCCAGAAAAACATCTACTTCTGTCTTATTGACCACACTAAAGTGTTTGACTGTGTGGATCACAACAAACTGTGGAAAATTCTTAAAGAGATGGGACTACCAGACCACCTTACCTGTCTCCTGAGATATCTGTATGCAAGTCAAGAAGCAACAGTGAACCAGACATGGAACAATGGACTGGCTCCAAATTGGGAAAAGAGTACATCAAGGCTGTATATTGTCACCCTGCTTGTTTAACTTATATGAAGAGTACATCATATGAAATGCCAAGCTGGATGAAGCACAAGCTGGAATCAAGATTGCTGGGAGAAATATCAATAACCTCAGATATGCAGATGACACCACCCTTATGGCAGAAAGTGAAGAGGAACTTAAGAGCCTCTTGATGAAAGTGAAAGAGGAGAGTGAAAAAGCTGGCTTAAAACTCAACATTCAGAAAACTAAGATCATGGTATTTGGTCCCATCACTTTATGGCATATAGATGGGGAAAGAATGGAAACAGTGAGATACTTTATTTTCTTGGGCTCCAAAATCACTGCAGATGGTGACTGCAGCCATGAAATTAAAAGATGCTTGTTCCTTGGAAGAAAAGCTGTAACAAACTTAGTGTATTAAAAAAGCAGAGATATTACTTTGCCGACAAGGTCCATATAGTCAAAGCTATGGTATTTCCAGTAGTCATGTATGGATGTGAGAGTTGGACCATAAAGAAAGCTGAGCGCCAAAGAATTGATGCTTTTGAACTGTGGTCTTGGAGAAGGCTCTTAAGAGTTCCTTGGACTGCAAGGACATCAAACCAGTCAATCCTAATGGAAATCAGTCCTGAATATTCATTAGAAGGACTGGTGCTAAAGCTGAAGCTCCAATACTTTGGCCACCTGATGCCAAGAATTGATTCATTAGAAAAGACCGTGATGCTGGGAAAGATTGAAGGCAGGAGGATAAGGAGACAACAGAGGATGAGAGGCTGGATGGAATCACCAACTCTATGGACATGAGTTTGAGCAAGCTCCGGGAGTTGGTGATGGACAGGGGAGCCTGCGTGCTGCAGCCCTGGGATCACAAAGAACCAGACATGACTGAGCAACTGAACTGAACTCAACTCACATCCATATGTGACTCCTGGAACAATCATAGCTTTGACTATCCAGGCCCTTGTCATCAAAGTGATTTCTCTGTGTCTATTTTTTCAAATTAATTAATTTTTTATTGAAGGATAATTACTTTACAGAATTTTCCTGTTTTCTGTCAAACCTCAACATGAACCAGCTATAGGTATACTTATATACCCTCCTTTTTGAAACTCTCTCCCATCTGGCTCCCCATCCCATCCCTCTAGGTTGATACAGAGCCCCTGTTAGTGTTTCCTGAGCCATACAGAAAATTCCTGTTGGCTAACTATTTTACATATGGTAATGTAAGTTTTCATGTTACTCTTTCCATACATCTCACCCTCTCCTCCTCTCTCCCTATGTTCATAAGTCTATCTCTATGTGTTTCTGCATTGCTGCCCTGTAAATAAATTCTTTAGTACCATTTTTCTAGATTCGATATATGTGTGTTAGAATATGATATTTAGCTTTCTCTTTCTAACTCACTTCACTCTGTATAATGGGTTCTCAGTTCATCCACCTCATCAGAACTGACTCAAATACGTTCTTTTTTAATGGCTGAGTAATATTCCATTGTGTATATATATCATGATTTCTTTATCCATTCATCTGTCGATGGCCATCTAGGTTGCTTCCATGTACTAGCTATTATAAATAGTGCTGCAATGAACAAAGGGATGCATGTGTCTCTTTCAATTTTGGTTTCCTCAGGGTATATGCCTAGGAGTGGGATTGCTGGGTCATATGGTGGTTTTATTCCTAGTTTTTAAAGGAATCTCCATACTGTCATCCATAGTAGCTGTATCAATTTATATTCCCACCAACAGTGCAAGAGAATTCCCTTTTCTCCACACCCTTTCCAGCATTTATTGTTTGTAGACTTTTTGATGAGGGCCATTCTGACTGGTGTGAGGTGACGTCTCATTGAAATTTTGATTTGCACTTCTCTAATAATGAGTGATGCTGAGCATCTTTTCATGTGTTTGTTAGCCATCTGTATGTCTTCTTTGGGAAATGTTTGTTTAGGTCTTTTTCCCATTTTTTGATTGGGTTGTTTGTTTTTCTGGTATTAAGTTGTATGAGTTGCTTGTATATTTTGGAAATTAATCCTTTGTCAGTTGTTTCAGTTGCTATTATTTTCTCCCATTCAGAGGGTTGTCTTTTCACCTTGCTTATACTTTCCTTTGCTACTGCAAAAGCTTTTGTTTAATCAGTTCCCACTTGTTTACTATTTGTTATTGCACCATTACTCTAGGAGGTGGGTCATAGAGGATCTTGCTTTGATTTATGTCATTGAGGGTTCTGCCCATGTTTTCCTCTAAGAGTTTTATAGTTTCTGGTCTTACATTTAGGTCTTTAATCCATTTTGAGTTTAACCCACTCCAGTATTC
Organism: Bos indicus; assembly: GCF_029378745.1. Taxonomy (NCBI): domain Eukaryota; kingdom Metazoa; phylum Chordata; class Mammalia; order Artiodactyla; family Bovidae; genus Bos; species Bos indicus. The sequence goes on from NC_091772.1 coordinate 47,691,420, forward strand.
TTGCCTGGAGAATCCCATGGACAGAGGAGCCTGGAGGGCTACAGTCCACAGGGTCGCAAAGAGTCGGACATGACGGAGCGACTTCACTTTCACTTTCTATGGTGTTAGGAAGTGTTCTAATTTCATTCTTTTACACGTAGCTGTCCAGTTTTCCCAGCACCATTTATTGAAGAGGCTGTCTTTGCCCCATTGTATATTCTTGCCTCCTTTGTCAAAAATAAGGTACCCATAGGTGCATGGGTTTATTTCTGGGCTTTCTATCTTGTTCCATTGGTCTATATTTCTGTTTTCGTGCCAGTACCATACTGTCCTGATGCCTGTAGCTTTGGAGTATAACCTGAAGTCAGGAAGGTTGACTCCTCCAGCTCAATTCTTCTTTGGCAAGACTGCTTTGGCTGTTTGAGGTCTTTTGTGTTTCCATGTGAATTGTGAAATTTTTTGTTCTAGTTCTGTGAAAAATGCCATTGGTAATTTGATAGGAATTGCACTGAATCTGTAGATTACTGGGAGAAATATCAATAACCTCAGATATGCAGATGACACCACCCTTATGGCAGAAAGTGAAGAGGAACTAAAAAGCCTCTTGATGAAAGTGAAAGAGGAGAGTGAAAAAGTTGGCTTAAGGCTCAACATTCAGAAAACAAAGATCATGGCATCTGGTCCCATCACTTCATGGGAAATAGATGGGAAAACAATGGAAACAGTGTCAGACTTTATTTTCTTGGGCTCCAAAATCACTGCAGATGGTGACTGCAGCCATGAAATTAAAAGACGCTTACTCCTTGGAAGGAAAGTTATGACCAACCTAGATAGCATATTGAGGAGCAGAGACACTACTTTGCCAACAAAGGTCCGTCTAGTCAAGGCTAGGTTTTTCCAGTGGTCATGTATGGATGTAAGAGTTGGACTGTGAAGAAAGCTGAGCACTGAAGAATTTATGCTTTTGAACTGTGGTGTTGGAGAAGACTCTTGAGAGTCCCTTGGACTGCAAGGAGATCCAACCAGTCCATCCTAAAGGAGACCAATCCTGGGTATTCATTGGAAGGACTGATGTTGAAGCTGAAACTCCAATATTTTGGCCACCTCATGCTAAGAGTTGCCTCACTGAAAAAGACCCTGATGCTGGGAGGGATTGGGGGCAGAAGCAGAAGGGAACGACAGAGGATGACATGGCTGGATGACATTACCAACTCAATGGACCTGAGTCTGGGTAAACTCTGGGAGTTGGTGATGGACAGGGAGGCCTGGCATGCTGTGATTCATGGGATCGCAAAGAGTCGGACACAACTGAGCAACTGAACTGAACTGAACTGAATAATTAGTGATGTTGAGCATATTTTCATGTGCCTCTTGGTCATCTGTCTTCTTTGAAGAAATGTCTTTTTAGGTCTTCTGCCCATTTTTTATTGGGTTATTTGTTTACTTGTTTGTTGCTGAGCTGCCTGAGCTGTTTGTTTATTTTGGAGATTAAGCCCTTGTCAATTGCTTCATTTGCAAACATTTTCTCCCATTCTGAGGGTTGTCTTTTCATCTTGTTTATGGTTTTCTTTGCTGTGCAAAAGCTTTTAAGTTTAATTAGATCCTATTTGTTTATTTTTGTTTTTATTTTCATTACTCTAAGAGATGAGTCAAAAAAGATCTTGATGTGATTTATGTCAACAAATGTTCTGCCTATATTTTCCCCCAAGAGGTTTCCCCCCTCCCCAAGTGTTTTATAGTGTCTGATCTTACACTGAGGTCTTTAACCCATTTTGAATTTATTTTTGTGTATGGTGTTAGAAAGTGTTCTAATTTTATTCTTTCACATTAAAGCTGTCCAGTTTTCGAGTACCACTTATTGAAGAGATGGTCTTTTTTCCATCGTATGTTCTTGCCTCCTTTTCCATAGATTAGGTGACCATAGATGTGTGGGTTTATCTCTGGGCTCTCTATCCTGTTCCTTTCATCTGTATTTCTGTTTTTGTGCCAATACTGTTTTGATGCCTGTATTTCCATAATATAATCTGAAGTCAGGGAGCCTGATTCCTCCAACTCCATTTCACTTTCTCAAGATCACTTTAGCTATTTGGGGTCTTTTGTGTTTCCATAAAAATTACAAAATTTTCTGTCCTAATTCTGTGAAAACCATGCTATCAGTAATTTGATAAGGATTGCATTGAACCTGTGGATAGCTTTGAGTAGTATAGTCATTTTCAAAAAATTGATTTTTCCAATCCAAGAACATATGTCCTTCCGTCTGTTTGTGTCATCTCTAATTTTCTTCATCAGCATCTTATAGTTTTCTGAGTATAGGTCTTTTTCTTCCTTCATAGGTTTATTCCTAAGCATTTTATTTATTTTTTGTTGCAGAGGAAATGGGATTGTTTCCTTAATTTCTCTTTCTTACCTTTCATTGTTAGTTTATAGCAGTGAAAGAGATTTCTGTGCATTAATTTTGTATCCTACAACCCTACCAAATTCATTGATTAGCACTGGTAGTTTTCTGGTGGCATCTTTAAGATTTTCTATGTAAAATATCATGTCATCTGCAGTGACAATTTAACTTTTTCTTTTCCAATTTGGATTCCTTTTATTTCTTTTTCTTCTCTGATTATTGTGGCTAGAACTTCCAAAACTATGTTGAATAGTAGTGTTTAGAGTGGACACCCTTGTCTTGTTCCTGATCCTAGAGGAAATGCTTTCTGCTTTTCACCATTTAGTATTATGTTAGATGTAGGTTTGTTATATATGGCTTCTATCATGTTGAGGTATTATGTGGTGGCTCAAACAGTAAAGAATCTGCCTGCAGTGCAGGAGACCCAGCTTTGATTCCTGGGTCAGGAGGTTCCCCTAGAGAAGGAAGTGACAACCCACTCCAGTATTCTTGCCTGGAATATCCCATGGACAGAGGAGCCTGGCAGGCTACAGTCGATGGGGTCACAAAGAGTCAGACAAGACTGAGCAACGAACACTTCACTTCATGTTGAGTATGTGTACTCTATCCCCACTTTCTGGAGAGTTTTTATCATAACTAGATGTCAAAAACTTTTCTGCATCTATTGAGATGATCATATGGTTTTTATCCTTCAATTTATAAATATGATGTATCAGATTGATTGATTGGTGTGTAGTGAAGAATCCTTGCATTCCTGGGATCAATCCCACTTGATCTTGGTATATGATCCCTTCAGTGTGCTGTTGGATTCTGTTTGCTAGTATTTTTTTTGGAGATATTTGCATATGTGTTCTTCAGTGATCTTTTTTTGTGATATCTTTGTCTAGTTTTGGTATCAGGATGATGGTGAGCTTGGGAGTGTTCCTTCTTCTGAAATTTTTTGGAAAAGTTTGAAAAAAATGAATGTTAGCTCTTCTTTAAATGTTTGATAGAATTTTCCTGTGAAGTCATCTGGTCTGGGACTTTCGTTTGTTGGAAGATTTTAAATCACTGTTTCAATTTCATTACTTGTGATTGGTTTGTTTATATTTTCTATTTCTTCCTGGTTCAGTCTTGGAGCGTTGTATCTTTCTATACGACAAATTTATATACAAGAAATGTATCCATTTCTTCTAGATTGTCTATTTTATTGGCATTTATTTGCTTGTAGTAGTCTCGTATGATCCTTTTATTTCTGTGGTGTTCGTTGTACCTCCTCCTTTTTCACTTCTAATTTTATTTACTTGAGTCCTTTCCTTTTTTTTTTTCTTGATGAGTCTGGTGAAAGGCTTATCAATTTTGTTTATCTTCTCAAAGAACCAGCTTAAAGTTTCATTGATCTTTGCTATTTCCTTCGTTTTTATTCCATTTATTTCTGTTCTGATCTTCATGATTTCTTTCCTTCTACTAACTTTAGGGATTTTTTTGTTCTTCTTTTTAGTTGCTTTAGGTGTAAGATTATATTGTTTATTTGAGATTTTTCGTGTTTCTTGAGGTAGGGTTTTATCGCTATAAATAGCTGAAACCCAAGGATTTAGGGTCATTGTGTTGTTGTCATTTGTTGCTATGTATTTTTAAAATTTCTCTCTGATTTCTTCAGTGATACTTTGGTTATTGAGCAGCACATTGCTTAGCCTTCGGGTGTTTGTGTTTTTTAGTTTTTCCCCCATGCTGCTGCTAAGTCGCTTCAGTCGTGTCCGACTCTGTGCGACCCCATAGACGGTCTCCCACCAGGCTCCCCCGTCCCATAATTGCTTTCTTAGCTCATAGTGTTGTGGTTGGGAAAGATGCCTGATACAATTTCAATTTTCTTAAATTTACCAAGGCTTGATTTGTGACCCAAGATGTGATCTATCTGAATAACGTTCCATGTGCACTTGAGTTGAAAATGCATTCTATTGCTTTTGGATGGTATGTTCTATAAATATCTATTAAGTGATCTGGTCTATTGTGTCATTCAAAGCTTCTGTTTTCTTATTTTTTGTCTGAATGATCTGCCCATTGGTGTAAGTGGGGTGTTAAAGTTTCTTACTATTATTGCATTACTGTCAATATCCCCTTTTACGGCTGTTAACATTTGTCTTATGTATTGAGGTGTTTCTCAATATAAATATTTATAATTATTATATCTTCTTCATGGATTGATCCCTTGATCATTGTGTAGTATCGTTCTTTATCTCTTGCAACAGTCTTTATTTTAAAGTCTATTTTATCTGATATGAATATTGCTACTCCAGCATTCCTTTGATTTCCATTTGCATGGAATATCTTTTTCCATACCCTCACTTTCAGTCTGTATTGTCCTTAGGGCTGCAGTGGGTCTCTCATGGAAAGCATGTATTCGGGTCTTGTTTTTGTATCTATTCAGCCAGTCTGTGTCTTTTGGTAGGAGCATTTACTCCATTTACATTTAAGATAATTATTGATATGTATGTTCCTATTACCATTTTATTAGTTGTTTTGGGTTTGTTTTTGTAGGTCTTTTCTTCTCTTGTGTTTCTTGCCTAAAGAAGTTCCTTTAGGGTTTGTTGTAAAGCTTCTTTTGTGGTGCTCAATTCCCTTAGCTTTTGCTTATCTGTAAAGGTTTCTCTCTTTTTTTAACCATGCCGTGCAGTTTATAGTTGTGGATCTTAGTTCTACAACCAAGGATTGAACATGCACTCTCAGCAGTGAAAATGTGGAATTCTAACCACTGGACCATGTCTATAAAACTTTTGATTTCTCTGTTGAATCTGAATGATATCCTTGCTGGATAGAGTAATCTTGGTTTTAAGTTTTCCCCTTTCATCACTTTATATATACCCTAACACTCTCTTCTGGCCTGCAAAGTTTCTGCTGCTTTTCCCTTGCTACTTTTAATATTTTTTCTTTGAATTTAATTTTTACTTTGATTAAAATTTGTCTCAGCATGTTTTTTTCTTGAGTTTATGCTGTATGGGACTCTGCATGTCCTGGATGTGGGTGGCTATTTCCTTTCCCATGTTAGGAAAGTTTTTGACTGTAATTTCTTAAAATATTTTCTCAGATCCTTTCTCTTTCTCTTATTCTGGGACCCCTCCCATAATTTGAATGTTGGTATCTTTAATATTGTCCCAGAGGTCTCTAAGACTCTCCTCATTTCTTTTCATTCTTTTTACTCCTTCGCAGTTCTTTCCACCATTCTATCTTCCATCTCATGTATATTCATTCTTCTGTCTCAGTTATTCTGCTATTGATTTCTTCCAGGATATTTTTCTTTTCAATTATTGTGTTGTTTATCACTGTTTATTTGTTCTTTAGTTTTTTTATGCCCTTGTTAAACATTTCTTGTATTTTCCTTGTCCATGCCTCCATTCTATTTCTGAGACTTTGGATCATCTTTACTATCATTGCTCTGATTTTTTTTTTTAAGTAGGTTGCATATTTCCTCTTCATTTATCTGGTCTTGTAGGCTTTTACTTTGCTCCTTCTGCTGTAACATATTTTTCTGTTACCTCAATGTTTTTAATGGTGGGACTGTTCCTGTGTTGCTGTTTGTTTGGCCTAAAGTGTCCAGCATTGGCATTTTCAGACAGTTGGATTGAGCTGGGTCTTGGTGCTGAGATGAGGACCTCTGGGAGAGCTCACACTGATTCATATTCCCTGAAGGGTGAATTTCTCTGTTAGTCCAGTGACTTGGACTAAGCACTCCCACAACAGGGGCTCAGGCCTGACTCCTAGACTGAGAACCAAGGCCCCACAAGCTGCATAGTACAGCAGAAACAAACAAAAAAAAAAACCAAAATAACAACAAAAGAAAAAAGCAGAAACAAACAAAGCCCCAGGCAAATAATAAAAACAATGCTAAACAAACAAAAACAAATGAAAAGAAACAAATATAACCCAACACAGAAAACAAGAGCAAGTCAAGCAAACAAAATAAACCAAACCAAGTAAACAAAAATGAAATGAAATAAAAATAAAAAATAGACAACAGGCTAAAAAAGAAGACTAACAAAGAATAAAACACAAAATAAAATTAGACAAATGAATATATTAGAAAAAATAAAAATGATACAACAAAAAAAACAAGAGTGAAAAAAAGTAAAAATAACTCCCTTGTATCTATGCTATCTCTGCTATAAAAGACACTTGTATCTCTGCTTAAAAGATGCTTGCTCCTTGGAAGAAAAGCTATGACCAACCTAGACAGCATATTTAAAAGCAGAGAAATTATTTTGCCAACAGAGGTCCATCTAGTCCAAGCTAGATGTCATGTACAGATGACAGTAGTCATGTATAGATGTTAGTGTTGGACTATAAAGAAAGCTGAGCACCAAAGAATTGATGCTTTTGAACTGTGGTGTTGGAGAAGACTCTTGAGAGTCCCTTGGACTGCAAGGACATCAAACCAGTCCATCCTAAAGGAAATCAGTCCTGATTGTTCATTGGAAGGACTGATGCTGAAGCTGAAGCTCCAATATTTTGGCCACCTGCTGCAAAGAACTGACTCACTGGAAAAGACCCTGATGCTGGGAAAGATTGAAGGCAGGAGGAGAAGGGGATGACAGAGGATGAGATGGTTGGATGGCATCACCAACTCAATGGATATGAGTTTGAGCAAGCTCTGGGAATTGGTGATGGACAAGGAGGCCTGGCGTGCTGCAGTCCATGGGGTTGCAAAGAGTCAGACATGACTGAGCGACTGAATTGAACTGATCTCTGCTATCAGTGTTATTGCCCCCACGGTGAGCTATATCTAACTCCAGCCTCCCCATGAGGGCCTCCAAGACCTCTAGGTAGATCTCTGGCCCTGTTGTGTCAGTCCCACTTCTGTGTGTTTTATTTTACTAGCATCTGATCCTGAAGCTGGCACAGAGCACACATGCCTGGGCAGGCCAGCTGGGGCACAAACCTTGCAGATGGGCCTCTCTCGACCTGCCTGAATCCATGTGGCTAGAAGAGGCCCTGTCAGCAGTGGTGTCTGTGCTACCAGGACCTGCCTGGCCCATAGAGGCTTTGGTAGGGGTGGGGTTCATACTTTGGACCCTAGCAGGCTCACTGGGGCCTAAACAGGTAGGGGAGACCTTGGCTTGAAGGAAAGTGAGCCTGCTCAGGTGTGTGTCCCTGCCACTGCCCAAGGAGTCTGGGCCAACAGATAGGGAAATGAGTCACAATGGTGGCCTCACCATTTGCAAGCCACTCAACAATGGTACCTCTCTGACCTGGTGGCCTGGGCTTCCTCCACCAAACTTCCCGACCATGGAGCTCTTCCCTCCTGCTGCCCCAGGTTGCCTCCCCATTGCCAAGAGCCCACCTTCCAAACCCTACTCTCTAGCATTTAGCCCTTCTCTCCACAAGAAGGCACACATCTCAAGCTGGGGTATGCAAGGCTGTGGCACAGACCCTGTGCATAGATCCCACTCTATAGACTGGCTACCATGTTCCCCTCTGATCCCCCAATGCCCTAAAGGTCCCTCTCTCTTCCTGCTGATTCCCTCACCATGAGTGGGCCCCTCTGGGTGTAAGAATCTCTCTTCTCCCCCAGACCCCCTTAGGAGTACCAGTCCCATCCCACCTCCACTTTTCTTCCACCCTCCTTCCGTCCCATGTCCTACCCAGTCATGCAGGGATTTCCTCCCATCCCCTTAGGTGTCCAAGGTTCCCACTAGTGCTGAAAAAGTTCTCTGCTGGAATTGCTCTGAGGCATTCTTGCTGTACTTGTGAGGGGACATGAACTCCATGCACTCCTACTCTGCCATCTTGACTCCACCCCCAAAGAGCCTCATTCTTAATTATCACTCAGCTCAAGCCCCACCTGCCTGCTCCCTTTTAGGACAATGCCACCAGCAAAAAGGTCTTCTGGTTGTTCCCAGAACAGGAGCTTCCCAGAACTGCAGTGAGTATTCCCTCAGTTAGTCTTAGCTCTTGACTCTGGAGACCTAGGAACCTCTGGGCTCCCTCAGCCTCACTTTCTTCTGTTGTTGTTGTTCAGTTGCTCAGTCATGTCCGACTCTGTGACTCCACGGACTGCAGCACGCCAGGCTGCCCCATCCTTCATGATCTCCCGGAGTTTGCTCAAACTCATGTCCATTGAATTGATGATGCCATCCAACCATCTCATCCTCTGTCATCCCCCTCTCCTCCTGCCTTCAATCTTTCCCAGCATCAGGGTCTTTTCAAATGAGTCAGTCCTTTGCATCAGGTGGCCAAAGTATCAGAGCTTCAACTTCAGCATCAGTCCTTCCAATGAACAATTAGGACTGATTTCCTTTAGGATTGACTGGTTTGACCTTCTTGCAGTCCAAGGGACTCTCAAGAGTCTTCTCCAGCACCACAGTTTGAAAGCATCAATTATTTGGTGCTCAGCCTTCATTATGGTCCAACTCTCACAGCCATACATAACTGCTGGAAAAACCATAGCTTTGACTATCTGGACCTTTGTTGGCAAAGTGATTATCTCTGCTTTTTAATACGCTGTCTAGGTTTGTCATAGCTTTTCTTCTAAGGAGCAAGCGTCTTTTAATTTCATGACTGCAGCCATCAACCGTAGTGATTTTGGAGCCCAAGAAAACAAAGTCTGTCACTGTTTCCATTGTTTCCCCATCTATTTACAATGAAGTGATGGGACTGGATGTCATGATCTTAGTTGTTTGAATGCTGAGTTCTGAAGCCAGCTTTTTCACTCTCCTCTTTCATCTTTATCAAGAGGCTCTTTAGTTCCTCTTTGCTTTCTGCCATTAGGGTGGTATTATCTGAAAGTGAAAGTGTTAGTCACTCAGCCATGTTTGACCCTTTGTAACCCCATCGACTAGCCCACCACACTCCTCTGTCCATGAAATTCTCCAGGCAAGAACACTGGAGTGGGTTGCCATGTCCTTCTCCAGGGGATCTTCCTGACCCAGTGATTGAACCTGGGTTTCCTACATTGCATGCAGATTCTTTACCAGTCTGAGCCACCAGGGAAGCCCATCTGAGTTTACTGATATTTCTCCCAGCAATCTTGATTCCAGGTTGTGCTTCATCCATCCCGTATTCTTCATATAAGTTAACGAAGCAGGGTTACAATATACAGCCTTGACATACTCCTTTCTCAATTTTGAACCGGTCTGTTGTTCTATGTCTGGTACTAACTGTTTCTTCTTGACCTGCTTAAAGGTTTCTCAGGAGGCAGGTAAGGTGGTCTGGTATTCCCATCTCTTTCAGAATTTTCCACAGTTTGTTATGATCCACACAGTCAAAGGCTTTAGCGTAGTCAATGAAGCAGAAGTAGATGTTATTCTGGAATTCCCTTGTTTTTTCTATGAGCCAATGGATGTTGGCAATTTGATCTCTGGTTCCTCTGCCTTTTCTAAATCCAGCTTGTACATCTGGAAGTTCTCAGTTCACATAACGTTGAAGCCTAGCTTTTGAGCATTACCTTACAATAGTTTAATATTGAGAAATTCTCACACACCTGCCCAAGGAGACATGTACAGCATTCAAAGCAGCATTGTTTGTGTTAGCACCACTCAAATATCTTAAAGAGGATCATGGAAAGATCAATACAATCATTACAATGAGCACTACATTTCAGTTAAGAAAGTACAGATACATGTTCCTAGATGGAATTATATAACAGGGATAATTGTGTCATTGTGGTAGATTTACAGCCTCCATTTGTGACTCCCTGCTATTGTGTTACACTGCCAAACCTTTCCCAATGCCTCATGGTAGACAGAGAGGAATTCCTCATCTCTTAATTTCAAGCAAAGTCATATGATTGCTTTGGCCTGTTGGTGGGCAAGACACAAGCTAATGCTAAAAGTGTTTGCCTTACTGGGCCTGCTCTCTTGTGTTCTTGCCTTTAGCTTTGTGAAGAGCAGGCTTGGAAAAGATACTGGTCTGGGAGACACATGAAGCAGGACTGGACCCAAACTGCAAACCAGTTGAATCTGGCTCAGTCAAACCCAACCAACTCCTTCAGGCCTAATGAGAAATAACTGCTGGGTTTCCCTGATGATCCAGTGGTTAAAACTGCCCTTCCACTGTGGGAACATGGGTTTGATCTCTGGTTGGGGAAGTTCCACATGCCATATGGTACAACCAGAAAACACTAGAAAACAGCAACAAGAAAAAACTATACTGCTACTGCTGCTGCTAAGTCGCTTCAGTTGTGTCCGACTCTGTGCGACCCCATAGACGGCAGCCCACCAGGCTTCCCCATCCCTGGGATTCTCCAGGCAAGAACACTGGAGTGGGTTGCCATTTCCTTCTCCAATGCATGAAAGTGAAAAGTGAAAGTGAAATAGCTCAGTCGTGTCCGACTCTTAGTGACCCCATGGACTGCAGTCTACCAGGGTCCTTCATCCATGGGATTTTCCAAGCAAGAGTACTGGAGTGGGGTGCCATTGCCTTCTCCGAGAAAAAACTATAAGTAAGTGCTAATCATTGTATGCTACTGAATTTTGGGATTGTTAGTTATACAACACAACTGGGCAATGTGCATAGTATAAAAATATAAATATTTTTACAAACATGTAAAACTACTTAATAATTTTTGAGCACACAAATTATTTTTTAAAAACTATAAAGAAAAGCAAATGATCAAACAAAATTCAGAATAGTGATTACCCTTACCGTGAAGGATTAGACATAATTGTTGCTAGCACATAGAAGACCTCAGAAATAATGGTAATGTGGCTGAGAGATGGGTATACCAGTATGTACTTTCTTAGTACTCTCTATACATATAAATTCTATATAACCTCTCATTTATTTTGTAGAACACCATCATTTATTTCATTTTATTTAAAATGAGAGATAATTACATGAAAAACTTTAAATTATAAGAAAATGTATAAGAGCCTGGGACATAGCCCTAAAGTGTCTCCAATATGAATTCTTAAAATTGAGATGTAGAGAATATGAGTTATCAAAAAAGATGACCACAAGATTTAATCAAAATTACTAAATTAACAATGGCTGAAAAAGAAAACTCATCAGAAAAGTGAGTCCACAAGGCAAGTTACAAAAATTGAACAAAAATTTCGGATTAAAACTCTTAACCAACCAATCATGACTATAAACAAGAGGCAAAAGTAGAAATACAATCATTCTGGGAAGAGATACAAGCACAGAAGCATAAAAGAATTAATGGAGATTGGGGTTCAGGGTGGCAGACCGCTCAAATTGTTGAAAAAGGTTTCTCCTGGGAACAGACACAGTAGAAAGAGTTATTCCTAAAGAGCTATTTGATGCTCAATACCAAGTGAATGTACAATTATGATATATGATAAAGTGATAATATGCTTTCCCACTTTCACACCATACTTGAGTCTCCTTGGCACCAGCACAGCAGTGTTTGGGTCCCTGTGCCTGGGAGACCCTCCACTGATTCAGGTGTCTGTCCTGTTCTCATATGACCTTCTAGCTCCCTGTCTTTCCTCCAGCTAGACTAGCTCTGCATGCCCAGCATTCTCCAAACCATTTCTATTTCCTTACTTCCCAGTGTAAATTTGGCTCCCCTGGGCACTGATGCTCTGCTTCCAAGGTTTGATGTCCCAGAACTCAAGAGTCCCCAGCCCCTATTCTGATTCCAATGCTGCTACTCCCAGGATCTGCCCTATAGCCGCAGGACTCTATTTCCCCCTTGATTCTGTTGCTCACATCTGGACATTCAGCATGCAGCGGGATGAGAGGGGACATGGCATTATTGGAAGAGGCAGCAGGTGAGTTTTGTTTACCGTCCCCAAGGAAACTTCAGGCCATGGGCACTGGGTGTGGGGCTTAGGTGGCAGGATCAGACAGCCCTCCTCAAGCTCTCTATTTATCCCAGCTCACTGGGACTATCGGGTGTTAGGAATTCCAGGAGAAAAGACAGCCCCATGGAGCCTCTGTTTCAAAGTTCTACCTCATTTCTAACTCAAAATGTGATCCTCTGAAGATCACTGCTGTGAACAACCATTTCTTTCACCTGAATTATCTCCTGACTCTGCACAGATCAGTGGGCCAGGAGATGCAGTGCAGGGGGAGAGAAGGGCCAGAGCTTGGAGGAGGAAAGTGTTGTGGAGATGTTTCTCCCTGGAGTAGACTGTTGGAGAACATTCAGCCTACAGGATATTTTGAGGATGAATCATGAAATGGCTGGGATGGCAAGGACGTGAAGGTCAGACTGAGACCCACCAAGTGGCAGGCGTATTGGTGAGGTAGTCAGGGGAGGGGGATTTAGGTATGGATTGATTTAAGTATAGGTTACAGTCTTAAGCACTGGAGAAGGAAATGGCAACCCACTCCAGTACTCTTGCCTGGAGAATCCCATGGATGAAGGAGCCTGGCAGGCTATAGTCCATGGGGTCACAAAGAGTCAGACATGACTGAGCGAGTTCTCTTTCTTTCATTTCTTTCTTTCTACAGTCTTAAGACCAAGAAGAGAGAAATCTGTGCAGAAGTGATGATTCTCCAAATTCTGATACTTCTGAATCCTTTTTCCCCAACACTCTTCAAGTCCAGCTCTCCTGTCTTGTGCAGTGGCGACAGCAGGTAACCAGAGAAGAAATGGCTACTTCAGGAAGATGAACCACTTGAAGGTTGAGGAAGATGATAGGTCAGGGCCTCAGTGCGAAGCCTTAGAAATCAGGTACAAAACTTTTCTGGGTGGTAAATATCTTACTAACACTGGGCCCTTGGATGAAACACCATGATGACATCCACTCATCAAGAAGGGAGTGTCCACATGAATCAACATTACCAGTGAGAGAAGTTAATGACATGATTACCTAGTGAAGGAAAAAGAACACCAAAGAGTGAGAGAGGCTGGAGAAGGTTCAGACAAGACAGAAGGAATGATTGAACTGATGTTACTGAAGCTCAAAAAAGCCAAAGCCCTACAGTGTATCTGAGCACAGGCTTGAGAGTGCAATCACCTGAGAAGACAGAGCAGTAAGGCCATGTGGCCTGAGGACCTAAGACTCAGTCAGATTTTGGTGGGAAGTTCTGACAGTTTATCCACCTTTCAGTTAAGTTTAGTCACTCAGTCATGTCTGACTCTTTGTGACCTGATGGACTGCAGAATGCAAGGCTTCTCTGTCAATCATCAACTCCCAAAGCTTGCTCAAACTCATGTCCATCAAGTTGGTAATGCCATCCAACCATCTCATCCGCTGTCATCCCCTTTTCCTCCTGTCTTCAGTCTTTCCCAGCATCAGGGTCTTTTCCAGTGAGTCAGTTCTTCACATCAGGTGGCCAAAGTATTGGAGCTTCAACTTCAGTATCAGTCCTTCCAATTAATGTTCAGGACTGATTTCCTTTAGGATTGACTGGTTTGATGTCCTTGCACTCCAAGGGACTCTCAAGAGTCTTCTCCAACACCACAGTTCAAAAGCATCGATTCTTTGGTGCTCAGCTTTCTTTATGGTCCAACTCAAACATCCATACGTGACTATTGGAAATACCATAGCTTTTACTAGATGGACCTTTGTCGGCAAAGTAATGTCTCTGCTTTTAAATATGCTGTCAAGGTTAGTCATAGCTTTTCTTCCAAGGAGCAAGCATCTGTTAATTTCATGGCTACAGTCACTATCTGGAGTGATTTTGGAGCCCCAGAAAATAAAGTCTTTATTTTCCATTGTTTCCCCATCTATTTGCCATGAAGTGATGGGACAGGATGCCATGATCTTAGTTTTCTGAATGTTGAGCTTTAAGCCCACTTTTTCACTCTCCTTTTTCACTTTCATCAAGAGGTTCTGTAGTTTTTCTTTGCTTTCTGCCATAAGGGTGGTGTCATCTGCGAATCTGAGGTTATTGATATTTCTCCCAGCAATCTATATTCCAGCTTGTGCTTCATCCAGTCTGGCATTTCACATGATGTACTCTGCATCTAAGTTAAATAAGCAGGGTGACAATATACAGCCTTGATACTCCTTTCCCAATTTGGAACCAGTCTGTTGTTCCATTTCCAGTTCTAACTGTTGCTTCTTGACCTACATACAGGTTACTCAGGAGCCATGTAAGACAGTCTGGTATTCCCATCTCTTTAAGAATTTTCCACAGTTTGTTGTGACCTACCAGTCAAAGGCTTTGCATAGTCAATAAAGCAAAAGTAGATGTTTTTCTGGAACTCTCTTGCTGTTTCGATGATCCAGTGGATGTTGGCAATTTGATCTCTGGTTACTCGGCCTTTTCTAAATCCAGCTTGAATGTCTGGAAGTTCATCGTTCACATACTGTTGAAGGCTGGCTTGGAGAATTTTGATCATTACTTTGCCAGTGTGTGAGTTGAGCACGATTGTGTAGTAGTTTTAACATTCTTTAGCATTGTCTATTTTTGGGATTGGAATGAAAACTGAACTTTTCCAGTTGTCACCACTGTTGAGTTTTTCAAACTTGCTGGCATATTGAGTGCAGCACTTTTACAGCATCATCTTTTAGGATTTGAAATAGCTCAACTAGAATTCCATCCTCCACTAGCTTTGTAGTGCTGCTTCCTAAGGCCCACTTGACTTCACATTCCAGGATGCCTGACTCTAGGTGAGTAATCACACCATTGTGGTTATCTGGGTCATGAAGATCTCTTTTGTATAGTTCTTCTGTGTATTCTTGTCACCTCTTCTTAATATCTTCTGCTTCTGTTAGGTCCATACCATTTCTGTCCTTTATTGTGCCCATCTTTGAGTGAAGTGTTCCCTTGGTATCTCTAATTTTCTTGAAGAGATTGCTGGTCTTTCCATTCTATTGTTTTCCTCTATTTCTTTGCGTATTTGTTCTTCTAGAATTCATCATGAAAGAAAAGTATTAAATGAAAACTGATGAGTAAATGTTTGAGTGCAAATAAGGGTTAAAATGTTACTAAATTATAAAAAGAAGTTGAACTAGCAGGACATCTTTTGAAACACCACTGTGGCTCATGCAAATAAACAGACTCCAGAAAAGATTGGTAGGAGGTGAGCACAAGCTCTCAGGGGAGGTGAGCCACTGGGAGATAGTCACTCTGTAGGACCCTGTGAACAACCAGCAAATGAGCTCCAAAGACAATGGGAATGGACAAGAACAGAGAATAAATGAAAGTTGTGGTTCAACAAGAGGAATATTTCAAAGCCCAAAGCCTGTAATAACACCTCCGGGATGATCTGGTCGTGAAACCCTTCCAGAGAGAGGTCTTCAAACCCAAATTCACTGTTTGGACCAAAGATGGACACTGGCAAGGTCCCCCACCCCGTCCTGTGCCACCTGCGGTGACCTTCTCCCCTTTTAAGAGATGGGCTTAGAATGGAACTCCGGTTTGATGATAAGCCTCACTTCACATGCAGCTGATGATTAACTTGATTACAACTTGAGTGTACATGAAATGGATTCATAGTCTGTTTCATATGATTAAAACAAACCCAAACAACCACACCGATAACCTCACCTGGTGATTCTCACTTGGGAAATGGCCCCACTGACCACATCAGAAGGACTCCGACTTGGAGAATCTGGAGGAATGAAACATGTCCTGCTGGCTGGCTGTTGAAGAAGGTATTTGACCTTTACTTCCTTTGACCTTCATGAACTGTACAGCGGTGGCCGAGCTCTGAGAAGTCATCCTGGTCCAAGTCTCTCCCAGCAGCAAGGTGCAATGAGGAGTGAAGCTCACCCAGAACCCCCAATGCTCCCCAGGGTCTTTGCATGGAGATCAGTAGAGACCCCGTCCCCAACCGACCACAGCACATTTCATTAGTGGAGTCAGTTCCCCTATTATCACCCTCTGGGGAGGAGAACAGAGGCACAACGAGGTTAGTTAAACTTGCCCAAGAGCACACAGCCAGCAGGTGGCCCAGCTGGCCTTTGAAGTCAGCATTTAATGAGCGGCATCTGGTAAATGCTGGTTCTTCGGGCTTCTTGCCCTGTCAGCTCTCTACCCCGCTCTCAGACTGTCCCTGGGCCTCAAGACACAGAGGAGGGGGAGGAGAAGGCTGAGGCTGAAGATCTCAGAAATGAACCATGCAAGACCCGGCAGGGGCTGCATTCAGAATCCAGGTTTCTCTGAGTCCAGGCGCTTTCCTGGCAGATGTGAGGGCCAAGGCCAGAGTGGCGGCAGAGGGCAGCCCTGCTGGGCAGAAGTTTCCAGGGGAGACCAGAAGGAGCAGAGTTTCCCTGGATCAGCCAAGTCCTGTCCTGTCCCAGGTGGGAGGCAGCATCTGGGCACCCACAGCCTCCCTCAGCACAGGAGCCTGACCTGAGGCCACAGGAAGGAGCCAGCCATGCAGCTACCTTCAGCTCCCTCAGCATCCAAGCTGGTTGGAGACCTGTGAATTTTCAAAAGGAGAATGTGAGAGGCCAGAGGGCTTCTGTGGTCCCTACTGAGTCTCTCCCTACTGGGTTTCATCCATGGGTCTTTCCTGCCTTCCTCATTTTCTGTTCAGAATGAAAGGCTAAGACGGACAGATGGAGTTGGAGGGTGGTATTTCACCACGAAAATACCCAACTGGTTCTGTTTTTCTCTCAACTGAAAGAAATGACCTAAGTGACCACAGTGACAGTGTTTTCTAAATTATGTGTCTTTCTCTGGTAAAAACAAACTGAAACCAGGCATCTGGCTGACAGCAGGAGGGAGTAGGAGGCAGCCCTGGGTCCGCCCTTCATCTCACCAGGGCTCCCAGGGGAGAGGGGGTGGACTCTTAGGCATCATGGGGCCCCGATGGATCAGCAGGAGGGTGTCCCTCCCCTGAGGCAGCCCCCTCAGGACGATCAGGCTTGGCTGCTCAGAAAGGGACCGTCCTGAATGCACAGTGTCCCCTGAGGGAAGAGCTGTTCCTGGCATTTAAATGTGAGGAAACAGAGGCACAGAAAGGTGACACCACCTGCTCGGGGTGGCCTTGTGGTCATCACAGAACTGGGATGGGGCCTGTCATGTTCAGGTCTCTGCAGCCCACTCTCCAAGGGAAAACAGGGCGCGAGGACGGGCACTGAAGGCCAAACTTGCACTCAGCATCAGGGGTCCCGCCTCATTCAGGGCATGGTTCCCATGGCACCTTCATCTGTGCCCACCAGGAGGAATCTGGTAAAATAAAAAATCAAGGTAACTCTGATCTTCAGCAGCAACCATGGTGGGGGGAGCTCATCTCATTCCCCAGGGACCAGGCAACTCCCTTTTGGTCACTTCTTTTGTCTCTCTTTTTTTTTTTTTTTTGCATTTTACAGATTTATTCAGATACAATTCATATACCATATAATCATTCATTTAAAGTGTACACTGGTTTTTAGCATATTCATAGATACGCATCCATCATCACAATCTAATTTTAGAACATTTTTATCACCCCAAAGAAAAACTGTACCTATTAGCAGTCATTTCTATTTATCATGATGGCTCCAGTCCTAAACAACCTCTGTCTAGGTTATCTACTTTCTCTATAGATTTGCCAACTTGAACATTTCTTATAAATAGAATTTTACAACATGTGGCCTCTTGTGGCTGTCTTCTTTTATTTCATATGTTATCAAAGTTTGTTCTTATTGAATTGTGTATCAGAACCACACTCCCTTATCGCTGAAAAATTCCATTTTATGTATAAGCCACATTTTATTTACCCATAAATTCATGGCTGAGTATTTGGACTGTTTCCACCCTTGGTCTAGCTGAGTAAACTGCTATGAACATTCATGTAACGCTTATGCCTGGATGTAGGTTTTTATTTCTCTTGCATATATACCTAGAAGTGAACTTTCTCAAAGTGTGGCTCTGGGTGTTAGTCTCTCAATTGTGTCCAACTCTGCAACTCCATGGACTGTAGCCCATCAGGCTCCTTTGTCCATGGAATTCTCCAGGCACGAATACTGGAGTGGATAGCCATTCCCTTCTCCAGGGGATCTTTCCAACCCAGGTATTGAACCTGGGTCTCCCACATTGCAGGTGGATTCTTTACTGTCTCAGCCACCTGGAAAGTCCAAAGTGTAACTCTATGTTCAACCTTTTGAGGAAACACCCAATGGTTTTTTAAAAAGTGCCTTCATCATTTTAGATTCTCACCAGCAATCTTCAAGCATTCCTTTCCCCCATCCTAACACTTAACTGTTTGTCTTTCTAGCTATAGCCATCCTCGTGGAATGTTATCATTCATCCTGGAGGAGTGGACTCTTATTGTGCTCTCAATTTGCATTTCCCTGGTGACTAATGATATTGAGCATCTTTTCATGCTTATTGACTGTTTTGTATATTGTCTTTGGAGATATGTCTATTCAAGTTTTTGCTCATATTTTAGTTGGGTTTGGGGGGTTTTAGGTTGAGTTGTAAGAGTCTTTTATGGATTCTAGATAAAAATTATCTTATTAGATGTATAATTTGCAAACATTTACTTCCATTCTGTGAGCTATCTTCTCACTTTTGTGGTGTTGTCCTTTGAAGTACAAAATTTTTAATTTTGATTAAGTCCACTATTGTTTAGTCACTTGTGCTTTCAGCCTCATAGCTAAGAAATCGATAGCCTATTCCAAGGACTCCAAGGTTTACTCCTATGTCTTCTTCTAAAAGCTTTATAGTTTAGCTCCTACACTTAAGTCTTTGATGCATTTTGAATTAATTCTCATAAACGGTTTGGGATAGGGGCCCAACTTTATATTTTGCTTGTGACTATCCATTTGCCCCAGAACCATTGGTTGAAAAAACTGTCTGTTCTCAATGTAATTGCTTTGGTATCTTTCTCAAAAACCAATTTACCATAATTTCAGGTAATGATGAAGACTCCTTTCTGATGCTGGGTCTCTTCACAAGCGTTTGTGTAATTTTAAGGTCATACATATTTTAGTGTTTTTACTTTAATAATTCTGATTCATTTCATATATTTCTTCAATCATTTAACAGATATTTACTGAGTACTGACTATGTACCTTACACTGTTCTAGGCCCCCAAAGAACAGTTTTGAAAAGGCAGATGAAATCCCTGTCTCCTGGAACTTCCATTTTTAGAGGAAGGAGTAAACAGCAATAAATATAGTGACAGTGGGTGGTGAAAACTGCTATGACTAAAACATTTCAGTCATATCCAACTCTTTTCAACTTCAACCTGTGGGCCGCCAGGCTCCTCTGTCCATGGAGTTCTCTGGGCAAGAATTCTGGAGTGGGTTGCCATTTCCTTCTCCAGGAATCTTCCGAACCAAGGGGATCGAAACTGCATTTCTCATATCTCCTGCATTGGCAGGCGAGTTCTTTACCACTAGTGACACATGGGAAGCTTAAAAAACATTTTGATAAAGGAGGAAGTGGAGACTTATTTTTATGAATAGCCTACAGTTACCTGTTACTGTCAGCTGGATGAAAAGTGAAGGGTTAATTTTAATGCAAAATTCATGTATTTACTGGGAAGTAGAATAGAAGGAATTCATTTACACTGGATCCGGTACTGATCTCAGAGAAGCAGCAGTGAGCAGTCCTGAAGAGAGATCTTAATTTCCTGCCCAGGAATTAAACCTGGGTAGCCTGGATGAAAACCAGGAATCCTAGCCATCAAACAACTAAGGATTAGAGGCTAGAAGCAAAGTGACCCTGGCTCTTTCCCCTGTTTGAAAGCAAGGATATTTCAAGGAGGAAAAACTGTAAAAATAGGTACAAGGTTTATTGTTAGAAACACAGCATAACATGTGGGGAGAGCACATAGAGAAACAGTTTGTTTACTGAAGACAGAAACAAGGCAGAAATACACAATCAGGAGTGTGGGCATCCTGAATGAGGAGCATGGTAGAGAGGTGATTTAAATCACTTACATAGGACAGTCCTTCCACGTCTTTGTTTACATTTGGCCAATTATCCTGTTTCTTTTTTCACACCTGAATTGTCCTCTGCTACTGCAGCTAAGTCGCTTCAGTCATGTCCGACTCTGTGAGACCCCATTAACGGCAGCCCACCAGGCTCTGCTGTCCCTGGGACTCTCCAGGCAGGAACACTAGAGTGGGTTGCCATTTCCTTTTCCTCAGACCCTCCCCAAAGATGCATGTGCAACTTTTTGCTGAGATGGATTCCACCGCAGAGGCCTGTGGGGATACATCCACACTTGTTATACGGTGGGGGGCCCTCCCTTTTCCACCTCCGAGAAGCTTGCCTGCACGTATGCAG
This sequence comes from Bos indicus, assembly GCF_029378745.1. NCBI lineage: Eukaryota > Metazoa > Chordata > Mammalia > Artiodactyla > Bovidae > Bos > Bos indicus. Next base: position 47,711,857 of record NC_091772.1, read on the forward strand.
ACAGGGAAAGTTTCCTTAATCTCTATAGTGGGCACCTTATCTCTCTACTTTAGCAGAATTCAGCTTTTACTGCTAGCTTTGTCCTTGGAGTATCTAGCTAAGAACAAAGCTTCAATTTTACTCCACAACAAACACCAGCTGTCCAGACCAGAGGCCCATCTATCTCCTACCTCAATACAACCACTTTGGAAAAAGTTTGGCTTTATAGCCAATGAAGTTGAATGTGAACTTTGGACCTACAGTTCCACGACTAAATAAAATTTGGCCTGTGTGTCCCAGAAGACAGGTAAATCCTGTTCAAAGAAGCAAAAAGGAAAGCAATCCAAGTGTACATTAACAGAATGGAGAAATAAATTATGGTAGAGACACTGCATGTGGTAGAGACACTGCATACAAGGAATACTTCACAGATGCCGAAGTGTACACATCACCTGTCTACAGCACTAGATGCAGGAGAGTCACACACATGGTGAGTGAGAGGTGAGTTAGAAGACCAAGCAAAGAACTGAGATCAAACTACAAAGAAAGGCAATCGATTGAGAACCGTAAAATTCCAGATAGTGGTTTCCAAGGATGTGACTCATGGTGGGTGCATGGAGCCTGCAGAATTAACACAAGGTCTTTTCAAGAGCTCAATTTGATCTGAGCTATTTCAAATCCAAGAAGATGCTGTGAAAGTGCTGCATTCAATATGCCAGCAAATTTGGAAAACTCAGCAGTGGCCACAGGACTGGAAAAGGTCAGTTTTTGTTCCAATCCCAAAGAAAGGCAATGCCAAAGAATGCTCAAACTACCACACAATTGCACTCATCTCACACGCTAGTAAAGTAATGCTCAAAATTCTCCAAGCCAGGCTTCAACAATACGTGAACAATGAACTTCCAGATGTTCAAGCTGGTTTTAGAAAGGGCAGAGGAACCAGAAATCAAATTGCCAACATCCACTGGATCATCAAAAAAGCAAGAGAGTTCCAGAAAAACATCTATTTCTGCTTTATTGACTATGCCAAAGCCTTTGACTGCATGGATCACAACAAACTGTGGAAAATTCTGAAAGAAATGGGAATACCAGACCACCTGACCTGCCTCTTGAGAAATCTATATGCAGGTCAGGAAGCAACAGTTAGAACTGGACATGGAACAACAGACTGGTTCCAAATAGACAAAGGAGTACGTCAAGGCTGTATATTGTCACCCTGCTTATTTAACTTATATGCAGAGTACATCATGAGAAATGCTGGGCTGGATGAAACACAATCTGGATTCAAGATTGCTGGGAGAAATATCAATAGCCTCAGATACGCAGAGGACACCACCCTTATGGCAGAAAGCGAAGAAGAACTAAAGAGCCTCTTGATGAAAGTGAAAGAGAAGAGTGAAAAAGTTGCCTTAAAGCTCAACATTCAGAAAACTAAGATCATGGCATCTGATCCCGTCACTTCATGGCAAATATTTGGGGAAACAGTGGAAAGAGTGGCTGACTTTAATTTTTTGGGTTCCAAAATCACTGCAGATGGTGACTGCAGCCATGAGATTAATAGACACTTACTCCTTGGAAGGAAATTTATGACCAACCTAGACAGCATATTAAAAAGCAGAGACATTACTTTGCCAACAAAGGTCTGTCTGGTCAAGGCTATGGTTTTTCCAGTAGTCATTTATGGATATGAAAGTTGGACCATAAAGAAAGCTGAGTGCCAGAGAATTGATGCTTTTGAACTGTGGTGTTGGAGAAGACTCTTGAGAGTCCCTTGAACTGCAAGGAGATCCAACCAGTCCATCCTAAGGGAGATCAGTCATAAGTGTTCATTGGAAGGGCTGATATTGAAGCTGAAACTCCAATACTTTGGCCACCTGATGAGAAGAATTGACTCATTTGAAAAGACCCTGATGTTGGGAAAGATTGAAGATGGGATGACAGAGAAGAAGGGATGACAGAGAATGAGATTGTTGGATGACATTGCTGACCTAATGGATATGAGTTTGAGTAAACTCTGGGAGTTAGTGATGGACAGGGAGGCCTGGCTGCAGTCCATGGGGTCACAAAGAGTCAGACATGACTGAGCAACTGAACTGAACTAAACTGTTCGAGAGCTGAGAGATAGCTACACTGGGAATGCTTCCATAATTAGTTCTCTTTATGCCTCACATATGCAATTTATTTGTTTTTTTTTTTTTTTTTCCCTGTTGTTTTTGTTGCTTAGTTGCTAAGTCGTGTCCAACTCTTTCAACCCCATGGACTGTAGCCTGACAGGCTCTTCTGTCCATGGAATTCCCCAGGCAAGAATACAGGAATGGGTATCCATTTTCTTTTCCAGGGGATCTTCCTGACCAAGGGACCAAACCCACGTCTCCTGCATCAGCAGGTGGATTATTTACCACTAGGCCAGTAGAGAAGCCCTTTTTCATGTTAGCTACTGTATTTCATTTCTTAAAATAGAGAAAAACACACACCCACAAAAACCTCAGCTTCTAGAAATTCTGAGAACCTGGGCCACAGCACTCAATGCTCCTCTGGATGAACTTCCTACTAAAAATTGATTTGGGAAAAACTTAACCTCATACAAAAATAAGGAAGAGCTGGGGAGAAATATAAAAAACTACAGAAAGAAGACTTGGGGGGAAAAGAACAAATCAAAATTCACTGAAAACACTCACCAGAAAAAAACACGGCCTTAGAGCAAGGACACTATGACCCAAAACATTGCAACAAATGGCAATGTGGCAATTGTGAGATCCAAGTGCTCACACAGCAGATGGGAGACAGCAGGATGCCTTGGACTAAAGCTGGCAGAGCTGGGGCATGGGGAGAGGGAGGGAATATTAGAGAAGATCTTTGTGGCTCAGTTCAAATAGGAAAAATGGGTTCCTAAAGGGGGCAGACAATGGGGACAGGCCAGGGGAGGAGGTGGCTATTTCCTGAAATAAAACCTGTTAGAAGTTATTTGTTTAATCTATGTTGAATGAACAAATTTTATTTTAAAAATAGAAAATAATAAAAAGGAGACTTGGGGAATTCCTTGGCTGTCCCGTGTTTAGGACTCTGCCCTTTCACTGCCAAGGGCTCAGGTTCAATCCCTGGTGAGGGAACTAAGAGCCTACAAGCCAGACAGCATGGCCAAAGGGAAAAGAAAAGAAATGAGCCTCTTTTCTGGCCATCACCCAGGGTTGATTCACAGATGGTGTTCCCTGCAGGAGGAATCTCAGACCTCTGTTCACACAGCCAGAACGCCCACTGCCCCACCTGCCCCGTCCCTTCCAGGATAACCCCATCAGCACCAAGGTCTTCCAAAGACAGAGTTATCCCCCACCTCTCCCAGTGTCTCTTCTTCAGGCTGGTCCTAGTGCTGGCCACCATGGACTCAGGAATATCTGGGTTCCCTCAGCCAAACCTCACTTGTGTGCCCCAGAGCTGCTGAGACCCTGAATTGCTCTGCTTCCCGGGGCTGCCACTCTGTTTCCCAGGTCCGGAGCCCCACACCTCAGTGCCTCACCCTTCCTTGTCTGAGTCCCTAAGGCTTGGCACTCTCCTTGAGGCTTTGTTTCTCTGTATTTCTGCTCATTGCATTTGCACATCTGGGCTACCAACCTCAGAGTCGGACACGACTGAAGTGACTTAGCAGCAGCAGCAGCAGCTGACCTAGAAGATGGACTGTTGTCTCAAAAAAATTCTTCTCTTATTGGAAATTTGAACTCCTCCTATACAGAGGTAGGGGAGGGGGAGGAGTCCACTGTGATTCCAACCAATGCCTGAGCCAGACTGATAACAGCTGTGCACCTGCCCTGACCATATCACAGTTCCCCCTGTCAATGTCCATTCCACAATCATGTGGGAAAAGGAGCAACGGTATTTCTGGCTACATCCTACTGAACAGGAGTAATGAAGAGGTGACTGTGAAATAGAATTGGTCAGTTTTGTGTCCAGAACACTTCTCAAAATTTTTAGAAAGTAATCCAATTCTTTTTCTTTATCTATTAACTATTTGAATCTGACAAAATTCCTTCTACAATGAAATTTTAACCTCAATACTTATACTTTTTGAAGAGCAAACTTAACCCTTCTAAAGGTTCACAAACCCACTTTCCTCTCACGAGTTGGGTTATTTTCTGATGACACTGCTGCTGCTAAGTTGCTTCAGTCGTGTCCGACTCTGTGTGACCCCATAGACAGCAGCCCACTAGGGTTACCCGCATCCCTGGGATTCTCCAGGCAAGAACGCTGGAGTGGGTTGCCATTTCCTTCTCCAATGCATGAAAGTGAAAAGTGAAAATGAAGTCACTCAGTCGTGTCCGACTCTAGCGACCCCACGGACTGCAGCCTACCAGGCTCCTCAGTCCATGGGATTTTCCAGGCAAGAGGACTGGAGTGGGGTGCCATTGCCTTCTCTGATGACATTGGGGCTGCTTTACCCCGAGTGTGATGAATCCGTGGCTTTGCTCCAGCTAACTTCACAGATGAGTGCCTGGTAAGTAGGACCACATGTGTTCCTTTCACTTTCCAATCAACTGGTGCTCACGTGCTTGTTCTCTCCAGCTTTTAAGAAGGACTTGGTCTCTAGGCTGGAAAGAATGTAAGGCTATCTCATTTGATTAACCAGGCCTGTTGGAGGAAAACTCATGAACAGAGGTTAGTATAGTGCCCAGAGTTTTAACATAATTGGCAACTGCTAGATATTTCAGAGCATTTATAGATTCTCCCACCTTGGCAGACACCTAGAAGGGCGTACCATGCAATAGTTCAAAGGGGCTTAATTTAGGTCTACTGCTGTGAAGCGCTCTGATTAATTTAGGTCTACTTCTGTGAAGCGCTCTGATTAATTTAGGTCTACTGCTGTGAAGTGCTCTGATTAATTTAGGTCTACTTCTGTGAAGCGCTCTGATTAATTTAGGTCTACTTCTGTGAAGCGCTCTGATTAATTTAGGTCTACTGCTGTGAAGCACTCTGATTAATTTAGGTCTACTTCTGTGAAGCGCTCTGATTAATTTAGGTCTACTTCTGTGAAGTGCTCTGATTAATTTAGGTCTACTGCTGTGAAGCGCTCTGATCTATAGCAGGGCAACTGGCGATGCCTTATCCCAAGTTAAATTAGTCTCTTGACAAATTTTGTCAGTGCTTCTCTTTAATATATAATTCCTTTTCTCAGTTTTTACTACCTCTGTTTCTGGGTCTTGCCATTCACAAGCTGCTGTGATTTTTATGCAGTAGGAATGCAGGAAAAAAGCATTTTCAAGTCCCAGACTGAGAACTAGCTGTATTCTCCTGTAATGGCTGTGAGAAGAATGTGCACATCTTGTACCTGTAAGGGGGTCCTCTCATTAATAGTCTCAAACAAAGCAATACTCCATTGAGTTCGGCTTTTTGACTGGGAGGATAAGGTGGTTACATGGGGACCCTGAAAGGTTTAATCAGTCTTGTTTTCAAAACTTTTTGAGAATTGCCTGAATTCCCTTCTGAGCCTCTTGCCTCAGAGGATATTATTTTGGATTAGGTATCCCAGTGTGCCTTTTAAATGGGATTTATATCGGTCATGTGTTTTTCCCTGGATGCCATCAGCCCACCCTTCCAGCTTTACCTTTTTGTAGACCTCAGGGGAAAGAGCTCTGTCTGAGTGTGCATGAATGCCACGTTCAGGCTTACAGCATGCTCTCTTGGGACCTTGATGTTAAGCCGTCCTGGCAAAAAGGTTACCTGGGTGTTTAATTTACAAAGGAGATCTCAGCCCAACACTGCTTTATATATATAACACTGAGTTTCAGGGCGAGGTTCCCTTATTGGGATTCTAGAGTTTGTAAGAAAGAGCAATTTTGTACTTCTCCAGAAATTCCCATAACCAGGATGGACTGAGATGCTTTCTGTGCCATCTTGGTATTTACCACGGAGTATGTGTGTGTGCTAAGTCTCTTCATTTGTATCCAACTCTTTGGGACCCTATGGACTGTAGCCTGCCAGGCTCTACTGTCCATGGGATTCTTCAGGCAAGAATGCTAGAGTACGGGAGATGGGAGGTAGATTCAAAACGGAGGGGTTATATGTATACCTATGGCTGATTCATGTTGAGGTTTGACAGAAAACAGAAAAATTCTGTAAATTAATTATCCTTCAATTGATTAAAAAAAAAAAAAATAGAATACTAGAGTGGGTTGCCATTCCCTCCTCCAGGGGATCTTTCCAATCCAGGGACTGAACCCATGTCTCTCATATCTTCTGCATTGGCAGACAGATTCTTTCCTATTAGCGCCACCTGGGAAGCCCCCACCACAGAGTATTTCGCACCCATATCTAACAGAAACTCAATCAATGTTTCTGCCACTATCAGAGTTACCTGGGGCTTCTGTTTGGGGCCCCATCAGAGGGTTCCTCTCTTTCTACAGTATGAGAGGCTCCTGTCTTCCTTTTATTGTTTTCTTTCTCATTCCTTCAGTTCAGTTCAGTCACTCAGTCATGTCCGAGTCTTTGTGACCCCATGGACTGCAGCAGGCCAGGTCCCCCGTCCATCACCAGCTCCCGGAGTTCACCCAAACTAATGTCCATTGAGTCAGTGATGCCATCCAACCATCTCATCCTCTGTCGTCCCCTTCTCCTCCTGCCCCCAATCCCTCCCAGCATCAGAGTCTTCTCCAATGAGTCAACTCTTCTCATGAGGTGGCCAAAGTACTGGAGCTTCAACATCAGCCCTTCCAATGAACACTCAGGACTGATTTCCTTTAGGATGGACTGGTTGGATCTCCTTGCAGTCCAAGGGACTCTCAAGAGTCTTCTCCAACACCACAGTTCAAAAGCATCAATTCTTCAGTCCTCAGCTTTCTTTCTAGTCCAACTCTCACATGCATACATGACTACTGGGGATATCATAGCTGTGACTAGACAGATCTATGTTGGCAAAGTAATGTCTCTGCTTTTTAATGTGCGTCTAGGTTGGCCATAACTTTTCTCCCAAGGAGTAAGGGTCTTTTACTTTCACAGCAGCAGTCACCATCTGCAGTGATTTTGGAGCCCCCTAAAATAAAATCAGCCACTGTTTCCACTGTTTCCCCTTCTATTTGCCATGAAGTGATGGGACCAGATGCCATGATCTTAGTTTCCTGAATGTTGAGCTTTAAGCCAACTTTTTCCCTCTCCACTTTCACTTTCATCAAGAGGCTCTTTAGTTTTTCTTCGCTTTCTGCCATAAGGGTGGTGTCATCTGCATATCTGAAGTTATTGATATTTCTCCTGGCAATCTTGATTCCAGCTTGTGCTTCTTCCAGCCCAGCATTTCTCATGATGTACTCTGCATAGAAGTTAAATAAGCAGGGTGACAATATACAGACTTGACGTACTCCTTTTCCTATTTGGAACCAGTCTGTTGCTCCATGTCCAGTTCTAACTGTTGCTTCCTGACCTGCATACAGGTTTCTCAAGAGGCAGGTCAGGAGGTCTGGTATTCCCATTTCTTTCAGAATTTTCCACAGTTTATTGGGATCCACATAGTAGCCTAGGGCAAACTCTTTTCCAAAGCCCTTCCTCCTTGCAGTAAGCACATTGTTCCTCCCCTAGTGGTATGGCTAACCTCTCTTCAGGTTACATACCTTCTGGGAATTCAATGCTGCTGCCAGGCAAGTGGCATCTTGGTTCTGTCTTTGTTTCCTGCTGTTCAACACTTTAAAAACAACACCTACCAATTGAGAAGTGTTCATCCCAAATACAACATATAACTTTTGCCATTTTCTTCTTATATCTGGTACTTTCACCAATGAAGGTCATATTTACCATCCTAATATTTTGAGGGGCCTCAGAGTCTGCATCCTTGTAGCTCCTTGAAAGGAAAGTTATGACCAACCTAGACAGCATATTAAAAGGCAGAGACATTACTTTGTTTACAAAGGTCCATCTAGTCAAGGCTATGGTTTTTCCAGTGGTCATGTATGGATGTGAGTTGGACTATAAAGAAAGCTGAGCACTGAAGAATTGATGCTTTTGAACTGTGGTGTTGGAGAAGACTCTTGAGAGTCCCTTGGACTGCAAGGAGATCCAACCAGTCCATCTTAAAGGAGATCAGTCCTGGGTGTTCATTGGTAGGACTGATTTTGAAGCTGCAACTCCAATACTTTGGCCACCTGATGCGAAGAGCTGACTCATTTGAAAAGACCCTGATGCTGGGAAAGATTGAGGGCAGGAAGAGAAGGGGATAACAGAGGATGAGATGGTTGGATGGCATCACCGACTCAATGAACATGGGTTTGGGCGGACTCTGGGAGTTGGTGATGGATAGGGAGGCCTGGCATGCTGCAGTTCATGGGGTCACAAAGAGTCAGATACGACTGAGCGACTGAACTGAACTGAGTGCCTGTAAGCTTGGCAAATTCTTTCTAGAAACCCTAAAAATTTGGTTTTTTTTTTTATTTTTTTTTTACTCTTTGGCCTAGGTAATGCCAAAGAATGTTCAAACTACCACACAATTGCACTCATCTCACATGCTAGTAAAGTAAAGCTCAAAATTCTCCAAGCTAGACTTCAGCAATACATGAACCATGAACTTCCAGATGTTCAAGCTGGTTTTAGAAAAGGCAGAGGAACCAGAGATCAAATTGCCAACATCCACTGGATCATCAGAAAAGCAAGAGAGTTCCAGAAAAACATCTATTTCTGCTTTATTGACTATGCCAAAGCCTTTGACTGTATGGATCACAACAAACTGTGGGAAATTCTGAAAGAAATGGGAATACCAGACCACCTGACCTGCCTCTTGAGAAACCTGTATGCAGGTCAGGAAGCAACAGTTAGAACTGGACATAGAGCAGCAGACTGGTTCCAAATAGGAAAAAGAGTACGTCAAGGCTGTATATTGTCACCCTGCTTATTTAACTTCTATGCAGAGTACATCATGAGTAACACTGGGCTGGATGTAGCACAAGCTGGAATCAAAATTGCTGGGAGAAATATCAATAACCTCAGATATTCAGGTGACACTACTCTTATGGCAGAAAGCAAAGAAGAACTAAAGAGTCTCTTGATGAAAGTGAAAGAGGAGAGTGAAAAGTGGCTTAAAGCTCAACATTCAGGAAACTAAGATCATGGCATCTGGTCCCATCACTTCATGGCAAATAGATGGGGAAACAGTGGAAACAGTGGCTGATTTTATTTTGGGGGCTTCAAAATCACTGCAGATGGTGACTGCAGCCATGAAATTAAAAGACACTTGCTCCTTGGGAAAAAAAGTTATGACCAACCTAGATAGCATATTAAAAAGCAGAGACACTGCTTTGCCAACAAAGGTCCATCTAGTCAAGGCTATGGTTTTTCCTGTGGTCATGTATGGATGTGAGAGTTGGACTGTGAAGAAAGCTGAGCGCTGAAGAATTGATGCTTTTGAACTGTGGTGTTGGAGAAGACTCTTGAGAGTCCCTTGGACTGCAAGGAGATCCAACCAGTTCATCCTAAAGGAGATCAGTCCTGGATGTTTATTGGAAGGACTGATGTTGAAACTGAAACTCCACTACTTTGGCCACCTGATATGAAAAACCGACTCATTGGCAAAGACCCTGATGCTGGGAAAGATTGAAGGTGGGAGGAGAAGGGGACAACAGAGAATGAGATGGTGGGATGGCATCACCGACTCAATGGACATAAGTTTGAGTAAACTCCAGGAACTGGTGTTGGACAGGTAGGCCTGGAGTGCTGCAGTCCATGGGATCGCAAAGAGTCAGACACGACTGAGCAACTGAACTGAACTGAACTTCCCCAGCATTAGGGTCTTTTCCAGTGAGTCGGCTCTTCGCATTAGGTGGCTAAAGTATTGGAGCTTCAGCTTCAGCATCAGTTCTCCCAATGAATAGTCAGGGTTGATTTCCTTTAGGATTGACTGGTTGGATCTCCTTGCAGTCCAAGAGACTCTCAAGAGTCTTCTCCAACACCACAGTTCAAAAGCATCAATTCTTCTGCACTCAGCTTTCTTTACGGTCCAACTCTCACATCCATACATGACTACTGGGAAAACCAAAGCTTTGACTATACAGTCCTCTGTGTAATCAGGCTAAGTGATGTCTATGCTTTTTAATATGCTGTCTAGGTTTGTCATAGCTTTTCTTCCAAGGAGCAAGCGTCTTTTAATTTCATAGCTGCAGTCACCATCCACAGTGATTTTGGAGCTCAAGAAAATAAAATCTGTAACTGCTTTCACTTTTTCCCTGTCTATTTGACACAAAGTGATGTTGCTGCTGATGCTGCTGCTAAGTCGCTTCAGTCATGTCTGACTCTGTGTGACCCCATAGACAGCGTCCTACCAGGCTCCTCTGTCCCTGGGATTCTCCAGGCAAGAACACTGGAGTGGGTTGCCATTTCCTTCTCCAGTGCAGGAAAATGAATATTGAAAGTGAAGTCGCTCAGTCGTGTCTGACTCTTAGTGACCTCACGGACTGAAGCCTACCAGGCTCCTCTGTCCATGGGATTTTCCAGGCAAGAGTACTGGAGTGGGGTGCCATTGCCTTCTCCAAAAGTGATGTTAGACCTCGCCAAGTGAGCAAAAGGCACCAGACTACATCAGAGACCTGTTCCTCAAAATACCACAAGATGGCAGCACATGCACACAACATTTGAAGTTCCTTCATCCAGAAAAGTGAAAGTTTAGTCACTCAGTCAAGTCCTATTCTTTGCAACCCCATGGACTGTAGCCCACCAGGTTCCTCCGTCCACGGGATTTTCCAGGCAAGAATACTGGAGTGGGTTTCCATTTCCTTCTCCAGAGGATCTTCCCGACCCAGGGATCAAACCCAGGTCTCCCACATTGTAGGCAGATGCTTTACTGTCTGAGCCACCAGGGAAGTCATCCAGAGAACAGTGCAATTAAACTGTCCCCTATTAATACCCCTGCCATCCTGGAAAACTCTACACTAAAGGTTTATGATGAACCTTTATGACATCCTTTTTGGCATCCTTTTATGACAATGTGCTGCAAACACAAAGAATTTTAGGTAAATACATAGATCCAAGATGGCCAGAGGGACTTCATTAGTGGTCCAGTGGTTAAGAATCTGCTTTCCAATGCAGGGAATGAGGGTTCAAGCTCTGGTCTGGAAACTAAGATCCCACATGCCATGGGGTAACTAAGCCCACACGGGCTTATGAGGGTGTCAGTACTGAACAGGACATCTTTGAGATGTGACTGTGGGAACACACAGCTGAGGAGACAAGGTCATTGATGGAGAGCTGGGAGGCCAGTGTGTTGGAAACATTAATACTATCTACCAAGATATTGATCTTACCAAGGAATATGACTAGGGACTGTTAGAGAAAGTTTCAGTGATTCAGGAAGTGAAACTTCAAGGAATAAACTCATCTACCCAGACTTTCCCTGGAAAAGGAAATGACAACCTACTCCAGTATTCTTGCCGGGAAAATTCCATGGGCAGAGGAGTCTGGCAGGGTCCTTAGGGTTGCAAAGAGTCAGACACGACTGAGTACACACACACACACACACACACACACACACACCCCCAGAATTTGGTAGATAACTGTCACCACAATGATGGTAGGAGAAACAACTCCTGGTGAGAAGGAGGGAGCATGTTCCAGGAAAGCAACAGTGGGTGGGGGAGGAAACAACCCCTTCTCCCCACCTTCAGGTCCACAGAGCTACAAAAAGTTCACAAGACATCCACACCTGAGAGAGCAGAGGAAGGTGATTTAGCATGCCAGCTGCCAGTCACGCGTGGCCATGAGCACTTGAAATGTGACTGGTGTGGCTGAGGAACCGAATCTTTAATTGAATTTAATTTCAATCAGGTTAAAAGCTGAAGCTATATAAAATTTTTTCTGTTAATCACAGATCTATTGTTTTGGTAGGACTACATTTCACTTAACTGTTGAAAATCCAAACTGAAATATGCTCTAAGTGCAAAATAACACACCATATTTCAAAGACAGTATTTAAGATAAGTTTAAATATATTAATATTTTAAATATTTTAAGTTAATATTTTTATACTTTCACATGATAAGTATATTATTAACAGGTTACATAAATATGTTTTCGCATGTTGGATTTGTTTTGTTTGAGAAAATTAGTTTTGTCTGCTTCATTCTACTTATTATTTTTTTTTTTTAATTTTGTTTATTTGGCTGCACCAGGTTTGAGCTGCAACATACGGGATCTTTGATCTTCATTGTGGCCTGTAGGATCTAGTTCCCTGACCAGGGATTGAACCCAGGCAGCCTGAGTTGGGAGTACAAAATCTTAACCACTGGACAACCAGGGAAGTCCCTTCACTTATTTTAATGTGACTGCTAAAAAACTTAGAATTACATGTAATTCTTATTTAATTCTTACTTAATGTAAAGTTCTTACTTTACATTTCTATTGGGCAACACCAGCTTAGGGAAAAATGATGAAAGAAGCTCCTAGAAAAGAAATGGGCACTTAGCTGACAACTGACCAAATGTTCCAAAAGGCACAGTAGAAAGGCCAGAAAGGGTCAGAGAGGCAGAAGCACACTCATGACTGTGGGTGTCTTGGAACTGAGGGATCTCCAGAAAGTCCTGGGCCTCTTGTGGTGCCTGGAGAAAACACAGACAAATATAAGGAGCTGTCTTGATTGTCTCAAAGCAAGAACCAGTGGTGAAGCCGTGACTGGAGGTAAGAAGGTGAACCAGATCTAGTTGGGAACCCTGACTCACTCTGCCAAAGGAGGCAGGGGAAACAACTCTTTTGAAGGAAACCTATTCTTCAAGGTATGAAAGTAAAGGAGGAGTCGGGGTGACTCGAAGATCTGGCAACTGGAAGGATGGAGTTGCCTTTTATCAAAAAGGGAAGACTGCAAATCAAAGTTGGGGTGGTGGTGATGAACAGCATGGGTTCACACCGGGACACGCTAGGTTCAAAGATTCTCTTAGACTTCCAAGGAGAGATCCTGAAGAGGCAATTAGTTGTAGGAGTTTGCAGTTCACAGAAGAGTTGAGGCTAGAGATAATCTGAGAGTCTTCAACATCTAGATTGTATTTAAAGCTATGGAACGTGAATTCTGAGACTTCCCTAGTGACACAGCAGTAAAGAATCCACCTGCCAGTACAGGAGATGCAGGTTCAATCTCTAGGTTGGGAAGATCCCTGGAGAAGGAAATGCCAACTCACTCCAGTTGGATTTCCAGTTGGGAAATCTCATGGACAGAGGAGCCTGGCGGACTACAGTCAATGGGGCCTCAAAGAGTCAGACATGACTTAGTAATTAAACAATGACAAAAACAACAATGTGAATTCTGAGGTCAAAAAATTCTAGATCATTACAGCTATTTCCCATTAGTTTGCTGAATAACTATGAAATAAATAACCCCTAATTCATTGTTTAGCTTATTTTTTCCCCTGATATATCTTCCTATTGATATTTAACTCAATTGTATATCACACTGAACACCTGCTGATAGAGGGTACAAGGGTCCAGAAGCCGGACTGGTGTTCTACATTTCATAACAAACAGGACCTGTTACTATTGACTCATTGAGAGCTTCCTAACTGCTGCTCACCATGCTTACAAGTTGCTCCTACCTCATTGCAAATGTTTCCCTACATGCCTGAAATTTGTTTAAGTGAAGTGAAGTCGCTCAGTCGTGTCCGACTCTTTGCAACTCCATGGACTGTAGCCTACCAGTCCTATCCATGGGATTTTCCAGGCAAGAAAACTGAAGTGGGTTGCCATTTCCTTCTCCGTGAAATTTGTTTACAAAAAATTTAAATGTTTGGTGAGAGTCCTTTGAACTGAACTAGCTGTATCACCTCAGCTGATGAAAGGCATTCTCTTTGCATTAGGCCAACTGGTGAATAAGCAGTTCTCCTGTCCAGGTCCTTAGAATAGAGCTTTCTCCACAGTAATTAAACAAGAGCATATAGAAGAGAAAGAGAGAGGGAGGAAGGAAGAGAAAAAAGTGGGGGAGGGGGAAGAGAAGGAAATTGCATCAGATAAATCTGTCTTTCCTTTTGTGGCTTCTTGGTTAGCTGAAACAAAACAAAAACTCTTAATTTTCACCATTTAACCCTGATTGGTTCTGCACTCTACTTCCTTCTGGAAGCATCCCCCCACCACTGGCATCCCATCCCCCTTCCCACACAATTTGTACTACAGATGCCTCCCCTCATGGACATAACTGGGAAGGCATTTTAAAAGTGGCTTCCAAGCTTAAGAGAGAATAAAAAAACACAGAGGTCAGACTGCAAGCTTATCATTTCAATTACCAATTTGCTGAAGAAACTGAAGCTTAAAACTGGTGGTGACAGAATCAGAACCAGAGCCCTTACTCCCTTTTCCGCCTTCTCTTTTAGCTTCTTATTACAGAAAATTAAAAATACATACAAAAGTAGTCAGAATAGCGATTCCATATATACCCATCAAATTCCCTGGAGGCTCAGATGGTAAATAATCTGCCTGCAGTGTGGGAGACTCGGGTTTGATCTCAGGGTCAGGAAGATCCCCTGGAGAAGGGAATGGCCACCCACTCCAGTATTCTTACCTGGAGAATCCCATGGACAGAGGAGCTTCATCCATGGGGTTGCAAAGAGTCAGATACAACTGAGCAACTAACACTTCCACTTTCTTTCATCAACCTTTTGCCAGTATATTTCTTTATTCATCCCCTCTTCTCTTTGTACTGAATTGTCGTAAATAAAATCCAAAATACAATGTCATTTCTCTACTCTACTCTACTCTTTCTCTACTCATACTCTACTCTAGCATGCTTCTCTAACTGATAAAAATAGTTTAAAAAAGAAAAACACATGCCATTAAACATTCAATAAAGTTAACAATAACTCCTTTAGTATCGTCTAACACCTGTCCATATTCATCTCCCTGATTATTAAAGGTGTCTTTGTAGTTTAGTCATTGGAATCAGGATTTTTAAAACTCATACATTGCATTTGGCTGTATGGCTCTTGAGTCCCTTGAAGGATGTGGCAACCTTACTGCTCTTTGTGATTTAACGCCACTGATTTCTTCAGGAGAGTGGATCAATTAGCTTCCAGTATGTTCCTTGCTCTGAGTTTGGCTTTGGCTTCCTGCGGTGCTGTCTGCGGCCCATGGCGCTCTCCTGTTACTTGCACTCCCTGTACACCAGAGGTCAGGCCTAGAGCCTTACTCAGATTCAGATTCAACTTTTTAGGCGAGAAGAATAGATAGGAGGGATTGTGCATTTGCTGTGGCTCTCCATCAGGGGCGTATCATACAGAGCTCCTGGCTGTTTCTGGTGACGCTAAAGCTGTTTACCAGGTCCAAGTGGTACTGGCCTGATCCCTCCATTATGAAGTTTCCTATCGGGGTTTCTCTGAAGGCTCAGTGGTGAAGAATCCACCTGCCAATGTGGATTCTATCACCAGTCCACAAGGAGCCCGCATGCAGTGGAGCAACTAAGCCTGTGCAACACAACTATTCAACCTGTGCTCTAGAGCCCGGGAACCTCAACGGATGAAGCTAGGGCACTCTGGGGCCTGTGCTCAGCAACAAGAGAAGCCACTGCAATGAGAAGTCCATGCACCGCAAACAGAGAGTAGCACACTCAGCAACAAAGACCCAGCACAGCCAAAAAACAAACAAATAAAATAAACCTTCCTATCAACTTTCACATTGTGGTGAAATGTGAAGATACACTTCATCACATGAAGATACACTCATTGCTTCATTAATGCTTGTTGCTGTGCTGCTGCTGCTAAGTCGCTCCAGTCGTGTCTGATTCCGTGTGACCCCATAGACGGCAGCCCACCAAGGCTCCTCCGTCTCTGGGATTCTCCAGGCAAGGACACTGGAGTGGGTTGCCATTTCCTTCTCCAATGCATGAAAGTAAAAAGTGAAAGTGAAGTCGCTCAGTCATGTCCGACCCTCAGCGACCCCATGGACTGCAGCCCACCAGGCTCCTCCATCCATGGGATTTTCCAGGCAAGAGTACTGGAGTGGGGTGCCATCGCCTTCTCCGGTTGTTTGTTACTGTTTAGTCGCTAAGTCGTGTCTATTTTGTGACCCCATGGACTATAGTGGGTTGCCATTTCCTTCTCCATCATTAATGCTCGCAAGATGGCAATTTTTCTAGTTCTATCATTCTTTTTGCTTCTATTAGCTGGAATTTGTCTATAAAGGGAAATTTTTCTTTATTAACTACTTGGTTTTCCTGCTACAGGACTTCCCAGGTGGCACAGTGATAAAGAACCCACCTGGCAAGGCAGATGATGCAGGAAATACAGGTCCCATCCCTGGGTCAGGAAGATCCCTTGGAATAGGAAATGGCAACCACTCCAGTAATCTTGCCTGGAAAATTCCATGGACAGAGGAAGCTGGTGAACTATAGTCCATGAGGTCATAAAGAGTCAGACACGACTGTGCACACACCACCTTTCCCGCTACATAGTTGATCTCATCAAGGATAAATGTTTGATTCTGTCTATTTATTTACCAATTGGCAAAGAACTGAATTTTGTCCTGGTAACTTTTAGTGGTGACAAACGCAGGGCTTTTGTTCTTTCATTTTTTTCTTGTATCGTTATAATATGTTTCAGTCTATTATCTGTTTTGGTGCTAAACTGTTCAATCTTAGGTGAGTGCAAGTCCCTTCAGATTGGCTTGTGTGCTCTTTTACTTCTCTGATACCTTCCCTTTTTTAGGCATAATAAGATATCCCATGCTCCTGTCCTTCAAGCCCTGCCCTACACCTGTTGAAATCTATTTTCTGCTGGTTCCGTGGCAATCCACAGCCTTTCTTGATACTGCCTGTTCCTTAGGGCATATCTGGGCCTTTCCTTTAGCTAACAGTTGTGGTCATGAGAATCTGCTCTTCACTTGGCAAAACACCTTGGAAATTTTACTCTGTGGGTTTATATAACCCTTTCTTTTTAAGACCCCTGAAGCTCTTTGCAAGCCCAGATCTCATGCTTTGCTTTTTGTTTTGTTTTTCCTCTTAACATGACTGCTTCATAGCCACATGGGCAGATACAGAGGAAAAGCAGGAGAAAGAAGAACGTTCTGGAGGGCCAGTTTGGCCCTTAAAAGAATCCAGTTTTGATTCAAGCATTGCCTTCCTCCTTCCTCTCCAATCACTGCTTCCCTTGGCCAGAGTGGATGGCTTAGCTGAGGCAACTTCTGGAATGGGCATTTGACATCCAAAGAACAAATTCCCACTGGCTATTATCCACTTTTGATTCTTCCTCCATCTCTGAGGTCAGAGATAAAGTAGGACAGGGAGCAGTGAGTGGAGCTGCAGAAGCAGGGATGGACTGGAGCTCCAGGTGGAAGCAGAGGCCCAGGGCTCACTGCTGGGTGTGGTTCAGGGATATGGGGCATCAAGGAAGCTGGGGAAGAGGAGGGGAAGTACAGTGGGGCAGAGTGAGACTCAAGGGTGGAGTGAAATTACCTGCTATTCATACACCAGCTGGAAGTTCTGTTGAACAAACGTTTGTTTTTTGTTTTTTTTTTTTGTTATTGTTGTTCAGTGCTTTTTTTATTTAGCATGATGGAGTGGTTGTGAAACCATTTTGTTCTGAGATTGCTCAGGACTCAGATTATATCCATTTTCATTTGCATATCAAAATATCCACATCTCCAAATGGCACCAGTCCTCATGGTCTCAGTTCAGTATCACAAAGGGAGCCGTGCCGTGCCCACTAAAGGAAGGATGGCAGTCTCAGTTTGAAAAGATGGGTAGGACGTAGTTAGGCAGAGGCTGTAGGGCTGTGGCCCATGAGAGGGCAGCAGCCAGGACTGGGATATTCCAGTGGTGACTCACCACAGGGCTGGGTGATGCCACCAGACCGTCCAGGAAGTCACTGGCCCCAGACTGATAAATTCTTTCCTCACTCCTTCTCACTGCTCACCCAGCTGTGGAAAGAAGCCAAGAGTTTGTCGTGACACTATGGAAGAAGCTGGCTAGTTTCTGAGGTCAGAACAGCACTGGTGAGTGGGTTTTTACAGCACTCATTAAATTTCAATGTTAGCTTTGAAGGCCATCTTGTTCAAAAAGGCAGCTGCGGGCTTTCCCTGAATGTCCAGTGGTTAAGAATCCCTCTTCCAATGCAGGGGACACGGGTTTGATCCCTGGTCAGGGAAATAAGATACCATACACTGTAGGGCAACTAAGCCCACGAGCCAAAACTAAGACCTGACACAGCCAAATAAATAACTGTTAAAAAAAAAAAAAAGGCAGTAGGTGAAGCATCCCATCTCATGAAGGGAAGGGCCCTCACCATCCCTGAGGCATCCCAACTTTACACCGTGATGATGGTCAAGGACCCTTAAAATATAGACGAGATGTGTTTAGTCTGTGTCACCTCCATCATCGTAGGAACTCAGTAAAAGTTTGTGGAATAAATGAATGAATGCATAAACAATGTCTTCTTGGCAGAAGTAGGAGCTGAAGACAGTACTCTGAGTATAAGCAGAAGGTGTCTGGACCTTTAAGTTTGTCCTAACCATCTCACCTCCGCTTCATGTTTAAGGAGAATCC
Source organism: Bos indicus (assembly GCF_029378745.1). Lineage (NCBI taxonomy): Eukaryota > Metazoa > Chordata > Mammalia > Artiodactyla > Bovidae > Bos > Bos indicus. The sequence goes on from NC_091772.1 coordinate 47,730,302, forward strand.
AAACGAAAGTGTCTCCCTCACCCACAGGGTTTCTAACTGGCCAGAGGTTAGACACAGGCCCTCAGGGCGTTCGGACAAAGTATCCATAGATGAAGAGTCTCACTCTGTCAGTTGCCGGATTCCCCAGGCTGCCTCCCCAGAGCTTGCTTAGTTTCTCATCAAGTGAGAAACACACCCAGTGCTGGGAGGGGATTGAAGGGAGAGCTGTGACCTTCATACGCTGGGGCAACATCCCTGCTCTCCTTGAGCAACAAAGACCAAGTACCAAGTGGCCCTTTTAAATGATGCTGAAAAGTCTACTGGAGCAGTGCAGTTATTCCTGAAATGTGAAATTCAGTGGAAATAGGCAGATTACAAGCAATACATACTATGTGAGCATATATACACATGCTTCTGTTCAGAGAAAGGCCTGAAATAGCCTAACCAGATCAGTGTCGCCTCTCAGGGATTATTGTGGCCTTTACTTTTATTTTGTACATTTTTGCTTATCTATATTCTAAATTTCCTTAAAGTAATGAAGTTGCAGATTAAAAAGACATTTTTAAAATTCATTTATTTTTTAATTGAAGGATAATTGCTTTACAGAATGTTGTTGTTTTCTGTCATTTTGACGATAAGAAATGAAATGAGATTGTATCTCATACCGTGCCATTCATTCAACACTAAGAGGTAGTTTTCTGAGAAGCCTGGAAAAGAGCCCTCACTCCCTCACTCAGCCTTGCCAAGTTCTCTGGGGCCCACTCCAGGCATTCAAGAGCATGTGGGCCCTGACCTGACCCCTCTGACAGGGAACAGACATGAAGTGTTATACTTCGGTCATTTTAATTTATTTGTCCAAGTATCACTTGGGGCCTAATGAGTGCTAGGCTCTGAACCAAGTGTTAGAGTTAAATTCTGTCCTGGTGAAGAGAAGGGTGTTAGGTACTGAATTGTGGCCCCCAAAATTATATGTTGAAGCCCTAGCCCTCAATGTGATAGTATTTGGAGATGGGACCTTTGGGGAGTAATTAAGTTTGGATGAGGTCATGAGGGTGAGATGTCCGCCATGGGATTGGTTTCCTTATAAGAAAAGCAGCTCATTCTGTCTCCAAGAGCGCACACCCAGAAAAGGCTGAGGACCCAGTGAGAAGGTGGCCATCTGCAAGCCAGGAAGAGAGTCTTCACCAGGAACTGACCATGCTAGCACTCTGATCTTGATTTGCCAGCCTCCAAAACTGTGCAAAATCAATTTCTATTATTTATGCCGCCTGTGTGTGTGTGTTTTTTCATGGCAGCCTGAACAGACTAAGACAAAGGGCACATAATACGGAAGTGCAAAGCAATGTCTTAAGTGCTATAGGTGGTGTGATGGCCAGAAAGTTCTAGCCTGCTCTTCTGCTAGCTACTCAGTGCCCTGGAGCAGAGACATAGCTGGCCTGGAAGATCACGCCACATAGAACAGAGAAATCTGCCCAGAAGTTGGGTGGGTTTACAGATGGAAGGGGAGGAAATTTTGTGTTCAGGATCGCAGGCTAACCCAACATACACGCATGCCGCTGAACTGTGGGCCATACTCAGTCTGGGTTTCCTGTCACAGAGGGAAGAGAGGAGAGGAAGTCAAGAAACTTGTCCTTCCCTGGTATGGGGCCAAAGCTAGGCAAAGTGTTGTTTCTCTTCTCTTTGGCATCATCGCAACCCTCCTCTTGGAGAAGGCAATGGCACCCCACTCCAGTACTCTTGCCTGGAGAATCCCATGGACAGAGGAGCCTGGTAGGCTGCAGTCCATGGGGTCGCAAAGAGTCAGACACGACTGAGCGACTTCACTTTCACTTTTCACTTTCATGCATTGGAGAAGGAAATGGCAACCCACTCCAGTGTTCTTGCCTGGAGAATCCCAGGGATGGGGGAGCCTTGGTGGGCTGCCGTCTATGGGGTCGCACAGAGACGGACACGACTGAAGTGACTTAGCAGCAGCAACCCTCCTCTAAATCCTGTATCTATTTCCTTGGGCTCTTGTCCCCATAGCATTGTGCTGTATAGGGGGCAGGATAAGAGCCATGCATCCTGTATTCCAAAATTATCTGCCTGTACTCCTAGCCAATGAGAACATCCACTCCCTCAACACTTGAATCAGAAATTAATCCACACTGAGATGGATGAGTGCATAGACAAGAAAAATTTTTTTAAGTTAGACATATTCCTTTATTAGTAATTCTCCAGAGCTTCCAATGTGCTCTTGGTCAGAATTTCTGACCTAACTATGTCCCTAACCTTTTACCTAGAGAATGCTTTTTTATGTAACACCTCTTACACCTTCCCTTTGGCTCCCGAATTCCATAGTAGGCACTATCGAAACTTTGTCCTGAAGATTTTGCATTTTAAAAATAGGCCTATGACACTAATTGTTATTGAAATTTCTGGCTGTGTAACAATGAGTTAAAGAACTTTCCTGGCTTGTGTGTGTGTATAAGCAGGCAGATTTATGTGATGATGACTCTGAATTCTCCACCTGACATCTTGCTCAGGCCCAGACCAATATATCCAGCCGCTCATGGACTTTCCTGTTGGGTGTTGCCCAGACACCTCAGTCCAGACAGTCCCAAAGGGAAAATCAGTATATGTCCTCATGTCAGCACATGGTAGGATTATTCATCCAGTTACTCAAGACAGAAACCTAGGAGTCATGAAGGACACCTCCCTTCCCGTCACACCACGAAATCAGGCCTGCACACAACTGAGGCCTGCAGCTTCCTCTGCTCACTGTCTTCCAGATCTGAAGCTCCCCTCCACTCCCGTCACTCCTGCTAATGCTGGTGTGGAGAACTTCATTACTTTTCTCCTGATTGACAGCAGTCTCTCCTCTGGACAATTGGAGTAATAATGGTACCTGCCTCACTGGGTGGCTATGAAGAATAAAACTCTTAATAAACATAAAGCAATAACAGGGCAGGCTGGTGCAGCACCCAGGAGCTCACTATGTCCTCAGCAGTCAGTGTAGCCCAGGTTGTCTAGTGAAGCCCCCGCTTTCACCAAGTCCCCTGCTGCACCTGCCTCAATCCCGTGTATGTGCAGTGATGGAGCCACTAATGTTCCACAGTCCTCCCGGCTTATCAGGGGGCTTGTTCAGCAACCCTCCTGAATCTGCCTCAAGGGAAGGAAATGGGATTCCAAGAACTCTGGAATCTCACCTGCTTACTCCTCCTCCTCTCTTTTTTCCCACATGTGGCTGGCTTGGAAGTGCTTCCTCTAACTTTTCTTTCTTGTCGGGATGGGATGTCCCCTGCTGCTTCTTTTCCAGTGTCCCTGACTTGCCCCCTTGCCTAAGGCCATGTGGCAGAACAGTTGTCAGGGAATATCATTTATGAAGCAGAGAAAAATATCTGGAATTACAATTCCAAATTGCTGTCTAATACAAAATTTATATGTTTGAATTTTCTATCACATATCGTTTAAAAAAAAAAAAAAAAGCCGAAGAAAAAAGAAAATCCAGGTAAACAAGCTTCTGAATTCATTGTGATGTTGTAATCATCACAGAATACAGAAAATACATCACAAAAATACAGAAAATTCTGTATTTTAAGCCTGCTTATTTGATGCTAGGGAATTAATGCATGCTTACTTCTTTTTGATCCAGTTGTTTTTTGTGTATGTGAACCTGGGTTGCCTTAAATCCATCAAACAAACAAAAACAATTTTCATGGCATTGGGTGTCTCTGATATCTGACCAGACTGCTACTATCAGTCGTTACCACAGGTGACCCAAAGTATGTGCTGAGCAGGGACTGGCCCACATCCAACACTAGTCCTCAGCATGGCATGGGATCTGATATGGCACAGAACTGGAAAGGTGTGTGTGGAACATGAGAAATGCAACCAGCTCTTCTCTGCCCTACAAAAGACAATAGTACTTGCTAAGCTGCACAGAACCTTCTTTTCCTGGAATTGGCTTCCAGGAAGACAGACAATGGCCTCCAGCTGGTTCAGCAGAAGCCAGTGGAGACAGAGACAGCTGCTTTGGACAGTGCTGAGTGGCCACTCTCTCTAGCAGCAAAGACAACAGAGACCACCTCGGCTCAGAGAAGCAGGTTTGACTCAGTGACAGTTGGTCAGTAGCCATGACGTTGGACATTAATTCAATGAATAAGCGAAGGTAAAGCACTAAGAGACAAGAGAGAGACAAAGACAGATGTTTTCCTCCATACCTCTAGAATTACTGCTGTTCTGGTAACTGACATCAGCAGACTGAAAAAGAATGCATTACCAGGTAGAAGGAGGCAGTCCCCAGTTTTTATCCTTGAATAAGTATATTCAAAAGTTTTGGAAAAGGGCAGGAAAAAAGCTAGTCTGAGCCATTCAGAGCCCCTAAGAACAGTTACTGAGGCCACGGGGAAGCCCTCTCTCAAAATGTAGGGCTTAGACTCCTCCTCAGAGGCTCACTCATAATCCACTTTTCCTAGGATAAATTGTTGGCTACTGCTACTACCAAGCCATTTAAAAGATAGCAGTACAATCAGAATGTTTTAAATAATGATCAGAAGTGTCAGAGTCCCTGAAAGTGAAAAAGTGAAGTCGCTCAGTCGTGTCCAACTCTTTGCGACCCCATGGACTGCAGCCCACCAGACTCCTCCGTCCATGGGATTTTCCAGGCAAGAGTGCTGGAGTGGATTGCCCTTTCCTTCTCCAGGGGATCTTCCTGACCCAGGAGTAGGTAACCATTAAAAATGAAGTTGTAAAATGTAGAATGGCATGGACATTTTACATTCTATATATGTACATTTTAAAGTTTTTATTTTGAAATAATTAAAATTTCACAGGACTTTGCAAAGAAAATAGAGAATTCCCTCATACCTTTCACCTAGTTTCCCCCAATGATTGTGTCTTAAGTAATTATTGTATAAATATCAAAATCAGGAAATTGACATTGGTACAATGTGTGTGTATAGTTCAGTGCATCACATATTTAGATTCATGGAAGTCAAGTGGGCCTTAGAAAGCATCACCATGAACAAAGATAGTGGAGGTGATGGAATTTCAGTTGAGCTATTTCAAATCCTGAATGATGATGCTGTGAAAGTGCTGCACTCAATATGCCAGCAAATTTGGAAAACTCAGCAGTGGCCACAGGACTGGAAACGGTCAGTTTTCATTCCAATCCCAAAGAAAGGCAATGCCAAAGAATGCTTAAACTACCACACAATTGCACTCATCTCACATGCTAGTAAAGTAATGCTCAAAATTCTCCAGCCAGGCTTCAGCAATATGTGAACCATGAACTTCCGGATGTTCAAGTTGGTTTTAGAAAAGGCAGAGGAACCAGAGATCAAATTGCCAACATCTGCTGGATCATCAAAAAAGCAAGAGAGTTCCAGAAAAACATCTATGTTGGCTTTATTGACTATGCCAAAGCCTTTGATTATGTGGATCACAATAAACTGTGGAAAATTCTGAAAGAGATGGGAATACCAGACCACCTGACTTGCTTCTTGAGAAACCTATATGCAGGTCAGGAAGCAACAGTTAGAACTGGACATGGAACAACACACTGGTTCCAAATAGGAAAAGGAGTACGTCAAGTCTGTATATTGTCACCCTGCTTATTTAACTTCTATGCAGAGTACATCATGAGAAATGCTGGGCTGGAAGAAACACAAGCTGGAATCAAGATTGCCAGGAGAAATATCAATAACCTCAGATATGCAGATGACACCACCCTTATGGCAGAAAGTGAAGAGGAACTAAAAAGCCTCTTGATGAAAATGAAAGAGGAGAGTGAAAAAGTTGGCTTAAAGCTCAACATTCAGGAAACTAAGATCATGGCATCTGGTCCCATCACTTCATGGCAAATAGATGGGGAAACAGTGTCAGACTTTATTTTGGGAGGCTCCAAAATCACTGCAGATGGTGACTGCAGCCATGAAATTAAAAGACGCTTACTCCTTGGAAGGAAAGTTATGACCAACCTAGATAGTATATTCAAAAGCAGAGACATTACCTTGCCAACAAAGGTCCATCTAGTCAAGGCTATGGTTTTCCCAGTGGTCATGTATGGATGTGAGAGTTGGACTGTGAAGGAAGCTGAGCACTGAAGAATTGATGCTTTTGAACTGTGGTGTTGGAGAAGACTCTTGAGAGTCCCTTGGACTGCAAGGAGATCCAACCAGTCCATCCTAAAGGAGATCTGTCCTGGGTGTTCTTTGGAAGGACTGATGCTAAAGCTGAAACTCCAATTCTTTGGCCACCTCATGAGAAGAGTTGACTCTTTGGAAAAGACCCTGATGCTGGGAGGGATTGGGGGCAGGAGGAGAAGGGGACAACAGAGGATGAGATGGCTGGATGGCATCACCAACTCGATGGACATGAGTTTGGGTAAACTCTGGGAGTTCGTGATGGACAGGGAGGCCTGGCATGCTGTGATTCATGGGTCTCAAAGAGTCAGACACGACTGAGCGACTGAACTGACTGAATGCATATATAGGGAATCTAGAAAAATGGTGCCGAATAATTTATTTACAGGGCAGCAATGGAGAAACAGACATTGTAAATAGTCATATGGACATGGGGAGAGGGGAGGAGAGGGAGAGATGTATGAAAGAGTAACATGGAAGGTTACATTACCAGATGCAAAATAGATAGCCAACAGGAATTTTCTGTATGTCTCAGGAAACTCAAACAGGGGCTCTGTATCAACCTAGAGGGGTAGGATGGGGTGGGAGATGGGAGGGAGCTTCAAAAGGGAGGGGATATACTTATACCTATGGCTGATCCATGTTGAGGTTTGACAGAAAATAAAATTCAGTAAAGCAATTATCTTTCAATTAAAAATAAATAAAAAATTTTAAAAAGAAACGAAAAAAAGGATGAGAAGGGGACAACAGAGGATGAGATGGCTGGATGGCATCACCGACTTGAAGGACATGAGTCTGAGTGAACTCTGGGAGTTGGTGATGGACAGGGAGGCCTGGGGTGCTGTGATTCATGGGGTCGCAAAGAGTTAGACACGACTGAGTGACTGAATGGACTGAACCACCACTGAAGTAAAGATAAAGAACCAGGGGACTTCCCTAGTGGTCCAGTGGCTAAGACTTTTCGTTCCCAAAGCAGGGGGCCCAGGTGCAATCCCTGGTCAGGGAACTGGATCCCACATGCTGGAACTAAGAGTTTGCATGCTGCCACCTAAGATCATACATGCAGCAGTGAAGACTGAAGATGCCAAGTGCCACAAATAAGATCCAGTGAGCCAAAAAAAAAGTTACATTAAAAAATTTTTTTTTCTTAAGATTAAGAACCACTACATCACTGTGAAGATCTGCCATTATTCCTTTTGTTGTTTAGTCACAAAGTTATGTCTGACTCTTGTGACTCCATGGACTCTAGCCAGTCTCCTCTGTCCATGGGATTTCCCAGGCAAAAATACTGGAATGGGTTACCACATCCTTCTCCAGGGAATCTTCCCAACCCAGAGATTGAACCCACGTCTCCTGCATTGGCAGGTTGATTGTTTACCATTGACCCAGCCGCAAAGCCCCCCATTATCCCTACTACCTGATGACTGCTGATCTGCTTTCCACCTTTCTAATTTTATTATTTCAAGAATGTACCATGTGGTAGTTGCTCAGTCATGTCCAACTCTTTGCGACTCCATAGACTGGCCTACCAGGCTCCTCTGTCCATAGGACTTCCTAGGCAAGAATACTGGAGTGGGTTGCTACTTCCTTCTCCAGGGGATCTACCTAACCCAGGAATAGAACCTAGGTTTCCCACATTGCAGGCAGATTCTTTATCGTCTGAGCCCCCAGGGAAGCCCAGATGGAATCATACAGCATATAACCTCTTGATACTGCTTTTTTCACTCAGCATAATGCCCCCAGGATCCATCCAAACTGTTGTTTGGTCCAATAGTTGGTTCCTTTTTATTACTTAATAGTTTTCCATGGTATAAATGTATCACAGATTGTCCAACAATTTACCTATTGAGGAGCATTTTGACTGTTTCCAGTTTGGGGCTATTACAAATAAAACTGCTGAAAACAATTGTGTATAGGTTTCTGTGTGGACAAAAGTTTACATTTCTCTAAGTTAAAACCTCAGGAGTGCATACCTGGGTCATATGTTAAGAATATATTTCATTTTAAAATCACTGCCTAACTATTTTCTAAAGTAGATGTACCGTTTAATGTAAAACTAACTTTGTATTAATTTTCCCACCAGTATGAGACATCTACTTTCTCCATGTCCCCACCAGCACCTGGTATTACACAATTTTGTTTTGTGGCTATTCTAATAGATTGTAGCTCTTCTAATAGATTTGTATTGTAGCTATTCTGATTTGTAATGAGAGTGTAGTGATATCTCATGTTACTTTGCATTTCCTTAATGGATAGTGATATTGAATATCTTTTCAAGTATTTAATGCCTATATATACTCTTCAGTGTAAATGTCTCTTCGTGTCTTTTGACTGTTTTCTAATTGAATTTTATTTACTATTGAGTTTTGAGAGTCCTTTGCCAGATACATGGTTTGCAAATATCTTCTCCCAGTCTGTAGCCTCTCTTTTGATTCTCTTAACAGGGTCTTTGCAGAGCAATAGTTTTTAATTTTGATAAAATCCTGCTTAGCAATTTAAAAGACTGAAAGATTTTCTGAGAACTGTTGGTTTTTTTTCTTAAGCCCCTCAGGCTGAAGATTTTTTCTAATGTTATCTTTCAAAAGATATAGAATTTTGCATTTCAACCCATGATCCATCTTGAGTTACTTTTTGCATAAGATACGAAATTTCAGTTCAGTTCAGTCGCTCAGTAGCGTCCCACTCTTTGCAACCCCATGAACCGCAGCACACCAGGCCTCCTCGTCCGTCAACAACTCCCAGAGTTTACCTAAACTCATGTCCATTGAGTCAGTGATGCCATCCAACCATCTCATCCTCTGTTGTCCCCTTCTCCTCCTGCCTTCAATCTTTCCCAGAATAGGGGCTTTTCAAATGAGTCAGCTCTTTGCATCAGGTGGCCAAAATATTGGCGTTTCAGCCTCAACATCAGTCCTTCCAATGAACAACCAGGACTGATCTCCTTTAGGATGGACTGGTTGGATCTCCTTGCAGTCCAGAGGGTTCTCAAGAGTCTTCTCCAACACCACAGTTCAAAAGCATCAATTCTTCAGTGCTCAGCTTTCTTTATAGTCCAACTCTCACATCCATACATGACCACTGGAAAAACCATAGCCTTAACTAGATGGACCTTTGTTGGCAAAGTAACGTCTCTGCTTTTTAATATGCTATCTAGTTTGGTCGTAACTTTTCTTCTAAAGAGTAAGAGTCTTTTAATTTCATGGCTGCAATAACCATCTGCAATGATTTTGGAGCCCCCCAAAATAAAGTCAGCCACTGTTTCCACTGTTTCCCCATCTATTTCCCATGAAGTGATGGGAACGGATGCCATGATTTCATTTTCTGAATGTTGAGCTTTAAGCCAAATTTTTCACTCTCCTCTTTCACTTTCATCAAGAGGCTCTTTAGTTCTTCTTCGCCTTCTGCCATAAGGGTGGTGTCATCTGCATATCTGAAGTTATTGATATTTCTCCTGGCAATCTTGATTCCAGCTTGTGCCTTATCCAGCCCAGCATTTCATATGCTGCATATAAGTTAAATAAGCAGGGTGACACTATACAGCCTTGACGTACTCCTTTTCCTATTTGGAACCAGTCTGTTGTTCCATGTCCAGTTCTAACTGTTGCTTCCTAACCTGCATACAGGTTTCTCAAGAGGCAGGTCAGGTGGTCTGGTAATCCCATCTCTTTCAGAATTTTCCACAGTTCACTGTGATCCACACAGTCAAAGGCTTTGGCATAGTCAATAAAGCAGAAATAGATGTTTTTCTGGAACTCTCTTGTTTTTTCAGTGATCCAGTGGATGTTGGCAATTTAGGTGAATGTTTTGCTTTTTTTTTTTTGCAAATGGATGTCCAATTGTTCCTGCATCATTTGTTGAAAGGACTTTTCTCCATTGATTTGCTTTTACGCCCATGTCAAAAATCAGTCAGCTGTATGTACTTCTATAGATTCTCTGTTTCACTGATGTATGTGTCTACCCTTTCACAGTACCATACAGAATCGATTCTTGAAACTACATTAAGTTTTGAACTCAGGCACTGATTCCTCCCACTTCATTTTTTTTCAAAATTGTTCTTAGATACTCTAGGTCCTTTGCCTTTCCATATAAATTTTACAATAATGTGCATATCTACAAAATGTTTTGCTGAGAGTACAATATGAATTGCATTAAAACTGTCTATCAGTGTGGGGTAAATCATCTCTTTTACTAGAATGAGCCTTACAACCCATAAACTTGGAATACTGCCCCATTTATTTAGATCTTTGTTTCTTGTGACAGTGCTGAGCAGTTTTTAGCATACATGCCCTACATTTTGTTGTATTTGCACCTAGCAATTGTAAACGGCTTGTTGTAGTTCAGTCGCTAAGTCGTGTCTGACTCTTTGCATCTCCATGTAAATGACACTGTATTTTAAAGTTTGGTGTCCACTTGTACATTGCTTGCTTGCTAAGTCGTGTCAGTCATGTCCGACTCTGTACCCCATAGACGGCAGCCCAACAGGCTCCTCTGTCCCTGGGATCCTCCAGGCAAGAATACTGGAGTGGGTTGCCATTTTCTTCTCCAATGCATGAAAGTGAAAAATGAAAGTGAAGTCGCTCAGTCCTGTGCGACTCTTAGCAACCCCATGGACTGTAACCTAAAGGCTCCGTCCATGGAATTCTCCAGGCAAGAGTACTGGGGTGGGTTGCCATTGCCTTCTCCATTTGTACATTGCTAGTATACAGAAATATACAGAATATATAGTTTCTATATACTGATTTAAAAATTGCTTATGATTTTATGTTGATCCTCTGACCTTGCTGAATCACTAGCTCTCATTGTAGATTCCTTGCTGAGTCTCTAGCTCTCATAGTTTGTTTGTAGTTTTTCTATTTAGATTAATATCCTGTAATATGCAAATAGGGATACTTTGATTTCTTCCTTCCCAATCTTTTTTAAATCTATTGCACTAGAAGAACTTCCAGTACTACACTGAATAGTATTGGATAGTGGACATCATTGTCCTGTTCCCAGTGTTGGGGGGAAAGTATTCAATATTTCACCATGATTTCAGATGTAGGTTTTTTGTAGATATTCTTTATCAGTTTGAAGAAGTTATCCTCTATTTCTTTTCTTTTGAGAGTTTTCACCAGAAATAGGTGTTGAATTCTGTCAAAAGCTTTTTCTACATCCATTGATATGTTCATGTTATTTTTCTAAGTTAGCCTGTTAATATGGTGAATTACAGTTTAACTTTCAAATATTGTATCAGTTTTTCATCCCTAAAACAAATTCCACTTGTTCTTGGTATATAATGTTATCACATATTGCTGAATTCTGTTTGCTAACATTTCAAAAGAACTTTTACATCTACATCCATAAGGAATTTTGGTCTACAGTTTTCTTGTTTTTTGTTTTAAAAATTATTATTTTTTTTTGGTATTCGCTTCATTTGGTTTTGGTACCAGAGTAATAACTAACAACTAGCTTCCAAGAATGAGATGGGAAAGGTTCCCTTCTCTTCTATTTTCTAGAAGAGGTTTTGTAAAGTTGGTCCTAATTCTTATTTAAACATTTAGTAGAACTCTCCGTTGGAAACATCTGAGCCTGAAGACTTCATTTTGGCTGCTTTGGGTCTTTGTTGCCACAGGATTCTCCATTATGGTGCACAGGCTTCTCTTGTTGCGGAGCATGGGCTCTCTAGTTGCCCCACGGCACGTGGGGCATGCCATGTGGGATCTTAGTTCCTTGCCCAGGGACTGAACCCTGGTCCCCTGCATTGGAAGGTGGATTCTTAACCACTGTACCACCAGGGAAGTCCTGGAGATTTATTTTTCAGGTTTTAAAATTTAATTTCCTTAATAGTTATAGAGTTGTTCAATATCTGCTTCATTTTGGGTGTTTTAATAGTTTGCGTCTTCCAAGAAATTGTTCCATTTCAGTTGTTGATTTTATGTGTAGTTTTTCATAATATTGCTTGATTATCCTTTTGATGTCTGTTAACAGGACCTGCTTTCTTCCTGATAGTAATTTGCCTTTTTTTTTTTTTTTTTGCCAATCTTGCTAGAGGTCTGTCAGTATTATTGATCTTAAAAATAGCCAGCTTTTTATTTCATTGACTTTTCTCTAGTCTTTTTGTTTCCAAATCTACTCATTTATAATCTTAATTTTTCCTTCTTTCTGCTTCCTTTAGGTTTATTTTGATCTTCCTTTCTAATTTCTTGAGATGCAAACTTAGGTTATTGGTTTGAGATATTTCCTCTTTTCTAACATATGCATCTGGGTGCTATAAATCTCCTTCTTAGCCCTGCTTTCGTTGTATACCACAAATTTTGGAATGTCACCTACATCCTGTTGGTTGATGGTCTTGGTCTATCACTTTTTGAGAGGATATTGTAGTCTTCAACTATGGTTGTGTATCTTTCTTCTTTCAGTTCTAGCGGTTTTTGCTTCACATATTTTATAGCTTTGTTTTTTGTTTTGGGGGGAGTTTTGGAGACATACACCTTTAAACTGCTGTTTTCTTGGTGAACTGACACTTTGATCATTATGCGATGTCCCTGTATCTGCTAACTTTTGCTCTAACGTCTACCTTATTTGATATTAATAGCTGTACTTGTCTTGAATTTTTTTTGCATGCCATGTCTTTTTCCTTTCTTTTACTCTCAGTCTACCTTTATCACTGTACTTGAGTTTCTTGTCAATAGCATGTTCACGCTATGAATCTTTTAACTGATACATTTAGACAAGTTAATTTTAATGTAATTACTGATGTTAAGGCTTAAATGTGCTATTTTTTTCTACTGGTTCTGATTTTTTTGTTTCCTTTTCCCTGACATTATGTGGGTTACTTAAACATTTTTTACAATTTCATTTTTACTTGCTTATAGTATTTTGAGTGTATTTCCTTGTGTAGCACTTTAAGTGTTTACTCAACCTTTTATGTGTACAACTTATCAAAGTCTGGACTTCCCTGGTGATCCAGTGTTAAAAACCCACAAGCCAATGCAGGGACATGGGTTTGATTCTCAGTCCAGGAAGATTCCACATGCTGTTGGGCAACTGAGCCTGTGAACCGCCAGTACTGACCCCACAAGCCTAGAGCCTATGTACGCAACAGGAGAAGACACTGCAACAAGAAACCTGTGCACCACTACAAAGAGCAGCCCCTGCCACCAGAACTAGAGAAAGCCCACACAAAGCATCAAAGGCCCAGCATAGCCAAAAAAACCCCCAAACAAAAAACGTACCAAAATCTATTGGTGCCATTTTACCAATTTGAGTATAGAAACATCTCCATTTACATGCTTTTCCCTCTCCCAAATACTCTCCCTACATACACTGAGAACCACATTAGGCAGTATTATAATTTTTGCCTTAAGCATCAGACATAATTTAGAAGACTCAATAGGATAAGGAAATTCTATTACATTTGCCTGCATTTTTGCTATTACCAAGTTTTTTTCCTTCCTGATGTAACATTTCCTCTTATCATTTTCTCTTCAGAGAACTCCATTTTAGCTATTCCTTCAGTGTAGGTTCACTGGCAACAAATTCTTAGTTTTCCTTTATCCTTGTTTCCCCCTTCACATCTAGGAGTATTATTTCTGCAGGATATAAAACTCTGGGTTGTCAGTACTTTCCTTTCAGCACTTGAAAAATATCAGGTCCTTCTAGTCTCCATGGTTTCTGAAAAGAAATGTGCTGTTTGAATTGTTTTTCCTCAGTAGGTAATGGACCATCTTTCTAATTGTCTTTAATTTTCAGAAGTTTGCTTTCAATGTCTTGGTGTGGATTTCATTGGGTTTAATTATGGTTTGCTCAGCTTAAATCTCTAGGTTTACAAGTTAGTTTTTTCCCCAAATTTGGGGAATTTACAACCATTTTTTCAGCTCCACCCTCTTTTTCCTTTTCTTCTGGGACTCTGATGATGTTAAGATTTTTTAGTCCCACGTGTTTCTGAGGTCATGCTCATTTTTTTTATCAGTCTATTTTCTGTTTAGATTGGGTAATTTTTATTTTATCTCTAAGTTCTCTGATTCTATCCTCTGTTCTATTCTGCTGTTGAGCCCATTCACTTTTTAAATTTGTTCATTCTAAAACTTTTGTTTTATATCTTCTGTTTCTTTGCTGAGACCATTTTCCCATTTGTTCCATGTTTCTAATTGCTTGCTAAAGCATCTGCTGACAACTGCTTTAAAATCCTTGTCAGATAATTATGTGTCATCTGTATTGTCTTTTCTCACATGGTTTGAGATCTTCCTGGTTCTTGGCATATATCGCCAAGTGGTTATTGACTGAAACCTGGACGTTTTTGGTGTTGTAAGACTCTTACTAAATTTTACTTAAATCTTTTAACAGGTCCCCTCTGCCACAGCATTGCCTCATTACTGCCAGGTAGAAGGTTCCTGTTGACACCTGAGGACAGGAAGGGCTGGGAGTTCAGGCTTCACAGTAGACCTCCTCTGACACCACAGGGTGAGAAGCACCTGTTACTGAGGATGAAGTCTAGGCTCTTTGTGCAGTCTCCACTGACACTGTTGTGCAGGCCGTCTCTTTGCCACTATGCAGTGGTAAAAACCCTGATTCTCCTTTGAGTACCCCGTTTCCATCCCAGAAAGCAAGGAGGTTGGAGTCCAGGTTCCTCACTAGACTTTCTCTGATACCATCCCGGCAGAGGGTTGAAGTACTAAGTTTAAGCCTCCTGGGGTGGAATCTAGGCCATCCCTTTGGCCTTAACTGGTGAGGGTGAGGATATGATTGCAGTCTTTCATGAGATATTTGATTAGAATAGAGAAGTTACTGTCTAAAGGATTCCTGACTTGTTAAGCTGCCCTTTTCCTGGTCCTTTGGGTGAAGAGAGCAGGGTTTTACTGGGTTTTGGTGTTTTTTAAATTTCATTTTTGCCTACATCTTCTGGTGTTTCCTGGTAGCCGACTTCACCAAAACTGTCTGAGATAGATAAGGAAAATAAGAAAACCTAGAGAATTCACGTTTTTCCTTGAGTCCTGAAGTCCATTGCTAAATCTGTCTTCTCTCCATCTGTCTTATGCTTGTTTTGCATATAATTGTTCATATAATGGAGAAGGCAATGGCACCCTACTTCAGTACTCTTGCCTGAAAAATCCCATGGATGGAGGAGCCTGGTAGGCTGCAGTCCAGGGGGTCGCTAAGAGTCGGACACGACTGAGCGACTTTACTTTCACTTTTCACTTTCATGCACTGGAGAAGGAAATGGCAACTCACTCCAGTGTTCTTGCCTGGAGAATCCCAGAGACGGGGGAGCCTGGTGGGCTGCTGTTTATGGGGTCACACAGAGTCGGACACGACTGAAGTGACTTAGTAGTAGTAGTAGTAATGTCAGAGGTTTTAGTTGTATTGGGAAGTATGTATATTCCATGGTTCCTAAGTTCAATTTTTCATTACATACATTTTAGTCAAAAAAAGAAGAGTAAGATCCAAAATCCTATTAAAAAATAAAACATACTATTTGCTTAGAAAAAAATACCAAATTATATTAATATTTGGGTAGTAAACTTATGGATAACATTTCTTTTGCTTACTTCTATTTTCCATGTTTAAAATAATGTACATGTGTCACTTTGAAAATTGCCGGGGTCCAGCCCCATGGATCCAGGGAATTCGAAGGGGAGACGGCATCGGCGATCAGGAAACAATTGCTTAATTAAACGTTAATTAAGGATATAAAGAGTGGTTAAATAAGGATAGCTCAGTGAGGAAATTCAGTGGAGAAAAGAGGCTGAATAATTCAGTCAGAAGGTGAGAGAAAGAACGACGTGGGGAGGCGAAGTTTCAGTGAACAAGGCCCGCACTTTATTTTCCAAAGTAGTTTTTATAGCTTAAGTTTATGCATGGGGGAAGGGGTAGAGTCATGCAGTAAGCCAGGCTTTCTTCCTGCAAACTTATCATATGCAAAAGTTTAGGTGATTTGCATCATCTTCTGGCCCGGAGGCCTGTTAACATTTTAAGACCTTTTCTTCAGAAAACTTATTTTTCTCTAAAGGTGATTATTCTAAAGTCAGGCACCACCCTCCAGAAGCATTAGATAAAGTTGCATTCCTATAGGGCAAAGGTGTGGTGGGCTTTAACAAGAAAAGAATTAACTCAAGGGTCCAAGGTTACAAACATTGAGGCTACTACTTACATTTCTATACACCCATTATATTAATCAATACACTGCCAAGGACACAGTAGGTAAGGGATATGGAGACTTAGCAGCAAACATTGGCCCAATAAGTGAAAAACCCTTCACCAATACAGTTTCTAATCAATCTTTTAACTACTCAAAGGAATCTGTGTTTAGACAGTTTAATCACATGTGGCCGGAAAAACCTATTCAGGCAGGCTAGAGGACTTCCAAAGGAGCTTGTAGGTTGAAACACTATCACACCCAGGAACTTTAACTGGAGCTATAAGTTAACTCTTTTTTCAGAGAGGTAGTGGGGGACAGCCCCCCATAAAATCAGAGGTGTAGGTGAGAACACAAAGCAGAAAGTAGGCAGACTCTGGTTTTGGGGTAGATGCTCAAGAATTTCCAGGGGAACTCCTGAGGCTCGATCCTGCCTTTGCGTATGCCAAGCCTCCTTCCTCCTGACTTTTGCCATGGGCGGAGATCGCTCCCAGCAGAAAGTGATAGTCATTTTCCTAAGTTGATTTCTACTACTCTGTTCATGACACACCCCAGGTTATGTTCACTTTTGCAAGAGTATGGATTCCACCCAACTAACATGAAATAGCATTTGAATCTTCATTTGGTGTGCTTTTAAAAACTCCCAATAAGCTGATACTTTACAGATTCGTGTCCTGGCCATTACTTTCTAGGAATGGATCCTCTGTACTCTTTCTGTCCAAGAGGCAGAGGGGAGAAAAGTTGGTACCCTGGGCAAAAGTGTAGGCCCTCTGTGATTGCTTTGATGTTCAGTCACAAAGTCGTGTCCCAACTCTTTGTGACCCCATGGACTGCAGCATGCCAGGCTTTTCTGTCCTCCACTATCTCCCGGAGTTCTCTTAAATTCAAGTCAGTGAGTTGGTGATTTTACCTAACCATTTCAACTTCTGCTGCCCTGTTCTCCTTTTGTCTTCAATCTCTTCCAGCATCAGGGTCTTTTCCAGTGAACCGGCTGTTACCATCATGTGACATCAATCTGTCAATTATCAGCTTCAGTTCTTCCAATATTCAGGGTTATTTCTTTTAAAATTCACTGGTTTGATCTCCACATAGTCCCATAGATTCTCTCAAGAGTCTTCTCCAGCAGCAGAATTCAAAGGCATCAGTTCTCCAGCACTCAGTAGTCTTTATGGCCCAACTCTCATATGCACATGACTACTGGAAAAAACATTAGTTTGGACTACCTGGACCTTGGTCAGCAAAAAATATTGTCTCTGCTTAATATGCTGTGATTTGGACCGTACTTCAGAACACTGAAGGAGGTGAGATGGGAGCAGGTCTGGTGAAAGGAAGGAAAAATCTTTGTTGAGGTGTGTTAAATGTGAGATGCCCCATTATATCTCCAAGTGGAGATGCAAACTGACGACTGGATATATGAATCTGGGGCTTAGAGAGGTCTGGGCTACAGAAAAATACATTTGAAATCATGGAACTTTTACTAAGGTTTAGTTTCTTTCCCATGAAATTATGTAATTTGGTTCTGCAAGTAAGTTTCAGAAGTTCATTCATCCTGTATGTATTTGTTTTCTGAGAAAAAAAAAGCAGAGGTATGATTGGATCAATTTAGTAGAGGACTAGACAAATTATTTCCATTCATTGCCAAGTCGTATCCAACTCTTTTGCAACCCCATGAACTGTTGATGGGACTTCTCAGGCAAGAATACTGGAGTCAGTTGCCATTTCCTTCTCTAGATCTTCTCAACCCAAGGGTCAAACCTGCATCTCCTGCATTGTCAGGCAGATTCCCTACCACTGAGCCACCAGTGGATTATTATTCCTATACTAACATTACTTTCTTCATTATTTAAAAACTCATTTTACCCTGTCATTTTCCTTAAAAATCATCAATAAACTTTTATCTCCTACAAGGATGCAAGGCCTCTGACATCCTTAAATCCTTTTCCATTGTTGGGATGGCTCCATGATCCTCTCTGAACATACTACTACTTTGGCCTCTGAGTTTACAAAGGCTGTGCCCCAAACTGACCACCACCCCATTCCACAAGGGCTTGAGAGCCTCATGTAAACTTTGTTCCAATCCATGAGTTCTCCTCCAATACCTACTTGTGCATCTTAATCATATGCTTACTTTTAAAACATTTCAAATCCATTTCTCAATATATACCCACTAAGAGATTATTTCAATAAGTTTCCACTCATGAACACCACGATACGTTACTTCTAGTATGTATACTCTCTTTCTACCCCAAAAATACATGATCCAAACCTAAAACAGTGTAAATCACTTGTATTCAAATCTAAATGAATAGAACTCCACTGTCAACCTAGAGTACCAAGCCAGTAATAATGTATGTGTGTGTGCAGGGTCGGGGGAGGAATGCCGTCAGGGTGTGGAGAGTCAAGGAACAAAGCATAATGATGGTCCCTCAAGACTCATGAGCACTGGCCCCACAGGTCATGCAAGTCCTACCCAAGGCAGTACCTGATTCAGCCGCCCACTGCAGGATATAGGTGTACTGCCCTAGAAAGGGACAGGCCTGGGAGAAATCTACCTTATCTGCCACTCATTCCCATGACTGTCCTCATTCAGCACGAAGGAGAAAATTAGTTATGGTAACCCATAAACTAAGTGACCCCAAGAAACTGGGGGTGGAGTGAGAACTCCATGTTTAAACATGCCAACACACATGCACATGCATGCACACACACTCAGACAAAATGGCTGCACAGCATACAAAAACATATGTATACTGTGAAACAATCTGAGTTAGGAAACTAGGATTGTAGTCTCCACCATTTATTCATCTAGTTCATATCTAAATATAGAACACTATGGTAGTGCTAGAAACGCAAAGAAGTCCTTGCCCTTAAGGGGCTTACAATCTTATAAGGGAAATAGAACAGGCACATAAAAAGTGGGTACAAGAAAGCATATGCTAACAAATGCCACAAAAATTCAGAGGGCAGGATAGTCCAAGAACACAGGGCTGGGAGTCACAAAGCCCAGTTGTAGTCCCAACCCAGTAAGTCAGTTAACTTGTCTGGGTTTACTACCCCAGCTGCAAAATTGTGAGATTTAGAGGCTGTATGTACTTGTTTGCATCATGATTCTGATCAAAAGCAGAGGAATGGTTTTTGAGCTGGTGGCACCTGAGCTGAACGCAGAAGGAAGTCAAGGAAAGCGGTGCTGAGGTAGGCTTAAGTATGGGCTTCGGAGGGGAGAAGAAAGACAAATGTCACAAGGAGCAATGGGAGTGAGGTAAACAGGTGGCGGTGGCAGCCCTCAGGCACCACTGACACAGGAATGAACTGTGTTCCTCATACTTACATTCAGTTACAGTACATAATTCCAGATAATGGAAAAAAATCAGAGAATAATGGCAGCATTTTATCAAACATTTCACTCGATTTCCAAAAAATATAAAATAATTTAACATTATACTTCTACATTTAAAGTTGACATTAATAAACTATTCCAACTGCCAAAATGTAAACCAACTCAAAGTTTACATCTTAGTAAATTAAATCTAACTCAAAAGTACATTTGATACAAATTATATTATCCTCAAAATTCCAACGCTTCTTTTCTACTATGTCCCCATGCACTATGGAAATAAAAATTTGTAAAACAATGTCCCTACCCTTGAAGAGCCTGCAACGTGGTGAGATGAACATTAACTGTGTCTACCAAGAATGTACCATTTTGCATGACATGATCAAGGAATGAACATTTGGCCATGGAGTTAAAAAAAGGTGGATTCATCCCTTTCTAAGTTTTGGCAAGGATGCAGCAGAGAGGTTGATGAAGGGCTAAAGGAGAAATGAGTGTGAGCAAGGAGAAAGTATCAGGGGCAGAAAAGGCTTCCAGGCAAGGCACATGGCTACAGACAGGGAGCAATGTGGGAATACGACATGGCGAGGGCCTAATACAGGCACAGTATAGCTAGTGCAGAGTGTATGGGGCAACAGCTAGTGATATGGAAGTTCTATAAAAAGGGAAGCTACTGCTAGCTATGAGTTAATCAGAAAATCCCATGGATGGAGGAGCCTAGTAGGCTGCAGTCCATGGGGTCGCTAAGAGTCAGACACGACTGAGCGACTTCACTTTCACTTTTCACTTTCATGCACTGGAGAGGAAATGGCAACCCACTCCAGTGTTCTTGCCTGGAGAACCCAGGGACAGGGGAGCCTGGTGGGCTGCCGTCTATGAGGTCGCACAGAGTCGGACACGACTGAAGTGACTTAGCAGCAGCAGCAGCAACCCTGGTGTTTGTAAGGTCAGCAAGAGACAGGAGAAAGTGAGCAGTGAGGTTCTGTCCTTGTCATAAGCAGTGGCTGTAAGCTCTACTCAGCAAATTATACTGTTGAGGAAACTGACCCCTACATCACTTCCTTTCCTGTTCCTCTTCTTTCCATTCATGATCTGCAAGTCTTCAAAATGGAGCTGGAACTAAAAAGGCACAGGGGAGGAGCAAACAAACAGGACTAGAAACACACATATGGCTAATAGAGTTATCATAAAGTAATGGTAACTGTGTTATACCAGGTCTGTAGATCAAAAAAAGTAATTCTTTTTCAGAAGTTTTCTAAAAGTCCCTAGTTCATACCAAGTTAATTTCCACACACAGTGTTGCAAAATCCTTTCAACATGAGAAAAGTATATAAAATCCCTGCAGAAAACTCCATTTCCTAAACTATTTTCCATTAAATATCAGTGTTACAAACAGAGTACCAGAGGATTTTAAAGCCTATCTTCAACACAATTAAGATCTGGCCAAAACTGCATTACTCAGCTTAAAAAAGTAAAGATACAACATACAACTGAACTTTTAGGTTCTCAGCTACTACCAAATCATATCAGTAATGAATAAACTGCCTACATGAAGTAAAAGCTGTATACAAATAAGCCATCCTTTCAGGGTGGACACTAAATTCCAATATCTCATAATAATAATAAGGGACCAATTTTACAAAAGTAACATCTTGAAATTTCATTTTATAATGAAGATAATAAATCTGTGTTTATTTAACATTCACTCGTAAGTTAGTTATGCCAAAACAATCTGCTTCTAATAAAAGAAACCCTTGTATAATCCTAATAATACACATACACATATAGTAGCATCTTCTACATTTCTAAATAAATTACATGCATGACATTCATTAAATAAAGAATACCAATGAGAATTCAGGACATTTATTTTTTGCACAGGGTTTTATCTACTGTAAACACGCACATACATAAAACAAATCCACAAAGCAATGGTGTGTAATAGGTAGAGAGAGACACACTTAAGCATATTTAACATGCCTACAGACAACTTTTTTTTCCTTTTTTTTTTTTGTTAGGCAACAAAATATTTTTTCAGTCCTTGACACCTTCTCACACTCACCTAGCACCACAGATGCAAGGACTTACAGTAAACGTGTACAGTCTCATGCTTAAAACAGAAAGCATGCATTCAATAGAATTTATACA
This sequence comes from Bos indicus, assembly GCF_029378745.1. Taxonomy (NCBI): domain Eukaryota; kingdom Metazoa; phylum Chordata; class Mammalia; order Artiodactyla; family Bovidae; genus Bos; species Bos indicus. The sequence goes on from NC_091772.1 coordinate 47,751,996, forward strand.
CTATCATCTATTGTATGAAGTCTGCAATCCATACTTGTAATATTTTATACATTAAGTTACCCTGCAGCTTTTTGGAATTTTAATATTTATGCAAAATAACTTCTGAAATATATACGAAACAAGTTTTCAAGGATCACCTTTAGGCTATTTACACAGGTATCGGTTTGGTTAAATGGGAAAATGGCAGCAGCCTCAAGGTTCATACTGAATGAAAATGGTGTGCATGTCAATTCATGTGAAAAATACATATACACACAGATGGCACAAAGGTTTGTGCAGTTGGAATCACCAGTGCAAATACATGCATTTGAGGTACTTATTTTTCCCATGGTCAGGTATAATTATGCATAGCCATGTTCTTCTGAGTGGTAAGTATTTCCGACCTGATCAAATAAAAAGCTGTACTAAGTGTAAATATGAGATATTTATATAGTTAATTCCGAAATTCTATGTTTAACATTATACATTTACACATTTAGTTTAAAATATTTACCAACCAATAAATATTCTCATGTAAAGAGACTGACTGGTAATTATACCTGGCCAAGTGATTTAAATAGCATACTTGAAATTCTAGCAAGAACTGTAATGAAATAGAAAATACTTCATTATTGCTTCATTGGAATGAAAACCTAAAAGGCATAGATAAACAGTGCTTAGTGATGAAAAGTGAATACCCAGAATAGCGGTGCATGCCCCAAATGGTCTCCACCCAGTAAACGCTAAGCACTCTCCACGTTATCAATGCCATTGGCATCCACATGAATGTCAGGCTCCCCACACAAAGATGAGGGAACAAAGCGGCTAACAGTGGGACACAAACAGCTCTTAAGCTCTGGTAATTCTTGCTTCAGGCGTTCCAACTGCTCCACTTGGAATATATTTGGCTGTTCAGGCATCCAATCATATATCCTATGATGAGACAAACACAAAACATAAAATAGGTAATTTTATGGCTTACTTAGGATCTGACAACCTACAGAATGCCTAGAACACCTATACTACAAAGTCTTAATTTTTTCTTAAAAGATATAAGCATCAGTTCTATTTAAAACCATTTTTTTTCTTCCAGTCTACTCACTGCCTTTTTGCGACCCTGAAGCAAAAGAGCTGATTATAAATTGAATCAGAAAATGAAATCTGTAGCTTACTCATGATTCTTCAAGTATCTTTTCTTCAGGTTAATCAATCAGCAATGCCTTATCTGACAGATGGGAACTTACTACAAGGTAGAGCTGGAACTCATACCTGGTTCTGACTTCAAAGCACTAAAGATCAAGATGAAAAGGACTGCTCGGGACTTCCCTGGCAGTTCTGTAGTTAAGAACCCACCTTTCCACTGCAGGCTACATGGGTTCCAGCCCTGGTTGGGGAACTAAGATCCCACATGCTACACGATGCAGCCAAAACATTAAGATTAAATTAAAATTTAAAAAAAAAAAAAAAAAAAGAAAGGACTACTCACCAGTGTGAAAATTATGCTAAAAGCTATGTAGCACTAACAGATGTATCTAGAGTTGAGAGCCCCAAGTGACAATGACGGTACTAGCACTGCCCACCAGCACAGCAAGGAAGGCCTTTCACTGTTTTAAAAACCAGACAATTTATGTGAGGCACTAACTGTTTATGACATCAAGCCACTCAGCAGTGCTCAGACTCTTTGCGACACCATGGACTGTAGCCTACCAGGCTCCTCTGTCCATGGGATTTTCCAGGCAAGAATACTGTCCTCCAGGGGATCATCCCAACCCAGGGACCGAACCCAAATCTCCTGTGTCTCTTGCATTGGCAGGTGGATTCTCTACCACTGAGCCACCTGGGAAGCTGCTATGACATCAGAATAGGGAGAATTTTCTTAAACAAGATTTTTCAAGTATTGATTTTATGAAATATTTCACTATTCTAACGCAAAGACAATTAAAGGCATATATAAAATAATGAAGAGTGATCTCTGGATCAAGACTGAATAGAAGCATCTAAGTTCACTCCCTATATCCTGTTAGAAATAAAATAAGGGTATTGAGAGAAAATTCTCTAAATATGAGAAAAACCAAAGAGAGACAGCAACAAAATTTTAGAAGCTGTTAAAACAGATGGATAAGTGATAAAGTACTTCAGTTAGCAGAATAGAAAAGTCCAAACCAAAAGCTAGTAGTTGAAAAAATGAAAAGGGTTGAGTTAAAAGCAGCCCAGACTCCTCTGGAACTGGGTAAGGGGAGGAAGGGGCTCAAAGATGGAGGATGGGCTGAAGGTTGAGCAGTAGCAAGTGGTTCCCTTCCATTTAACTCCCTGCTGTGGAGGCTGCCCCTGCCCTACTTGGTCCAGGTCAAATGAAGGAGAAGACTAGGTGAGAGAGTTTGAGGCACTTTATAAAATAGCCATCAGCATCAGGGAAATTAGAGAGGGTACAAATACAACAAATTCTAAACACAGAGACATGCCCTTCACCCATCTCTCTTTACTCACTTGACTCCAAGAAACTGAGCAGCCAGACTTGTGTCCTCTAAGTACAATATATTACAGAGTCTTCTAGGAGGAATCTGACCAATCAAAAAGCAAAGTTTTTAATCTAATGATAGATGTATGACCAAAGGGGTCACACATATTATTCCACAGTGAGATTTCACAAGCCATATTCATACATTCAGGAGTTTTCAACAAGCTTTTTAGATACCAGTTCCTTAACCAAAGATTTCTAAATATCTGAGGAAATCTTCTAACATGTGAGATAGTGAGCAAAAGAGAAGAAAAAAAAAATTTTGTAACTGATCCTTAATGACTTCAGAGAAATAGAAATTTCATCAAATGAGAACAGAATTTTTTAAATACATACATAAAAAGGAGCATTCAGAGGAAAAAAGACAGTTCTTGAAAATTAAAAGCACAACTGCTGCTGCTGCTGCTAAGTCGCTTCAGTCGTGTCCGATTCTGTGCGACCCCATAGACGGCAGCCCACCAGGCTCCCTCGTCCCTGGGATTCTCCAGGCAAGAACACTGGAGTGGGTTGCCATTTCCTTCTCCAATGCATGAAAGTGAAAAGTGAAAGTGAAGTTGCTCAGTCGTGTCCGACCCTCAGCAACCCCATGGACTGCAGCCTTCCAGGCTCCTCTGTCCATGGGATTTTCCAGGCAAGAGTACTGGAGTGGGGCGCCACTGCCTTTTCCGACAGCAGATACAAAAAACTCAACAGGATAAGCAGACACAAAGGTTGAGGAAATCTTTGAAAGTAGAACAAAAACACAAAGATATAAAATAGGAAAAAAGCTAAGAATTTAAATCTGGTCGAAGAGTATATAATATACAAATGAAAGGATTTCTATAAAGAAAAATAAAAGGGATACCAAGTGTCTAGCACATGGGTAAAACCAGACCCACAAGACCATCTTTATGAAAATTTGGAACACTAGAGACAAAAGCACAGATTCTCCAGAATTCTGGAAAACAAACAAATCACATGTGAGGGAGTAGGAATCAACATGGTTTCATATTTCTTAATAGCACAATGGAATTGTGAAGATAATGGAGAAATGCTTTTAAACGTCTTAAAAAAATGATTTCTAACATGGAATTTTATGCCCAGCCACTTCCAGACATGCAAGACTTCAGGCTTTCCATCCTCCTTTCTCAAGAAGATACTGAACTACGTGTTCGATAAAAATGATTGTAAAGCAAGAGAGAAAAAGATCTGGACTACAGGAAACAGGAGCTGTGACCTAAGAACTGCTGCTCAGCGTGGCAGTTGTACCCAAAGTCAAGCAATGTTACTGAAGAAGACTGAATGGATGGACAGGCTTGCTGTGGGCTAGCACAGTCGGACACGACTGAAGCGACTTAGCAGGAGCAGCAGCAACACTCTAAAAGAGCCCCTGCCTATCCTACCAGCTTTGAAACCTACAGAATGCCCTGAACCATTTAACATTTGTTGATTCAGTTTCCACTCTACTTGACAGGTTTATTTTGGGCTGGCCTACTCCTGAGAACTCTCAGGAGGCTCCAGTGAGCAGAACAAGCACAGAAAAGCCCACTCCATGTGCCCATATTCCTATTATACTTCCAATGCCTAATCCACAGACAAATGCCTTATGCTGAGCTAGAGACCCAGCGGGTCACAAAATTAGTCCAGAAAGTTAAGACTAGCATAGAAAAGGTGCAAGCCAATGGCACAATCATTAAATTTAAAAAAGCACACATACATAAATACTCAGGGACCATAATCTTTTTAACTTATTTAATAGTTTCAGGTACACACTTGTAGATTAAGAATGTAACAAGTAGGGAAAGAGTACAAATAAAGTTTAAAGCCATGAGAAACTAAATGTTATATTGTCTAGCAATAAAAATAAGAATTTAACAAATTTTAAGAGAATAATATGATAATCAGTTATATCTGAGGGAGGGGGTAAGGGAATATAATTAGAGAGGGGCACACAAGTGAGTTCATATCTAATAATAATGTTCTTTAAATGTGGGTTCTGTTACTGAATTCTTTTAAATAATTTGAGCAGGCACAGTACACAAAGAGGAAACATTGCTCAATTTAATGTATGAGGCGAGTATTATCCTCATGTCAAAATTAGACAAAATTAGACAATTAGACAGGTAATTTACCTTTACCCGATAAAGGTAAATTAAAGGCCATCTTAGTCATTACTACAAATGCAGAAATTCCAAATATCAGCAAATTAAGAATAGCAGCTTGTATAAGATAATAAATCACAAAACAATGATTAAATCTAAAATCTGTGTTAATGCCTTTGTAAAAACAGGACTGGTTTTGATAAATTAAAACACATCACAATTCTCCCCCATGTAAAATGAAACAAAGGCTCTGAATCATTTAAATCTTCAATATGTCTAAATTTGATAATGAAAAAATAATAGCAATAAGCACCTTAAATACCATAAGAAACAGTTTTAAAAAAAATTTACACAGGAACTCAGGGACAATTAAAGAGCTAGGAAAGACTGCTAGGTTTTTCTTGGTTGCACCTCATTGCTTGCAGGATCTTAGCTGCCCAACCAGGAACTGAACCTAAGTCACTGACAATGAAAGCACTAACTCCTAAGCACAGAGCGCGAGGGAATTCCCAGGACTGTTGAACTTTGTGAAGTACGTACACACACACACCACACACACAGAAGACACATATATATGTAGTTCATATATATAAATATGGTTGATTATATATATACATGTAATACTTTGACTAAAATTTTTTTAAAAAGAAGAAAAAACTTCCAAGAATAATAAAAATTGACCCTACCCAGTCTCTCACCTCTCACTGGGCCCAAGCAGAAGCCCAGTGCTGGGCCACCTCAACATCCCCCACACACACCCTCAACACAGTCCTGCCCTGGTGCCTGCTCTCACCTCTGCCTAAAATGCAAAATCTGTCAGAGCAAATTTAACCACCACCACCCATGCTCAAATATATCTCTTGCTTCCTCTTTAAAATTATTTTTGTTGACCCTGTGCCAGGAAGCACTCACTTTGTTTTGGCCTTTTATATATATCACACAGTATCTTCCTGTTTTCCTTGCAAGGTCAGTGTTTGCTACAACCAAGTAGGGCCCTTTGGATGAAGGATCTGACTAAAATTTCTATACTCTACAAAAGCTGTACATGGTATAATCTCACAATATACTTTTCTTACCTGAAAATGTTTGCAATCATTCCTTCCTCCTCCTCAAAGAAATATTCCCTCAAAATTTGCTAAATAAAGCACTTTCATCATATTGCAATTTAAAATTTTTAATTTTCCTTTAATTAGATGGAAACATCTAATAAAAAGAATCATGAATTATGCAGCTTAAAGAAATATTAACCAAATACTTTAAAAGGCAGGCATTATCCGGGTTGTAGTTTTAAGACAAGACTAGTTCAGACAAAATAGCAGGGGTGGGGAAAGCTTTATTAAGCAAGCAATATAACTTTATAGAACAAATAGTAATATGAACTAAATCCAAGGACTGTATTTTTTTAAAGCAGGTCTGGTAACAAATTTTATCACTTACTTGATGTTGCTCAAGTATTAGTAAGCCCACTAAACCCCCTCAGCAGAGTAAACCTTCTAACCCCAGATTTCTTTACACTAAGCAACCTTTTCATCTCTCAGAGATCTCAGACTTATGTTTTAAACAACCAGTAAATTTATTTAAAAACAAATTACTTAAGCTATTGTATTGTCCAAAAATCTGGCAATACCAAAGTGAACAAAACAGGCAAAGCCTTGCCCTCATGGAGGGCAAGGACTGACTTAGAGGGATGTACATAGTATGAAAAGCCACAGAACAGGATGAGACCACCAAGAAAGTTGTTGCAGACAGAGAACAGGTTTAGGGCAAACAGCCACCTCCACCTGCAAGATGAGTCAATATATCCAGGTTAGTGAGCAATCATCTGAATTTTTAACAAACTTCCCAAGTGACTGTGGTATACTCCAAAGTTTGAAAAAATTTCACTGACAAATAAATGTTAAGATAATTATACTACTTTTCCTCTTCTAACAATCCATGAAAATTTTTCATAAAAAACAAATACCTATCATAAATTAGACCATTAACTCCAAATTCCTTTAATTTCTTTCTGTTTTCAGGATCGTTGGTATCATCACCCCAGCAGAATATGACCAGTCCCTTAGCTTTTGCTTCTTGAATATAGGACGGATTTCTGAGTAGATCTTCAGTATGTGCATTTATCCCCTAAAAGATGAAAAATAAGTTACTCATGAAAAAGTAACTTATTAACTACAAATTCTAAATGGTCATACTCTATATTAGTATTCTGTAAAGTAGAATGGACAGGGAAGATGATTCATAAAACCCACTCAGAACACTAAACTACAAAACATACTTAACCTAGGCCTGCAAGAAAATTTTTGTCAGTAGTAGTCATTTAACTGCTTTTCAGTCTGTAATTTAATATTTTCATTTTATGTAGAGCTATCTGCTCATTATACATAGGTCAAAACTAACCACTCAGATGTTAAATTAATATATAATTTTACTTACTATTACTCTAAAACATTTTTCAAAAAATAAATATTAAAAATTCAAGCATAGCTTACCAGTAGATTTTCAAATTGTGCAAAGCTCATTGCAATGGGGGTTGTCCGAGATCTGAGGTCCATGAGTTCAGGGTAAATATCAGATTTCCCCTGAGTCAAAAATAATATGGGATATTTGTTCTGCTTTTGCCGAACCCTAAAAAAAGACAATTTAAAAAATATTTTTCACTGGGCAGATAACCATAACATATGGCTTTGAAATTTGAGAAAATACTAAAAATATAAAGAAAAAAAATTAAAGGCATACTCGTTACAGAGGTATAACAAGCATTAACATACATTGCCTTTAAGTTAAAAAAAAGAAAAGAAAAAATTAAATTATTCTATACAAGAGTTAAAATGCCCTCAGAAATGGGCCAAAAGAAAGCCCCTGAGGGATTACAATTCGGTAAGGCAGATTTAATGTCTGTAAAATGAAACACAGGGTGTGAGGTGCTCCAACCCAGTGGTGTACAAGGCATCTCAGTAGAGAATATATAAAATGCAATACAGAAGACAAATCAAGGGTGAAGGCTGACCACTTCCTTACCTCCTACTGCAGTAATCCTACTCTAAATCCTAGCTATAGTCTAAGTATATAGGAGAAAAAAACTACTTACATTGTGCAAATATCTGCATCAAATGAAGAAAATACTATTCTCCTCTTCCCAGAATTTTCTAAAACAGTTTTTAAAATTATATCCAAAAACAGATTCATGTCAAAATATGTTGATAAGTTACCATCCCACATTCCATCCTATGGAAGAATAGGAAAACAAAAGTCATTAAATACCCTAGAATCACAGTACTAAGAAAAATTCTTGAGAACAGTCCAACTAGTATTTTACAGATATGGAAAGCAAAGGCCTTTGTGAATTATTATAATTAGGTACAGATACAAAGTGATTATAACATCAATTGACTTTTGCTTTAATAAAGTTTAACAAAATAAAAGCTAAAATTCTGGAAATCTGAAATCTACTGTGATTTTAAAATATTTTTATATAATCTTCATAAACTGTAAGTGGACAAAAAGACTCCACTTTATTTGTTAACTCACTAGCCAAAAATCCCTGGTAATTAAGAATTACCAGTTAAAAATCTCATTCTTGAGTCTTAAGACATATTGCTGCTGCTGCTGCCAAGTCGCTTCAGTCGTGTCCAACTCTGTGCAACCCCATAGATGGCAGCCCACCAGGTTCCCCCATCCCTGGGATTTTCCAGGCAAGAACACTGGAGTGGGTTGCCATTTCCTTCTCCAGTGCTTTCATGAAAGTGAAAGTGAAGTCCATTACAGTTATTCTAAAAGCTCTGAAAACTTAAAAATCAAGTACTAAGAAAAACATGTTAGCCAGGACCAGCTTATCATAAATAGCGATGTAAAAGACATGCTTTAGGACAGTTTTGATTATTCTGACCAAAACAAATACCAGAATTGCCTGGATTAACTACTTCCAATGTCCCCCACCCCAACCAGCACTCTTAGCATGCAGCCCCATCTGATACATTCAAGAGTTAGTTGTTTTCCTGGAGTAGAACACTACTAGGCTGCACAAAGTCAAGGCTCTTTTTCACCATTTAAGCACAGTAGCAGCTTTTCAATAAATAATTCTTTATTGAACAAAAGAATGACTAAATTTTAGAAATGTGTGCAGAAATTTCTTTTCCTAATTAATTACTACTAGCTATTGCCACTTCACAGAAAACTGCTTAGGCAATTATTTAAGGTATATATTGAGATGGGGGTAAAAAAAAACAAAAACTAATCAGTTACTAAGTTCTGACTGGTTAGATTTCTCACTGTTCCTTTTACAAGTCACAGAAATTGTCCATATTACTGTGTGCATGAGAAGCATGTAAACTGGAATTTCTACTATAATGTAATCATAACTGGGCTTCGTCATAACTGATGGCTCAGTTGGTAAAGAATCCGCCTCCAATGCAGAAGATTGCGGTTTGATTCCCGGGTCGCGAAGATCCGCTGGAGAAGGGATAGGCTACCCACTCCACTATTCTTGGGCTTCCCTGGTAGCTCAGCTTGTAAAGAATCTGCCTGCAATCCGTGAGACCTGGGTTCAGTCCTGGGGTTGGGAAGATCCCCTGGAGATGGGAAAGGCTACCCACTCCGTAACTACTTTTAAGAACTGAAATAAGTGTAAATTCCGCTTTATTTAAAAGGTCTAACAAGCACTGTGCCTGCTGGAAGAAGCCGTAAGATTTCAGTGTCACTTATTCCACTAAACAAAGAGACAAGAACCAATGCATTTAAAGAAACAAGAGGGAGGAAAGAAGAATGGGTCACATGGAGAACAGCTTACCCTTTGTTGGCAGATCCATTTAATTTCTATGTTAAACCCGACATCTTCTGGCAAAGATTCTAAAACCTAGAGGTGCATTTGTTGGTGGTAAATTTTGTTTATTTTTGGTGAGATGAATGGTAGAATAAGAAGGAAAAAAAGAAAAACAAATTTATTACAAAAAGCAACCTGTAAGAAAACATATCACTAGTAAGGATAAAGCGCTTTGTGCCGCTGGTAAAAACCACTATCTTTTCTTATACTCAAACTGACAACCTGGTTAATGATTAAATTGAATAAGAAAGTCAAAACAAATTAAACAGCAAAGACAGTGGTCTTTAGCATGTGATAATTGATTACTACTTAACATTGAGATGATCCTAACCTAAAATTCTTCTCACTATTAGTACTGAACAACTAAAGTGAGCAGATAAGGAGCCTCATGAATTTAAAAAGATGTCTGTCATATTTTCTGAATCGCATCCAGGCATGTCAATCTACTAAGATATACAAAAAAATATAATTTCTAGCTTGTTTTTAAGGTGGTGATACTTAACTTGTACCACAGTGATAACTCCCTGGAAAGATGTTATCTTTAAAGTTAAAGAGGCTCATAAATAAAAAAAGTCTTTATATAAATAAGTGTATCAATTTATCTAAATTATCTAGACACTATGTAGTAATACCACTTGCCCTGGCATTACTAGAAAATACAATCTAAAAAAAAAAGAAAAAATATAATCTAAAATATGAAGCTTGAGACTTCCCTGGTGGTCCATTGGTTAAGAATCCACCTTCCAATGCAGGGGATGTGGGTTCAATTGCTGGTCAGGAAACTAACATCCTACATGCCATGGAGCAACTAGAGAACTACTGAGCCTGCATGCTTCTACAGTTATTACAGCTGCACACCTCAATGAAATGTCCCTGTGGTACAATTTGAGAAAGCCCATGGGATGCAATGAAAACCCAGCACAGCCAAATTTAAAAAAATAAAATAAAATAAAATATGAAGCTTGTTTATTAACGTACAAACAGCTGATTTTTTTATTCAAACACCAATTTGTTTTGTCAAATACTCAAGCATGCTAAAGCAGAAAATGAATTTAGAACAATTTATTTCAAAGTTTAGAAACCACTTAACATGGACAGTATATATGGTATTTAATTTTATAATAGCAAGTAAAAGAATAAAAACAGAATAAGAATATAGCCTGGAATTCTGGTGACCTTGGATATAGCCCCGGTCTATGTTAACCAGCTGCATGAAAAGTACGATACCTAAAACAAGCTGTACTCAATCTCCTGTGAGTTTTTTTTACTTTGTTCTCTGATATGTTTAGCCTTACTTAATATATCTGCCATATTTTTACTGGACTAATGCACAATCAGAAAAGAACCCTTTGATACACATTTTTTAAAAATCTGTTTTTCTGTTCTATGAAATCATGTCCAGAAATCATGAAATTTCTAAGAACCAAATGATTTTAGAATTTTGGACTAGAAGGAATGACTTAGCTAGGCTTCACAAATATCTGAAAAATTATTCAAACTATGACCTAAAGGCATTAGGACAATGACTATTATAGGGGTTCTCTTGTAGCATCCTTTTTAGAGGGTAAATAATCATGATACACTGGTATTACCTATTTTTTTGCCTAAGAAAACTACTGTAGCTGACACATCATCAGAAATACAGTAGAGAACAGGAAAATTAGGAAATGGAGCCAACAAGAACAAAAGCAGATTCAGCATGATCAAAGAGGGTATTTGACCTGCCTGTCAAAGGAATTCCTTTATGAATTGTGTCTAGTTTTAAATCTTTAAATCTTTGTTACACTTTTTCAGAGTGAATTCTTGAAATTTGTATCTCACTTTAAGTAACCAGGGTACCTATATTCTTTGGTTGGAGAATTTCTCTCTAAAAGCCAAACACCAGCCTTAAATTTTGCTCTCCCATCATCACACTTCCCCCTGTACTCTCTTTTCTATGCCCTTTCCTCTCTGTTTATATACAGAAATATGTGAATTTCCTGTTCTTACCAAATTAATCCATTGAGGTAGGAAATTTATTCATCTGAGCAAATCAGTTTCTCATCAAAAAAAAAAAAAGGTACACAAATACACAAGAATGTATCTTCTCTAAAAAGCATCAAACATTAGTTTACATTACACGGCTTTTTTAGTGCCCATTTAAAAAACCAAAATAAATTATTCAGATATAAAAGAATTAATGATAGCACTACCTGAAGTTTATCTAAAGAACTTACCATCTTAAGAGAAGGAAATGGCTGATTTTCAGAAAAGGAATTTTCTTCTTCAACCATAGATTCTGAAATTTTAAATATAAAAACTCAGTAGATTAATGCCACTTTATCACTAAGACATTCCCTGAAATTCTTAAGGAAGTAGTTATGAGATCCTTTCACATATAGTATTTTTAAAAGCTCTTGTATTTAGTAATTTTAACCAATAAAACCCCCATTTTCAAAATAAACATCCTTTATGAAGACCACTTTACAATATTTAATAGGAACATCTAATTTTATGACCTCAACAGTGATTATTTTCTTATAAAAATTATACTTTGTAAAAGAAGTTGCAAGAGATTATTTTTTATAGCTCATTGAGATTAAGGGCTATGTAAAGTAATGCTCAAAATTCTCCAAGCCAGGCTTCAGCAATACATGAACTATGAACTTCCAGATGTTCAAGCTAGTTTTAGAAAAGGCAGAGGAACCAGAGATCAAATTGTCAACATCCACTGGATCATCAAAAAAGCAAGAGTTCCAGAAAAACATCTATTTCTGCTTTACTGACTATGCCAAAGCCTTTGACTATGTGGATCACAATAAACTGTAGAAAATTCTGAAAGAGATGGGAATACCAGACCACCTTGCCTGCCTCTTGAGAAATTTGTATGCAGGTCAGGAAGCAAGTTAGAACTGGACATGGAACAACAGACTGGTTCCAAATAGGAAAAGGAGTACATCAAGGCTGTATATTGTCACCCTGCTTATTTAACTTATATGCAGAGTACATCATGAGAAACGCTGGACTGGAAGAAGCACAAGCGGGAATTAAGATTGCCGGGAGAAATATCAGTAACCTCAGATATGCAGATGACACCACCCTTATGGCAGTAAGTGAAGAGGAACTAAAAAGCCTCTTGATGAAAGTGAAAGAGGAGAGTGAAAAAGTTGGCTTAAGGCTCAACATTCAGAAAACGAAGATCATGGCATCTGGTCCCATCACTTAGATGGGACCAGATGCCATCTATTTCATGGGAAATAGATTAGGAAACAGTGGAAACAGTGTCAGACTATTTTTTTGGGCTCCAAAATCACTGCAGATGGTGACTGCAGCCATGAAATTAAAAGACGCTTCCTCCTTGGAAGGAAAGTTATGACCAACCTAGATAGCATATTCAAAAGCAGAGATATTTCTTTGCCAACAAAGGTCCATCTAGTCAAGACTATGGTTTTTCCAGTGGTCATGTATGGATGTGAGAGTTGGACTGTGAAGAAAGCTGAGCACCAAAGAACTGATGCTTTTGAACTGTGGAGTTTGAGAAGACACTTGAGAGTCCTTTTGGACTGCAAGGAGATCCAACCAGTCCATCCTAAAGGAGATCAGTCCCGGGTGTTCACTGGAAGAACTGATGCTAAAGCTGAAACTCCCAATACTTTGGCCACCTCATGCAATTGGGGGCAGGAGGAGAAGGGGACAACAGAGGATGAGATGGCTGGATGGCATCACCGACTCGAAGGACATGAGTCTGAGTGAACTCTGGGAGTTGGTGATGGACAGGCAGGCCTGGTGAGCTGTGATTCATGGGATCGCAAAGAGGCAGACACGACTGAGTGACAGAACTGAACTGAACTGAATCTTGCTAATACTTCTACTTGAAATAGTAACTTAAAAATTAAGAGACTCTACAAGTACCATTGTGTCTGTTAGCATTATCATTTAATCCAAAATCAATTATGTCAAGGTACACAGAACTTTTTCCTAGAGAAAAAAATTTTCTATCAAGATTTAAACCTCCCCAACAAACAAAAGCAAACAAAAAGCAAAACAAAACCAACACGTAACTAATCCTATGCAATGCAAATCCAAAAACTAAGTTATATAAAATTTTCCAGTAAAATAAGTTAAAAGTAAATTCATTAGTTATGAAACATTTACAAGCTTTCAAAGTCATATTTATGCTCCAGGGATATCTCTGAAGTTTTTGACACCTCACAATGTCTTTATAAAGGCATTACACCTATCCTGTTATCCTAACTACAGACAAACATTTAATGAATACCTACTATAACCTCATTATAAACTTTTCAGGGAATATAAAAATATTTTCACATCTTTGAGAGGTTTACATTTTGGTGGAAGATAAGCCATGTGCAAAAATAAAGGGTTACTAATACCAAAACCTGACAAAGATGCCACAAAAAAAGAAAACTACAGGCCAATATCACTGATGAACATAGATGCAAAAATCCTTAATAAAATTCTAGCAATCAGAATCCAACAACACATTAAAAAGATCATACACCATGACCAAGTGGGCTTTATCCCAGGGATGCAAGGACTCTTTAATATCTGCAAATCAATCAATGTAATCCACCACATTAACAAATTGAAAAATAAAAGCCATATGATTATCTCAATAGACGCAGAGAAAGTCTTTGATAAAATTCAATATCCATTTATGATAAAAACTCTCCAGAAAGCAGGAAGAGAAGGAACATACCTCATCATAATAAAAGCTATATATGACAAACCCACAGCAAACATTATCCTCAATGGTGAAAAATTGAAAGCATTTCCCCTAAAGTCAGGAACAAGACAAGGGTGCCCACTCTCACCACTACTATTCAACATAGTTTTGGAAGTTTTGGCCACGGCAATCAGAGCAGAAAAAGAAATAAAAGGAATCCAAACTGGAAAAGAAGAAGTAAAACTCTCACTGTTTGCAGATGACATGATCCTCTACATAGAAAACCCTAAAGACTCCACCAGAAAATTATTAGAGCTAATCAATGAATATAGTAAAGTTGCAGGATATAACATCAACACACAGAAATTCCTTGCATTCCTATACACGAATAATGTGAAAATAGAAAGAGAAATTAAGGAAACAATTCCATTCACCATTGCAACGAAAAGAATAAAATACTTAGGAATATATCTACCTAAAGAAACTAAAGACCTATATATAGAAAACTATGAAACACTGGTGAAAGAAATCAAAGAGGACACTAATAGATGGAGAAATATACCATGTTCATGGATCAGAAGAATCAATATAGTGAAAATGAGTATACTACCCAAAGCAATCTATAGATTCAATGCAATCCCTATCAAGCTACCAATGGTATTTTTCACAGAGCTAGAACAAATAATTTCACAATTTGTATGGAAATACAAAAAAACCTCAAATAGCCAAAGCAATCTTGAGAAAGAAGAATGGAACTGGAGGAATCAACCTGCCTGACTTCAGGCTCTACTACAAAGCCACAGTCATCAAGACAGTATGGTACTGGCACAAAGACAGAAATATAGATCAATGGAACAAAATAGAAAGCCCAGAGATAAACCTACTCACCTATGGACACCTTATCTTTGACAAAGCAGGCAAGAATATACAGTGGAGAAAAGACTATCTCTTTAACAAGTGGTACTGGGAAAACTGGTCAACCACTTGTAAAAGAATGAAACTAGAATACTTTCTAATACCATACACAAAAATAAACTCAAGATGGATTAAAGATATAAACATAAGATCAGAAACTATAAAACTCTTAGAGGAGAACATAGGCAAAACATTCTCTGACAAAAATCACAGCAGGATCCTCTATGACCCACCTCCCAGAATATTGGAAATAAAAGCAAAAATAAACAAATGGGATCTAATTAAAATTAAAAGCTTCTGCACAACAAAAGAAACTATAAGCAAGGTGAAAAGACAGCCTTCAGAATGGGAGAAAATAATAGCAAATGAAGCAACTGACAAACAACTAATCTGAAAAATATACAAGCAACTCCTGCAGCTCAATTCCAGAAAAATAAACGACCCAATCAAAAAATGGGCCAAAGAACTAAATAGACATTTCTCCAAAGAAGACATACAGATGGCTAACAAACACATGAAAAGATGCTCAACATCACTCATTATCAGAGAAATGCAAATCAAAACCACAATGAGGTACCATTTCACGCCAGTCAGAATGGCTGCGATCCAAAATCTACAAGCAATAAATGCTGGAGAGGGTGTGAAGAAAAGGGAACCCTCTTACACTGTTGGTGGGAATGCAAACTAGTACAGCCACTATGGACAACAGTGTGGAGATTCCTTAAAAAACTGGAAATAGAACTGCCTTATGACCCAGCAATCCCACTGCTGGGCATACACACTGAGGAAACCAGAATTGAAAGAGACACGTGTACCCCAACGTTCATCACAGCACTGTTTATAATAGCTAGGACATGGAAGCAACCTAGATGTCCATCAGCAGATGAATGGATAAGAAAGCTGTGGTACATATACACAATGGAGTATTACTCGGCCATTAAAAAGAATACATTTGAATCAGTTCTAATGAGGTGGATGAAATTGGAGCCTATTATACAGAGTGAAGTAAGCCAGAAAGAAAAACACCAATACAGTATACTAACGCATATATATGGAATTTAGAAAGATGGTAACAACAACCCTGTATGTGAGACAGCAAAAGAGACACACATGTATAGAACAGTCTTTTGGACTCTGTGGGAGAGGGACGGGGCGGGGATGATTTGGGAGAATGGCATTAAAACATATATAATATCATGTAAGAAACGAGTCGCCAGTCCAGGTTCGATGCAGGATACAGGAAGCTCGGGGCTGGTGCACTGGGATGACCCAGAGGGATGGTATGGGGAGGGAGGTGGGAGGAGGGTTCAGGATGGGGAACATGTGTACACCCGTGGCAGATACATGTTGATGTATGGTAAAACCAATATGATATTGTAAAGTAAAAAATAAATAAATAAAAATAAAGGGTTAGAAAAGGACATACTGAGGCTAAGATGAATGCCATACACTATTAAGTTCTATGGGGGCAGAAAGCAAAGTGGAATTACAAAGGGATTTTATAATCCATTGAGGAAAGTGAAGCACAGAATGGTTAAACACAAAGATGGAGGTCATAGCTGGTAAATGCTAGAGCTAGTTTCAAACACCTATATAGGGCTATATTCCATATTTGATACACTCTTGTACTCTGTAATGCTTAAGAATGTATGGAAAGATTGGTAGGTATAAAATAATGGATTTTTGATCATCAAGCTAAGAAAACTCATAAAAGTAAAAAATCATGCTTTCTATGCATTTGACAAGTATTATATGTAAAGCCTTTCCATCTATAACATTACATTTATATAATTGAGTATTATATTAAGGTCACAAAGAGTACATTAAAATAGATAAGAAAATTCATTATGCTAATCATGAAATGAAAACAATGTTTTCATATAGGTACATACCTTTCAGATCTTTAGATTTCAGTGCAGTCACATGAGTGAGCTGGAAAACACACACACACATACAAAATGTAATCATTAAAAAAAGGCCTTAGTTTATGAAGATATGGCTAACAGAACTACAGCTTGAAAAGCTTGCAAGTTAGTAAAAACAAAATGTAGAATTATTATTTTAATAAGAATAAGCACTTATTTTAATAAGAATAAGCACATATCAGTGTATATATTTTATATCTAATGAGAACAGGAAGGATCACCATGTAAAATTATATGGTATCAATAAAATAGAGAAGGATCTTAGTAGAATAAGTATAAAAATCAACAATAGCATAGAAGGTCAAGTATGAAATAAAAAGAGCTAAAGCAGACCAGAGACAACTTAAGATTATAGCTAGTCCCCATGGCCTATAAAGACTTATAGTCCAGTCTCCTTCATGAAAGCAAAAACCGATGGGATCCATGGAAACTTAAAGGTGACAGATGGATGAGCACAAACTCATTCTTCCTAATAGAACAGAAAACCAAAGCACAGACTCTACACATGCTGTATATATAGTCATCCCCACAGGCAAGGAGAATATTAGCATATACAGACAAGTATAAATAGTATTAAAACCAAATGATAAATGTAAAACCAAAAAGATTTAACATTTCACACTATTAATACCTTTAATAACTGGAGTTGGTCAAATGTTAATTCTTTCACTGGAATTTCAAATAATTCAACTGGATCAGCATCAAATTTCTAAAAAGAAAACTGGGCCGTAAGTTATTACTGAATATTTACTGTAGACAGTCCCTATGTCTCAATTTACTCATAAGAATAATTAGTGGCCACAGTGAGCCCACGAAGGGGAGCTCTTTCTACCTAACACCACCTTCCAGCTCTTAAATTCTGGCTTTTTTGTTTTTAATGCAGATAAAAACATTTTTTTTAGTGAAGAAAAAAACAGCTGGGAAGAAGCTGTAGCACTGAAGACACATTGAGAACCAAGCCAACATCAGTCATTTCTCCTGTTTCCTGCCAGGCTGTATACATTTATTTGACATATATTCATGCTACATGACTAGGAAATCAACAGGCAAGCACGATCCAAGTATGGAGTAGTTTCTGTCAAGTTTCTAAACATTTCAAAATCTTTTAAACTGAATTTTGGTCAAAAACAACCACAGAAATCAACTGTCATGAAAAAATTGATTACCTCTAAGTAGTAATATTTAATAAGAACTGTATTATAGATGCTTTCACAATAAGCAAATCTGTTTTATTAGATTTTGATAAATCAAAAGTCACACTATTCAGGCACTTCTATCTTAAGGAAGCGAGTTAATGCACCACCAGTAAATCATCAATCCAACAAACAAATTAAAATTCAGTGTATGTCTATTCATCTTCACACCAAGTACATACAGTATGAGATTATTTAAGTTTTTCTAGAAGGATACACAAGAAACTACTAGTAGAGAGTACGACCAAGGAGAAAAAGGAAGATTTACGTTTCATTTCATAATCTTTTTACTTTTTAAAATTTTATTTATTTGTTTATTAATTTTGGCTGCACTGGGTCCTCACTGCTATGCCCAGGCTTTATCTAGTTGTGGGGAGTGCAGGCTTTCTTGCGATGCTCATGCTTCTCACTGCTGTGGCTTCTCTCATGGCAGAGCACAGGCTCTGGGAGCACAGGCTTCATAGTTGTAGCCAGTGGGCTCAGTAGCTGTGGCAAGTGGGTTTAGTTGCCCCAGAGCATACGGAACCAGGGATTGAACACTAATCCCCTGCATTGGCAGGCAGAAATTCTTAACCACTGGACCCGCTGAAGATCCATTTCATAATCTTCTGAACTACTGGTATAAAAAATACTGGTATATAAAAGTATAGTGGTATATAAAAAATACTGGTATATAAAAATAAATGAACATAAATTGGTTTTATAAGGAAAATACCAACTTACAAATGAATAGTAAAAAAATTAAATAATTCATTGTTTTCATTCTGCAATTAACTCAATCAGGTTCAATCAAAGATAATCAAAGTCTGATACAAAGGAGGGGTCAGTTACACTCTTCAATTAACCCCCAGAGTCACTAATTATAGCTAGAGTCACTAATCTCAATCTTGGTTAGTGAGTTCCTTTACCATTCCATCCATTTTTGTTTCACTTTGCATTAACATCTCCCCCACAGCAAAAACAACCTGTCCCAAGTCTAATTCTACATCTTTCATCTTAATAGGTGCATCTTGGGAATTCCCTGGCGATCCAGTGGTTAGTACTCAGCACTCTCACTGCTGAGGGACTGGGTTCAATCCTTAGTCAGGGAAGCAAGAGTCCCCAAGCCATGCAGCATGGTGGCCGCCCCCCACCCCGCAAATGATTTAAATAAATAAATAAGTGCATCTCCTTCCTTCTCCTAACACCATTTCACAAAAAGGAAAGGATCCTTTTCTATAAATGAAAATAATCCAAACCCATATGACTGATTATAATAGAATCCACCAACAGGCAGAGTCAGGTGCCTTGTCACAGATTTACACTACATTATGCAGTGTCTGGTACATGTTAGTTAATCTACAATGTTGTATCAGTTTCAGGTGTACAGCAGAGTGATTCAGTTACACAAACATATATATATATATAAATAAATAGATATATCTAGTCTTCCATTACAGGTTATTATAAGATATTGAATTAAGATACTGTTCCCTGTGATATACAATAGGATCATGTTATCTCTTTTATATATTGCAGTTTGTATCTGCTAATCTCAAACTCCAAATTTATATGAAACAATCCCTCTCCCCCTTTGGTAACCATAATTTTGTTCTCTAAGTCTCTATTTTGTTTCATTTGTATTATATTTTAGATTCCACATAAGTAATATCATATGGTGTTTGTCTTTCATTTTCTGACTTCACTTAGTATGATAATCTCTAGGTCCATTCATGTCACTCTAAGTGCCATTATTTTATTCTTTTTTATGGCTGAGTAGTATTCCATTGTACATGTATATATCTTAACACATTCATCTGTAGATGGACATTCAGGATGCTGCCATGTGTGAGATACTCTAAATAGTGCTGCAGTGAACATTAAGGTGCATGTATTTTTTCAAATTATAATTTTCTCTGGAAATCCCATGAGTGGTATTGCAGGATCATATAGACTTACTTTGCTTTTTGAGGAATCTCCATACTGTTCTCCATTGTGGCTGCACCAATTTATTTCCACCAACAGTGCAGGAGGGTTCCTTTTTCTCCATACCTTCTCTCCAGCATTTATTATTTTTCAACTTTCTGATAATGGCCATTCTGAGCAGTAAGAGGTGGTACCTCACTATAGCTTGGATCTGCATTTTTCTAACAGTAACACTGAGTATCTTTTCATGTGCCCATTAGCCACCTGTATGTCTTCTTTGGAGAAATGTATATTCAGGTCTTCAGCCCATTTATTGAATTATAGAAGCTGTTTGTATATTTTAGAAATTAATCCATTGTCAGTAGCATCATTTGCAAATATTTTCTCCCAGTCAGTAGGTTGTTTTCTTTGCTATGCAAAAGCTTCAGAGTTTAATTAGATCCCCTTTGTTTTTTATTTGCATTACTCTAGGAGACAGATGCAAGAAAATATTGCTGCAATTTATATCAAAGAGTATTCTGCCTGTTCCCTCTAAACTTTATACTGTCCGGTCTTACATTTAGGTTTTTAATGCACTTTGAGGGTTTTTTTTTTTTAATAATTTCATTTATTTGGGGCTGTATTGGGTCTTTGTTGCTGCATGGGCTTTTCTCTAGTTGTGGTTAAAGACAGCTTCTCTTGATGCAGAGTGTGAATCAAGGGGACGAAGACTTCAGTTCAGTAGTTGTGGCTTCCAGGCTCTAGAGCACAGGCTCAATAGTTGGTAGCACATGGGCTTAACTGCTCCACAGCAAGTGGGATCTTTCTGGATCAGGGATCAAACCTGTGTCTCCCACACTGGCAGATGGATTCTTCACCACTGAGTCACAGGGAAGCCCTGAGTTTATTCTTCTATATGGTGTTAGAGAATGTTCTAACTTCATTCTTTTCCATGTAGTCTCCAGTTTTCTCAGTCTTAACTTCAGATCAACTCAACTGAAAACGATATCCATCACAGTTTTAAAGAAAATGCCAGGAGACGTGGGTTCCATTCCTGGGTCAGGAAGATCCCCTGGAGGAGGGCATGGCCACCCAGTCCAGTATTCTTGCCTGGAGAATCCCACTGACAGAGAAGTCTGGCAGGCTACAGTCCACAGGGTTGTCAAGAGTCAGACACGACTAAAGCAACTGAGCACAGATATATCAGCATCTGCTGGGGATTGGTTCCAGGACCCCTCATGGGTACCAAATCTACAGATGCTCAAGTCTCTTATGTATAATGGCATGTGTATATAAAACTTGCTATTTTTTAGACTTTTGTCTAAGAATTAAAGGAATTTCTACATACCTTTTTCATAGTCAAACAACAAGTCAGATCATGATACACCACAGGCACAAAATCTTTTGAAAGATGTACATCAAATTCTACAAAGGCTGCACCCTGAGAGGGAAAAAAAAAATTGAAAAATATTATCCAGCCCACAATACATCTAAAACTCTAAGAACATAACAAATTTATTGTTCACTGTAAAAGTATAGACCTATACACACAAAAACTTCCTCATGAATTATTTAATGCTATACTTCAAGCTTTTTCTAAAAGGTAATCTTTTAAAACAATTGTAACTTCTTTTTTGTAACAGCACAACAATTTTTCCTGGCAAAAAAATTGGGTACTGATCCCACTCACACACACTCCAGGGCCTTTCTGTGGCAGTGGACAGCCTCCAGCAATGTCACCTCTGCTCCTGCTATTAGCAGAAATGGAGCCTACAAGGAGTCTGGGGCATGGCTACCTCACATCTTGTTGACCCCTGCACACCTCAGTTCGACAGTCAAACCTCAAAGGTGAGGTGGGAATAGGAAAAGCTGCAATCTCTTAGCTCTGCTACTTGGTGCACTTCAACAACACACTTTATAGCCTTTCTTAATAAAATCTCAATAATCAGATTAAAAAGGAAATGACAACTTCTGCTGAAAAGAGAAAACAGAAATGGATAACAAGAATGATGCATACACCAAATTTCCTAATAGAAGCCTAAACAGAAGAAATATATACACCGATTAGACTTAAGTCAGATCCATCATGACTTATGAATTAATCCAAATAAAGGCTAAAAACATAAATTGACATTCATATTTGTAAATTCACTATAAGAAAACCAGCTGGGATCAAAGGATACAAGGTCTGACAGTGTCTATGGCCCAGAGAAGTGCTGTGTAAGAATGGATGGACATGTTTCCATCCCTTACCCTAGCTTTACTCAAGAAAGACGCTTAACTTGTCAGTACATATAGATCATAGCCTAGAACCAAAGGAGTCTGCTTCCTCTGTAACTTCTGAAGCAGGAAATAAGCTTAGCTGCTTCCACGGTCAACAAGAAAATAACACAAATCATTTTTGTCAAAGAGGGAAAAAAAACCCTATACACCCTAAAGAGTTAAAACAATAATAAAGTATAGCTTCCCAGTTTTAAAGTTTAATTTTACACAATCACCATCCTTTAGGAAGATAAATTTACTAAGGGATAAAATCTGATCTCAAAATTCATGTGTGAGGGACTTTCCTGGTGGTCCAGTTATTAAGACTCCATATTTCACTGCAGGGGGCCCGGGTTCAAGCCCTAGTCAAGAAACTAAGCTACCACATGCAGTGTAGCATGGCCAAAAATTAAAAAGAAAAAAAAAATTCATGTGTGAGCAAGTTTTAAGAAATAAGCCAATAATAACCAAAAACTCTTCAAGGATGTCTTTAACATGAAACCAAACCAGCCTTTCATAACTAACATAAGACATTCTATAAAGTGATCCCCGAGAGTAAAAAGGGTTTCAACAGAAAAAGGCTCAATGGAATCTTCCCTCAAAAAGCAGACACCCTGAAAGCTCTTTATTAGGGATCTTCATGTGTTCACAGCTAATAAAACCATGTTTAGATTACTTAACTATAAGGAACTGAAACTGGTTACAAATAATGACCTACATGTAGCACAGCATACTTGTATATTTAACATCCTTTCAACACAAAATTATCAACTAAACATTTTTAAACATTAAAATAATTATGACAATCAATCTAAGATGTCAAGAAATACAAAATGCATCATTATTTTAAACACCACTAAGAGGGAGAAAAAACAATGCCAATCAAACCATGACAAGTTAAGACAGTTGTAAATCCTATCCCAATTTTAGAGATGTTAAAATATGGGAAAAGTACATCTTAGAATAGTTGTTTGCTTCATATAAGTGATAAAATTAAAATCTAACAAATCAAGTTTATTTACTTAACTATTTTTAAAAAGGCAAAACTTAAGGCATGTATGTGGAGGACAATGGGAAAAAATGAAATATAATTAGAGTTTCTCAGTTTTCCCCTTAGTTTAACTTCAGAACATGAGGCTTAACTTGAGGTACAGTAGAAGGTGAGGGAGGAGGAAACACACAGGCTCTTGATTTAAAATGTAAAACTTCAGGTACTAAAAAACCTAAAAGCTAAAAAAAAAACCAAACCACTAACTGAATAACGATATAAAAGGAGTTAAGAAATTTAGCATAATCAGGTTAGAATCAGGATGGTATGCAGTATGTATGTATATATATATATATATATATATATAAATGGAGTTTTATATATATATATATAATATATATAAGGAGTTTTATGCACACACATGCACACAGAGTACTATAAAAAGTTAAGAAATTCAACATAATCAGGTTGGTATACAGGAGGCAAACTGACATACTAAGTGTTTTTCTTTGCAACCCCCACCAGGCTTCTCTCTCCACAGAATTAACCAGGCAAGAATACTGGGAGTGGGTTGCCATTCTCTTCTCCAGGGGATCTTCTCGACCCAGGGATTGAACCTGGGTCTCCTGCATTCCAGGCAGATTCCACCAGGGAAGCCCAAGTGTTACATAAAATCACTATCAAATCCTTCTGTAAACATTATTTACAAAGTGAGTATCTAAATGAACATTAAAAAGTGAGTAGTTCAATTAATGAGCATTAATGAGCTCATTTTTAATGAGCATTAAAAAGTGAGTAGTTCAAAGTGAGTAATTCATTTGATGAAATGCAATGTTTCATGGGGAGCATTTTTGCATGCGTCAAACACTTAAAACATTATCTCAAAAAAAGGGGGGGGATGCTTAAAAAATAAACAAATGGGACCTAATTAAACTCAAAAACCTTCGCACAGCAAAAGCAAACCATCAATGAAACAAAAAGACAAGCTACTGAATAGGAGGAAATATTTCCAAGAGATACTAATAAGGAGTTAATATCTAACATAAAAATTTACAACTCAGCATCAAAAAAACCCCAAAAACTATCCAGTTATTTAAAATGTTAGAAGAACTGAATAAACATTTTTCCAAAGGAAATGCAGATGACCAACAGATACAGGAAATGTTATAACGCTCAGCATGAGGGAAATGCAAATCAAAACCACAAAGAACTGGACTTCCCTGGTGGTCCAACGGTTAAGAATCCACCTACCAATGCATGGGACACAGGATCAAACTCTAGTCTGTGAGACAAATAAGCCTGTGCACCACAACTACCAAGCCTTTGTGCCACAACTACTGACACTCGCAGGCCTTAAGAGCTCCTGCTCTGCAGTAAGAGTAGCTACCACTTGCCACAACTAGAGAAGCCCTTGCAGAGCAACAAAGACCCAAGGACAGCCAGAAAGAAATATAAAACAAAAAAACCACAATGAGTTATCACCTCACTATCATCAAAGGAATGGCTATCATCATAAAGAACAGATAAATGCTGGCAAGCATGTAAAAGGAGCCCTCCTACACTGCTGGTGGGAATGTAAACTGTTATTGACACTGTGAAAAACAGTTATGAAGGTTTTTCAAAAAGCTAAAAAGAGAACTACTATATGACCCACCAATTCCATTCCTAGATATATAGCTGAAAAATACTAATCTGAAAACATATATGCTCTTCAATGTTCATAGTAGCATTATTTACAACTGCCAAGATATAAAGAAACCGAACTGAATGGATAAAGATGTGGTGTATGTATGTACACACACACTCACACAGCTCAGCTGTGTGTACTGCTCAGCCATAAAAGAGAGTGAAGTTTTGTTATCTGTAACAACATCGATGGACTTGGAAGGTATTATGCTAAGTGAACTAAGTCAGATAGAGAAAGACTATACTATATGACATCACTTGCATGGAACAGTGGTTACCAGTGGAGAGAGGGAAGGCAGGAGGGGCAATAAAGGCATAGGGGATTAAGTGGTACAAACTATTAGGTTTAAAATAAGCTATAAGGATATAACACAGGGAATATAGTAAACATTTTACAATAACTATAAATGGAGCATAATCTTTAAAAATTGTGAATCATTATACTGTGTACCTGTAATTTATTTAATATACATCAACCATACTACAAATCACCTAATTAACTTTTAAGAGAATGCTTAGGATTCCATTGCTTTAATTCCAATCCGTACCATGGAACTGAAATTAAAATGCCTAGAAATATTTTATCTTCACTTAGAAATATATTTAGAAAAAGCAGAAATAGTCTCCCTTTTACCCTATTAATGCAGAATGAAGGAGGCTGCCCCAACGTACAACTCTCTACTTTTCTACCTGTGGACCACTAGTCCAAAGTTGTTTAAAGAGAGGTTCACTTACATGACTAGCAGCATTTCTTAAAGAAGCAATAGTATTTTCTTGAACTTTAGCAAGCCTGAAAGAAAATAAATATACAGAAATATAGTTATCATTAATAAAGAAAAGATAAATTTAGTAAATAAGTCAACTATATTTTCCATAATGGACACAGTATTTATTCTCTATTTTGAGGCTAACTTTACCATCCCCAAAATAAGACTGACCATTACTTGGTTGGTGTGTGCACTCCTTAAATCAAGCTCTAATAATCATAGGTATTTACAAGCAATTTAAAGCCCAATTACCAAATCACATTTAAATCCAGGGTAATAATTAAAAGGATCCTTTGACCTTTAGTTGGTTAAACTTTATCATCAAACATAAGGTACCAAATGCTAGTACTACTCAAATATTCAACCTACTGAGCAGTTGTTGTAGAATTCCCTGCACCTCGATGTCCAACATCCAATGGTATTCTTGGTTTCCAATACTTGGAAAATGAAGATTTCATGTCACAACTGTATCCTGGTAACGGCTTAATAATTATATAGTCAACTTTCATAGGAAAAAAGGGGGAAGGGAAAAAGAAAGACAATTAAAAGGCTACGATGAACTCAATTACACCTAAACACCACTCAAACCAGCTTTATCAGTTGATCAAACAGAAAGAAATCAAGTCAATGCCCATTCAAAGTAAAGCTTCCAGAAAATTGCTGTTGTTCAGTCACTAAGTCACGTCCAACTCTTTTGCGACCCCACGGACCGTCACCACCACCCCCCCCAGGGTCCTCTGTAAATGGGATTTCCCAGCAAGAATACTACAGTGTGTTGACAATCCCTTCTCCAGGGGATCTTCTCAACCCAGGGATCAAACCCATGTCTCTTGCTTGGCAGACAGATTCTTTACCAGTGAGCAACCAGGGAATGTATTTGTTAATATTCTGAAACAATTTATTAATTTAATTCTTTACCATTCTCAAAAGCACAATTTGAAACTAATTAGAACCCTAACTTAACCTTTGCTTATTTGTAAAGGGCCACCATGCCTGTCTAAGCTTACCTCTCACTTTGCCTATTGTTTTCCTAGAATTTCTGCTCATGATGGGAAGAGTAAGGATTCCAGCGCTCTTCCCACTCTCTGCAATGGTGGACGATAAGAGACATGCTGTACCCACATGTCCAGGAAAAGCATCACCCTGAACTACATGTTCACTGAGATCTTCCTGAAAAATAAGGATAAGAATAACCCAAATTCTTATAATTCAATATTCTCCATTAAAAGATCAAAAAAGACACCCTTAAAATCAACTCGGAATCTATAGAAGAAAATCAATAAGAAATACAACCAAATTTATATTCAGGTAATTTAGATAGCTTTCTTGTAACAAGTAACATTTTCTTTTAGTATGCAAAGATATTTAATATACAGTATATGTAAGATTTTATGTTCATTAATCGTTACTGTTGATTTACTTTTTACTTGTTACTTTTAATTGTTACTTCTGATCCTCTAACATATATTATGCAAATATAAAGCATCGACTGAATGTTTCTAAGTACTTTTATATTCAAAGACTAAGATATACGTGTTGTTGTTTAGTTGCTAAGTTGTGATCAACTCTTGCAAACCCATGGACTAAATCCCGCCAGGGTCCTCTGTCCATTGGATTTCTCTGGCAAGAATACTAGAATGGGTTGCCATTTCCTTCTCCCAGGTATCTTTCTGACCCAGGGATTGAACCTGCATCTCTTGGCAAGCAGATTCGTTACCACTGAGCACTATGGAAGCCCAAGATATACCTGTAATTATTTTCCTTGTGGCTCAGCTGATAAAGAATCTGCCTGCAACGAGGGAGACCTGGGTTTGATCCCTGGGCTGGGAAGATCCCCTGGAGAAGGGAAAGGCTACCTACTCCACTATTCTGGCCTGGAGAATTCCCCAAGGTCCATGGGGTCGAAAAGAGTCGAACACGACTGAGCGACTTTCACTTTTAATGTATATTTTGTTCTTTACAAATGCCATCTACACAGATGACACAGAGAGATAGTAACCTCTAGGACACTGAATACTTGAGATTAAATAGTGTGTTTTATCCACCTAGTCTATGAATAAATTAGTATTTCCAAAACTGCTAACCAAATGAAAGGGAAGTCAGGCTGTTCAAGAGATTATTAATAGGTAGGTACTAAAAGAACAAGGAAACATTCAACCAAAACTTCATATTTTTATAATAAATGTCTCATAGGTCTTATTAATTAGGCAAGATAACTTTACACTATAAAGCTATAAGAATTACTCAGGTTCTAATCCATCCTGAATTTTGATATCAGAAACACTGGCTAGGTGCTACTGCTGGGGAAGGTTTATTCCCCACCCTCAAAGAGGCAAACTCTAATCTAGTGTAAATATGAGTGGAAGTATCAAAGAGCCAGGACCTTATGGGAGGACCCAGTTTTATTTGTGAGGAGCAGCTGAACAGCCCAAAAGCCAAGATAAGCATCACAAGAAGCTCTAGAAAGTTGGCAGCACAGAGTCTGAATAACTTGGCACAATTTTCACAGCAACTATCTTTTCTTACATATTTATACTATCAAGTAAAGTTGGAAAAATGAGTTCACTATTACAATGGATTCTTATAAAATGCTTCAATAAACAAAACTTCAGTCATGAAGAGGGCTCAATCATGCTAGTTACATCAGTCTGCCTATCAAGTAACAGCCTCTATTCTTCAAAGAGGCTTTGGACACATTCATTTATGTTTAAAATACACACAGGCATCAAGACATCTGGTCATAATTTGAATGCAATTTTGAAACTCTCAATTATATTGTTAATGAGTCTGCCAACTCTAAGTTTTTAAAATCTGCTAACATGTACAGAGGAGTAAACATCTAAAAAGTTGTATGAATCATATGTTTACATAAATTAGACTACAATAAAAATCAAAACATATGTAAAAATAAGCTCATGTCTACATTGTCTCTCACCCTCTTCAGTGAAATATACTCACCTCAAAAAAATCAAATATTAGTTCTAGGTTATCTGGTTCCATTGTCTGTATACTATACTCTGTCCAACGGTCAGGCTGTAAGCCATACCCACACTCCGGCTGTGAATGTCTACACTTGAATTCATTGTCGCTTATTAAGGATATCTCCAGGCTATTTGACATTTTGTGAAGAACAGTGGGAGATACTCTATCATCATCATCTTCCTCCAGACCCTCTAATGTCAGCTTTACCCTAAATGAAAGGAAAAAATGATGAAATGCAAAAAGTGAAGAAAGAAAATTATATATATTACCTAAACACTAAATTTAAAAGTGCTCCCTTTATATGCTAAACCCTCAAATAACAAAAGAACTATACATACTACAGGTTATGGCATTAGTTATATTTCATAAAATAGTGGTGTTTTTATCTCCACACATTTTTGCCAAGTATTAAAACGAGATAAATGCTCATTATGCATAAGGCTATTTTCATTAAAACGAGATAAATGCTCATTATGCATAAGGCTATTTTCATTAATTCTTTGAGTTTTTTAAAATGAATCTAAAAAGGCATTTACTATTATCCATTTATAACTGGCTATCTCAATTTCTTATGAGAAGTTTCACAAATATATATATATAACAAGTACAATTTTGAACCATATTCTGTTAGTGTGCATTAAAAGACTGTTAGACAGGGACTTCCCCAGTGGTCCAGTTGTTAAGAATCCGTGTTCCAATGCATGGGTTGTAGGCTGGATCCCTAGTTGCAGAACTAAGATCCCACATGCTGCAGAGCAATTAAGCCCACATCACAACTACTGAGCCCATGTGCCTTAGAACCTGAGCACCACAACTAGAGAAAAGCCCTCATGTCTCAACTAGAAAAGACCACATGCCACATTCAGAGATCCTGAATGTTGCAACTAAAACCCGATGTAGCCAAATAAACATTAAAAAATAAATCCTGTTAAGAGTTGGAGGTCATAAATTTTTAAATTTCCCATACTTCTCCTCACTACACTGAGACCAGGTACTTTGTGAACAGATTATTAAAGAAAACTATGGTATTAATGGTATTAAAAGCATGGCATATACATTTGCAAGTATGCATGGCTTTTATGTATTTACATATATGTACTTTTTAATGAAACAAAGGAACAAAACAAGAAACCAAGAGTCTTATTAACTCCCACAGCAATGAAAACAAAAGACAAGTTACCTAAGCCACTGGGTCACAAAGACTAATTTACTCCCAGTGAGAAGCAATCAGCTGCAGAGAACACTTGTAATGCCAATAAGTTAACTCAATTCTAGAATATTTCTTGCACCAACTGCAAGTTTCATAGATTATATAACTTTAATACCAATGATGTAGGAGTAATGTTACTGTATAGAATACAGTTGAGCTAGGAAAGCTTTTCATTCTAGATTTAAATGAGATCCACTTAATAATATAAGTAATAGAACTGCATTAGTGAGGCCTATTCTCTCTGCCTGCTGCCTCCAACAACTGTGCAGACTTATCTTACAGGCACATATGCCAAGGTATCCCAAAGGAGACATGATTATTCAATCAGTAATAATGTATCACAGTCATACTGTGAAATCAAAAGTAGCACCACTTTAATAATCCAAACAAAAAAGATCCTTTCTTCTCTTCAAACTCTTAGGAATAGCTCTGAACAACTGATTTTGCTGGTGAGCCTGAAGGAAGAAACATTCTCTACCAGGACATATAAAAAGTGACCACAAATGAACTGTAATGAATCGGCAAGGAAGGCATGGAAGATTAAATATGACTATTCTCAGGACTTCCTGGTGGTCCAGTGGTTAAGACTCCAAGATCCCAACATAGGCAACAGGGGTTTGATCCCTGGTCAGGAACTAGGATGCTGCATGCTGTGGCCAAAAAAAAAAAGCTTGTCTACAAATAGCAATGTGCAACTACCTATCTCTCTTTCCACCTCCAAAAAAAACCAAGTTTAAAGGGATCAATGAAAGAATTCAGTTCATTTATATTAAAGGTTTTCTTCAAATAGCTATATAAATGTTATCAGTTCAGTTCAGTCACTCAGTTGTGTCTGACTCTTTGCAACCCCATGACTATAGCACGCCAGGCTTCCTTGTCCATCACCAACTCCCAGAGCTTGCTCAAACTCATGTCCATTGAGTCGGTGATGCCATGCAACCATCTCATCCTCTGTCATGCGCTTTTCCTCCCACCTTCAATCTTTCCCAGCATCAGGGTCTTTCCCAAGGAGTCAGTTCTTCGTATCAGGTGGCCAAAGTATTGGAGATTCAGCTTCAGTATCAGTCCTTCCAACGAATATTCTGGACTGATTTCGTTTAGGATTGAGTGATTGGATCTCCTTGCAGTCAAGAGTCTTCCTAACACCACAGTTCAAAAGCATCAATTCTTTGGCGCTCACCCTTCTCTATGGTCCAACTCTCACATTCATACATGGTTACTGGAAAAACCATAGCTTTGACTAGACAGTCCTTTGTTGACAAAGTAATGCCTATGCTTTTTCATACACTGTCTAGGTTAGTCATAGCTTTTCTTCCAAGGAGTAAGCGTCTTTTAACTTAATGGCTGCAGTCACCATCTGCAATGATTTTGGAGTGCAAAAAAATAAAGTCTCTCACTGTTTCCATTGTTTCTCCAACTACTTGCCATGACGTGGTGGGACCAGATGCCATGATTTTCATTTTCTGAATGTTGAGTTTTAAAGCAGCTTTTTCACTCTTCTTTCACTTTCATCAAGAGGCTCTTTAGTTGTTCTTCACTTTCTGCCAGAAGGGTGGTGTCGTCTGCATATCTGAGGTTACTGATATTTCTCCTGGGAATCTTGATTCCAACTTGTGCTTCATCCAGCCCAGCATTTCACATGATGTACTCTGCATATAGGTTAAATAAGCAGGGTGACAATATACAGCCTTGACGTACTCCTTTCCCAATTTGGAACCAGTCTGTTTCATATCTACCTGTAACTGTTGCTTCTTGACTTGCATACAGATACAGGTATGCATATAGGACCTGCATACAGGAGGCAGGTAAGGTGGTCTGGTATTCCCATCTCTTTCAGAATTTTCCACAGTTTGTTGTGATCCACACAGTCAAAGGCTTTGGCACAGTCAATAAAGCAGAAGTAGACCTTTTTTCTGGAACTCTCTTGCTTTTTCTATGATCCAACAAATGTTGGCAATTTGATCTCTGATTCCTCTGCCTTTTCTAATCCAGCTTGAACATCTGGAAGTTCACGGTTCACGTACTGTTGAAGACTAGCTTGGAGAATTTTGAGCATTATCTTGCTAGCATGTGAGATGAGTACAATTGTGTGGTAACTTGAACATTCTTTGGCATTGCCTTTCTTTGGAATTGGAATGAATATATAAATGTTATAGTCTATCATAAAGTAACACTGCTTTCCAAGTTCTGGTGGAATCAAGTGAAAGAGAAACTTGTGTGTAAAATGTGGTGGTGAGATTTGCTTGTTAGATTACTCCATTTGGCTTGTGGAAATCACTAAGTAAGCAGTGCTGAAGGCAAGTCCAAGTCAGAGTCTCCCAAAGAGCCTGAACAGCTGCAGAAGCTCTTCATCAGGAGTGAGCTTTGCAACAACTGAGGAAAGTCTGAGAAGCCATTCTGAGCACTGGGGAATGCTCACACTGTGGTCATGAGGGGTCCAAATATCAAGCACTCTAGAGGCATGGGTTTGTCACATAAGTCACAATGGAGGTGGCAGATCTCGCCATGAATGCAAGACCACACAAGGTAGATGGAAGAGTTGTGGAACCAAAGAGGGTTGTATCAAGAGAAGATGCTCAAACTGCCCACTTAAATGTGAAAAGGTTTTCGTTGGTAGCATTAAAGAAGACACTGAATAACATCACCTAAGAGATTAATTTGAACAGTATGGGAAAACTGAAGTGATTGAAATCATGAATCACTGAGGCAGCAGCAAAAAGAGAGGCTTTGCTTTTGTAACCTCTGATGACCATGACTCTGTAGATAAGACTGCTATTCAGAAATACCATATTGTGAATGGCGACAACTGTGAAGTAAGAAAGCCCTATCTAAGTAAGAGATAGCTACTGCTTCATCTAACCAAAGAGGCAGAAGTACTTCTGGAAACTTTGGTGGTAATCAAGGAGGTTGTTGTGGTGAGGATGACAACTCTGGTTGTGGAGTAAACTTCGGTGGTCGAGGTGGCTTTGGTAATAGCCATTGGTGGTGGTGGATATGGTGGCAGTGGGGATGGCTATGGATTTGATAATAATGGAAACAATTTTGGAGGTGGCAGAAGCTACAATGATTTTGGCAATTACAACATCAATCTTCAAATTCTGGACTCATGAAAGGATGAAACTTTGGAGGGAGAAGTTCTGGCTCATATGGTAGTGAAGGCCAATACCTTGCTAAACCACAAAAGGAAGGTGACTCTGGTGGTTCCAGCAGTAGCAGTAGATATGGCAGTGGCAGAAGGTTTTAATTACTGCCAGGAAACAAAGCTTAGCAGGAGAGCCAGAGAAGTGACAGGTTGTAACAGATTTGTGAACTCAGACAAGCACAGTGGTGGCAGGGTCCAGCAACTATGAAGAAAGATGTTTTAGGCAATACTCATCTGTATGGGTAAAAAACTTGAGGACTGTATTTGTGACTAATTGTGTAACCGGTTATTCAAGTTTGTTCTGTGTAAAGCATTCTAGGACAGTTTTAAAGTAGACTTTTTTTTGCACCCATGCTGTTGATTGCTACATGTAACAGTCTGATCATGACAATGAATAAATGTTGTCTTTAAAAATAAATAAATAAAATGTGGTGTTAAGGAGATAAAAAATCATGTTAAGTGTTTTATTTAAAACGCAAACACTTGTTGCTAAGCTTTTAAAATAGTCATGATAAATTTGCAGATAAATTATTTTCTAGCAAATGAAGGCTTAAGCTATCAATACTGTGAATTCGGGGGAAAGAGATGGTCAAAACAAACATCAATTACTAGCTATGCACAATTATTTCAGTAGGAATCAGTTAATTTATAGTGGTCAAATAAGTATGGTTATAAAAATGTAACAATTTAAGCCTAAGCAACATAGTAATATATACAAACACTCAATTTCTATATAAACAAGAAAAACATAGGACTCAGTATGCATAAGCAATCCAAGCAGAACACAATTAATTATCTATTAATTTTTTTGGCTGCACCGCAGTATGCAGGATCTTAGTTCACCAACCAAGGATGGAACCACATCCCTTACAGTGGAAACGAGAAGTCTTACCATTATCATTTCAAAGTCATAAAACGAAGATACTTTACAGCTATAACACAACTTATTTGCTTCTTTTAACATGTAAATACAATATCTAATTATTTATGACTATCTGGTTAGAGAATCTTTGCAATCAAACTGACCGAGCAGATCAGCTACGTGGTCCAATTACCTAGGTTTCTCAGAAGCAAAGCAGAGGCCTAAAAAAGCTAATGATCAGAGACAAGGTACATCCAACACACTTTACTCACTTTCAGAACAGGCCAATGGAAAGGGTTGAGAAGTGTCATCGACCTTTTCCCATATGTATTTTATGACTAGGATTAGTAATATAGTATTTTCAGCAGTTACTGTAAAGCATTTATGGATTTACAAACTGCAACATCATTATTAATTTTATCATGAAAATAGATATTAACTATTATTATTAACTACTTTAGTTACTGAAAATGGCCCTTTCGACCCAGTCTCTGACATTTTGTTAGAAAAAGCTGCATTACATAGCATATTTAGAATTCTCGGTCCCAAAGTTAAAAAAATTCAAATGATAAGGCTGCCTGCTTTGCTAAGAAATCAGTTCATTCAAAGATATACATGGTGACATTACAAAAGTTTGTTACTATTTATTTATTTATACAAAGCTTGACATTTATTTCTTAAATTAAGATTAAAATTGCACTAATCTGGAACTGCTATGGTAACTGTGACCTTTCCTTAATGAAAAGGTTTTTTGTTTTTAAGACACAGGAAAATTTAGGACACTGAAGTGTATTTCCAATGACCATTTTTCTGTTTGTGCCATTTTCCCCTCATTTAACACAAAATCATTTCATCACATCAATTTTAAAACAAATATTTATTGCTACACTAAGAAATTTCAAATGGTAGGAACTACAAAGACATGTCAGCCTAGAAATCACTTACGTAAGGTAAAAAAAATTTTTTCTGATTTCACATTTGGAGATTAAGACTAATGTAAGTACATTTAACTGTAGTAATCTTCATGCAAGGAAGCAAATTCACTTTTACAAGACCCTGTTGTTTGTTAGAATATAAGTATGCTATTTCCTCAGTTGATACACTCAAAGCCTATAACCAGATGGATTGGAAATCTATAGCAATGGTGAAAATAAATAACTTAAGTAACAAATACACATGGTCCTACCTAAATCTAGATTTTTTAAATTTTTTCTTGGTTATTGAGACAGGAGGTTTTTCGGAATAATGCAAACGTAATCTGATTTCGGTCTGACATGTCAGCCATCCAGAATCCAGAGTCTCAATACCATCTAGAAAAAGTATGAAGAACACTAATTAATATACACATTTTAAAAAACAATCCAATAACTACACGTTGACAGTTTCAGTTCACATTCACAGTTTGATACACTCAGGTTATCTATCACTGGTATTTCTCTTCAAAGCAAATATACAAGCAGTCTTAAATTTGTCATTAAAAGAAAACTTTTACATGAAGTATATAAAGTATATACATATGAAGGGGGAAAAACTAAATGAACATTAATAACTAAACAAACTAAATTAAAATACTCTTATTGAATATATTATTGAAGCAATACAAATCTACCTCAGAAAGAATACATATCCCAAGAAGGCTTATAACCTAGCAGTTGTTCTACTGGTGACCACAGTTACAATTCCGAAGTGTCACATGAGACACTCAGCTGAAAACTAGTTATTCCACTAGTGCTGGCAGTGGAGATACCAGGAGGTAGAACTGAACAAAATCAATGTACTGGGAGCTGCTAGGGGCAAGGAACAGGCGGTTGCCACCCAGAGGGTAGCCGAGGCCGAACAGGATAAGGGGCTTGGAACAGAGCCTGACACACACCAAGTACTGAACAAATACTTGTTGAAAGATTTTATCGAGTAACAACACCCCATTTCTGGAGCTGTTTATCTCCTGAGCCATGGCATAGTTCATGACTCCAAGGAGATTAAGCCCTGAGCCTTTGGGGTGGGAGCACTGACTCTTTCAAGACCCTAGACTACCAGAGAACTAACCCTAGGGAGTACCAATAGTGAGAACTAACACAAAAGAAACCACATGAATACAAGACCCACCATCACCCAACCACCAGTAGCATCCTGTATAGGACGCTTCATCTGAACAACAAACAAAACAAAAATACAAACCAAATCATCAGTAGACAGGTGTACCACCTCACTCAGCATTTCTCATCAGAAGAAAAACAAACAAAAACTCAGCACAAATCTCACCCTATAGGAAGCTCACTACAAACCACTGGACCAACCTTAAGAGGGCAGAAACCAAAAGGAAGAAAGAATTCAACCTTCTTCAAGGAAAGAATTCAACTTTCCTTGAAGCCTGAGAAAAGGAGACCTCAAACACAATAACTTAAAAAAAAATGAAAATGCAGAGAAATAATGCACAAATGAAGGAACAAACTAGAAATACAGAAGCCCAAATAAATGAAGAGGAAACAGGCAAACTACCTGAAAAAGAATACAGAATAATGATAAAGATGATCAAAAACCTTGAAAACAAAATGCAGAAAATGCAAGAATCAATAAACAAAGACCTAGAAGAATTAAACAATAAACATACAGAGACACACACAATTACTCAAATTAAAAATACTCTAGAAGGAATCAATAGCAGAATATCTGAAGCAGAAGAAAAAAAATCACTGAGCTGGAAGATAAAATGGGAGAAATATCTTCTGAAGAGCAGAATGAAGTAAAAAGAATGAAAAGAGCTGAGGATAGTCTCAGAGACCTCTGGGACCATATCAAATGTACCAACATTCCAATTATAGGGGTCCCAGAAGAAGAAGAGAAAAAGAAAGGGTACGAGAAAATTTTTGAAGAGATTATAGTTGAAAATTTCCCCAACGTGGAAAAGGAAATAGTCAAGTCCAAGAGGCACAAAAGTCCCATACAGGATAAACTCAAGGAGAAACACCAGGACAGTAACAAAAACTAAACACAAAGAAAGAATATTAAAAGCAGCAAGGGAAATGCAACAAGTAACATACAAGGGAAACCCCATACATTTAACAGCTTATCTTTCAGCAGAAACTCTGCAGGCCAGAAGAGAATGGCAGGATATATTTAAAGTACTGAAAGGGGAAAATCTACAACTAAGATTACTGTACCCGGCAAGGATCTCATTCAAAATTGACGGAGAAACGAAAACAGTCAGGAAACACAAAAGAAGAAAAGAGATCTACAAAATCAACCCCAAACAATTAAGAAAATGACAATAGGAACATACATATCAATAAATTAAATGTAAATGGATTAAATGCTCCAACCAAAAGACACAGACTGGCTGAATGGATACAAAAAGACACATATATATGCTGTCTACAAGAAACCCACTTCAGACCT
Organism: Bos indicus; assembly: GCF_029378745.1. Lineage (NCBI taxonomy): Eukaryota > Metazoa > Chordata > Mammalia > Artiodactyla > Bovidae > Bos > Bos indicus. The sequence goes on from NC_091772.1 coordinate 47,789,271, forward strand.
CAAAACACATAGACTGAAACTGAGAGGATGGAAAAATGTATTTCATGCAAACAGGAAGCAAAAGAAAGCTGAAGTAGCAATCCTCGTATCAGATAAAATAGACTTTAAAATAAAGATTACAAGAGATAAGGAAGGACACTACATAATGATTAAGGGATCAATCCAAGAGGAAGGCATAAGAATTCTAAGTAACTAAGCACCCAACAAGTATTCTTGCCTGGAGAATCCCATGAACAGAGGAGCCTGGTGGGCTACAGTCCAGGGGGTCGCAAAGAGTCAGACACGACTGAGCGACTTCACTTTCACTTTCAAGCACCCAACATAGGAACAACTCAATACATAAGACCAACACTAACAGACATAAAAAGGGAAATTGACAGTAACACAATAATAGTAGGACACTTTAACACCCCACCCACACCAATGGACAGACCATCAAAACAGAAATTAATAAGGAAACACAAGTCTTAAATGATACATGAGATGGATCTCACTGATATTGTCAGGACATTCCATCCAAATGCAAAAGAATACACCTTCTTCTCAAGTGCACATGGAACATTACCCAGGATAGACCACATCTTGGGTCACAAATCAAACCTCAGTAAATTTAAGAAAACTGAAATTATATCAAGCATCTTCTCAGACCACAACACTATGAGAGACTAGATATCAATTAAAAGAAAAACTGTAATGAGATGGATGAAACTGGAACCTATTATACAGAGTGAACTAAGCCAGAAAGAAAAACACCAATACAGTATACTAACACATATATATGGAATTTAGAAAGATGGTAACAATAACCCTGTGTACGAGACAGCAAAAGAGACACTGATGTATAGATCAGTCTTATGGACTCTGTGGGAGAGGGAGAGGGTGGGGAGATTTGGGAGAATAGCATTGAAACATGTATAATATCATGTATGAAACGAGTCGCCAGTCCAGGTTCAATGCAGGATACTGAATGCTTGGGGCTGGTGCACTGGGATGACCCAGAGGGAGGGTTTGGGGAGGGAGGAGGGAGGAGGGTTCAGGATGGGGAACACAGGTATACCTGTGGTGGATTCATTTCGATATTTGGCAAAACTAATACAATATTGTAAAGTTTAAAAATAAAATAAAATTTAAAAAAAGAAAGAAAGAAAGAAAGAAATGATTAGGTGAAAAAAAGAAAAACTGTAAAAAAAACAGATTTGACATAAACACATGGAGATTAAACAATACATTTCTAAATAACTAACAGGTTACTAAAGAAATCAAAAGGGAAATCAAAAAATTTCTACAAACAAGTGACAATCAAAACACAACTCAAAACGTACAGGATGCAGCAAAAGCAGTTCTAAGAGGAAGTTTATAGTGATACAATCCTACCTCAAGAAACAAGAAAAACAGCAAATAGACAATCTAACTTTATACCTAAAACAACTGGAAAAAGAAGAAACCCCCAAAGTAGTAGCAAGGAAATAAATCATAAATTTGAGCAGAAATAAATGAAAAGGAAATGAAAGAAACAATAGTAAAGATTAATAAAACTAAAAGCTGGTTCTTTGAGAAGATAAAATTGACAAACCTTTAGCCAGATTCATCAAGAAAAAAGAAGAATCAAATCAACAAAATTAGAAATGAAAAAGAAGAGGTTACAACAGACAATGCAGAAATACAAAGGATTATAAGAGACTACTATAGTTATATGGCAATAAAATAGATACCCTGGAAGAAATGGACAGATTCTTAGAAAAATTCAATCTTCTAAGACTGAACTAGGAAGAAACAGAAATTGTGAACAACCCAATTCAAGCACTGAAATTGAAGCTGTGATCAAAAATCTCCCAGAAACAAAAGCCCAGGACCAGATGGCTTCACAGGAGAATCCTATCAAACATTTAGAGAAGAGCTAATGCCTATCCTTCTAAAAATCTTTCAAAAAATTGCAGAAGAAGGAACACTTCCAAACTCGTTCTATGAGGCCACCATCACCCTGATCAAAATCAGACAAAGACAACACACAAAAAAGAAAACTATAGGCCACTATCACTGATGAACATAGATGCAAAAATCCTCACGAAAATGTTAGTAAACAGAATTTGGCAACACATCAAATAGCTCATACACTACAATCAAGTGTAGTTTATTCCAGGGATGCAAGGATTCTTCAATATACGTAAATCAATCAATGTGATACCCCACATTAACAAATTGAAAGATTAAAACTATATGATCATCCCAATAGATGCAGAATAAAATTCAGCACCTATTTATGATTAAAACTCTTCAAAAATAAAAGCTCTACCACAACACAGTAAGGCCCATATATAAGCCTATAGCAAACATTATTCTCAATGGTGAAAAACTGAAAGCATTCCCCCTAAGATCAGGAACAAGACAAGGGTGTCTATTTTCACCACTATTATTCAACATAGTTTTGGAAGTTCTAGCTACAGCAATCAGAGAAGAAAAAGAAACAAAAGGAATCCCGTGGAAAAGAAGTAAAGTCTCACTGTTTGCAGATGACATGACACTGTACACAGAAAACCCTAAAGACAGTACCAGAAAATTACTAGAGCTAACCAGTGAATTTAGCAAAGTTGCAGGATACAAAATCAATATACAGAAATTACTTGCATTTCTATATACTAACAATGAAAAATCAGAAAGAGCAATTAAGGAATCAATTCCATTCACCATTACAACAAAAAGAATTAAATATCTAGGAATAAACTTACCTAAGGCGACAAAAGAACTGTACAAAGAAAATTATAAGACACTAATGAAAGAAAGATGACATAAACAGATGGAAAGATATTCCATGTTCCTGGGTAGGAAGAATCAATATTGTGAAAATGAGTATACTACCAAATGCAATCTATGGATTTAATGCAATCCCTATCAAATTATTAATGGCATTTTCCACAGAACCAGAACAAAAAATTTCACAATTCACATGGAAACACAAAGACCCCAAATAGCCAAAGGAGTCTTAACAAAGAAGAATGAAGCTGGAGCAATTAACCTTCCTGACTTCAGGTTATACTACAAAGCTACAGGCATCAGGACAGTACGGTACTGGCATGAAAACAGAAATACAGACCAATGGAACAACATAGAAAGCCTATGGGTACCTTATTTTTGACAAAGGAGGCAATATGGGGCAAAGACAGCCTCTTCAATAAATGGTACTGGGAAAACTGGACAGCTACATGTAAGAAAATGGAATTAGAACACTTTCTAACACCATACACAAAGATAAACTCAAAATGGATTAAAGACCGAAATGTAAGACCAGAAACTATAAAACTCTTAAGAGGAAAACAAAGGCAGAACCCTCTGACATATATTAAACCAAGATCCTCTATGACCCACCTCCTAGAGTAATGGAAATAGAAACAAAAGTAAACAAGTGGGACCTGATTAAACTTAAAAGCTCTTGCACAGCAAAGGAGATTATAAGCAAGGTGAAAAGACAAGCCTCAGAATGGGAAACAATAATAACAAATCGAACAACTGACAAAGGATTAATTTTCAAAATATACAAGCAGCTCATACAACTAAATACCAGAAAAACAAACTTCCCAATCAAAAAGTGGGAAAAAGACCTAAACGGACATTTCTCCAAAGAAGACATACAGATGGCTAACAAACACATGAAAAGATGCTCAACATCACTCATTATTAGAGAAATGTAAATCAAAATTACAATGAGATATCACCTCACACTGGTCAGAATGGCCCTCATCAGAAAGTCTACAAACAAATGCTGGAGAGGGTGTGGAGGAGAGGGTGTGGAGGAGAGGGTGTGGAGAAAAGGGAAGGCTCTTGCACTGTTGGTGGGAATGTAAATTGATCCAGCCACAACAGAAGACGGTATGGAGATTCCTTTAAAAACTAGGAATAAAACCACCATAGGACCCAGCAATCCCACTCCTAGGCATATACCCTGGGGAAACCAAAACTGAAAGAGACACATGTATCCCACTGTTTACTGCAGCACTATTTACAATAGCTAGAACATGGAAGCAACCTAGATGTCCATTGACAGATGAATGGATAAACAAGTTGTAGAACACACACAAAATGGAGTATTACTCAGCCATAAAAAGTAATGCATTTGAGTCCGTTCTAATAAGGTGGATGAATCTAGAACCTACTATACAGAGTGAAGTGAGTCAGAAAGATAAATATTGTATTCTAACACATATATACGGAATCTAGAAAAATGGTACTGAAGAAGTTACTTACAGGGGAGCAATGGGGAAACACATAGAGAATAGACTTATGGACATGGGGAAAGGGGAGGAGAGGATGAGATATATGGAAGGAGTAACATAGAAACCTCCATGATATGTAAAATAGATAGCCAATGGGAATTTGCTGTATGGCTTGGGAAACTCTTAACAGGGGCCCTGTATCAACTTAGACTGGTGGGATGGGGAGGGAGATGGGAGGGAGGTTCAAAAGGGAGGGGATATATGTGTATCTATGCCTGATTCATGTTGGGATTTGACAGAAAACAGCAAAATTCTGTAAAGCAATTATCCTTCAATGAAAAATAAATTGTTCTTAAAGTTGAAAAAAATAAATAAATGTATTATCCACCTAATATTCTGTCATTGATAAACTGCATGATTGTGATAACACTGCTAGCAGTGTTAATTTGAAGTTTCTTACTTCAAATTAACAAAAGTAATAACATTGTCATAAATACCAGGGAGCTGACAACTGTTTTGTACCTAAGTTTTCCATCAACAGGATTTAAAAAAATAAATAAATAAATCAAGGAAACTTTCTCCTTAGGTCTGATTTCCTAACTATCAAAATTTTATACATAAAGAGAAACCATTACCATCTCAAGTGTTAGACTACTTTATGATGTAATATAAATAATCCCAAACAAAATCAAGAAAATAAGTCAAGTTACTGTCCTAACACTACAAAAGCATCTACATCTGTAAAGTGGATAAACATATGTACCTAGTAAAACCACAATCAAAACACTCAGGCCCAGACTTCCCTGATGGCTCAGTAGATGGGAATCCATCCACCAATGAAGGGAATAGAGGCTCGATTGCTGGTCTGGTTATAAGATTTCACATGCCACAGCAACTAAGCCCTGGCACCACAACTACTGAGCCCACCAGCGTAGAGGCCGTTCTCCACAAGAGAAGTCACTGCAATGAGAAGCCTGCAGACCACAGTGCACACCACATGGAAGAGTAGCCCTCCCTCACCACAACTAGAGAAAGCCCACGTGCAGCAGTGAAGACCCAGCAGAGCCATATAAATAAATAAAAATAAAACATCCAGACCCTACTCCTTCCTGTATTGAACAGGAACAAGTAATTCTGGTTATGAGCAATTATCTCTGGTTCTGTAAGCACACATTCTGCTCACCCCCTTTATAACTTTTGATTCCTATGGTATAGTATCTAAAATGAAGATGGAGGTTTAGCATGATAATGAATTCCAGTCATTGAAGAAATAACTTGAATCCTTAGGATAAAATATGTACTGATGCAGAAAGTATAAGAATGCATAACATTTTCAGAAGTAAAAGGACTTTAGACTCCACTGTAAATTGTTTACTCAGCCAGAATGACTAGAACATTCTCTTTAATCTGGATTTTAGTATAAATGCACATACAAACAATGCACAAATGTTGGTTATGAGTAATGGTTCACATTTAAAGGTTTAGAACAATTAATATTCTCAAACACAATACTGTTAAGTGATGATATAATAACCATTAAGTATAATATTTTTAAGTTAATTCTATTAATTCCTACACCTAAAGTTACCAGCCAAATAAAAATCAAAAACATAAAATTGTAAAGCATAAGAATTATACCGCAGAGAATTCCCTGGCGGTCAGTGGTTAGGACTCTGCACTTCCACTGCAGAGGACACAGGTTTGATCCCCCAGATTGGGGAACTAAGATTCCACAAGAAGCATGGTGATACAGCAGATCCTGGTGATCCAGTGGATTAAGAGTCCACCTGCCAATGCAGGGGACACAGCTTTGACCCCTGGGCCAGGAAGATTCTACATGCCATGGACAACTAGAGCTCATGCACCACAATTGATAAGTCCCTGAGCTGCAACTACTGAAGCCCTTGTGCCTAGACCCTGTACTCTGCAACAAGAGTAGCTACTGTAGTGAGAAACCCACATACTGCAACTCCCACTCATCCTAACTAGACAAAGATGCAGTACAACCAAAAATAAACAGATAAATAATCTAAAAAAAATCATAGTCTTATTTCTCTGTGCTGTTTCTAATGAAAATGTTATGTAAGATCTCAACCACGTGATGAAGATTTTTGAAAACTCAGTCTCACTTACTGTGGATTCCAAATTGTCCATCGTCAATAATAATTTCACTTTCTAAAATTGAAGGAAAATAGAAAACTTAGTTAAAATTCATGATGTACACACACAATGAACAACTGAGAAATTACCCACCTTAAGGATTTTTTTTAATTAATTAAAAATATAAAGCATCCCAAAGTGAATAAGCATATTTATTGTAGCCCTCAATAAAGAAACCCCTTTTAAGGAGGCTATCAGACAGTAATAGTTCTTACATTCATGGTGATTATTCACAATGTTACAAGGAAGAGAAAAGAAAAGTCCTCAGAGAGGTGCTCCAGGCTAGAGGCACTGGGACAAATGTTTATACCAACCAATATATGAGACAGACAAGTTGCTGAACAATATCGCCTGGTTTTTTTCAAACCAAAGGTCTTGGCACAATTAAAATGCTTATTCTCACATAGTGCCTATTCTGATCTTAAATATAATGCTCCTCAAACCCCAATTATTCTCTACAGCCAGCTAAAAGCTTTTCAAACAGCATAAACTTACCTGTATACATAGAGCTGTGAGGAACTACCAAAAGGTAAGTGCTCCCTTCCAACAGAAATGTCAACTAAATGAGAAAAACTGTTAATCCCCACCCTCTAAGTAAAATACTGATTATCTTCCCTGCTACTTCATTCCCCAGTTTACTTTAAACATAAATCTGAAATAATTGTCAAAATAAGTGTGATAGTTTCCAGTAAAGATTCTCTGGTATATTTCACACAGCTCTTAAGTTCAGAAGTTATACTTCCCAAAAGCTTAAAATAAATTTATTAAAAAGATCAGAAAAAAAAATCATCCTACCTCTCAAAGAAAATATATTTAATTGCAGGATGCTTCAAAATGCAATTTTTTAAATATTCAATTCCTAATATTTTCCAACCTCAGTATAATTCTAAAGTACACTATCATAACAATTATAAATATAGTATCAGAAATGTATTAAAACATGCAAAAATAAAATCCAACAGAGGATGGAACAAGATATTTGTTTAAACGAGATGTGTCCTTGATGCAGGGTAAAGCAGAATCACTCATTATTTTCTAATCTAAGCTAGTAACTAACAAGCCATTTATTATCTTTAAATTATAATTTTTTCTAGAAACTAAAAGATTTCTCAGCACTAATTTATACACAAAACCAAGTGGGTAATTTAATGTATGTGCAAAGAATTTCAAATTTCAATCTCAGTATGGAAAAGGAAATTCAAAAATACTTGTATGAAGAGAAATGCCACTGTTGGGCATAAGAAAACTAAACAACACTTAAACAAACAAACAAAAATTATCTGAATAGCAACTTTAACATAGCCAGCAGGGTATTGGGGGAAAATGTCTGCTACAACCAGGAAATTTGAATTCATTCATACAAGTTTATTCAAATATTCACTAGTTTAAAAAAAAAACACACACACAATAAATAACATACTACTCAAAGTTAAAAGAATCATTGTTTTGTGTTAGTTCTTTCCTTGAATGTTCTCTAAGTTCTCTGAGCAAGTAATCAAAGCCACAGACGGATGCTCAGTTAAGAAAAATGCTATTTTACAAACTTTTGTAACTACTCCAAATGGAAATATATATTCCATAAAGTCATCTAATCCAAGAAATTAAAAATAACTAGACAAAGGTTTCTAATTAAGTTTACAAAGAAAGGCAATTAAGAACTGCTTAGTTTTGAAAGTAAGACACTAAGTGAAACTTGTAGTATTGACAATGCATTTACCTTAAACTTTAAAATAAATATTTATTAAATCTCACTAAGCCAATGTGCAGCATATTAGTAACTTTATGCATATGCCTCAAACAGATGCAGTTAATGCCCATACCTAAAGGGGTTATTGATCGTGGTTGTAGATGAGTCTCCCACTTGTGAACTATGACTTGACATGGGCCACCGATAGTCTGCAATTTAAAAGTTAAACGTCTGCAATAATTTCTTGTATCTTATTTTCTACCCATGATGTCATTAGATGTTTGTGGCCTAAGTCTTATACTAAGCATGAAACCAAGAGATTCATCTTGTTAATATCAATATTATAATTCCCCAAATCAGGAATGTACCAGGTCACAAAACATGATGAACGCTGGAAGAAAATGAGGGTGAGGAAGTAAACAAAGAAAAATGAGATGAACTGGCACATAAAACCATTCTAAACCCATTCTTTAATCTGCCTGCAATACTCAGTTTAATCGTTAACTGATACTCTGTTCTGAGTTAAATTAACAGCAAATACACATTATGTTCCGTATATCGGCAGTCAATGTGATTACTGGAAGAAGCATCTCATCTGAAGTAACTCTTCAAGGGTTTGGAAAAAGCTGAAACTCTCCGATAGAAATAAACAGTAAGAACAAATACTGTAAGATCAATTATTGCAAGTATGCAAGGAACTAAAAGGCATCATAGAGTTCTTCATTTCATGTATTTTAAAACTGCTAAGTAGGTAACAAGAAGAATATCAGATCCTCATATCAGAGTAACCCGTGCTTTTAAGGAGCACAAGAAGCCCTTTCCTTCAGGAAAGGAAACATGCATGGGTAAATCTGAAGAACAAGTTTAATTAAATGGGAGTAGGCATCCAGTTTTACTCTTCATGCCTTGAAGTTTATAAATTCATACAGTGTGAAAAATTATAATACTTGTCTTCTGTTATCGAGTTGTCTCATTAAAAAGAAAGTTAAAGTGTTAGTTGCCCAGTCATGTCTGACTCTTGCCGACCCCATGGACTGTAGCCTGTCAGGCTCCTCTGTCCATGGGATTTCCCAGGCAAGAACACTGGAGTGGGTAACCAATCCCTTCTCCAGGGTATCTTCCCAACCCAGGGATTGAACCCAGGTCTCCTACACATTTCAGGCAGTTTCTTTACCATCTGAGCCACCAGGAAAGCCCAGCCTTATGTATTGTTGATAATGTCTACAGCAATTTAAAAGCTAGAATGAACTACCACAAGGACTCTTTTGTGTGTTCCTAAGGGACTCAAGTATGAAGTGCTTCCTAATTTTCATCAAAAACAAACAAACAAACTTGACTAATTAAACTTATGTGCCAAAAACAAACCTTTACATATTTTAAAAGCAAAATTTCAAACCTAACAAGGTTTGACAACCTAACAAGGTATTTTTTCTTCCTGAAAAAGAAATTTAATAAAATACAAAAAAGCAAAAAGAAAACAAAATCACCCATTATCACATCACTTATAGACAATCATTATCAATACTTTCACATATTCAAATTCTTTTCTAGGTATGTATTATATATACTCTTAAGTCTGGAACATGTACATTTCTCCCTATAGTACATCTGTAGATGGCATTAAATACTCTAACTTTTTCTAGGATTTCAATATTGATTTAAGAAATGTGCCAAATGACAGTAAGTATGTAACAAGTTAGGCAAGAGAGAATTCTGCTACTTAAAACCTTATTTAAAACTTGCAAACTTTCAAAGTTTGAAAACTAACATTACATTAGATATACATTCAATTCCTTAATCCTGGGACAATACAGGAACTCATTTTCTCCGGCTGAATACATCCTTGTCATAAGAGTTCACTTGTGAATTGATAATAAACTGTGTAGATGTTTTTAAAAAAATGTAATGTGAAAGTGTTCATCTTAAAATATGGTGAATTATGTTTAAAAACGAGGAACATTTGATCCTTCATCTGTTAGATATTTTTTACTAAAACTTTTTGCTATCATTTTTCTGTATTTTCACAGATAAAACTTTATAATCCTCAAAAGATGCACATATATATTAAAAATAGGAATGTTTCTTAGCAATAATGGGCAACCAGAACTAACCAACCTATTCCTATTCCCCATGTCCCCTGCACCCTCCTCAAAAAAAAAATCCTCTTTGCTACAAAAATGGTATAGATCCATACTGTTACAAAAGTTACTAGTGAAATGTGACTTGAAAGGGTGCCATGAATGTAACAGTAAATACCAGTGGGCATTAAAAGTGAGTAGAAGAGAGACTGTTTCTGTTTTAATTCCGGTATCAGAGGAATTTCTCAAAGTGCTGACTGCAGTATCTATAATCATATAAGAATAACCCTGTGGATTAAACATTTGAAAATGAACATATTGTAGTAATTAAGTTTAAAAACTTCACCCCTGTCTGTTTTAGTAACAAACCCTCTAATCACAGAATAAAGCAAATGAGGCTCGAACAGAATGGAGTTTTGAGGAGCAGTCCGAAGGGCCAATTACAAGTCCAAAGGGCTTGTGAGTCTACAAGCATTCACATTAAAAATTCATGACTGGTACATAAAACGTTATGGTACTGACAAATGAACCAAATCTTAAAACACACTGAATTTCCAAAACTGTAACGCCTACTTTATTAAACTTCAGAAGGTAATCTTAAATTCTGGCTTACTAATATTTTTTCAAACAAAAAAAACTTAAGACTTGAGCACTGGGAAATTAAAGATCTCAGTAACAATTCCAAAACATGCAGTCCTTTTTAATACTCTAAATGTAATAAGTCTTAGAAAGATCTTAGGAAAAAAACAAGAGTTCCATTCTGTAAAAGACTATCAAAATGTTAAGTGCTTTGGAGTGAAACGGAAGGTGGCTCTTTGGAGAAAAAAAGTAACCATTAGCCCAAAACAGTATTCTAGTAACAGTACTGTTTGAGTTATTTCACATCTTATTTGTATTATTATTATTGAAAGTCACTCAGTCGTGTCTTTGCAACCCCATGGACTATACAGTCCATGGATTTGATTTCTCCAGGCCAGAATACTGGAGTGGGTAGCCTTTCCCTTCTCCAGGGGATCTTCCTGACCCAGGAAATCAAACCAGGGTCTCCTACATTGCAGGCGGATTCTTTATCAACTGAACTATCACGTAAGCCCATCTTAGCATGTATTGAATCAGATGATTGCTGGAACACTTTTCAAAATGCGTATTAACAAAAAAAACAAACAAAAAAAATGTTTCCAGAAAAACATCATAATGACTGCCTTCTTAAACAGTTATTGATTGACATCATTCAGCTACATCAAGCACTGAGAAACAAGAAAGATTATATAACATATAGAGTGCAGTTTTTGTTCTTAACAAACCACCAAGCAAAATTATCAATATCATGTAATATCACTGCTTTCAAATATCATAAAAACTGTTAAGTGTAAATTTTAGAAATTTCACTGTTTTCTTTCTACAATTTTGAAAGAAATGCCCATGTGAAAGGAGCTCACACCTGAAGTCAATTCCCCTGCAACTGGTAATTCCCCCATTCCCCACCCACAGTGAAGACTGCTACCATGTCCTGCCTGCCAACGTTTGCACACGGTCGGGTGTTGCTCCAAGATTTGTTTCATACATGCAAGCTTCCCCATTCATTAAACTACTGATGTCTCCATAAAAAAGAAAAAAAGAAAGGGACTCTGAAGAATTTTTTCAGAGGCCAGATATGTAGTTATTTTAAAATCACTATTTTTAATAAGACCAGTAAGAAACAACTGTCTGCCTATCAGATGATTGATTCTTTTGTTAAAGGATTTAAACAATAATCAAGGGAGATTAACCACAAGATAAAAAAATTTATAATGAATCTAATTATGAGTGAATGTTAACACCTGTAAAAATTAAAAGTAGATGTTATTGTAAAATAAAGAGCTGTTTCACTGAAATGAATGAAAAATTTCAAAGACAATATAATCTTAGTATGAGACAATCCCTAATTCCAGGCACAAATAAAAAGGGGTGAACATGGATTTAAAAATGCTTAAGTTACATGTTAATTCAAAAATTATCTTTGGTGAAGATGCGAAAATAATGGGTTATCTGCAGACTCACAGCAATGTTTCCATTCCAAGAATATCTACTATTTTTGTGTGCTATGTTAAAATATATTTGTTACCTGTAAAATTATTTTAAAATTCAATTATTAATACCTTATTCTAATTCTACAAAGTATAAGAATATGAAAAATTAGGAGAAAAAGGATCTCAAGACTCCTCTAAACTAAGAGGAATATGCCAGAAAGAGCAAATTATGAAGAGAAACTATGAATGGTAAAATGTTCTATAGAAAAGTTTTAGCAATGAAAGGGACCTAAAAAATCTACAGTTTAAACCCTTCGTTTTATGGATGAGGAAGCTGAATTCTGAAGGTCAAGCGACAACATCACAAGATTTTTTTTAGGTCCTACAACTGCCTGGATAGACTACTGAAAACTTTTGACTCAGTAAAATTAACCTTATTACCCATTTCAGTTTTTCAATGCTTTTGTAATTATTTTTCTTTCCAATCATTCTTTATATTCATAAAACATATACTCTAATGATTTACATCATTTAACAATTTAAGATTCCTTGCACATTGGTTCTATCATTGCACAATTGAGACAAAGTTTCTATTTAAAATCATTATTCATTTAAAAAGCGCCACCAACTTTAAAAAGAAAAGCGTCACTTTAAGCTGGCATATGGGGAAAAAAACTCTCTAGCCATATGCATGGAATTTATTATGTGGCTATCGACGCTATTGACTCTATTCCATGAAAAACATACTTACCATGGCAGCCCCTGCATCACACGGTACATGTGTACACGATACAGAGCACCTACTTAAAGAAACACACTCACCAACACATACTGTAAACTTTTGCAAGTATTACAAGGGGAAAAACTTGTTTCTTACTGTAAACAGAATTCTTGCCAATTTTTTGAAAAGACATTTTGGATTGATTTGCTGCTTTTGGTTACATCTTCAATGAAAAGAGAAAATAGATTGGCTTAATTTGACCTGTGTTGCCAACAGTCTTACTTTAGGAAACTATGCCCAAAGGATTCATTATGATTTTTCTTGTCCAGATGCCCCCTTAAGTAAAATTTAATTAATTTCACATGTTACAGATTTCATATACTAGGATCCTCAAATAAGCTTAGTCATAAGCGCTATGATCTACATTCTATGCACAAATGTTTACTGTATACTAAAGAATTCTGCCACAATCCAACCCCTCAGCCAAATAAATGATCTTTTCCCAAGCCATTAAAGTGAGACTATTGTCAAGATAAGCCAACATAATGATCAACTATAATGTAATTTAATTTTAATTACTGAGTATATTCACAATATATTTTTGGAATAAGAAACGTAATAGGTGCAAAAGACAGCTGAAGTGGGTTTGTCAGTTTTTTTTTGGTTGTTGTTTTTTATAATGGTGGCTAAAGAGACTGAGGAAACAGTGGCTGCTTGCATTTTTTTTCTCACATGTATTCAAGGACCCCACAGGGAAATACATTTTTAAAAAGATCTAATCCACATTCTGCTTCCTAGACTCCTGCTTAAGCTCTTTTTCACATGCAGCCCAAAGTGTGCTCAGATAAAAATCTGAAAGAAAAGAATCCTTTCAGCAAGCAACTATCTTTAAAATAAGAAAGAATCGATTTTCTTTTCTAAACATAAAAATGAAAATGATCCCAAAATAAGCCATTGTGAGCAAGCAGATTTAGAGCTAACTGATACTTCAAAGCCTTTAGAAAAGATCCTGATTTATCAACACCATCACTGAAAAAAATCTAAAAAGAATGACTTCAGTTTTGACAGCAGTTAATGCAGCCACTAAGAGTTGGCTGCAGTGAAATAATTTTTAAAACAGTTACTTAAAAGTTGGCTATATACTCCTCTAAATATATTGTACCACAAACAAATCAAAAACATGAAACAAACAGAAAAACCCTTACTACTGGTTACTAACTAGTTCACAAAAGTTATAGAAAATGCACACCTATCAAGAACATTTATCATTAAAACCAATTTCATGATAAGAATATTGCAGAACATACTTACTATTAGTCTTTTAAAAAAATTCCACTGCACACACTGTCTGCCTCTGAAGTGGCTATTTCCTTTCTTTTGGATACTGAAACATTATTAATCTAGAGTTCTTTTTTCCTTATTTGATCAAAACAAACTCATTTTACTTTTAATGTTTCCAAACTTATTTGCTTTTGAAAGAAGTGTTCTAAAGAAACTGGAAACTAGATAAAGAAAACATACCTTTGGTTCTAAAAAGCACCCTTTGAAATAGCGGTACTGAACTGATACTCCTCTACTTAGTACAATGGTTGCTTTCCATAACATGCTGTGAGAAAAAAAGAAAGCAGCAGCATCAGTATCAAACTAAAATGCAAGACTTCATTAATTCATAAAATCCTTCAAGTAAGATGTGTAATCAATACCATTTATCCCTACAAAAATTTTTATTCGAGGTCTGATATCAACTGGGAACTGGGAACATAATACCATGCTGGGCCCCATGGAGCTATGGGGCTCAAGACCTTTGTGTCCCCCATTTCTTTGATTAATAAACAACCTTCATTCAGTCTCCATGACCATCCCTGAGTTCCAATGGGCAGATTCCAGCAGTTCTTAATTAGGGAAGGGAGGGGATGCAAGACCAGGGAGAAAGGAACAGTCAAGAGCAGCCTTGTGGCAAGGTCCTATTTCCCTACTAAGGATACATACAACAGTTATCCTTGAGCTATTTTACAGATACTGAAATCCCCTGCAGGTGGGAGAAGTCAATGGTATGCAGCCCACAAGCATGAAGACCCCAGACCAGTTAGACCTGAAGGTTTATGAAGTTGACTCCCATTTACCTCACCCATCAGAAGAAATGTCCACCGAGCTGATCACGCCTTCTTTGAGCAATTACTATAAAACTTTTGACTATCTTTCCCAATTTGGGACACATAGTTTTGAGGGGATTAGCCCATTGTGGCCTGCTTTGCCTAGCAAAGCAATAAAGCTGTCCTTTTCTACTTCAACCAAAACTCTTTTGTCTCCAAGATTCATTTTGGCACTGATGTACAGAGAAGCTGAGCTTTAGGCATCAAACACAGTGATGAGTAAGGCAGAAAAAGTCTTATCTTCAAGGAGAGTGCTTGCTTACGTGAATAGACAAACAAACATAGGAAGGACTAGCTGACCTTTCTGAGGGGACAAATTTTGGAGGGAGACCTCACAAGAGCTATCTGAGCTGAGACCTTAACAATGAGTCATACAAAGAACCAGAAATATTCCAAACAAAAAAAGGCAAGCAAACACTGCAGACTTCTGAATCTCTTCACTTTTCACTTAGCTAGGGATGTTGCTGCTGCTGCGGCTGCTAAGTCGCATCAGTCATGTCTGACTCTGTGCGACCCCATAGACGGGAGCCTACCAGGCTCCCCTGTCCCTGGCATTCTCCAGGCAAGAACACTGGAGTGGGTTGCCATTTCCTTCTCCAATGCAGGAAAGTGAAAAGTAAAAGTGAAGTTGCTCAGTCGTGTCCGACGTGTCCGACTCTTAGCGAGCCCATGGACTGGAGCCTACCAGGCTCCTCCGTCCATGGGATTTTCCAGGCAAGAGTACTGCAATGGGTTGCTACTGCCTTCTCTGAGCTAAGGATGTTACATGGCTGCTAAGAGGCTTTGAGGCTAAGGTCACTGACTTAACCGCCTGTTTCCACTGTCTCTTATTCTCCTGCCCAGCCTCTAGCTATTCCTCCCAAGTCAAGCAGAGTCTGTGTCTTATTTGTTTGTAAGTAAGTCTTACAACTTAATGTCTTCCTTTGAACTATTCTATTCTAACATATTCTAAACGCTATTTCTAAAGTTTGGACTCAACAGTTAAAGAATTCACTACAGTTCAAGATTATAAGTAATTTTTAACTTCAAATCATAGACGAATAGCATTTAAAGTGTGCTCCCAGGACTATATTACCTAGGAGCTTGTAGAAATGCAAAATCTCAGAATACATCTAAAACTACTGAATTGGAAACTCCCAGGGAGGGCCCAAGCACTCTGTAATTTAACAAGCCTCCAGGCTCTGATGATGAACACTTAAGTTTGAGAGCCCATGTCATAGATCATTACCCAAACATTAACTCAGCATGAATAGTTCAGTGACTAAACAGGAGCTCCGTGTGTTCTTCCATGATACCAGATGGTCAGCAATGCTCCCCACCTGGCTCTGCCAAGACAGACTTAAGGCATCACCCTTACTCTGACTCAATTCTGGTCTCTAACAAATATCCACAACCAGCTGTCAACCCTGGTCTCCAGCTACAACAATCAGATTAACCTGGCAATAATAAAATACATATGTCCTGGCTCCACCTTGGGACACTGGTTTCATAGGTCTGCGGTGAAGCCTGGCCACATGGAGTTCGATACACTGGATGCATATGGTTGAGAAACACTGCTGCACAGCAAGGACAGACCAAATGCTCAACACATTTGAGCATTGAAGCTGACTACTTCTTCCTGATAAGCCTCAGAATCCTCTTCAACACAGGGCTCTAGATAGATTCCACCAACTCTGGGGTGAAACTTAGTTCCCATCTCTGCTACCAAAATTATGGCAAATGTCCAGTAGTATTTCACAGATAAAATCAACCAGATTAAGTGCAACTTGCCCCAGATGTGTACAGTAGAATTAATATGCTTTAAAAATGTGTTGGGGTCCCTCTGCCATGCATTATTTATCCATCTTCCAGGAGTAGGGCCTAAGCATATGTACTTTTTAAAAAAAGCCCCTTTTAAAAGTGCAAAGTCCTTTTAAAATAATTTTTTAAAGTGGTTTCAGGACTTTCCTGGGTCTAGTGGTTAAGAATTTGCCTGTCAATGCAGGAGACAAGGGTTCAGTCCCTGGTCCTGGAAGATCCCAAATGCCAGGGAGCAACTAAGCCTGTGCACAACAATGGCACCCACGTGCTACAATTACTGAAGCCCTCGGGCCCTAGAGCCCTGCTTCACAACAAGAGAAGGCACTGCAATGAGAAGACAGGTAATAGGGCAGATCAAGAATTCAGAGCAGAGGTAAACAAGTTCAGAAGGACATGAGGTTTCACCTCAGACAAGAGTGACAGATCCACAAATCAAGGAAAAAATAGCCACTTGAAGAGAATAAACATTTCATTTGTCTGTGACCCCAATATCGTTTGTCAACAGAATTTAATATATATATAAACAGAAGAGAATTGGTTGAGAAAACGTGTCACACAAATGACAGGGAAAATGGTATTCTATGTGTTTGTTCTCTTTTCCTAAGAGAACATTATGGTCTTGTTCTACTTTCCCTGTTATTTCCCTGTGCTCCTCAAACTATCTGCTGTGAAGGACCAGTTTCTGTTTCTGTTACCCTACCAATACTTCTGGTCTACAACACATCCAGTTCAATAAGTCCATTACATGTATCGGTGTCCTAGCAATGTCAAATTGCTGTAAGCATTTCTAAACACTTGCTCTCAGTTTGTGCATTTCTCACATCATGCACTAATAAAAAATGTTTTTTGTCTAACACTGGGTCTACAGGCCACAGTTTTAGCAGAACTGCTTAATAATCATCTAATCTGATGTTTCTCCCTGGGTGCACTGCATGTATTTGTACACTACTTACAATCTCATCTCTCCTTTACCCCCACACATACATTTTGACAATCAGTAACACTTCAAAATATCTGCAGGCAGAGGATTACCGTTGTTCACATCACTGATTCTATCCTAACCTCTTTACCACGTAGATGATGGAACTGAGGCTTAAGAGATATGGGATCTGCCCCAAATCAGAATGGCAGAAATGAACTGGCACCCAGGCCCTCCTTTCTCCACTCCAATGCACCAACACACCCATGCTAAGTTTAGTGCTGTAATTAATGTCAGTAGTGAACTCATTTCATTAGCTAAAAATTCTAATGCTGTGTTCTACTCTCTGCTTTTAATAGTATATATGTCTCAAGACAATTATTTCTTAGGCTAAAGCAAAAACTACATTTTTTAAAAAGAGTATGTACCAAGAAGCCAAAGACAATGTCTTAAAAAGATTTTTAAAATAAGAAACAACAATATAAGCCTGTTTAGAAACATGGTATTAAGTACCAAAAGATGCAGCTAACAGCCAAGACTTGAAACTATTTGAGGTCAAAACTGAGAAACAAAGGAACTTGTTTTTTACAGCAAAGTTTGTAAAATGACTTTACTCTGTATGCATATGTGATAAGTTTGCTAAAAACTAAAAGAAAAATACACCAAGATCTCTTTAAAGAAAAAAAAAAACAGGTTTATAATCTGAATGTCACAATTGTTTGGTAATATGACATGTCCATGCTTACCTTTCACCTGTTTCATTCTCTGGAAGAAGAGCCACAGCTTTTTGAGGATTCCAGTTTCCCAAAGCATCACAGCTTCCACATATTGCAAAAACCTCTCCTAAAAAACCATAATGGGTTAAGTAGGAACATCTCATTTTGTTTTAGGAAGTTGCACTGGTTTAACAGGCTGCAGAGTCCCCTTTAGCAGAGATGAAAGGGCTTCACTGGAGAAACGGGTTTGAACCCAGGTGGCACACACACTAGCACGTGTGGTTTTTTGGGGGGTTTCTTTTTTCTGTTTTGATTATACCTGCATTATTAATCTGACCCACCTCTACAGAACCAAAGGCAGAGAAAAGGAAGGATGTACAGGAACAGAATTTTCTTCATTTTTCAACTACTTACTGAGCCAACAATAATGAGCACCAAGAAGACAAAGTGATCAAACCACAGTCCTTGTCTTCAAGGCAGCTTCCAATTTAAAGGGGAAAACACTAAAGGCATGTAAGTATCCTAGAGAAATAATAATTGATATTTTCCAGGAACTCAAACAGTAGCTATCAAGAAGTTAAAGATCAAGAAAATTATCAATGGGACATGAGCAATGTAACCATCACTAAAAAAAAAAAACCCTCAATACAAAACTAGCGAAAAATCTAGTATTCTTTACTTAAAAAAAAAAAAAAGACTATCACACTTCATCTGAACACTTCTCAACACACAAACCAACATCACCTATATTTGCTAATTTCATACATTTAGCAAAAGTCTACAAGTTCTTGAATATAATTATGCAGAAGTCTTTAACTTATATATCAACACATTCTGAATTACTGTAATTAAAATTCATGAAGAAAAAGACAATGAACTGAGCCCAAATGAACAAAACTTCAGGATAAACTCCTTCACACTCTGTGTAGCTTGGCTTCCAAGCTTTGGACACTATTCCAGTAAGACTGAAGCTATACTTGGCTTTGGCGACCTGCATGAGCATTTTGTATACTTGGACTATCTAAAACTTAACTAAAATCACAAGTGTGGTAGTCATTCAGAAGTTTTCAGGGTTCTAAATACATGTCTATAAAGGCATACGGTGGTTATACATAAAGATTTCATTTTAAAATATTCACCAATCCTTAAAGTAATCAGATTTTTTTTTTGCAATTAACTTAGGTTATCACTACCTTTTCTGATGTAAAGGAAAAAAAGATAAACACTTTTGTTAAAAACAAAGCACAAATATTTATTCTCAAGATCACATATGCTGCTATGCATATGTATAGCATATGAGATGGTTCCTAGCTCAAAGTATAGATTATCATAAAAATCACTGATTCAGGCCTGTTATATTTCTTTTATAAAGGAGAGTCTCATCAAACTTTTTCATGGACTCAGTTATTTCCTATTCCCACACAAAACAGTAGCTACTCTTTGTTCTGGAAAGAACATGTATCAGACATGGAAAAAAGTGAAACCTGGACAAACTTGGTTACTTTCCTTCTATATAAAAGCTCCTGCATTTAACCAACACCCTCCTACAATGTTACTCTTTCTGCTGATTGCCTTTGAATATGGCTTCTATGAGAAAAAAAGGGAAACTTTTTACTAGAATAGGCCTCTTTCTTTCATTGGCTTTCATTTATCAAGAGACTTGAATGCTAACTAAAGGAATTTCAAACAGTACTGCCACATATTTTTAACTTCTTCCCTCTAACTTCACCCCTCTCTGCACTCTCTCCACATTTAGCAGAGAATACATCCTCGTTGTTTTGAGGAGGAACACAAGATTTAGGCAGAAGGTGACAGTCCTTCTTGTCCATCCACCTCCTTTCCTTTCACTTAGATTCAGCTACATTCACATCTACCACTATCTTCCCTCTAGTCCTTCAGGAATTACATCGTGTCAAGCTGACTCCTCTAGAGTTAATTCTGCAGTCATCTTCTTTGTCTGACATGGTCAGCCCCTTCTAGCTTAAAGTGCCTATGCACAAAAGTCAATAAAAGATACAGGTCTGCAGTCTTCTCTCCACAAAGGAGATTACACACTGGACAAGAGGTGAGTACTGGACCCAAGAGACCAGCAATCTTCAACCTACAGAATCTTGCCCAGAGGTGGAGCTGTCCAATATTATCTTGGCTAAGAATGTGTTAAACAAACACACACTATCAGGTGCTGTAATAGCTTCTGGATCAAAGATGCTTGATATATAGAATGAGTAAGTTAAGAGGTAGTGGGAAGGGGCACAGATCTAAACAAAGAAAACAATTTGAAAAAGCCCCAAAGGAGAAAAGGAATGCAACAGATTTGAGGACTGGCCAGTGTAACCAGAGTGCATTAAACAAGGAAGTATATAACCCAGGCATGATACTGTATTTTTCTAGTGTTCATTTTTTGGGCTACACTGTGCAGGCATGTAGGATCTTAGTTCCCTGACCAGTGATTGAAAGAGGATAGAATTCATGCCCTCTGCAATGGAAGCCAGGAAGGAGTCTTAACCACTGTGCTACCAGGGAAGGCCCAAGGTGTGATTGCTCTGACGTGCTACCTTACACTCAAATTATTTCACACTGCTTTAGTAGATAGCAAAAAAATACAATGAAGCTTTTAAAAACAGATGTATAAGTAAGGAAAAAATTTATCTTAGCCAAATATTTAACCAACTTTTCACACTAGAAACATTTCCATCATTTTCATGCAACTTAAAACCTCTCTCACTGCTGAGGGCCCAAGTTCAATCCCTAGTCAGGGAACAACTAAGATCCCACAAGCCGTGGGTGTGACCCAAAAAAACAGCTCAAATATCTTTATCCTATGCAAAATTCACAGCTTTCCTGGAAAATATGAGAATAAGACACTATTTGAGACAGCTTTTTGTTTTTTTCCTTGGGCTTACTATGCTCCAAGCACATTTCCGTTATCAGGCATGCCCTGAAGATACTTTCATCTAAAAATTAGAAAGATATTTAAAAAATAAATAAAAATTAGGTCCACTCTAGTAACAACTCTATATTTAAGATAATCCAGATAAGGAAAATGTAATTTTTAAAAATGTTTAAAAGTAAAGCTTTACAATACCTGGTAAAAGAGTTCCTCTTATTTCAAAGGTAACCTGAGAAGGTGTCATTCTGATGGATTTATTTTAGGATGTCGTGCTATAAAGAAAAAGATGATGTCATTTATAGTACATCTAGATAGCTACCACCAAGAAATAAGCTAAAAAGCACAAAACAAAAATGAATCTCAACTGTGAGCAAAAGATTTCAGAGACTAGAGAGACTGAATTATTTGGGAATTACCCAGCAAGTCTTAGGGCCTAATGTTACAAACCTATTCTGTAAGAATGCATGGACCAGAAAAAAACTGCAAAACAAGTGCATCCAAGTTTTTTTTTTTCTTAGAATTCAAGACTATCTTGTCACACAGTTACTCCTCTAATAAGCAGCTGTTTTGAACTCCACCTATCTTTCCTGACCAGGCTCATGTTTACAGTGGAGGGAAATATACACACACACACAACTACAGACAGAAAAAAGCTTGGCTCAAGGTAAGAAGGTTCCAATTTTAATAACAAGAAAACATTCAAAGAACTTAAGCACCATCCACTGAAAAACTGGTTATGTTTCGTAACAAGTTTGAGAATCTGCTTCTAAATGACCTGATAGCTTAAAAAAGACAAAACTCATTGCCCTACAAATAGCTTTTCAAGTTTCTCTTTATTAACTATAGGGCCATCATTACTCCAGTCCCATAGTCTCAACTCTGTAATCTATTACCAAACCCTGTAGATACGAATTTATCTTACATACATGCCTTTCTAAGTTTAAACTTCTTTAAAAACTCAAGCCTCCTACTTATATTTTGTCTTCCAATCACTTTCCAACAATACATTTTTATGTCAATTAGAATGCTTCTCACTTCCCTGGCTTAGAATCACTTCCATTATTTTACAGAAATCTAAATCCCTAAGCTCCTGGTGTCCTTTACTCCTTTAGCCACATCTTCGCTCCAGCTTGCTTTCCATTTCTTTGCTGTTTTTCCCAGCCTAACCAACTTATTCACCTTACCATCTCTTTATTTAAGTACTTAAGATAGGAAATTTTTAAAGACTTTAATGTACATCAATTCTCACGCAGTTTATAGAATTTAAATATAGAAAGAACACATACTCCACACAAAAGGCCACATCATATTGTACATAAGCTATCCCAACACCTCCAAAAAAACTTTTGTACCCTCAAATCCATCAATGTTCCTAAAAGAACTCCAATGTCTTAATGTCATTTCCATTAATTTTTCAGCTTAAATACTGTTTATTTGCATTTATACATTTTATTTCAAAAAAAAAAATCCTGAAGTACCTTTCTCAGCTATTCATTCCTCCATTTTTGCTATGCTCCCTTCCCCTCCCTGTGAACACATGCACAACTCCGCAATGGTCATTTAATGAACACTAACACCCACAGTTAACCACACTTTCAAGTCAAAGCAGACAGATCTAAAGCAGCAGTTGCCACTGGAAGCAATTTTGTCCTCTAAGGGTATCTGGCAATGTCGGGAGACATTTCTGGTTGCCACAACTGTGGGTGATGCTCCTGGCATCTAGTGGTAAAAGCTGGGAGTGCTGCTCAACACCATATAATGCATAGAACAGCGCTCCAGAAATAATTCTCCAGCTCCAAGTATCAAGAGGGCTAAGGATGAGGAATCTCTAATAACTAACCCTCGTGGGGGCTGCAATGAAAATCAAGAGTCACTATGCATCATCTCATCTACATCAATTATAAAATGTAAATATACTAAATAAACTAATCAAGTGAAGTCAAAGTGGCTTAGTTGTGTGGGACTCTTGGCAACACCAGACTGTAGCCTACCAGGCTCCTCTGTCCATGGAAATCTCCAGGCTAGGAGTGGGTAGCCATTCCCTTCTCCAGGTGATCCTCCCAAACCAGGGATTGAATCCAGGTCTCCCACATTGCAGGCGGGTTCTTTACCATCTAAGCCACCAGGAAGACCATCAGTCAACGTGGTTTCCTGTCACTTGTCTAAAGAAATCCCTATTTAGTAACTATTTATTCAGTTAGAAAACCCAAGATTCCACACTGGAGGGAAAAAAAAACCTGTCCTTGATCAAACCACATATGCTAATCTATTTTCTATGTCTAAGAGTAAACCTGATCTATTTAAAACATATTAATACATCCAGTTTGAGCACAGCCAAAGAAGTTTTAAACCTAAAATTAGTTCTAGATTGTTACCGGCCATTTAACCTATATAACTCAAATAACCTGATACGAATCTGAGTATAACCCTAAGAATAGGATGATTTTCTTTCCTAATAAATAAATGATTCATTGAAGCACTGCAATCTACTTTTAATTTATCTCTTACATTTATCTACATCAATCATATCAAGCAGAAACCTTAAGGTTATCTAAAAAACTAGGCTTTTTAAGTTACTGAGTTGAGACAAAGCAAAAAGCTCTATCATCCAGCAAACTGCTGAATAACCAATCTCAACATATAACCTGAACTTTCACCCAATGCTTACTGCCACAGTTACTAAGAACAATCTCATGTATATAATTAAAAATTGGTGCTTGATTATTTGTTGATCAATTTTAAGTAACTGTTTTAACCAATTTTAGGGAAACAGATATAATTATTCCTATGTATTAAAATCAACACCTAGTAAAAAATATCTGAATTTCTACTGCATTAAATTTTATGAAAAGGGAGTTAGCTGATTACAGTTGAGCTTCTCATTATTAAGGTTGCTTGTAAGAGTGGCTACAGTAACTTGGGTGGAAACAGCTGCAGTTTACATTATGTACTATATACCAAAGCTGCATACACAAGCACAAAATTAACCCCACCCCTCTAAAAAAAACCTCACTGGGTGTCAACAATGCATCATCCCCAACTTGAATTGCCAAAAAATCATATAATCTGTTTAAGTTCCACTCCCCGCACTGTCCAAATTTAAGGCCATTCCAAATAAAAGTCTGCAGAGCTGCTCCTACAGCAGTTTACTTGATGGTGGACAGAGGCCAAAATTCTGGTGCAGGACTGAAGTATACCATTTTGGCACCCTGCTACCACCAAAGTAAAATACTGTTTTGTCATGGAACAAAAAATTTACACAACCAAAATTTCCTCTTCTTCCAAATATGCAAAGGGAATCTCAACTTGAACAGGGACAGATCTTCTAGATACATAAAAGAATAAGATGGAAAATGCTAGTCATTTTATATACAGGAGCTGACTGAATATGTAATTTAACTAATTCACCTATACCCTCACGTACAAAACATGCTTCCTGAGATATGTTTCTGGTTTGGTTTTAAACATAACCTCCATTTTTTGCTTTCTGAAGGTAAGTATTAAACAGCATTCTCATCTGAGACTTTGAGTTGCATTTAACACTATTTTAACACATTTTTAAGGACTCGAATAATTTGCAAAATGAAACTGTAATTTACATTTTAAAAATACTTCAAAAATACTACCTGGCAAAGTAAGTTTTACTTTATTCTTTTTGTAAAATAAATTATTCTAACATATTCCTTTACCGGCTTGCAAGCTTAGGGAACAAAAGACAGATTTCAACAAACAGAGGTACAATTTAGAACTAAACTGAAGTCACAGATATTTTCAGCAAAAATGTATTTTTTTTCCTAGCCAAAAAGACATATTTCACTGTTTTCCTTCAAATATTTTTCAAAAAAAAAGCGGTTTCCAATTCTCTAGGCTCCAACAGCTTTGCCTCCTAAATGCATATTAGAAAGCAATATATAAATGCCTATACTTTCCTGAGCTAACTTCTGCTTATCCTGGTGGAGGATCATTATGATCCCTCTAGTCCAACCCCAGTATACTGAGTCAATACTTTAATCAAGTGTACATAGACATTTAGAGGCTTCCCTGGTGGCTCAGAGGTTAAAGCTGTCTGTATGCAATGCGGGAGACCTCGGTTCGACCCCTGGGTTGGGAAGATCACCTGGAGAAGGAAATGGCAACCCACTCCAGTATTCTTGCCTGGAGAATCCCATGGACAGAGGAGCCTGGTGGGCTACAGTCCACAGGGTCGCAAAGAGTCGGACACGACTGGGCACAGACATGATGGGTTTTTTATTAAGAAAGCAGTTCTGAAGGCTTCATTAAGCCAGAAAACTCGTTAATCATCTTTCTACACAATGCCAGAAAACCACTCCAAAGTTTTTTTCATTTCATCTAGATATTACTTTCATATACATTTATTTTTCCTGGTTAAGTTATACACAAAGATTTGATTCATCAACTTACTATTTGTACATATCAAATTTTACTCACTCTGCCACTGAAATATCCTTTGTGGTCATTATTTGAGTCGAACTTTCCTAATCTCATCTTGTCTAGAATATCAGTTCTCGCTAGTGATGTCAAGAACGGACCGAACCATGCGCAGTTTTACCTGTTTGTTTTACCTTATGTTACTTACTTTTACCCAGAACGTTAGGCGTTGGAAAAAGGACTGATAACTTGTATTTATTTCTCAGCTAAGTCACAACTGTCAGAAATGCAGCAAGACGTGGCGGGGAGGGGGGGGGGGCGCGGGGGGGGGGGGGGCGGAGAAGGGGCCGGGAGGGGAGTAGTGGATAGAAATTGCGCAGAAATAGGAAGGGCAACAGAAAAGTATGAAGAAAACATCAAGCCCAAACACCCAACCAGTTCCTCTATGTGTTACATCAGACTAGACCGCTGTCTCAATGGTGAAAGATATCCACACTTCGTGACTGAACTCATGATTCATGCCTGATTTCCTTTATAACCGGGGAAGGGGAAAAGAGGGGGATCGATGAACTAGGTTTTGAAGAGCTTGGAAAAAGTAGAGCTTTAGAAAAAGAGGCAGCTGTCTTAAAATTGTATCAGGGGCACTGATGTCTATTACTGGAACCTTTTCCTAAAAAAGTAAGGCACTTCGGTTTCTTGGAGTAACTGAACTATACAAGCACGCCCTAGACTACTTGGATAAGCAATTTCAGAAAAGCAGCAGTTGTCAAAACACTACGAATTACTTTTGAAGTCAGAGAGTGGCGGTGAGCGAGTCCTGCTGCATTTACGTTTCTTCGTTCCCTAAATGGTTCTTCCAATACTTAGGTGGTCTCATGCTCTATGCATTCTGGTATTACCGAAAACGCTACAGAATTTTCGTACGGGAACTAAGCACTAGGCAGCACAGCGTAATCGCGGCAGCAAACGATAAATACAATAAACATGTATTTACAGGATTTACAGAAGCAAACCTCCAGGCCGCTGTTTCCAGACCGGCTGCCCGTCCGGGGCGGGGGATCCTGCCCACGACTCGCCCCCCGCTCCGCCGCGTAGCCCTGACAGCTCTGCCGCAACGTGAGCGACAGCCAAGGGCCCCGCACCGAGCGCCCAGCCCACCCGGCCTCCCACCTCACCTGCTGGGTCCCCGGGTCAGCGCCACCACCGACTCCGCGCCCGACAGTCAGTGTCGCAGGCCGAGGTGCCGGGCGCCGGCCGTCAGCACCTCGCCAGCGCTCCCTCAGGCAGCCCGCAGCGGCACCAAGCAACAGGAAGCGGCTTCGCTCAAACCGGTTTCAGCTGCTCCAGACCAAACCGCCAGACCACCTCGCGGGGCGGGGCCAGAAAGCGGCGAGGCGGAGACTGACGTCACGCCCGGCGGCCTCCGGGCCAATGGATGGCCGCGCGTTGGGGGCGGGGCCGCGCGATCCTGGTAAGGGCAGGCATCGGTGACTGAGAGCTACTGGGCATTCCAGGGGTCTCCGGTGTGGGTTTTTTCGGCTGACCGGGACCGGCGGCAGAGGCCTGACCTGGGTTCTTAGACACCTACCTTGGTCCCCTAAGCCGTCCTAGGACAAACTAGAATGGAAGGTGGAGCTGAGATCCTGAATTGCGTCTTTTGTCCCATTGGAAAGCGGGGGAGATTAACAAGATTAACATTCTGTGGAAACTATTTCGTTACAAAATGAAAAGCGCACTTGGACCAAATCTTTAGGGTTAAAGAGAATTGAGAGACCTCAGATAGTTTAGAGTTTATACCTTCCCTATGCAAAGGACGGGGTTCATACTTGCAGTATCACTTGGTGGTTATTATCACAGTTGCCCACTGGAGACCCTGTCAAACCTGCCTATTCCAATTGCTTTTAACGGCTTCCCAGATGCAGTGATAAAGAATTCTGCCTGCGGATACAGAAGAGGGCAAGAAAAGGGGTTCGATCCCTGAGTTGGGAAGATCCTCTAGAGAAGGAAATGACAACTCCAGAACTGTCTGGGAAATCTCATAGACGGAGGAGCCTCGCATTTTTACAGTCCATGGTATCTGCAAAAGAGTGAGACACAATTTAGCGACTTAGCAACAACAACGTCAATCGGCATGAATTGCATGTAACAAGACCCAGGTTATTCATACTTAAAATAAAGCTTGAAGCTAGAAAGATCTCTGCAAAACTCGTAGTCATTTATTAAGGGGGGGGGGGGGAGGGGGCTTACCAAGAAGAAGAAGAAGAAAAAAAAAAAAGACAAGGTTTACTCTCTCCTTTGATGGTTCCAGAAAAATTAATCAGCCAACTTAAACTGTTGCTTTCCAGTCTTCAAGGTTAACTGCTGGTTTACCCGTAATAGAAAATTGTTATCAGATTTCATTTAAAACGAGTGAGATTCCAACTCGAAAATTTCATAGTTCTATAGCAATATGATAATAATATATTTGTAATTATATTTAAAAATCGAGTAAGATATGGAAAATATCTTAAGATATGGAAAAAGGACTCAGGAGCTAGCTCGAGCTGCAAATTGATTAGAATGGTCCTATTGAAAAAGCATTTGGGTTAGAGGCGCTCTAGCTTTTAGACAGCTCCTAGTTTTATAAGTAGGATTTTATAAATAGATATATTTGTTAATAAAATAAAATTTTATATATCGGGTGACTGAATTTTATATTTGATCTTGGATTAGCTCCCAGAGCATTTTTGACTGTTGTCTATTAAGTTAATAAATAATTACTAAGTACCTGCTTAGTGGAAGACAGGATGCAATGGTTTCTTGATGTCACTAGTTTTAATCACAATTTTCATAAGGAATTAAAAATTCCTCTTAATTATGTACTGTTATCTGCTAAAGTCAGCTGTTAACATTTCCTAATACCTTAGAGTTCATTTCATTCCTCTGCTGTTAGTCATACTTCAGTGATGAATTTCTTTCACATGTTTGCTTTTTTAAAATGTTTATACTAGATCTTTTTTTTTACTGTAATCACTATTTAATCAAGGCTAATGTTTATAGTTCAAGTTGATGGGTCGAAACCATGCTCTTTTCCTAAATCCTATTGAAATCACGGAAGGATTACACATATTTGAAAATCACCGTCAGTGAGCCAGAAATTGAAGAATTTCTAGAAGATTTAAAACAAGCCATCAGCATTGGATAATTGAAAAACTGAGAAAAGAGAAACGTGGACCTGCAAAGGGAAAGAAGGGACCCCTGGAGCTGCCACTTTACACAGCCTTGCTTAAAAACTCTTATAATAATTCAACATATTTTAGATTATATCATATATGCCTTGTTAGGATTGCTATATTAGAGTAAAATATAAACAATACATTCCTTCCTCATACTTCTGTGGAATGTTATAACTTTTGCAAGAAATGTTTAATGAGATTAACTTGGATCTTATCTCATTTAAAATATTTAATGTTATCTTATTTGATTAAATAATGAAACATATTTACTCATTTGTCCAAAATCAGCTGCATGATCTCTCTCTGTCTTTCATGTATTAACAATGGTAGTAGCATTGGTGGAAAATCTTCTAGACTTAGGTTCCAGACTTGAACTTAAATCCTACCCCTCATTATCTGTGATTGAATATAAATCTTTGGAAAATTTTTTGCTGCAATTGATGAACTTAAATATATTTATTTATTTGTTTGCTCTGGGTCTTAGCTGTAGTACTAGGGATCTTCAGTTGCATCATGGGGGTGGAATCTGGTTCCCTGAGGTGGGATTGAACCCAGGCCCCCTGCATTGGGAGTACAGAGTCTTAGCCACTGGGCCACCAGGGAGATGTCCTCAAATTGATGAATTATGAGGCTTTCTTTCTGGACAAAACGATTAAGCCCATTTCCTTTCTTACTTAAATTTAGTAGAGGTGTTGCAGGAAGGAACCCAATTCTGACTCCATGTTGGAAACTACTTTTTTGACTTCATTTTATTATTATAATCATACTCAATGGCTTGCTTGGAGGACCCTGCCCCTCTGCTTGACTGTAAACTAAAGTGCCTTTGTTCAGCTCCTGGAGAGATAGTTTGTCCATGCCCACCTGTGAATAGAAGAGATTAACGCACCCCTTCTGAAGGGAGATGTTTTGCAAGGCTGAAGACCCTTCCACTTTATTTCCCCACTGCATTTCCCTCTCTATTCTGCCTTTTGACTTTAGTTCCTCATTGCTTCTTTCTCTCCAGTCTGTAAGAGAACCTGGCATCCAGACCCAAATAAATTGGTTACTTTGAGGCGCTAGCTTGCCACCTTCTCCATCTGCCGGCTCCCCAGTTAAAGTCTCTTCCTTACCTCAACCAGGGCTTCCCAGGTAGCTCAGATGGTAAAGCATCTGCCTGCAATGCATGAGACCTGGGTTTGATCCCTGAGTCAGGAAGATCCCCTGGAGAAGGGAATGGCAACCCACTCTAGTATTCTTGCCTGGAGAATCCCATGGATGGAGGAACCTGGTAGGCTACCGTCCACAGGGTCACAAAGACTGTGGACACGACTGAGTGACTTCACTTTCTTTACCTCAACACCTCATCTCTTGGATTCATTGCCCTATCGTGTGGCAAGTAGAGTGAGCTTGGACTCGGTAATAGAGGTAGAAGTAAGCTGTTGCTAGTTTCATTTTTATTTTATTGAAATTACCTTTGTTGGGTTCAGGGTTTTTAAATAAATTTTTGGCTGTGCTGGGTTTTCAGTTCTGTGCTTGGGGTTTTCTCTAATTGCAGGGGGGTGGGTAGCATGGAGACCTACTCTTCTTTAAAGTGTGCAAGCTTCTCATTGCAGTGGCTTCTCTTGTTGCAGAGCATGGGCTCTAGTTGCAGAGGCTCAGTAGTTGTGGTGCAGGGTCTTAGTTGACCCTCAGCATGTGGGATCTTCCCAAATCAGGGATCAAACTCATGACCCCTACACTCTTAACCACTGAACCACCAGAGAAATCCCGGGTTCAGTTTTTTCATATAAATTTTACTACCAAAAAAAAAAAAGTTTTATGTTGATATCAGTATTTTTTTAACCAACTATAGCATCTACTTTTGTGGCCACTATTTTACCAAGTCTAATTTTGCAAGTCTTTATTTTTATTACAAAGTGTTGATTCCTCCAACAGTGGAATTCCCTGATGGCTCAGACTATAAAGAATCTGCCAGCAACGCAGGAGACCCAGGTTTGATCCCTGGGTTGGGAAGACTTCTGGAAAAAGAAATGGCTACCCACTCCAGTATTCTTCCCTGGAGAATTCTGTGGACAAAGGAGCTGGTTCAGTCCATGGGGTTGCAAAGGGTCAGATGGGATTGCAAAAAGCCAGATACTCATGAGTGACTAACGTCCGCCTGTACACCTTTGGTAATTTTAAATAATCAGCTTTGTTTTGTGCTGAGTCTTCTCCCAGAAATATTCATTATGACGTGGGTAAAAGATCATTTGGGAACTTCCCTGGTGGTCTAGTAGTTAAGACAGGGAACATAGGTTCAATCCCTGGTCAGGAAACTAATATCCCACATGCCTTGAAGCACCTAAGTTCACACACTGAAACTGCTGAAGTCCACACTCCAGAGACTGTTTGCCACAACTAGAGAGAGGCCATGCACCACAACAAAAAATCCCCATGATGCAATGAAGATCCTTTGCACAACAACTAAGGCTTCACCTGCGTGTGCCTGCTAAGTTGCTTCATACTTCCGACTTGATGCAACACTGTGAACCAAAGCCTCCCAGGCTCCTCTGTCCATGGGATTTTCCAGGCAAGAATACTGGAGTAGGTTGCTATGTCCTCCTCTAGGGGACCTTTGACACAGTCTAATTAATTAATTAATTTTTAAAAAAGAGTGATCATTCATACTTACCCCTTGATCAACCTGTGTAAATATTTTGAATATTCTCCCGAGATATTCCACGATCTTTGTACTGTCAGAATCTTATACAGATTCAAAAGGCTATCAATTTCGAGTTTCGTTCACTTCACAGGTGGCTCTGTACCTCGAAGTTAAGGTCCATGCCTTTCATTCCCTCTGCATGAGTCCATGAGCAATTACCAAGTTACAGAAGGCACTACTAATTCTTTAGCAGTGGCCACAGGACTGGTAAAGGTCAGTTTTCATTCCAACCCCAAAGAACAGCAATGCCAAAGAATGTTCAAACTACCACACAATTGCACTCATCTCACACACTGGGAAAATAATGCTCAAAATTCTCCAAGCAAGGGTTCAACAATACGTGAACCATGAGCTTCCATATGTTCAAGCTGGATTTAGAAAAGGCAGAGGAACCAGAGATCAAATTGCCAACATCCATTGCATCACTGAAAAAGCAAGAGTTCCAGAAAAAACATCTACTTTTGCTTTATTGACTACGCCAAACCCTTTGACTGTGTGGATCACAACAAACTGTGGAAAATTCTTCAAGAGATGGGAATACCAGACCACCTTACCTTCCTTCTGAGACATCTGTATGCAGATCAAGAAGCAATAGTTAGAACTGGACATTGAGAGAGTCATTTCCTAGGCAGGTTGATAAGAAGTCTAGGGGTCCCCAAGGAGAGAGGGGTCTGGAATTCTCAAGGAGGAAGAAAGGACAAACTTTTTCCCCCCTCTACATTCCTTAGGATTATGTATCCTGCCTGAGGGACAGTCCCTGGATTAAACGTTCTGGCTAATCTTGTTCCCTTAAAATGTAAATTATGGGAGTAGGTCTGATCTTTACAAGGATTATATAACAATGTATCCTGCCTGAGGACAGTCTCTTGATTAAACCTTCTGGCTAATTTCTGTTATCTTAAAATGTAAATTATGGGAGTAGGTCTGGTGCTGCTACTGCTGCTGCTAAGTCGCTTCAGTCGTGTCCGACTCTGTGCGACCCCATAGACGGCAGCCCACCAGGCTCCCCCATCCCTGGGATTCTCCAGGCAAGTACACTGGAGTGGGTTGCCATTTCCTTCTCCAATGCATGAAAGTGAAAAGTGAAAGTGAAGTCGCTCAGTCATGTCCGACTCTTTGACACCCCATGGACTGCAGCCTACCAGGCTCCTCCGTCCATGGGATTTTCCAGGCAAGAGTACTGGAATGGGGTGCCATTGCCTTCTCCAGGTCTGGTGACGTCTTTACAACCTCCAGACATTCTTTGGATTCATTGGAGAGTATATAACTCCATTGCTAACACTAGCAAGGGGGTACTCTTTCTACCTCCTTCTGATGTTTATGCCAGAAACTTTCTCTATCTCCTTTATACTTGAATAAAACTTTATTACACAAAAGCTCTTAGCAATCAAGCCTCGTCTCTGGCCCTGGACTGAATTCTTCTCCTCTGGAGGCCAAGGATCCCGGAGTCTTTTTGTGGTTCAACAACAACCTTTCAACATGGAACAACAGACTGGTTCCAAACTGGGAAAGGAATGTGTCAAGGCTATATATTGTCACCGTGCTTATTTAACTTATGCAGAGTACATCATGCGAAATGCCAGGCTGGATGAAGCACAAGCTGGAATCAAGATTGCTAGGAGAAATATCAATAACCTCAGACACGCAGATAACACCAAACTTATGGCAGAAAGCGAAGAACTAAAGAGCCCCTTGATGAAAGTGAAAGAGGAGAGTGAAAAAGTTGGCTTAAAACTCAACATTCACAAAACTAAGATCATGGCATCTGGTTACACGCTTCATGGCAAATAGATGGAGAAACAATGGAAACAATGAGAGACTTTATTTTCTTGGGCTCCAAAATCATTGCAGATGGTGACTGCAGCCATGAAATTAAAAGGTGCTCCTTGGAAGGAAAGCTATGATCAACCTAGATAGCATATCAAGAAGAGAGACATTATTTTGCCAACAAAGGTCCATCTAGTCAAAGCTATGTTTTTTCCAGTAGTCATGTATGGATGTGAGAGTTGGAGCATAAAGAAGGCTGAGCAAAGAAGAACTGTGGTGTTGAAGACTCTTCCCTTGGACTCCAAGGAGATCAACCAGTCAATCCTAAAGGAAATCAGTCCTGAATATTCATTAGAAGGACTGATGCTGAAGCTCCAATACTTTGGCCACCTAATAGAAAGAACTGACTCATTGGAAACGACCCTGGTGTTGGGAAAGATTGAAGGCAGGAGGAGAAGGGGATGACAGGATGAGTTGGTTGGATAGCATCACCAACTCAATGGATATGAGTTTGAGGAAGCTTCAGGAGTTGGTGATGGACAGGGAAGCCTGGTGTGCTGTAGTCCATGGGGTCGCAAAGACTTGGACACAACTGAGTAACTGAACTGTACTGACTAATTCTTCATAAAAGTGACACAATTGCTACAGTTTGTTCTTGCTGTTAATTTTTCTTTCGTATAAAGATCAATTCTATGTGGAGGAAATCAAGGGAACTGCTGATTTCCAAAAATTTTTAAGTGCTGCAAATGTGAACCTTTAAACCAATTTCAAATTGGCTGCTGCTTTTCTGGTCCATGCTTTCCAAGCTCTCAGTTGTATCATCATATTGAAATGTCTGTAGCACCTAAGATTCAGATGGTTAGCTCAAAATGTATTTGACCTGTTTCTTCATTGGTGAAGTGGAAATTTAAATACATAGGTTATTTCAAATGAAGCTGGAGAAGGCACCCAGCCTCTGACACAGTACCTGTTTCTACCTAATGACTATGTCCCTCCTGAAAGTGAAAGTGAAGTCGCTTAGTCATGTCCGAATCTTCGAGACCCCATGGACTGTAGCCTACCAGGCTCCTTCACCCATGGGATTTTCCAGGCAAGAGTACTGGAGTGGGTTGCCATTTCCTTCTCCAGGGGATCTTCCCGACCCAGGAATTGAACCTGGGTCTCCCACACTGTAGGCAGACACTTTACTGTCCCCCCTAGACCTTCCCTATGCCTCAATTCCATGAAAGAACTACCAATTTCAACATATGTAAAAAGTTGATTGTAAGACAATACTAAGAATCAAAAAGTGCTGCCCTTTAAAATATGCCATAACATCTTATATTTTGTTTCATTTTATTTAATGAAACTGTTCTTTTATATCTATTTAGACCCAAATTTTATTATGTATCATTATTGTGCATATATGCATGAATAGGAAAATATAAGTGAAATAAATTGCTTAGTTCAGTTTAGTCGCTCAGTCATGTCTTTGCGAATCAGTCCATGGAGTCTTTGCGTTGCCATGGACTGCAGCACACCAGGCTTCCCTATCAATCACTAACTCCCAGAGCTTCCTCAAACTCATGTCCATCGAGTTAGTGATGCCATCCAACCATCTCATCCTCTGTCATTCCCTTCACCTCCTGCCTTCAATCTTTCCCAACTTCAGGGTCTTTTCCAAGGAGTCAGTTCTTTGCATCAGGTGGCCAAAGTATTGGAGCTTCAGCTTCAACATCAGTTCTTCCAATGAACATTCAGGACTGATTTCCTTTAGGATGGACTGGTTGGATCTCCTTGCTGTCCCAGGGACTCTCAATAGTCTTATCCAACACCACAGTTCAAAAGCAACAATTCTTTGGTTCTCAGCTTTCTTTATATTCCAACTCTAACATCCATACATGACTACTGGAAAAACCATAGCTTTGACTAGACGGACCTTTGTTGGCAAAGTAATGTCTCTGTTTTTTAATATGCTGTCTAGGCTTCCCTCGTGGCTCAGATGGTAAAGCGTCTGCCTACAATGCAGGAGACCCGGGTTCAATCCCTGGGTCAGGAAGTTCCCCTGGAGAAGGAAATGGCAGCCCACTCCAGTATTCTTGCCTGGAAAATCCCATGGATGGAGGAGCCCGGTAGGCTTCAGTCCATGGGGTCGCAAAGAGTCGGACACGACTGAGCGACTTCACTTACTTACTAGGTTGGTCTTAGCTTTTCTTTCAAGGAGCAAGCGTCTTTTCATTTCATGGCTGCAGTCACCATCTGCAGTGACTTTGGAGCCCAAGAAAATAAAGTCTTTCACTGTTTCCATTGTTTCCTCATCTATTTGCTGTGAAGTGATGGGACCAGATGCCATGATCTTAGCTTTCTCAATGTTAAGTTTTAAGCCAACTTTTTCACTCTCCTCTTTCACTTTCAGAGGTTCTTTAGTTCTTCTTTGCTTTCTGCCGTAAGGGTGGTATCATCTGCGTATCTGAGGTTATTGATATTTCTTCTGGTATTCCTGAAACATCTTCACATTTATAGTTCAACCATAAATAACATTGTAATGCCCTTGTTTTCTAAACAATATTATCCAATAACATTAGTGATTCAACATTTTTTTTAAAGTGCTCAAATATGATCATCAGGACCTAAGTCGCTGATACCAATGGCCAAGTTTTGATGCCATTTCTGGTTTTGAGCCTAAGGGAAGCTATCAACAAAGGTCTACAGATAATAGTCTGGATTCCTACTTCATTTTCAAAGGTCTTCAGGGAAAACAATGACATTCAATGTGTCTAGAGGACAAGTATGTCAGGGCTGCTCCTCCCTGGCCATCAGTGATTTCAGAGGTTAATTTTTCAAAGGGGACAGTAGAATGGGTGGAATAAGGTAATGCCCAGCCTAATTCACAGAATTGTGGAAATTATGCCAATAGTTTTGGTAGAGTACCGTTACCCATTTAATTTCCCTATCACATTTTGAATTTATATAACCAAAAAGGGAGCGCTTCAAAAGAGAATTGTTTTAAGTAAATGGAAGAATTAATTAGAAAGCTTCGTCAGTTGCTATATAGAGTCTCCTCCACAAAAAGGGAGAATAGAGTTACAATTTTCTCATTTTGTTGAAACTGGATACAATGAAGCAGAACAATTAAATGATGGGCAGAGGACATAACATTTTTCCAATGAAGACATACAGATTGGCCCACATGAAAAGATGCTCAACGTCACTAATCATCAGGGAAACGCAAAACCACAGTGAGCTATCGCATCATGCCTGTCAGAATAGCTATTATCAAAAGACAAGAGACAAGAAGTCTGGGCTATGATGTGAAAAATGGGAAACTCTTGTGCATTCCTTGGTGGGAATGTAAATTGGTGGAAAACAGTATCGAAGTGCCTCAAAAATTAATAATAGAACTACCGTATGATCCAGCAATTCCACTTCTAGGTATTCACCTGTAGAAAACAAAAATACTAATTCAAAAAGATAAATGCACTCCTATGTTCGCAAAATGGAGAAGGCAATGGCACCCCACTCCAGTACTCTTGCTTGGAAAATCCCATGGACGGAGGAGCCTGGTAGGCTGCAGTCCATGGGGTCGCTAAGAGTCGGACACGACTGAGCGACTTCACTTTCACCTTTCACTTTCATGCATTGGAGAAGGAAATGGCAACCCACTCCGGTGTTCTTGCCTGGAGAACCCCAGGGATGGTTGAGCCTGGTGGGCTGCCGTCTATGGGGTCGCACAGAGTCGAACACGACTGAAACGACTTAGCAGTAGCAGCATGTTCACAAAAATGTATGCAATTGTCAAATGACTATGTATTACACCTGAACTAACACTATATTTCAGTCTTTTTAATACACACACAGAAAATTTAACAGAAAATCCTGAACATTTTGTCTTCAGTATGTTCCACTTATTACTATTTTCTTTTCTTTCCAAATGCCTCTGAGTCTTGTGCATTTTGCATTTCAATGGATCCGCCAACAGAGTTCCCTTTACTGCTCAAACTGTTCCACAGTTGACTGGCTATCATTTTACCATTTAGGTGAAAATATTGATTGTCCACAAAATGAGCTGCTGTTTCAGGGCATATCCTTACTCTGAACGACAAAAAAAACAACCACTATCAGCATTGATACCACACACAAGGGCCAAAAACCCAGCTGCTCAATCCAGGCTGGTGCCAGGCCAAAGAATGCTGGAACCAGAGTCAGGAAGGCAGAGTTTTTTGGCACTGGTGGTGCATCTATTATGTGAATGATTTAGATGGGGAGATTAGCAGCAATAACCCTTCTCTCTGTTCTACTCTTAACTTGTTTTACACCATACCTTTGTTATTTTACCTAAAAATGAAAACAAGACTGAGAACTAACACTTCATTGCTTTTATTTATTATATCCTTGTTTTGCACCCCTGTAATCCAGTCTTTTTACCTCTAGATTTATTTAACTATCAGAATCTGCCTGCCAATGCAGGAGACCCAACAGATGAGGATGCAGTCCCTGGGTTGGGAAGATCCTCTAGAGGGGGAAATGGCAACCCACTCTGGTGTTTTTGCCTGGAAAATTCTATGGACAGAGAAGCCTGGCCGGCTACAGTCCATGGGGCCGCAAAGAGCCAGACATGACTGAGTGACTGAGCACACAGGCATTTTTTTTTAAACTGAATAAATGATCTTTATTTAATATAAATATTATATCTATGATTAATGGTTAGAAGACTCAGTTATAGTGTGTGTAGTCAACCAAAGTCCATCAGAAATGGAAATTGTCTCCCAAGTTATTTCATTACCCAGCCAACTATAGACATGAGCATTAGTAACCTCAACTAATTAGTTGGTTTTAGAGATGTTTGGAGAAGACAATGGCACCCCACTCCAGTACTCTTGCCTGGAAAATCCCATGGATGGAGGAGCCTGGAAAGCCGCAGTCCATGGGGTCACTGAGGGTCGGATACGACTGAGCGACTTCACTTTCACTTTTCACTTTCATGCTTTGGACAAGGAAATGGCAACCCACTCCAGTGTTCTTGCCTGGAGAATCCCAGGGACGGGGGAGCCTGGTGGGCTGCCGTCTATGGGGTCGCACAGAGTCGGACATGACTGAAGTGACTTAGCAGCAGAGATGTTTATTTTACTGGATTTGGAGAGAAAAGTTTCCTGTAGGGAGTTATTACAGAAAAGTTCTTTAGGAAATGACATCCTAGGCTGATAAAACTTATTAAAATCAGTGATTACTTTTTAGGTCTCAGATTTCAAATCATAGACTAATTGAAACTGAGCAAGACCTTGTGGGGCCCTCCCAGGTACAAATCCTTCCACATTGCCTTTCTCCTTTGCAGGAAACAGGCTTTACTTGGCCTCCTTGACCTACCTTAATTTCCAAAGGGCAGATTAAACAGTTGCTAATCAGAAAAGGGAAAAAAGTGAAAGTGAAAGTTAGTCACTCAGTCGTGTCCAACTCTTTGTGACCCCATGGACTGTAGCTCACCAGACTCCTCTGTCCCTGGAATTTTCCAGGCAAGAATTCTGGAGTGGGTTGCCATTTCCTTCTCCAGGGGATCTTCCCAACCCAGCAATCAAACCGAGGTCACCTGCATTGTGACAGACTATTTACCAACTGAGCCACCAGGGAAGCCTTAAGACTTAAGCCACCAGAAAAGGGAGGGAATGCAGAAAAAGAGGAGGGGCAGTCAAAGAAACAATAGTGTAGGGATGGGGCAGAATCCTGGCTCCTCCTCAAGGGATATACACTACAGTATATCTTTGAGCTCTTTTGCAGGAACTAAGGGCCCCACCCACCTTAACAATCACCTGCAATTCAGGAGTCTGCCAGCAATGCAGGAAACTAGGGTTCGATTCCTGGGTCCTGAAGATCCCCTGGAGAAGGAAATGCCTACCCACTCCAGTATTCTTGCCTGGAAAATCCCAGGGACAGAGGAGCCTGGCAAGCTACAGTCCACGGGGTCAATGACTTAGCGACTAAACCATCACCGAGGTCCCCACCCAGGTGGAGGATGGAAACTTCAGGCTGAGCTCAAGATCACACCCTGTTACCTCACCACCAACCAATCAGAAGAAAGTCTGCACACAGCCGACTTTGTGATAACAAAGACTCTTGACACCTTACCCCAAATAATTAACTTCCTCTTTCTCCCTTTAAAAAATTTTCATGGTCGACCAGCAACTTCAGAATTGGTTCTTGGACATGAGTTTGCTTTCTCCACAGGTTGCCAGCCCCCTGAATAAAGCAAGCTTTACTTTCCAACTAACACTCTATTGACAAGGTGTTTCTTGCATATTGACTTTCAAGCAGCAAACAGCCTAATTTGAGTTCAGTAACATGGCCAAAGCAGGCACTCACTACCTAAGGCAAACAGCCAAATTCTTTTTGTAGGAGATTAAAACTCATCTTGGAAATTTTAAGAAATTCAGAGACCTAAGAATTCTGTAATAGCCAGAAATTTCTGTTTGTCTTCAAAATAGAGAAGCCTCCCTCTTTGTTTGCTTCATGTAAGGTTGGGGTGTGGAGGAGGAGGAAGTGGGAAGGCAAAGAAAGCAAAAGGGTAGATTTATTCTCATAGTCTACCTCTCTGGATTAAATTTCACCATCATCTCCATGGCTCTCCACGATTAGTGAATCCTACCTACCTCTAAAGCCTTGTCTCTGACCCAAGCCACTCCCTTCCTTCCCAGTCATTCCAAAGGATTTAGGGCTATGTCAGCCTAGAACTTCATC
The DNA here is from genome assembly GCF_029378745.1 of Bos indicus. Classification (NCBI taxonomy): domain Eukaryota; kingdom Metazoa; phylum Chordata; class Mammalia; order Artiodactyla; family Bovidae; genus Bos; species Bos indicus. The sequence goes on from NC_091772.1 coordinate 47,829,371, forward strand.
ATAAGTGTGGTCTTTGAAACAGCAGCATTGGTATTCCAGTCCTGCCAAACCTGCATTTTAACAAGATTACTAGGTATTCAAAGTTGAACACAGTTTGAAAAGATCTTCTTCAAGGGACTCTTCTCTGCCTGTCCTCACCCCACCCACTTGAACCACTGTAAAATTAGCTCCAAGAAGTCATCAAATGATCTGCACTTATCTTAGAAGTGTTTCCTTACAACCCTTTTCTTCCTTCTTGCTTTCTTCTTAGAGTTTTGTGTGTGTGTGTGTTGAGGGGGTGGGTGTGATAAAAATTTACATGGGTAAATTTGCATAGACAATATCAACTGCATCTTTATTGGTATTGGTTTTTGGTTTTCAGTCTCCTCAGTCCCAACTAATTTGTGAAAGTGAAAGTTGCTCAGTCATGTCCATGTCCAACTCTTTGCAACCCCATGGACTATACAGTCCATGGATTTCTCCAGGCCAGAATACTGGAGTGGGTAGCCTTTCACTTCACCAGGGAATCTTCCCAACCCAGGAATCGAACCCAGGTCTCCCACATTGCAGGCTGATTCTTTACCAGCTAAGCCGCAAGGGAGGCCCAAGAACACTGGAGGGGCAACTAATTTGTAAACTCACTGAATTTACTGAATCTTATGTTATTCTATTTTGAAGCCCATTTCTATAACTAAGCCTATCAGATGGACTTGATAAGTTCTGTTGCCTGAGGGAATAAATAATTGACTTCTAAAGCCCATGCTTTCTTGTAATTAATCTCAGCTACCAGAAGGGCCATCTAGTCTTAAGAAAAGTTCGGAGTGATTTCAGAATCACAAACTTTAATCTCACATGACTATTCTAAAAGACATTTATTTGTTTATTTGGCTGTGCTAGGTCTTCATTGCTGCGCCTGTGCTTTCTCTAGTTGTGGCAACAGGAGGCTACTCTCTAGTTGTGGCACATGGGCTTCTCATTGCGGTGGCTTCCCTTACTGCAGAGCGTGTGTCCTAGGTGTGGGGGCTTAGTTGCCCCTCGGCATATGGAATCTTCCTGGACCAGGGATCAAGCCCATGTCCCCTGAATTGGCAGGCAGATTCTTAAGCACTGGCCCACCAGGGAAGTCCAAAGTTTGTTTAATCTTTGACTGCACTTCATGGCATGTGGGACCTTAGTTCCCCAACTGGGAATTGAACCTGTGCTCCCTGCTTTGGAAGGTGGAGTCTTAATCACTGGACCACTGGGGAAGTCCCTCACATGACTATTTGAATTCGGTGCAGGGCTGACCACAACTATTCTAACAGATGCAACATCTCCTCATCCTATTTCTAGTCCAAAGATACTGCCCTGAGCCAAAAGGAAGGTGGTGGTGGTGGTTTAGTTGTTAAGTCGTGTCCAACTCTTGCAACCCCATGGACTGTAGTCTGCCAGGCTCCTCTGTCCATGGGATTCTCCAGGCAAGAATATTGAAGTGGGTTGCCATTTCCTTCTCCAGAGGATCTTCCCAACTCAGGAATCAAACCCAGGTCTCCTGCATTGCAGGCAGATTCTTTACCAACTGAACTATGAGGAAAGCCCTAAGGAAGGTGTCTGCCATCTAATTATGCCACCACAGGCTTATGCTCTGTGTAATCCTTTGGTCTACAGACAAGCATGATCTCTTCCTGCTCAGACCCCAGAATGGCCCTCTTTGATTTCAGAGCCAAAACTTTTCTAGCAGCCAACAGAACAATTCATTCCACCATATCTCTAGTTCTATGACCTTCAACCTCCTGGGTTTCCAACAGTCTTTAGCAGAGAGAAACCATAGGAACTTGTCAATAATAGAAGTAAAAATTTATAGCACCCAGTTTTGGAAGGATGTGAAAAAACAAATAATCTGGCACATTATTGTTAAGGATTTTCATTGATAGCACTCTTTTGGAGAGTATTTGAATCACAGCTATGAAAAATTTGAGTGCATAGCTTTCAACCCAGAATTTATATTTTTTAGAAAGGTATACTTACAGGCGTATGAAAATATACTAAGAATTAAGAAAAAAAGTAAAAACAATACAAACATTTGACAGTGGTTACATAAATGATGCTCACTTATCTACAAAAGAAATAGTCACTTAAAGAAGAATTTGATTACTCCTTATGTACCTGCTTAAAAAGATGTCCACAGTCTATTACTAAGTAAAAAACAGTGGTAGAGTTTTTCGTATGATCCTACTTTTTAATAAAAGTATTTCTTGATATATATGTATTTATAGAAATATATGTTTGTATACTACTTTTACGGAGAAGGCAATGGCAACCCACTCCAGTACTCTTGCCTGGAAAATCCCATGGACGGAGGGGCCTGGTGGGCTGCAGTCAATGGGGTCGCTGGGAGTCGGACACGACTGAGCCACTTCATTGGAGAAGGAAATGGCAACCCACTCCAGTGTTCTTGCCTGGAGAATCCCAGGGACGGGGGAGCCTGGTGGGCTGCTGTCTATGGGGTCGCACAGAGTCGGACACAGCTGAAGCGACTTAGCAGCAGCAGCAGCAGCATACTACTTTTAAAAGGCTCAGTGAATACACAAAAAAGTAGTGGAAGTATGTGAGGTTGTGGCTTTTTTGTGTTTTTCTCAGCTTTTAAAATATTCTATGTGAATATGTATTAATTTTTAATCATGCTTGAAAACAATAGAAAAGGCTCATACAAGCAAACTACAAGCTCATCTTCTAATTACTGAATTATGGCAACAAATTGTGGTAACAAATGAAACAAAAAGGAAAGGGGGGGTGTTTGTTTTTTGATCACTCTGTACAGCTTCAGCAATCTTACTTCCCAACCAGGATCAAACCTGCACCCTCAGCAATGAGAGCACAGAGTCCTAACCACCAGACCCCCAGGGAATTCCCAATAAAGTTGTTTTGAAGGAAAGAAATTGTGAAATTTTCAGGAAAAAATAAGTGTCACTTCTTGGATTTCAGTGGTAGTGTAGCAGTTCAGTTCAGTTCAATTCAGTCGCTCAGTTGTGTCCGACTCTTTGTGATCCCATGGACTGCAACATGCCAGGCCTCCCTGTCTATCACCAACTCCCCGGAATTTACCCAAACTCATGTCCATTGAGTCCGTGATGCCATCCAACCATCTTATCTTCTGTCGTCCCCTTCTCCTCCTGCCTTCAATCTTTCCCAGCATCATGGTTTTTTCAAATGAGTCAGCTCTTTGCGTCAGGTGGCCAAAGTATTGGAGTTTCAGCTTCAACACCAGTCCTTCCAATGAACACCCAGGACTGATCTCCTTTTGGATGGACTGGTTGGATCTCCTTGCAGTCCAAGAGACTCTCAAAAATCTTCCCCCATACCACAGTTCAAAAGCATCAAGATGCAGTCATTCCAGTACAGGAGGCTCAAGCTCAGTCTCTGGTTGGATAAGTCCTACATGCTGCCTCGGTATGGTAAAAAAAAAAAAGTATCACTTTTTGTTTCCACTGAAATCCACTGAAATTCCTCTGTCAAATCAGGTGGAGAATTGTGATCTACTGAAAAATAGCAATGGCCCCCTAAATCCCACCCCCACACCCAGAGGAGAAGCTCCACTACCCCTTACAGGGAACTCTAAGTAATGACTTGTAAGAAGGACACTAGCTCTCCCTAACCTCGAATTTGTCTGACTCAGTTCTCTCCCCATCTTTCTTGCAGCATTCACCAAGGGTATAATTTACAGCCACCACATGTACTCATTGATGTTCCAATCATGATTATTATATGCTCTGGACCTTGGCTTCATCTTCTTTCTTAGGACTCCCACTCTAGAGAGAACATGATATCATACTCAGAGTGACAATGATATTATTGTTTCTGCTCTAATTTATTTTTTAAAGTAATTTGCATACTTTGGTATGCAACCTAAGCTTCCATCATGAGCCAAACAAAATTGCACTCAACAATTGCTCAAATGCTTTATCATTGGAAAAGTATTTTATGCTTGGATTGCCCTTCATAAATCTTATAAACCAGAACTAAAATCCTGCACCAGGATTGTTAGCAGTTAAAAGTTTTTTAAATTTTCCTCCTTTTTGCATATTGGTATTTTTTAATGTTTCACGCTGAATATTTATTGCATTTGAAATAGAGAATGACTGCACAGGAGGCAATGTGCAAAGAAGTTTACATGCCTTATCTTAGTAAATCCTCCCAACTGTGTTTGAGGTACTATTATTAACACATATTGTAGGAAAGGAAATAAAAGCCATTAGGTTAAATAACTTGACTAATTCAGCTCCACTACCTGGTTTTATACAAACCACTCATACACTTTGGCTTTCAATTTTATAGCCTATAAAACTAAGATAGTATCTACCTCATCAAGTGCAAGAATTTTAAAAGAATGTCAACTGTGAATGAATTCTTATGTGAAACACCTGGTATAAAGAAAACAAATGCTTTGAAGTTCTCTAACAATGTCAAGTACAACTATTAAACTCTTAAGAAGTCCTGTGCAGGAGCCAGCTGCATGTGGGTGGTGCCCATCTCCCAACTTCAAGTTCACTGTCTTCACGTCGGTGACTTGAAATCAGCCACGGGGGGAGTCTGAAACCAGTAAATGCTGCAGATCAGGTCTTTCCCCGAGAAGGACTGGTTGTCAGATATTTACTGGCACACCACAGCTCCCAGATTAAAATATAACAGATTTACTGAACTAGCTCAAATTCAGTTTTATTTATTGAGGTAGGGAGAATGATTCATAACTTGGATCTGCATGTTATGAGGCCTATTTTCCCAGCTGCAGTGTGAAGGAATTTCAAGAATGGCAAAAACCCCCTAGAAAATGATTTTCCCATTTCAGCTCTTTCAATCTGATTAAGGAAACACAATATTCCAGACACATCGTTGGGTTTTTGTTGTTGTTGTTGTTGTTAATCTCTGCCCTGCTTATTACTGCCATAAAGGGCTCAGATAAATAACTTTGTGAATAGCCCAATTTGTTTGGCATGCTAGTGTCTTGGAGTAGCTAGCTCATTAAGCAGTGTTTATTCTCCTGTGGAACCATATCTTGTAAGAACGGCTGGCATGGAGAAGTTGAGATATTTTGTCAAAATAAGGCAGTATTGGTCAACATTATTTCAGTGGCTCATGTTTGGCCCCAGAAAGCTTCCCTTTCCTCCATGATAAAATAATAAGACTACTTCATTATGGCTGAAGACATGCAAAACTTTCTGTTGGACTTCATTGCGCCCTCCTGAAACTCAAGCTGCAACTTAAGCGGGTACAGAGGGTAAGTCCTGCTTCCCCCTCAATGTCATCAAGTCACTGGCCACATCCACTGCCCTTTCTCCCATGGGTCCTGTCAGCTTTCCTGTATCAGACATGTAGGTCAAAGTGTCCCACTCACAGCTACCCAGTCTGGGAGGCAAAGCTTGGCTGGCCTCTGACTAGACTAGGGTTAGGTTCCTGACAGGAGGGAAGCTAATTAGCTTCTCTCAGCAACTTCAGCTAGGATACCACATTTCCAAGACTCATGTAGCAAAGTACAACAAATTTAGTGACTTAAAACAACAGAAATTTATTCTGTCACAGTTTTGGAGGCCAAGGTGCCAGCAGAGCCATGCTCTCTCTAAAGACACCAGGAGAGAATCTGTTCCATGCCTTTTTCTTAACTTCGGGTGTTGCCAGCAATCTTTACCCTTCTTTAACCTGTATAGATGCATTACTCCAATCTCTGCTGCCTTCATTGTACACAATTTCCCCTGTGTGTCTGTCTTTACATTCTCTTTCCTCTGTGTGTGTCTATCTCTGTACTTCTTACACTCTTCCAAAGACATCAGCCATATTGGATTACCCACCCTGTTGCTGCTGCTAAGTCGCTTCAGTCATGTCGGACTCTGTGCAACCCCATAGACAGCAGCCCACCAGGCTCCCCCATCCCTGGGATTCTCCAGGCAAGAATACTGGAGTGGGTTGCCATTTCCCTCTCCAATGCATGAAAGCGAAAAGTGAAAGTGAAGTCGCTCAGTCGTGTCTGACTCTTAGCGACCCCATGGACTGCAGCCTACCAGGCTCCTCCATCCATGGGATTTTCCAGGCAAGAGTACTGGAGTGGGGTGCCATTGCCTTCTCCACCTACCTTACTGACCTTATTTTAACTTGGTTGTATCTGCAAACCCCTATTTCCAAACAAGGTCATGTTCAGAGATATAGAGGTTGAAGTTGAACATAACTTTCTGTGGGACAGATCCCACAACAGATACTGAGAAGAAAGTCCTCAGTGAATGCTCTATAGGTCAGGGGTTTGTAAATAATCAGGCCAAGTCCAAGATGAGTCAGCAAGGGAAGGCAATGGGAAAAGGAAGGCACAGGCAGAACAGATGTAAAAAGGGAAACAGAAAAAAAAAAGAAAGATGGGCAATGTGGTCTCCACTGCATCCCTTCCATGAACTCAATCATTCCCTCCTTTGATTTCCTTCACTTGAGAGATTTTTTCTAAACTGTAAACCAGATTGCCCTGAAGCCCATGAGGAATGGTTGATGATCCGTGAAGACATATTTACAGCCTCAAGAAAATTGAGAAATACAAGGAAATGTCATAAGTTCTTCATGAAGCCAAGTTTATCCTGTAAAAAGATATCTTATGATAAATGTCATTTATTTCTTTTTTTTTTTAACTTGGATGAAAAAATATATTTCTTATTGTATCACAGTATCACAGAGGGCAAGAGGGATGGCTAAGTTGTGATGAACTGTTTGAGGCATGATGGTGGGTGGGGGAATTAAGGATTCACCCAAGGTTTCTTGGCTTTGACAACTGCGTACATGGTTGTGTTATTCCCTGAGGAAGTGATTTGTTGGGGAGGAAGAGACAGTCAACTGAATATGAAACATGCTGAATTTAAGAGGCTTCTGAGACATCCAGGTGAGAGATATGGTATTTCTGGAATCAGGAAACCAGTTCTGAATTTCAGCCAGAGTTGGAGCCTATGCATTATTAACACAGAGGGAGTAATCAGCCCCAAGCTTTTCTCAGCTCTTTCAGGCAGAGGGCCCAAGATGGAACCCTGGGGAATGGAACTTGTTGGGGGTGGGATGGGATAGGGGGATGTCAGAGGAGGAAGGACCAGTTTGTAAGGGTGTTGGGAGAAAATCAGGGAAGTATGGTATCACAGGACTCAAGTAACACATGATGTCACACCCAGACACACTGCAGTGTTTTCAGCAAAGGCACAACCACATACAAAGAGAATGTGTGAAAACACATTTCATAGAAAAAACAAACTTGTGCACATATAGGCAAAGCCTGGGGAAAAAAATAAATCGAGCATCCTTGTAGGCACAGAGGAGTGTTCTTGTCTTATAAACAACTCTGTGGCCAGGGTGGATGACAATGGAGCAACGTTCAGTGACAGTCTTCCTCCAAGCCTTTTGTTTTTTGTCTAGAATGCTCTGTTTTCCTTTCTTTTCTTTTTCAATCTGCCTCTTTCTCATTCTTCAAGTCCAGCTTAGATTTCATTTCCTAACTGGAAGTCTTCCCCGATCTGTAACATCTCATGATTCCCAAAGTGACGGTCTCTTTGTCCCCCCTGCAGGTTCTAAGCAGGCACCAGGACCTCTTGTTTAGCACACTGGTTAGCATTTGATAAGTATTACATGAGCCAATACGTAACTTGAATTCTTCAGCCTTTCCTCAAAGCATCTGATGTGGCCCCAGTTTACAAAATAAGTCACATGTATTTGCATTTAAGACTTCACCATTTGGTAAACTACCCTGTAACCCTACCTCTGCATCCTCAGCTTCTACCACTCTCAAGTAGCCAGGGTTTTCATGTATCACCAGCCCTTCTATCACCTTTATCAGAAACCAGGCAACATCCCAGACTGCTCCCATCTCTCACCATCCAAGTGTCAACCAGACTTCAGGTCCTCCTTGGATCTGCCTCCTGAACCCAAGTCTCTGTCACCATCCCCAAGGCCCGGCCTGAACCTGGGTTCTCGTCATCTCCTGACAATCACAGTGACCCTCTGCCTAGTTCTCTGCCTTCTGTTTTTCTCCCTTTCCCTCCTTCTTCTACACCAGTACCGAGTAATCTTCCTAAAATCCAAATCTAATTATCCAATGCCTTCCCACAACTTCCAGGATAAAAATCCAACCTCCACAGGTTGTGAGCCCTTGTGGTCTGGCTCCTGCCTTCTTAGATTCTAAACAGGTTAAGCAATTTTCCATGTACTTCCTTTGTCCCAATCACCCTTTCTGGATTTGCTGATTTAAAAAAAAAAAAAAAAATCAGCTCAGATATCATGTCTTACATAGACTCTGACAGACTCTGGTCAGCCCTTTTGTTCCCATTATGTTGTATTTTTGCTTTATGAGAGCACTTATTTCACTGGGCCACTAAACTATGAAGCAGACAGAGCACAAGAAAAAAATCCAGAGCTGGATTCAGGCCACACACACATGACCAGCTTCCTCCAAAGTACTCACTTCCTAGTTTCTGGGTAAGCTCCAGAACTGCCTTTTCCCTTCCACCCAGAGGGAAACTCACATTAGATGGAATTCACTTAACAAAAGGCAGTCTATGTTTATGTAGAGTCACAAGCAGTTGATTTGACTCAGTGTGACTCAGACCACAAAGACACCATTTCTCCGTCACTCCATTCTGGGTCCCGGGCTCGGCTGGGGTCCAGCGTGGCAGAAGGGCTGCCTGAGGCCCCTTCACAGGTTCACAAGCTTCTTATCGAGGGCAATTTGTGACTGTGTGAGGTTGGCCAGATAGGTTACCATCAACAGGTCGTTGATGTTGCTGTTGAGCATGGTCTCGATGTCCTCGGGAACTATTTTGGGTACTTGGTTAACCAGACTCATCAAGAAGCGACCCACGGTATTGTCGGCTGACACCTTTCCAGACAGCACATCCTCCTCATACTGCAACACTGTGCTGAGGGCGTCCTGGATGCGAGCAGAAGCCCCGCCCACTTGCTGCAAGTCACTGGAGAGGCCGATCACCCGGTTGGGGCTAAAACAGGTCCTCATGATCAGGTCAACTCCAATGAGTTCAGTGTCGTAATGCGTGTATTTCACTGTCAGAGGGGTGAACATCACCCCCATGGTCCTCCCAGGAACACCCATTAAAGTGCTGATGCTCATGCGGCCGTTCTGGAGGCTGGTGTCCACTGTGAGGTGAATGGGGTTGGGGGCTTCTCGGCTGTAGTACTCATGGATCAGCACTGAGTGCTCTGTCATGTCATGGCCTGTAGCGTACCAGCCCAGGATGAGCTCATTTGGAGAGACTTTCTTGTGCAACTCATACATGTTCTTAGCAAACTCCATGTCAACAGCCACCTCATCTTCTGACTCTTTGTGTGGCACTGAAAAGCAATTGGTGACTTCCACTGAGTGCTTGTCAACGGTTCCCAGCAGGGCTGCGATAACTCAGGCAGCTCCCTCGTTGCGTCGCTCGTAGCTGTTCACGATGGAGGCCAAAATGACCGGGTGCAGCCGGACCACGCGGCCGCCGGGGAAGGGGCCTGGGAGAGCAGGGCCGGACAGAGACTGTGCGGGGGTCTGCGCTGGGGCTGGCGCTGAGGCCGGGGTCTGGCCCGGAGCCGCGGTCGTAGCCGCTGCTGCTGCCAGGTCTGAGGATGACGCGGGAGCCGGCGATGGAGCCGGGGCCGAGGCTGGGGCTGGGGCTGGGGCCGGGGCCCCGGCCGAGGCCGGAGATGAGGCCGCAGCTGGGGCTTCGGATGGGGTGGCGGGAGGCGCGCTCGCCGGTACTGCCGGTGTGGCCATCTTGTCCGGAGAGAAGGCTATTTCTATTTTTAAAGGTTAAAATATCCTTTGAAACAATCGGAGTTTGTTTCATTTTATGATGTTCTATTTGGAACAAAATGAGAAACCAGCAATCCTATATCTAGACTCAGAATTTTAAAAAATTTACTTTGTTGGAACAAAATTTTCTGAAAGTCTGATAAGCACTGACCTAAAGCACACTGAAGCCCCGTGACATTCACACACAATATCCACAAGCTTTGCTGAGTAGGAGATTCAATTTCTTTCTTCTGACAAATTCTATGTAAGCCACTTTCCCCCACAAAGTCTCTTTGGATACAAATTTTCACCAGGCTAGGTTACTTCAGGCTCTCTTGCAGTAAGTATGGGGCTCATGACAATTCTTTGTTGCTTGGAAACTACTCTCATCTGTAAGGGGGGATATTCAGCAGCCTGTTCGATGCTAAGAGGCCAACCTCCCTGGCCAACAACAGTGTCAGCTTGGAATGGTCGGAATTTTCTTTCCCGTTGTTTCTCTGAGACAAAGAGTTGTGTGCAAATAGCTTATTTGCAAGGTGATCTCAGAAAGTATTGTGAGGGAGGGGGAAGGGGACAGGGAAGGAGGAAAACCCAATAAAGAATAATGTAAGTAATATGTAATTCAGTGGTTTGATGGTAAATGTTTAACAGTTGGCTCTCCAAAAAACAATTCTGGTTTGTCCCATTTGCCAGTTTCCATGGTACAAATACTCACCATGGCCATTTTTCAGCTACCTATGTGGCATCACTAAATGTTGAGTTGGGATGAGATGCACAACTGAGAACATTATAAAACATTTACACCATACAAATACAATAGTTCAGAATACGTTACCCCAAAATATGCCACTTTGACATAATGATTATTTTGAAATAAATGTACTTGAAAAACAGTGGTGTAAGGAGGACATTCTGACCCTCCTTTGACCCCCTGCAAGCAAGAGATGAATTTTCCATGTGAAAGGCACCTTCCCTGTATCCGGAGTGGAGATGGCATCCTTGTCAGCCAAGACAGGGAATTTAGGATTGAGAGGCTATATTAAAATTTTTTTCTATTTCTTCACCCATTTACTACCCCAAACCCAAGCTTCTTTGTCTTTTCTGCAACAAAGAGAGAACATCTCAAACTCGGGGTGAGAACTATAACCTCACATTCTTCACCACTCTTCCAAGACCCAGTCTCAGCTCCTTTACAGATTAATGCTCCATGTAGGCTGAGTTATTTGTTATTTGGCTTTGTGAATATGCATATGTGTATGTGAGTTAAAGGTCTCTATTTTCCTAGTGTATATTCTATAGATGAAAGAGGAGAAAGAGGGTGAGAGTATAGAGTGTAGCAGGGAGAGAGAAAGAGGGAAGAGGAGAAGAGGGAGGAGGAAGAAAAGAAGGAAATGGAGGAAAAGAAGATGGAGTAGAAAGAGGTGCAGGAGGAAGAAGAGGAAGAGATGGAGAGAGCAGAACAGAGTGGAAAGAAAGGAGTGAGGGGGTGATATGGGTCGCTTGCATAATTTGCAGAAATCAAATATGGTTATGGAATGCCCTAGAATCTAGGATCTAGAGCAGTGTTTCTCAAATTTTAACTTACCCTGAATCACCAGGGGCTCTTGTTAAAGTACAGGTTCTAATTCAGCAAGTCTGGGGTCTGAAATTCTGAATTTCTAATAAGCTTCCACAGGGTGCTGCCGCTACCATCTCTTCAAGTAAGCAAGTAGTCTTTTAAAATTTATGTATTTATTTATTTTTGGCTGCATTGGGTCTTCATTGCAGTGTCGTCTCTTGTGGAGCATGGGCTTTAGGTACATGGGCTTCTGTAGTTGTGGTGCATAGGCTTAGTTGCTCTGCAGTATGTAGGATTTTCCCTGACCAGAAATTGAACCCATGTCCCCTTCATTGGCAGGTGGACCCTGAACCAGTGGATCACCAGGGAAGTCCCGAGACACAAGTAGTCTTTGACCAGGAAGTCTCACCACAGTCTAGACCAGGTCAATGCTCAAGGAGTACATCATTTTGTAGGCCTTTGGTATCTGTGGTCCATCTCTCACCTGATGCTCTTGGGTTAGCTCCTATATTTTCAGGAGTTCTAGATGATGGGACACTAACCAAACTTGAAGGCAATACCAAGACAAGGCATCAAAAATTATGTGCACCAAAAATTGTAGTGAAAGTGTTAGTGTTAGTCAGTCATGTCTGACTATTTGCAACCCCATGGACTATAGCCTCTGTCCATGGACTTCTCCAGGCAAGAATACTGGAGTAGGTAGTCATTCCCTTCTCCAGGGGATCTCCCCAATCCAGGGATCAAAGCTGGGTCTCCCTCATTGCAGCCAGAGTCATCTTTTAAAAAAAGAATCAGTCACTGCATATGACCTGGTGCTGCAATTCTAAGTTTAAATTGCATCCCTATAGGCAGAGGCTAACTGATAATCCACACCCCGCTGTTGTACACCCTCTTTCATAATGACTCATGAAAGCAAACAAAAAGTGAGAAAATATTTACACAGAAAGTAAATAACAAATATCAGGACTGTATTCAGTATCTTTGGTTTAAATTTCATTTACCTTTTCCCACATTACATTTATGGAGAACTTAGATAAATCACCAAACTTCTTATGCTATTTTTAGAGCTAGTAAGCAGAAAAAAATAATATTTAAAACACACTGAAGATATTGGAAGCAACATCTCCTGTGTGCACTGTCTCCACCCTCCTCCACAAAATTCTCTTTTGGTGTGTTAAAGCTGGATGCAGAAGTCACAAATTCAGAGATAAATTCTATAAATTTCCCAAGTCAAGTAGAAATTAGGGTAAACTAAATTATACCATGTCATTTTCACCTAACAAAACTATGATATGAGCTTTAGGATTCCATACAAGTTGATTATTTGGGGAAAATGCCTCAGTAGCTAAAAAGGATAACTACTTGCATTAAATATGTATAATCAAAGCACTAGTTTGCTACCCAATGTTCATAGGAGCATTACTTACACTAACTAAGATACGGAAGCAATCTAAGTTTTCATTAACAGATGATGAATAAAGAAGATGTGGTGTATATATATATATACACACATGAAATGCGATACTACTTAGCCGTAAAAAGAATGAAATTTTACGATTTGCAACAACATCAATGGACCTGGAGGGCGCTGTGCTTAGTAAAACAAGTCAGACAGAAAGAGACAAATACTGTATGTGATCACTTACTTATATGTAGAATCTGAAATATAAAACAAATGAGTGAATATAACAAAACAGAAACAGACTCACAGATACAGAGAATGAGCTAGTGGATACTGGTAGAGAGATGGATGATAAGGTGCAAGATAGGGGTAGAGGGTTAAAAGGTATAACCTATCATTACAAAACAAATTAGCTACAAGGATATATTGTACAGCACAGGGAATGTAGCCAATATTTAATGATAACTTTAAATAGAGTAAAATCTATAAATGTATTGAATTTCTATATTATATACCTGAAATTAATACAATATGGTAAATCAACTTTAATAAAAAAGAAAACAAAAGATTATATATATGGTTAAAAAAGTGTATAATCACAACAGAATTTAAACAATTGCAATGTGATATATGAAGCAATGTTACTCATCAAACAAATGAAAAGGTAAAAGATGAAGGTTTATTTGAACACTTAGCTTATAACTGTTAAGATTCTTTTTAATTAATGAGGATATTTACCTCCCACAGATGCGTATCTGCTTTGTGCTTATTGCCATTGATGTGGTTCAGAGCAGGGCACTCTAGAATATACCATTATCATATGGATTATTTCAAGCTGAAGACAATCAAGGCCCAACAGACTCAAGAAGAGCTTTATACTGTCCCTGAAGAATTGATGCTTTTGAACTGTGGTGTTGGAGAAGACTCTTGAGAGTCCCTTGGACTGCAAGGAGATCCAACCAGTCCATTCTAAAGGAGATCAGTCCTGGGTGTTCTTTGGAAGGACTGATGCTGAGGCTGAAACTCCAATACTTTGACCACCTCATGTGAAGAGTTGACTCATTGGAAAAGACCCTAATGCTGGGAGGGATTGAGGGCAGGAGGAGAAGGGGACGACAGAGGATGAGATGCTGGATGGCATCACCGACTCAATGCACGTGAGTTTGGGTGAACTCTGGGAGTTGGTGATGGACAGGGAGGCCTGGTGTGCTGCGATTCATGGGGTCTCAAAGAGTCGGACACGACTGAGCGACTGAACTGAATTGTGTAAAATAATTTATATAGAGAGCCTGTACCAGGAAGAGTGTTATCATCAACATTTTTTTTTCATCACGAAGACTTAATTGAAGAGTGAAGATGGCAGACTGGGAAGACCCTTAGCTCCCTTTCTTCCATTAGCACACCAAAATTATAATTATTTATAGAGCAATTATTGATAAGAAAGGCCAGAAGACTAACAGAAAATATTTTCTAAAACTAAAGATTTAAAGAAGGAACCACAATGAGACAGATGGGGGAGCAGAGACCCATAACCCTAGGTGGGTGACTCACCAGTAGAGAGCTAATTATAACTGCAGAGGTTGCAGAGGTTCTCTCCAAGAAGTGAGGGGTCCAAGCCCCACATCAGGCCTGGGGGTTTTGCACAGGGAAGATAAGCCCCCAAAACTTTGGCTCTGCAGGTCCGCAGGGCCTACTTTTAGAAGAACCAGAGAGTTATGGGAAATTGAGACTCCATCTTAAAGGCACACACAAAATCTCACATACTTTGAGACCCAGGGCAGAAGCAGTAACTTGAAAGGACCCGGGTCAGACCCACTTGCTTATCTTGGAATGCCTGCCTCCTGGAGAGGCAGGAGACAACTGGAACTCACACTGCACTAGACACTGGCAGCAGCAACTGTGGGAACTCTTTCTACCGCAAGGACCTGGTGCTGACAAGCGTCATTTTGGAGCCCTCCCTCTAGCTTATTAGTATCTGGACCCAGCCCTGCCCACCAGCTTGTCAGCCAGCACCAGTATGCCTCAAGTCAAACAGCTAGCCAGACAGGGACACAGTACTACCCATCAGCAGATGGGCTCCATTAAGACCCACAGAAGACCATAGCCACCCCAGGACCTGACTCTGTGTACCAGAAGGCCCAGGACCCAGCCCCACATACCAGTCCTCAGACACTATCCTTGGGACTCCTCCAGGACGCTGCAGCCAGCCACTGAGACCCTGTCTCATGAACCACTTGGCTGATACCAACGCCTGGACACCCAGGGCCCTATAGCCAGAGATCCCAGGACCCAGCTCCACTCACCAGTGGACCAGAACTAACCCTTGAACTAGTATCACCCATTAGTGGGCATGCATCAGCCCCAGGACTCCCTGTGCCCTGGCCCCACCCACCACTGGGCAAACACATAAACCTCAGGATACTTAGGGCCCAACAGCCAGACATGCTGGGACCCAACTTTGTCTACCAGTGAGCCAGAACTAACCTTGAGACCAGACTTATACACTAGTGAGCTGGCACTAGCCCCAGGAGTCCCTGGGCATCTGCCCTGACCACTAGCAAGCTGGCACCAGCTCCAGAACTCTTAAGCCCTCAGGCAGAGAATCTAGAACCTAGCTCTGTTCACAGTAGGCTGGGACTGCCCAAAGACCCATCCACACTCACCATGACAACAACAGTCCCACAGCCAGCCCTATCAGGATCTACCCACTAGCATGCAAACTGGGATACCTTGGACCTCTCAGTCAGTGTCCACAGGAGCCAGTCCCACCATTAGCAGGGTGACACCAGATCCAGGGACCCCACTGCATAACCACCCACCTCAGAACATGGCTTTGCACACCAGTGAGCCAGCACTAGCCCCAGGACACCTTCCTTCCCTAGGGCTCTGCAGCCAGCTACCTCATAACCCAGCCCTGACCACCAGTGGCTGGCAGTCCCCACACAAGGCAGGACCTGGCAACCTATCAGACCAAGGGCCAGTCACACGTACCAGGCCACCCTCAGTAGTATGCACACAACAGAAGGACCTATGCTGCCTACATAAGCGGCAACCCTAGAGCACACAGCTCTAGGGACTAGAGGGGGTTGTTCATAGGATGTCTCCAAGGTTTGGAAACATAGTCAACCTTCCAAATACGTAGAAATAAAAACAGCAAATGAGGCAAGAAAGGAATATGATCCAAATGAAGGAACAAGATAAAACCCAAGAAGAAGAGCTAAGGGAAATGGAAATAATCTACCAGTAAAGAGTTCAAAGTAATTATTTTAAAGTTGCTCAAAGAATTTGGAAGAAGATTGGATAAACAGAGTGAGAATTTAGAAGTTTTTAACGAAGAGTTAGAAAATATAAAGAGGATCCAGACAGTGATGAAAAATACAGTACCTGAAATTAAATGTACGTTGGAAAAAATCAAGAGTAGAGTCGATGATATGGAGAAACAGATCAGTGAGCTGGAAGACAGAGTAGTGGAAACCACTCAAGCTGAAAAAAGAAATAAGGACTATTTAAGAGACCCCTGGGATAATATCAAGCATACTAATATTCACATTATAGGAGTCCCAGAAGGAGAAGTCCCCTTTGAAGTCCCAGACCCCTACTTCCTTCTCCTTAGCTCATGATGTATAAGAAGGTCTCTTATATTTGGGTTCCCCTATGTACGGAGGAGCCTGGTGGGCTGCAGTCCATGGGGTCGCTGAGGGTCGGACACGACTGAGCGACTTAACTTTCACTTTTCAGTTTCATGCATTGGAGAAGGAAATGGCAACCCACTCCAGTGATCTTGCCTAGAGAATCCCAGGGACGGCAGAGCCTGGTGGGCTGCCGTCTATGGGGTCGCACAGAGTCGGACACGACTGAAGCGACTTAGCAGCAGCAGCAGCATGTACAAAGTTAAATTAAATCTAATTTTCTCTACCTAATCTCTCTTTTATTCCAAGGAGATGTCTCAGCCAAGAACCTAGAAGGGTTTAAAATTATTTTTCCTTCCTACACACCTTCCTCACACCATAAAAATCTACCTGTTTTAATTTCACACTGCCACTCTTTTCAATAGCAAAAGGATTAAAAGCTACTAACAAAATACATAAGGAAGAGACTTATTGGTCACTTTAAACATCAAAAAACAAAGTTTTCCAAGTTGATTGTGAGATTCACAAAATATCTTACACATTTTATGTGTGATTATAGAATTACAGTTGATGTGGGTTTCAAGATATTACTTTATCTAAAATCTTATTTCAGAGTATGTAGAAAATAACATTTGTCTTTTACCTTTTTACTGAAATGAAAGCCAATATTCCCTACCCTTAAACCCTTGGTGGTTATGGTAGGGTATTCACATTTGATTGTTTCTGCTCCAAATCTTTTCTGAGTTTCTGGCTATTCAGTGAGATTAAAAACTCAGCTCTGTAGGCATCTGTGGTATCCATTTTATGCCCAATCAACATAGTCATGGGATGAAAATCTTGGGCTTGGTCTGCATTCACTTTTCTCATTTTTGTTTTGTGAAATTTTATCTACTGACCAGATAGGATGGTTTAGGCTCGCTTTATTCCTTTGGGAGTGGTTGTTGTGGAGTTTGTAACCAACATTGAGCTGCTTCTACAGAAACACGAGACAGTGAGTCTCACATTTGATTTCCAAGTAGAACATCCTCAAAATATAGGGTGGTACAAGTTAAGAGAGTGTTAGTTGCTCAGTCATGTTTGACTCTTTGTGACTCCATGAATTGTAGCCCCCCAAACAAGTTTTATTTTCTTGGGCTCCAAAATCACTGAGAATAGTGACTGCAGCCATGAAATTAAAAGACCCTTGCTTCTTGGAAGAAAAGTTATGACAAACCTAGACAGCATATTGAAAAATCAGAGACATCACTTTGCTGACAAGTTCCATATAGTCAAAGCTATGGATTTTCCAGTAGTCATGTATGCATGTGAGAACTGGACCATAAAGAAGGCTGAGCACCAAATAATTGATGCTTTTGAACTGTGATACTAGAGAAGACTCTAAAAGTCCCTTGGACTTCAAGGAAATCAAACCAGTCAATTCTAAAGGAAATCATCCCTGAATATTCATTGGAAGGACTGATGCTGAAGCTGAAGCTCTAATACTTTGGCCACCTAATGCAAAGAACCAACTCACTGGAAAAGATGCTGATGCTGAGAAAAACTGCGGGCAGGAGAAGTGGGCAACAGAGAGTGAGATGGTTGAATAGCTTCACTGATTCAATGAACATGAGTTTGAGAAAACTCCGGGAGATAGTGAAGGATAGGGAAGCCTGGCGTGCTGCCCTCCATGGGGTCACAGAGTCAGACCCTGTGACTGAACAACTATAGCAACTGAACAACAATAACAAGTCAGTTGTATGTGCCGCATGGTAAGTTGCTTCAGTCCTATCGGATTCTTTGTGACCCCATGGACCGTAGCCTGCCAGGCTCCTCTGTCCATGGGATTCTCCAGGCAAGAATACTGGAGTGGGTTGCATTTCCCCCTCCAGAGGATCTTCCTGACCCAGGCATTGAACCTGTATCTCTTAGGTCTTCTGCACTGGCAGGAGTGTTCTTTACACTAGAACCACTATGGACTCTATCAATGGCAAGTCCCTGCGTGTCCTGATAATTGTTGTTGTCCAACTCTCACACCCATACATGACTACTGGGAAAACCATAGCTTTGACTATACGGATCTTTGTTGGCAAAGAGATGTCTCTGTTTTTTAATATGCTGCCTAAATTTGTCATAGCTTTTCTTCCAAGAAGAAAATGTCTTTTAATTTCATGGCTGCAGTCACTGTCCACAGTGATTTTGGAGCCCAAGAAAATAAAGTGTTACTATTTGCATTTTTTCCTCATCTATTTGCCATGAAGTGATGGGAACGGATGCCATGATCTTTGTTTTCCTCATGTTGAGTTTTAAGCCATGTTTTTCACTCTTCTCTTTCACCTTCATCAAAAGGCTCTTTAGTTCCTCTTCGCTTTCTGCCATAAGGGTGGTGTTATCTGCATATCTGAGGTTATTGATATTTCTCCAGGGAATCTTGATTCCAGCTTGAGCTTCATCCAGCCTGGCATTTTGTATGGTATACTCTGCATAGAAGTTAAATAAGCAGGGTGACAACATATAGCCTTGATGTACTCCTTTCCCAATTTTGAACTAGTCCGTATTTCTGTGTCCGGTTCTAACTGTTGCTTCTTGACCTGCATACAGGTTTCTCAAGAGGCAGGTAAGGTGGTTTGGTATTCTCATGTCTTTGAGTATTTTTCACAGGTTGTTGTGATCCACACACTCAAAGGTTATTCCTGACTGTCCAATAGAAACTATCCTTTTGATAAGCCTAAGGACAATGGCACCCCACTCCAGTACTCTTGCCTGGAAAATCCCATGGACAGAGGAGCCTGGTAGGCTCCAGTCCATGGGGTCGCTAAGAGTCGGGCACGACTGAGCAACTTCACTTTCACTTTTGACTTTCATGCATTGGAGAAGGAAATGGCAACCCACTCCAGTGTTCTTGCCTGGAGAGTCCCAGGGACAGAGGAGGCTAGTGGGCTGCCATCTATGGGGTCGCACAGAGTCAGACACGACTGAAGCGACTTAGTAGCAGTAGCAGCAGCAAGGACACTTAGCTCCAAAACTCCCCTAACCTCTCAGATGCCATCTTGTTGCCAGTCAGAGGTCACGCCAAATGTTCAAACTGAGAAAGAGTCATCCTGCCTTTCCGTACCTCCTTGAAGAATACGTGTTTTCATTATCAAATGGTATACTTAACATCCGACTCTGAAGCACTTGTCATTAAAGGCCTTCACTAAAGTCAAGAGCTACCTCAAGGTTGAGGAGGTTAACCTGAACAAGAAGTCATCAAAGCGACCAACAATAATGATGGAAAGCATTTTTTAGTTGTCTTGAAAGCTTTCAGTACTCTGCTTCATGATCAAGAAAAATAAGAGGATATTAATGTTTCTCCTTAAAGACCAAATACTTAGCAGAACTACAACTGTTATGGAAGCCCTGCTTGAAACAGGGCACGAGGCTACTATGATGTTAAAAAAAAAATAAGATGGCCCTTGTCCTATTGGATGTCACCATCTTATACCAATCTTATTTGAATTGAATCATTCAAATGCCCAAGTATCTACAATAGAAGACACAAAAAGTGTGGATGAAATAAGGTGACCAAGAGTTCAGAAGACAAAATGCTAATGGTCAATGACTAGCTTTAGATTTTGTTTTCTCTTATAAATCCTGAAAGATTTAATTTATTTAAAAAATTTTATTTTACTTTCAGCACAGTTTTATTTATGTATTTTTAAAATATAGCAGTGTGTACTTAAAAAAAAAAAGGAACTTATTTTGGGCAACACTGGTTCTGGATAACAAGTTTTGGGGCACCATAGCTCCATTTTCTCGATTCCTTTTCTCCTTTTAAAATCAAACCTAGGGGCTTCCTGGGTGACTCAGTGGTAAAAAGATCCCACATGCCTCAGAGCAACTAAGCCTATGATCTACAACTACTGAGCATGTGCTTCAGAGCCCAGAAGTCACAGCTACGGAGTCTGTGTGCCACAAATAACGAGGCCCACATGCCCTAGAGCCCAAGCTCTGCAATAAGAGAAGCCATTGCAATGAGAAGCCTACAGACTGCAACAAAGAGTAGCCCTGGCTCCACAACGAGAGGAAAGCCCACGCAGAAATGAAGGCCCAGCACAGCCAAAAATAAATAAATAAATAAAATCATTAAAAAAAATTCAAACCTAGTCTTATTACATGTCTATTTTTCACCCCTTTGGTGTTTAATGTCTCATGTTATTGGAAAAATAATAATCTTTCAAAACCCTATAGCTTTTGCCTGTGTCTCTTAGAATGTTTGCTCTGAGGGATGCCAGCTGCTAGGTAAAAAATCTGAGTACTTTGAAATTGCTATGCTGTGAGGAAACCCATGCTAGTCATGTGGAGAGACTGGATAGAAAAAGAAACTCTCTGCCACCATCTGAGACACTTCATCCTGGCATGGTGGTCTAAGTCGGCTGGCTTCCCTAGAAGAGACTACTTTTAATCTACCATGATAATCTACCTCAATGACATATTTTTTTAAAGCGAAGGAAGGAAATAAGCTCTGACAAGATGTATGGGTTTAGGAGAGGTTTGATTGGAGAGCAGATTATCAGGACCCATTTACAATATATTAGTATCTTCTGCCCTCTCCTGCTTCCCAAAACATACACGTGCAAAGAGAAATTATCCGCTCTCCTTATTCCTTGTATTGCAGCCTTCACTTCACTTTTCCTGTTGCCTGAAAATTATCAACTATACATTTGAGTTTAAAACTATCCTTTGTAGAATATGTAAACTCTTCTGAAAATTTGTGGACCATTTCACAGTAATTGATTTTCAGTGATGTATTGGCTATCTTTTCCTCAAAACTCAGTGTTGTTAAAGTTTTTTATATCACATTTTTTGTGGATCAGTAATTTAGAAGCAGCTTAGTTAAGTGGTTCTGATTCCAGGTCTCAGAGAACGCTACAGCAAAATGTTATCTGGGCTGTGTGTAGTCTTCTGAAGGCTCAGCTGGGGCTGAAAGATTCATTTCCAAGATGGCATGCTCGAATAGTTCTAGTTATAGGTGGGAACCTCAGATCTTCCCCAGAAGGACCTCTCCAGGAATTGCTTTACTGTTCTCATGACATGGTGGCTGCCTTCTCACAGAGTAAGCCGTCCCAGAGAGAGTAAGGCAGAGGTCACAGTGATTTTTGTGACCTAATGTTATAATTCATCCTCTTTCATTTCCATAATTCTATTGGTCACAGAGGTTGGCCTTAATAGTGAGGGAGAGTATGAATAACAAGAATATGAATAACAGGAGATGAGGTGTCATTGGGGTCATCTGAGGAAATGAGCTCGGTTAAGCCAAGGAAAAGATAATATTGGGAGAAAAGAAGAGACAAAGGAGATATGTAATATTGGAACCAGGAGCATTTTGAGGAAAACTGAAGTAATAATTTGGGTACTGAAGCTGAGGATGGGGTAGAGAATCTTGAGAGCGTATAGTCCTGCCACATCTTGTGAAGGTAAGAGGTAAAAGAGAAGTGAGAAGAATGACCAATTTTTTTCTTTCAAAGTTATTCCTGCACTAACAACAGGAGACAAACTTAAAAAGTCATTTTCAATTTCTTGGCTGAACTACAAGGGGAATATTTCTCCTGAATATTTAATTGGTTTTATGAGACAGAAAGATATTTTAAGCTTCTAACAAGAAATTGGGGTTGCCTAAATGATATCTTTTTTCAGCAAGGACACAGTCTTCCAGGAAGTTTACTTTTGCCAATATAATTAGTAGTTACTTTACAGGACAATAATGTCCAGGTTTCATGCTGGGATGAAAGGAGGTGATTTTCCAGTTAGTGCTAATTGAAAATTGAAGCAAAGGGAACATTGCAATCAAAACAGGAAGGGAAAAAACATTGTATTGTGGCAAGAACCTTAGAGCTTTGTTCTTTCATAACATGTAGGGGAGCAAAGAGTTTCTAAGCTACTTTCATCACAGCCAAATTTCTTGGAAAAATGCCCTCTACGTGCTGTTTCTTCTTTACCTCCCCAATACCTCTGGCCTGGCTTTTGCCCCCACTATTTCTTCAGACCTGCTTTCATTGTGGTTAACAACAACCTCCTTGTTGCCTGATCTGATGAACATTTTTCTGTTTTTGAACTTGCTGATTTCTAAGCAGCAATAACCCAGTTAAGCACCCTACTATTTCTGGAAATACTCTCCTGATTTCTAGGATGTCATTTTCTCCTTGTTTGCTCAGCAAACAACCATCTCCTTGTTTGCTATTGATATAAGTTGTTCTTCCACTATCCAGTCGCTAAATGTTTGAGTTCTTGATCATTTCTCTTGTCTTTCTGAGCTCTTTCTGCATAATCTTTTCCAATACATTGGCTCTGGCACCATCTAGATGCCAACGATGTTAACATTAATATTTCCAGCCATCGTCTCTTCCTCGAATTCAAGATTCCTATATCCAACTGCCTTCTTGGCATTTCAGCTAGGGAATTTCAGAGATATCACAGTGTGTCTCCTGCTGCTTTTGGTTCCTCACCTCCAACCTGCTGCCCCAGCCTAAGCCTTACCCGTCTTGTAAATGGCATCATCTCATATTTAGACACTTCGGTGAGAAACTTCAGTACATCTTGATGCACCCTTCTTCTCACTCTCGAAATTCAGTTCGGCAGAAGTGCTGTTGATTTTATCAACCTGTCCTTTATTACCACCCAATCTCCTTGCCCATCCAACCCATTCTTTACATAGACAATAGATGCATCTTAAAATAAAAATTTGTTCCTGTTATGATCTATTTAATACCACTCAATGGATTTCTACTACACCCAGAATTAAATATAAACTTGCAGTGTCCTCCAAGCTGCTGTAGGACTTCACTCCTACTCACCTTTCAAGCTTATTTCAGACTACTGTCTTTGGCTCATACACCAGCCTGTCCTGATTCAGGGCCTTTGAATATGTTGTTTATTCTTCCTAGAAGGTCTTCCCATACTTTTCTTAGTCTGGCTCTTTCTCTTCCTTTAGGTGTTAGCTGAATATTGTCTACTCAGAGAGACTTCCCTTGACTATCTTACCGGATGTATGCCTCTTTGTTCCCTTTTTAGTAGCTTTTTCCTGTCCATCATCACAGTTATTCCCATAGTTATAATGTCAGCCCAATTTTTCCACAAAGGAGGGCATTGGGAGTCTTTAATGCAACTGGTTAGATTTGAAACAAATCAGAGGCTACATAAACAACGAACTATTTCTCTCCTAACTAGGGCTTCTGCTGGATGTGACCAATCCCACAATAGTACCCATATCTGAAAATGGATCAGGTTACTAAGCATCTAAAACCAAAATTAAGGATACTCTTGGGACCCTTTCAGTGGAAAGCATTTAGCTAAACAGTTTTTGTTTTACTGTGGTCATGGCCCTCTGTGACACAGATGTAGTCAACCTAACATGCAGAGGCTGGAAGGAATTTCTCACGACATACCATTTCCTGTGTTTCTTATTGCAGTTGATTATTGTTCTCGTTTTCCCTCCTCTAAGACCAACATCCCATGAGATGGACATTGTCTTGATGGAGCAGGAAAAGAAGGTTTGAACTCAGATTCTTCTGTATGAGCACATGAATGAAACTCCAGATTAGATCCTGGCACTTTAAAATTCTTACATTCATAGGAAATATCAACATTAGGAAACTGTAGCCTTTAAAGTAAAGCTTCTCACTTTTATATCTATGGCAAAACTTTGTGTCATGTACACTGAGATGAAAATTGGTCTCCTGATAATTGTGCAATTGAAGTTGTCGTTTACTTGGCGAAAACTTACTCAGGAATTTGCACTCTGTTCTAATACCTTAAACAGCTTCTCTTTTATTTTGTAATATATCACAAATTACCAGGAGGTTTTAAGTGGAATTTAATCCACTGAAACTCCTACTTTCCAACATTCATAAAAGCCATAAATCACCTTTGTCAAGTTACAGATCCTGAAATTCTAGCTCACAAAGGGGCCTGTATTTTGTTAAGTGAATTCAAATCATCCTCCAAGGAACCAAAAGTGTTTCAAGTCTTTAAAAATAAATCATAAAACCGTGTGATAGATAAAATTCCCTGGGAAGAAATCCACTTTGCAGGGAATAGGCCTGTATTGGAAAATCTTCTTCACACAACTAAAATGATCTTTGCATATAAAGAATGAGTCACCAGATACCACAAAGGTCAAAGATCCCAGGCTCATCTGTTCCTGAGGAAACTGTGAGGAGGAAATGTGCCCAGATGTTCATATTTGTTTCTATGAGGAATAAAGCTTATTTCAGAGCTAAAATACCTTTTGTATTTTCTCCTGATGGTTTAAAATAGTCTCTAATCAAGACTCAATTAAAAATTTAAAATGATATCTAGAGAAGTATTTTTGTTTGGTTTCTTAAACTGTAAGGATCAGATGATTGGGCTAAGAGATTGTCCTGAACCATGCAAGAATGTTGTATCTGTCAAGACCATTTCCTTGGCTGCTTCTAAAAGGAGTTTATACTGAGCCCTGCATTGAGTTGCCCAGTTTAACTTCTAAGCAGAAATTTACACCAGTTCCATCTCTAATTCACAGTGTCTGCTAAACTTCTGGAAGAAATTCTGAGATGCCACTAACTATAAGATATTGCTCTCCTTTTATTGCTCAACAAATCCAGGCAGGATGCATTTCTGCTCTCGATGAGTCAGTCCTGAGCTTGGTGCCTTCTCCTTTAATTGGGTCCTGTGTTCATGACCTCCTTCAAACACCTCCACTTTCAGGAAGTAAAGCCCAACACACAGCTGAAATATTTCAGAGTTGGAAGGGACCTAAGAGATTACTTCCTCAATGTTCTCATTTTTTAGAAAAGTTATTGATCAACTTTTCTACTTTTACTTTGGAGTTGATAACACAGAGTAGAACTTCCTTAAATTCTCAATAAATGACAATTAAAAAGTGATCATCAGATATACATTTTACAGGAGAAATCTGAAAGAAAGGAATTAATTTTCTTACTCTGAAGTATACCTGGCAATCACAGCCCAGGAAGAAACCCAATGATAATAATTTTGTACCCCAAGGTTTTAACTGACACTGCTAGCAATTGTTCTTAGTGGTACAAATACTTAGTAAAACTCAACTCTTTCTGGGGTGACATGTATTCCCTCTTACCGTGACAAGGTGACACTGTCAAAACTCTCCATTTTTTTCTCGCCTCCTAGCTGACTAGCTGAACTGAAAAATGTATGTTGGTTTGACCCTCCTCCCTTTTCTGTGTTCTTTCTTCAGCTCAGTAACCCCTTCTAAAGCCTGTTCTTGAATAAATCCACTTTATCATAAATACCTGATTGTGGTTTCTGACAACAATCAGGGGCATGTGTATTTTAGCAGGAAGAAACACTTTAGGCAAAAATAATGAATCTCTAATTGTGGAATTTGCAAAACTCTCATTTTAAAGAGAAATCTGAGGCTCTAAGAGGCCAAGAAGATATGGCTGAAGGCACTGTGCTGGCTGATGGTGAGCTGAAGTTGGAGCTCTTGGCTTCCTCTCCCACATCACTCCCCTCTCTTTCTGTCTGCAAGACCTGTCATGCAGCATCTACCAAAAAATATACTTGGATTTCATGAAACTGGAGTACTTATGTAGAGAACCCTTCCAGATAATGATGTCAGGCCCATAGGTACTAAATTTCTCTCTTTAAGAAATACACAGTTCCCACAACTTCTATGATCAACCACTAACATGATTTGGCATTTCTGCCACAGGAAATATTGAAAAATATTTTCAATTCTGTAGAGCAGTTTTTTTAATGGACTTTTGATAATCTCTGCTTAAAAAAAAAAAAAAGCTTAACTGACTCCACTTATAACTCAACTTCTGCGTTTTGGAGCCTTAATGGCAGCCACATTTGTTTTAGGACCCTCAAGAGGTTCCTGACCTTCAGATTATGGAGCCCGGCAGCCTGCTAGGCCTGAGGGGTCTGCTTCTCTTTTCTCTGCCTTTGACCACCACACAATTTGGCAGCCCACTTCCCCACTTCCTCTGCCCCAATATCACAACTCTCAAGGTTTTGAGAGGTATCAGATTTTGTTACATTGTTGAGGAAAGCTTAGACCACATAAGAAGGAAGCCATTTAAAGTGAGTCATGTCAATGTACGACAAAACCAATACAATATTGTAAAGTAATTAGCCTTCAAAAAAATAAATAAATAAAGTGAAAAAAAATAAAATAAAGTGAGGCTATGTAAGAATTTTCCTCTAGCTCAAAGGAAAACTTTCCACAAAGTTTAGTTCTTCACTGGGATTTCTTGTTGCCACACCCTAGTTCATAAACCTACCCCACCAACTCATCTTCCACTCTGTAAAAGATGCTTGTTCGCTGCCATGCATAGCCCTTCTGTTAGTTCAAAGCCCCAGGCCCTGCCCCAAGGACTTAGTTTTGGTCATTGACAGTGTTCTTCCCTGAGTGGTATGTGGTCCCGAGGCTTATTTATTTTGCCTGGGTCAATACACTGGGGGCGTAATATGGTTTTGGTATTCCAGGTCCCTTTGAAGAGTTCAGAATGGACATGGATTCCCAAGTCCTAACCTTGAACTCCAATCTCCCTACCAGTGTAGTTGCAGAGAAAAATCTCTATTTCCTGCTTTCCCATAAGGGAACTGAAGGCTCATACACACGTAAACATAAATACACAGTCTCCCAATGACAGATGTTAATCGTTCCTATAGCCTAAACCCAAAAAGGGGAAATAAACCATTTTCCCAACATGCTCTGTAATTCTCTCTCTGATGAATGTAAAATTTCACATTTCTGTGTAAAGTAGTATTCATTCCTTTCCTTAATCTTCCTTTCCTTTGCAAATTGTTTTCTCAGGACTATTTGGAATATGGAAGAACTATTGCATTTCTCAACAACTGCTCTCATTTAGCTAGCTAAAGCTCTGATTGAATATGTATGTGTGTAGTTATTACTTTAGACTATTTGTGCTACATAGATTTTATTTCCTGTTTTTTTAAAAAAGTCTTGTGACCCAATGTTGCTTTCAAAGTATCCATTATTCAGAGAAAATATTCATAGTCATCTGATTCCAGCATTCACTACTGTGAATGTACTGGAGAGGTTTCCCAAGAAGTACCAGAGACGATAGTAGTGTGTACATCATAGAATTATCAGGAAGTTTCAATGAATTCATTATTGCACAAGCATGCATATATATCCTAAAAATATAGTGCTAAGCATGGTACCTGGCACATAGCAAGTACCCTATACTTATTATTATTATTACTTCCCTGGTGGCTCAGACAATGAAGAATCTGCCTGCAATGCGGGAGACCCAGGTTCGATCCTTGGATAGGGAAGATCCCCTGGAGAAGGGAATGGCAACCCACTCCAGTATTCTTGTCTGGAGAATTCCAAGGACAGAGAAGACTGGCGTGCTGCAGTCCATGGGGTCACAGAGTTGAACACGAATGAGCGACTGACACTTCCACTTTTGGGTGTATACATATTTATGGTTTCCACATGAGATTTCAGTTTTTTAAAATACCACTGCTTACCAATTGAAAATCTCAGTTCTGGATCGAGCATCAAACTACAGGTTGAACACAGTCCCAGATATTGTCCAATAAAAACCTTTGTTCCAAAAAAAAAAAAAACTTTGTTCCTCTGAAGAACACATACTTAAGGAAAATGCATTGTCTTCCATCATGTAAATCAGCCAAGGATTTTCAAAGCCATGTGAATCACTGACATCTATGGTGCCCTTCTGATACACTGGATACATTGATAATGTATTCTCTAAAACATCCTTATTAGAAAGACTGTAGCATCAGCAATGCCATTTTACAGTTGGGAAACATAAAGTTAACTTAGACAACAGTGCGGATTAAGGGTTCACAGGTTGAGAAATCCAGAGGCAGGCTGGCTTCAGATGTAACTGGTGCAGGTGTAGTTTGAACCAGTGACTCGATGAGTGATTATTTCTCTCCTCCTCTTTCCTGGGTTGACTATAATCTCAGCAAACTTCTCATCATTTTAAGAATAACTCAAAGTCCGTATGCTTCCTTGTTCATATTCAGTGATGGAGAATATCTCTTCTGGTAGATCTGGAAAATTAGGAAAGCTTCATTTTTAGATGTTTTCATCAGACCTCTTCTCAGTACTTCATTGCCCTAATTCAGAAATCATGTGGCCTGGGGATGGAGGAGCTGATGGGTTTTTCCAGATGCTTTACACCTGAGGCTTAGTAGGGACTAAGTCACCCCAAAATTGAACTGTAAAAATAGGGGAGGGAATTTCTCAGAAGTTCAGAGTTATTGCTGGTCTTTATTCTGGGAGGCAGATTCTTAGATGGAGGCTGACGTGTATGTTCCTAGGGAGTGCCCTAGTGAGCAGCACCCTTGCAAATGGAGTGAAAAAAGCAGGGTTGGGCAGAGGGAGAAGCTGGGCTTCAGAGAAGTCTCAACATGTGCTGTGGCTGACTCTGCAGGGAGCTCTAGAGCTGGGTGATCCTTCACAGGGATCTGGAGCTGGAGCAAGGTGGGTGGGAATGAGGTGCTCAGGATTTCATACCAGTCATCCTCCACCCCACCACACACACCCCATAAACCACATATTGTTTGTGAGATGCCCAGGAAGGAAGGAAGCATGCCCCTGAGGGAGCTGGCTTTTTTTAGAAGATGATTTCAGGAGAGGGCCCCAGCTGTTACCTGACAACACTTCTAGCAGCTAGGAGTCCTTTTGGTTTGAAGAAGAAACTGAGAAGTACCTCCCAGAAATCCTGAAGAAGTTGTGGGAAAGGAAACAAGTCATCCAGCTTCTAGCAGCAAAGCCCAGGTCTGCATGTAGCCTTTTAGACAGCACTGCCTGGCAATGGCACCCCACTCCAGTACTCTTGCCTGGAAAATCCCATGGACAGAGGAGCCTGGTAGGCTGCAGTCCAGGGGGTCGCTAAGAGTCGGATACGACTGAGCGACACCCCTTTCACTTTTCACTTTCATGCACTGGAGAAGGAAATGGCAACCCACTCCAGTGTTTTGCCTGGAGAATTCCAAGGACAGAGGAGGCTAGTGGGCTGCCGTCTATGGGTTCGCACAGAGTCGGACACGACTGAAGCGACTTAGCAGCAGCAGCAGCAGCCCCAGCTCCCAGCTGTTTGCTTAGTTTGGTGTGTGTTGATCTCCGCACGCTGACTGCTGTGGAGCATTTCTGGAAAGGATCCTGGATACACAGTGTCTAAGAGTCAGTTGCCTGTCCATGTGTGTCATGTGAGTAACTATGGGGGCTGAATATGGGGAGGAAAGCAGTGTTGCTGCATCTCATTAGGTGCTTAGGAAGACAGAATGTCTGTCCAGACTCTTAGCACAGAACTGTCTGGTTTGAATAAATGAGGGGTGTGACGATCCTGGGAAGGTCACTACAGTGAAGAATATTCTGCTGAACCAGCACAGTCAGGAAAGAGAACTACTTCAAATCAGTGATGGCCTTAGTGATCTTACAAAGTGAGATGATCCCTTCTACACTGTGATGCAAAGTTCACTGTGCACACATGTA
This sequence comes from Bos indicus, assembly GCF_029378745.1. Lineage (NCBI taxonomy): Eukaryota > Metazoa > Chordata > Mammalia > Artiodactyla > Bovidae > Bos > Bos indicus. The sequence continues at coordinate 47,859,188 of NC_091772.1, forward strand.
AAATTTTTAATTACAGCCTTCTTCTGGCAAGTAAGCTAAATCATTTTCTGACAAAATAATCGAAATCCTACATTTTATCTCAGATATTATGAGTGTTCCTTGACAGTGAAATTAAAAACACACCTGTTAAAAGAAAATACTTTGGCAATTTTGGAAGACCCAAAGTGAGGGTGAAACACTGACTCCGCTTTAGAACATGGGTCCATGGAAACTGCATCCAATAAACTACTTAATCATGTCTGGTTCCCATGGCAACAGCCACTGAAGCAGCTTCATTGAATAAGACTGAATGTGATCAACTGCCAACATGGAAATATAAATCCTCCCCTATTCTCTCTGTTTTTCAGCATTTTTCTCTCCAGCATGTTCTGTGTTACAAAGCAGGGCTTGGTACGCTGCCTGTGTCTCCCTCCTCCTACACTCACCATATTTCATCGGCAAAGTCCCCCTCTACACTGTGTTTTCAACACAGAACACTGAAATGGGGGAGGGGAGCATTTCGTACCTTTAAAAACACTAGGAAAGTAAATAGAAATAGCTCAGATAGTTCCTCACCCATGCGTGTCCCTTTGCTAAGAGCTCAGTTTTTCTTTCAGTCGGTAATGTCTTTTTGTGTTGGAATCAAGTAAAAGCATATTTGTGTTCAGAAGCAAGACAGATTTCCTAAGTAAGAGAGAAGCTATTTTTAGAGGATATCAGGAGGGTGGGGGAAGATCTTGGAATCCATCTAAGCTTAGATTCAGCTTTTGGAACAGTATGTCTCATGGGGTGCACTGCACAAACATTTCATCTGGCTTATTATAAACTTCCTGACATGTAAATGTCCTCAAAGACTGTACGGGTAGAGCCTGGAGCTGCCAATTGGAACATCACACATCTTTTCTCTTCTTTTCTTTTAAAGCACATTGTCAGTTTTCTAGTTATTCAAGAACCCTTCAATGAGGTCAGGTTGTGCTGAAAATAACATACTGGAGATATATCTGGGCTGAATGTCAGTAAATTTGGGTGAGTTAGCTTTTTTGTGTGTGGGGGGGAAATGGAGGAGATGAATCACATCAGAACTTTATGAAAATCCCCCACCCCACCTTTTTTTAAAAAAATTCTATTTATTTATGGCTGTGCTGGGTCCAGTGGTCATGTATGGATGTGAGAGTTGGACTGTGAAGAAAGCTGAGCGCTGAAGAATTGATGTTTTTGAACTGTGGTGTTCGAGAAGACTCTTTGAGAGTCCCTTGGACTGCAAGGAGATCCAACCAGTCCATCCTAAAAGAGTTCAGTCCTGGGTGTTCTTTGGAAGGACTGATGCTAAAGCTGAAACTCCAATACTTTGGCCACCTCATGCGAAGAGTTGACTCATTGGAAAAGACTCTGATGCTGGGGAGGGATTGGGGGCAGGAGGAGAAGGGGAAGACAGAGGATGAGATGGCTGGATGGCATCACTGACTCGATGGATGTGAGTTTGAGTAAACTCCGGGGGTTGGTGATGGACAGGGAGGCCTGGCATGCTGCAAGTTATGGGGTCTCAAAGAGTCGGACACGACTGAGTGACTGAACTGAACTGAACTGTGCTGGGTCTTTGTTGCTGCATGCAGGTGTTCTCTAGTTGTGGCGAGCAGGGGCAACTCTCTAGTTGCAGTACGTGGGCTTCTCACTGCAGTGGCTTCTCTTGTTGTGGAGCATGGGTTCTAGGGTGAATGGGCTTCAGGAGTTGCAGTATGCAGGCTCAGTAGTTATGGTTAGTGGGCTCTAGAGCACAGGCTCCATGGTTGTGGTGCATGGGCTTTTTTGCTCCATGCACATGGAATCTTCCTGGACCAGGGATTGAACCCATGTCCCCTGCACTGTTAGGTGGACTCCTTACCACTGGAGCACCAGGGAAGTTCAGTAGATTATGTTTGAAGGACAATGTCAGTAGTAGTGTTTGGTTTAGAGGTTAGCCCTATAGATGTGAATGTTAACTGGAAATTTTCATCCAAGGTGGGTGGCCTGGGGATGGGGGTTGGTGTGTTGGGGCAGATAATACTTGGCAGTTCAACCAATGTGATTGGATAGGTAGTGGGTAAATATCATATATGTAACAATTCAGTAGAATAATTTAACCATTATATTGTGAAGTGTGAACTTTGGGTCTTGATTCATACAAATAAACTATTATAATTATTTATGAGATGATTAGGGCAATTTGAGCACTGGTGGAATATTTCATGGCATTCCATTACCAAATGCAGATGAGTGACAGGTGTTTGAGGGTTCATGATGATGTTCTCGCTGAGGTTTTCTGAGGAAGTGTCCTCTAAACTCAGACCTCAAGGATGAGAGGAGCTGGGAGGCACAGACTGAGGTGAGAGGATGAGATGTGAGGTGTTGGGTGGATAAGTCTTCCAGGAAGAGGAAAGTACCCAGGCACAGGCCTGAAGATGAAAGAAAGTCCTTGGGACTGAAAGAAGCTCAATGTGATTGCCTCAGAGTTTGGCAACAGAAGAGGCTGGGAGGTAGAACTGAGGGGTCAGAAGGCAGTGATAAGAGTCTGGACATTTTCTTTAGAGAATGGAAGCCATTGAGCAAGGGAATTCCTGACTAAATTCAGAGTTTAGAAAATCTGCACGCAGGCTTGAATGTCCCAAGAGAATCCCAGGTTTAGAAGGTCTTTTCTGAGTGCTCCAGCCCTCCTCTTTCTGAGCTATGGAATTTGTATCCCTTATTCTTTGCTGTTGCCTCATGCTTCATGCTTCACCACAGGTTTCTATGGTGGCTAAATTGAAAGTTCCACGCTGACATGAGGGAGGGGTTGCTTACTTTTTACTATGGACTGAATTGTGTCCCTTGCAAGTTTCTATGTTGAAGCCTGAACTCCTGATGTGATTGTGTTTGAAGATGGGGCTTTTGGAGGTAACTAAGGTTAAGTGAGGTCATAAGGATGGAGTCCTTGCCTAATAGAATTAATGACCTTCTAAGAAGTGGAAGCGGAGAAGGCAATGGCACCCCACTCCAGTACTCTTGCCTGGAAAATCCCATGGATGGAGGAGCCTGGTCGGCTGCAGTCCAGGGGGTCGCTAAGAGTCGAACATGACTGAGCGACTTCCCTTTCACTTTTCACTTTCATGCATTGGAGAAGGAAATGGCAACCCACTCCAGTGTTCCTGCCTGGAGAATCCCAGGGACGGGGGAGCCTGGTGGGCTGCCATCTATGGGGTCCCACAGAGTCAGACACGACTGAATTGACTTAGCAGCAGCAGCAAGAAGTGGAAGAAAGAGAGGTCAATCTTTCTCCACATGCTAACACTGATGGAAGCCCATGTGAGGATACAGCAAAATGGCAGCCAGAAGAGACCCCTCACTAAAACTAGATCATTCTGGTACCCTGATCTCAGGCTTCTAGCCTCTACAACTATGACAAGATAAACTTCTGTGGTTTAAGCCACACAGCTTAGGGTATTTTGTTATGGCAGCCCAAGCAGACTAAGACAGACTTCCAGGCCCTGCTCCATCCAGTATTCCTGGGCTGGGACAACCCTTTGAGAGATTTCAAAATCTCTCAACCCTCTGATCTTGATCAATCATTAAAGATCATCAATGTTATATTCCTATCATAATCACAGTTTCATATCTTTATATCCAAGTACTTTTCTCACCATTATGAAGCCAAGAGAACGTGTAAAGAGATGGTTTTACTGCAGCAATAAATATGTATAATAATCTGATGTTAACATAATCACCCATCTATTCAGTTTACTCTGAGAAGACACATCTTAGGTCTGTTTGCTTTTCCTTATTTGAAAACTCTCAATCATTACCTCAATATGCAATTGCTAACTCCCGAGGTTGGGTGAGCTGCGTGTGGTATTTCGGGCATGTGTTTATAAGAAGATAGCCTTTGTTTTATGTTGATAGAGCAATGTTATCTTCTTCTGGCTGCCTTTCATAGACAAGGCAACTGTTCAAAACAAATTGCTTGGCAAATGCAAATTGTTTTGAACAAATTTTGCAAATTTGGACATGATGCTTAAGTTGACTTTTAATTTCATTGAAGTATGTTTCTTTGCAAAGTCCCTAAGCCCAGTAAGTGAGTCTTTCAAGAAAGCAAGGAGAAGTACCAGTTTCTCTGGCAAGATCTCAGGGGAACTAGGAGCCCTGTTGCTGCCAAAGTGTTGTCTCACCACTTCTGTCCATGCCAGAACCACCTTTAGTTGTCCTTTTCTCTGGATATTATATCTTCTCTAACTTCCGTCTAATAATATGATTTTGTGCCCATTTGAATCTGTATGAATTTGTTTCATGAGAATCAAACTCAAGAAGTATCAACTTATTTTATATTCCATTTTTTCTTAATTATTATTATTGGCTGCACTGCACAGCATGTGGGATCTTAGTTCCCTGACCAGGGATTAAACCTGTGCCCCCTGCATTGGAAGGCAGAGTCTTAACCACTGGATCAGCAGGGAAGTACTTCAACTTACATTAAACTGTTTAATGAAACTAAATCTGGCTCAACCTCCATTGGCTTTAGTAGTGAAGAAATCCAATCCCAGACTTTGGGTGAAAAGCTTCTTCCCACTCCACCAAGTATCTTGCCTTTTGATCTAGAAGAAATGGAGTTGCCCTTTCTTCCTCCTTCATCTCCTCTCATTTGGGTGAAAGTTCTTTGCCAAAGTCCCTGTGTAGCAGCGAGGGTCCCAAACTCTTTGCGTACTTGCAGCCAATCTATTCAGAGGCCCTATCTCTGCAGATTTGAAAACAGTTCCTACCAGGTTTCAGGAGAACTAATATCCTCCATCCCAAGCCTGCCCCTTGTCCTCATGTAATATACCTCTACCCTTCAACAAAGAGTTTAACAGTCACCATAATCAAGGTATGGAACACTTCTACCACCCCAAAATGTTCTGACATGTTCCCTTCCCTGACTCTAAGCTTCAATCAACTACTGATTGATTTTCTGTCTAGGATATACCATTCTATCCACTCACTTGTTGATCCACATTTAGGTTGTTTCCAATTTTTAGTGCTTGTGAATAATGTTTATAACATTTTCATACAGGTTTTTATGTGAACACATGTCTTTGATTAGATGTTCAGGAGTGAAATTAGGGATTGTGGATCATAGTATAGGTATATGTCTCACTATAGTAAGTTTTTGTTTAACTGTAAAAAAAACTGCTAAACTATTCTCTAAAGTGGCTGGACCATTTTTTTTCTGAATAGCAAAGAGTTTATTAGTAAATACATGGTTCCAGTGACAATAATAAACTCACACGAACAGAAGACAATAATCAAATCAAAAGAACAAATGCTTGCTAATCATCAGAAAATCTGTGACTATTAGGGCTGTCACATAGAAATCCAAAATCACTCAGAGGCCAAATCTAAAGAAGATATGTCCACTTATTAGTTTGTATGGAACAAGTCCATAGTACCTGAAATCTGTAACTGTAGATTATCACCTTCTAACCAAACATGACCTGTTGGCACAAAACAATGTCTTTTGAAGAAATCTGCTGGGCTACTGGTGAGAATTTTGTCTTCTTCAAAACCAATTTGAAATATTGATCACTTGGGCTTTTTGTAATCATAATGTCATCTCTTTGGATACCATAAAAATGTCGATTAAGACTTTCTGCAAAGACAGTATCTGAATTTTGAATTGTAGGCTCCATTGATGGTTCAAAACACATGACAACACTACCAACATATTCAAAAGCACCATGGGCTATACAGCCATACTAAATAGTATAGCTAACAAGCCAAAACATTTTTCCCAGAACAACACAAAGCATAGTTCTATGTAGACTCTGCCACCATTGACCATAGGTCTTTTCAACATACAAGCATTCAGTTTTTAGTGTAGTTCCAGGGCTTCCAAGAAAAAAACATCTAAAGCATGCTTCAAAGCACATATAGGTGATCCATGATTTCAGGATTCCTGGACCTGCAGAAGTCTGCTTGGCTGTACTATTTTGTGATCCTACCAGCAAGATATGAAAGTTTTAGCTGGTTCATATCCTTGCCAACAATTAACATTGTTAACCTGTGTATTCTTAGTCATTCTAGTAAGTGTGTATTATGTGAAATTTAAATACATCTCTATTATATTTAGAATAGTTATATGGAAATAACTCCATATAACAATACTAATGCCTCTGAGAGGGATATCACTTAGTTTAAGATGATATTGAGGCAGGAGGTAGCCACCCCTCGCCCCCGCCCCACCATGTAAATACTCCGACATGAGACTAGCAGGACAATCAAGGCAGGAGGCTAAGCTCTGCCCAGAAAGGAGATAAGAGACCACATATCTCTCATTCTTGAAATCAGGAGAACTCCTCAACTGCACATGGGCAGAAAGGTTCCTTGGAGCTCAAAAGGGGAGTGATGCTAAGTGATGCTAACTACCCATAGGCCTCTTTGGTAGAATCCATCTTGGCTAAGAGATGTGTGGGCACATGTGGGAGATCTTGAGATATACCAAATATGAACTCTGAACCATGAAAATCAAAATGATTGGCTAAAGGAAACCTGGAAGAAATGCCCCTTATAAGTGATTCCAACTACAATGAGGGCACAACTCTGCAATTCTCTCTTTGAGTCTGCCTGTGTGTCTATCCACACATACTATACTTTTTTTTCTCCTAATAAACACTTGACTTGTTTCACTACATTTCATTGTTGTGGGTATTCTCCTTCAGCGAATCTGCAGAGTCAGGGTCTTGTCACTGACCATTGGTCTAAATGGCTAGGATTCAGTGCTCTTACCACCGCTACCCAATCCTCAGTCTCTGGCCAGGAACTGAAGCTCTGCTTCAAGCACCTGCAAGCCAAGGCCACCCAAGATCAATATCAGCTAACATCTTAGCTAGTATTCATTCATATAGTTTTTCCAGTATGCAAAGAGTTTAGGATCCTGGCTGCTATTCAGGGGCTTTGGCAAAGAGCCCTCACCCAAATGAGGGGAGGAAAGAATGCAGGAAGAAAAGGCAACTCCACTTCCTCCAGATCAAATGACAAAATACCTGGATTGCGTAAACCCCAGGTGGTGGCCTAATCCTAATTGAGTGGCAGGAAACTTTTCACCAAAAGTCTTGGATTGGATTTCTCTACTACTAAAGCCAATGAAAGTTGCAGCAGATTTAATTTCATTTAATAATATAAAGTAAGTTGACACTTTCTGAATTTGATTCTCATGGAACAAATTCATATATATGAGCCTAAAATCATATTGAAACTCAATGACTTCCTAGGAACCATACAATGGTTCTTAAACTTTTATCAAAACATTTAATCTTATTTCATTGGAATAGGAAATGGGAAAATGAATTATTGCCATTATTAGAGAAGACAGACTCTTTACTTTTTAATTTAATTAGCTAATTAATTTAGTTTTGGCTGTGCTGGATCTTCGTGGCTGCTTGGGCTTTTATTCTGCTCCTGTGAGCAGGGTCTATGCTCTGGTTGTGGTGTGAGGCTTTCTCACCACAGTGGCTTTACTTGTGGACCATGGGCTCTAGGGAGCTCGGGCTTCAGTAGTTGAAGCAAGTGGGCTCAGTAGTTGTGATTTCTGGGCTCTACAACACAGGCTCAATAGTTGTAGTGCAGGGGCTTAGTTGCTCCTCAGCTTGTGGGATCTTCCTGGACCAGGGATTGAACCTGTGTCTCTTGCACCGGCAAGCAGATTCTTTCCCATGAGCTACCAGGGAAGCCCCAAGGCAGACTCTTTTCAAACATGGGAAACCATTTCAAAGGGATTCCTTGTTGGGAATTTGGGGAAATCATTAGAGATGATTAAGGTGAGAGCTAGTGGATGGCAAAATCTGGAGAAAAATGTTGTTTATTCTTATTATTTTTGGAATGACTGTATTTATTAGACCTACTGCTAGGTCTTGTTGTTGAATGTGTGAATATTATGAGCAACAAATATGGTATTTTATCACACACTTGTTTTCTTAATATTTTTATTTCTCTCTTCTACTATAAGTGAATCCTAATGTAAATGTAGGGTTTTTTCCCCCCTTATTTTATGCTTTTTAAAAATGGCATTCTGAGAAGGAGCCTATAGGCTCCATTAGATAGCAACAGTATATAAAAAGTTCCAGTGTATGGGCCCATCCTAGAGATTCTAATTGAACCTGACACCAGGAAATCTGTATATTTGCTTATACCTGCTGTCATGCAAGGGTGAAACCCTTTGAGGTTAACACCTGTCATACAAGGGATAGGGGCCAATTCTAAAATGTCATACAGAATGGGTAAATGTGATATTGTAATTTATAATAAATATATATTTATGGTATAACCACTTTGGAGACAGTATGGAGGTTCCTTAAAAAACAAAAAATAGGATACATGTATATGTCAGGCTGAGTCCCTTCATTGTTCACCCGAAACTATCACAACATTGTTTGTTAATCATCTGTACTCCAATACAAAATAAAAAGTTTAAAAGAAAACCAAAAATAAAACTACCATATCATCCAAAGTCTGACTCCTGGGCATATATCTGTAGAAAATCATAATTTGAAAAGATACCTGCACCCCAATGTTCATTGTAGCACTGTTAACAACAGCCAAGACATAGAAGCCACCTAAATATCCATTGACAGAGGAATGGATAAAGAAATGTGGAGGAATGGATAAAGAAGATGTGATACATAAATGCAATGAAATATTATTCAACCATAAAAAAGAATGAAATAATGCTATTTGCAGCAACAAGAATGGACCTTGAGATGATCACACTAAATGAAGTAAGCCAGACAAAGACAAGTATGGTATGATGTCGCTCATATGTGGAATCTAATTTTTTAAAAATGATACTTACAAAACAGAAACAGACTGATAGATACTGAGAACAAACTTATGGTCACCAAAAGGGAAATATAGTGGAGAGGTTACCCTCTCTAGGAGTTTAGGGTTAACAAATGTACACTATTTATGAGACAGATAACCAACAAGGACCTATGATATCACCAGGAACTCTAGTCAATATTCTGTGATAACCTACATGAGAAAAGAATCTAAGCAAGAGTGAATGTATGTATATGTATAACTGGATCACTTTGCTGTAGACCCAAAGCTAACACAATATCATAAATAAACTCTACTCCAATAGAATTCTTCTAAAAAATTAATATGTGTGTGTATATATTTTGTATATATATATATTTATATGTACATATATATATATATATATATATAGTCTTCATCTCTGTTTCTGGCACAGGCTCCTAAAACTCTTGGATTTTCCAAAACAATAAGAGTGACAAAGCTGTATTTTATTATGCTGATGAGGTAATTTTCAGACTAAACCAAGGATGGGGGCTGGTTGCTAGTGAAACCAACCATGACTGGCAGGTTGGAACTTTGAGTTAAACCTGCCTGACCTCCGGGAGGGTGGAGGGAGAAGATGGAGGTTGACTCAGTCAACAGTCATCTGTGTAATGAAGCCTCCATAAAAACCCAAAAGAATGTAGAGGTTTAGGAAACCTTCCAGGTTGGTGAATATGTGGCAACTGGGGAACATGGCTCTCTCAGAGAGGGCATGAAATTTTAAGCCTTTTCTCCACACTATGCCCTATACATCTCTTCTGTCTGGCTATTTCTGAGTTGTATCCTTTTATAATAATCCAATGATCTAGTAAGTAAAATGTTTCTCTGAGTTCCATGAGCCACTCTAGCAAATCAAACCTGAAGATGGGGTCCTGGCTATCTCTGACTTCTGTACAGTCAGCCAGAAATACAGGTGATAACCTAGCCTGGACTTGCAGAGGGAAAGCAGTTTTGCAGGACTGCACTCTTCACCTGTCAGAATGAGTTGAATTGTAGGTACCCAGCTCATGTCTGGAGCAGTGCTTGTTCATGGTATGACCCTATACTCTGCCTCCCTGACCCTGAATCAGAATTGGTGGCAGAACCCGAATCATTAAGGAAGCAGCTTGATTAGGGAAAGGAAAAACTAATAAAGGGAAAAGTAGGCATCCTCACCCCTTTTCATACCTCAAGGAAGGTATGCCAAGATCAGGACGCTGGTGGATATGCTATGAGTTCTATTCTAGTGGAAAAACTTCCCACCCTCTTACGGCACACACTGATGCCAAATAGTCTAGACTGGAGATGTCAGTCTCCAATCTAGACTATTTGAATGAAGTTGTCTGGGAATGCCAAACACTTTGCAGCGAGGGCAGTAGGGACCTTGTAGTATGAGGGTTATTGCATTCTCCTCATGGCCAAATATCCTGGTCCAAATGCACCAGAGATCCCACACTGTGTCCAGCTGCTGTCCTGGCTCTGGCAGATTGCTCCTTGATTTAATGAGAATCTGAAGATCATACATCTGTCTTTCTCATCCTGGTTTTGTAGATTTTGCCTTTTCACAATAAAGACAATAAGATAAAGATACTGTGTGATGTAGTAAAATGTGTCCAACCCTTTGCAGGACAAGTGACAACCTTAAAAGGAACCATCTGGCAACATAGCTGATTTTCAACAAGCAGCCAGGAGAGATGTATCCAGGAAAGCATGGAGCCCAGGCAGCATTTAATGATCACTTGGGTCCAACTCATACATTTTACTAATAATATACTTTGAGAATCCAGATTCTTAAAGGCTTATCATTCATTTTCCACTTTGAGAGGCAGTTAGCAGCAAGAAGACAGGGCCGAGACTCCAAACCCAGAGAATTTTGTCTCTAAGAGCTTTCAAGGCTTGAGGGACTCCTTTGGAATTTTGAGAACATATTCCAAACACATTTTCTTTTGGCTGTTTGTGACCTGATATTATTGTGTACAGCACGGATCAGTTCATTATTGCTCCTTTAACTACCCATTTTACTTGCTGATGATTCTGTGGGTCAGCCTTTGAGTTGGGTGGTCCTGATACCCTCATCTGGGGTCACCGTGGTAAGTGGAATAATGTACCTCCTCCAAAGATGTTGATGCTTTAATCCCTGATATTAAGTCTGGGTATGTTACATGGTCAAAGGGACTTTGTAAATGGAATTAAGTTTATGGACCTTTGGCTAAGAAGATTATCTTTGATTGTCTGGATGGGTCCAGTGTAGTCACATGGGCACTTAAAAGTGTAAGAAGAAGGCAGAAGAGTTAGTCACAGAGATGTAATGGAAGAAGAGATGGGAGAGATTTGAAGTGGCAAAGGGACTTGGCCCATCACTGCTGGCTTTGAATATTGAGGAAAGGGTTCATGAGCCAAGGAGTATAGGAACAGCCCTCACTAACAGGCAGCAAACAGGAGACCTCAATCCTACAACTGCAAGAGACTGAATTCTGCCAACAGTCTGAATAAGCAAAGAAAAAGATTCTCCCCTAAAACTTCTGAAAAGGAATGCAGCCCTGCTGACAGCTCAGTTTTAGCCTGGTGAGATCTATCTTGGAGTTCCAGAACTGTGAGGTGGTAAATGCACATTGTTTCCAGCTGGTGTTAACTTGTTCTATAGCAATAGAAAACCAGTACAGTCACTCACATTGCTACAATCAGGCATGACAGGCCGGATGAACTGAGCAGCTCATTTGCATGTCTGGTGGTTGGTGCCAGGAGATGAGGCTGGCCTACTTTACCTGGAAAGAAAGTGAGAGCAGTAGCTACAAGGGTTCTTAAGGCTTTGCTCAGAACTCCCCACAATGCATTCCTGCCATATTTTATTTTATTATTGACTATTGTTACTATTATTATTATTATTTTGGCTATGCTGGGTCTTCGTTGCGGCCCACAGACTTTCTCTATTTGCAGCAAGTGGGGGCTACTCTCTTGTTGCAGAGCACGGGAACTAGGGTGAGAGGGCTCAGTAGTTGTCCCTGCCACATTTTATTGATCACAGCAAGTGATAAGGTCTGTCCAGACTCAAAGGGTAGAGAAATTATTTCCACTCTTTAATAGGAGGAAATATAGAGGCATATTGGAAAAGGGCAGGTAAAGCTTGGAAAGGAGGAGTTTGTGGCCATTTTTCACAATCTGCCAGACAGGAAACTTGTGCAACAACATTCTGTAAGAGGGATCTCTTCTGTTGACATCCTGTTGGCATTAGGGGATGCAGCTGAAAACAGTAAACATACACACTTCTCATTCTAAGGAGAGCTGTCAACCCCCAGGGTTGGATGCTTCCCCCGGTGAGTGGTGTTGGAAGGAAGTGGCTTAGCGGGGAATGGAGTGGAGAAGGGGTGGATTTCCCCATCTCTAAATCAAATGATTGGGGAGGCTCCAAAGGAATTGCTTAAACAAAGTGATGATTTGCAGGAAGAAGAGATAAACATCTTAATCCTGACTGCCTAGATTATAAATCTGGAGAGGAGACTGATGATGGGAGCTCATCCATTTGTTAACCATATATTTCTTGGGCACTGTAATGATTAATTTTATGTCAAATTGAGTGAGTCATGGGGTGCCCAGATACTTAGTTAAATATTATTCTGGGTGTGTCTGTGAGGCTGTGTTTGGATGAAATGACATCTGAATTGGTAGTGAAGCAGACTGCCAACCTTAATTTTGATGGGCCTCATCTAATCCTCATCTAATGAGCTTCCCTGGTAGCTCAGTTGGTAAAGACAGACCTGTGCTCGATCCTAGGGTTGGGAAGATCCCCTGGAGAAGGAAATGGCAACCCACTCCAGTATTTTTGCCTGGAAAATCCTAGGAGCAGAGGAGCCTGGCAGGCTACAGTCCATGATCAGAAGAGTCAGACATGACTTAGCAACTGGTTTCCTTTCCTTTCTGTCTAATCCACTGAAGGTCTGAAGAAAACAGAGATTAGGAAGAATTTGCTCTCACTCTGCCTGATGGTCCTTGAGCTAGGACATTGGTCTTCTTCAGCTTCTTTTATAAAAAACTTAATTAATTAATCTATTTTTGGCTGTGCTGGGTCTCTGTTGACGCGCAGGGTCTTTCTCTAGTTGCAGTGCGTAGGCCTCTCATTCTGGTGGCTTCTCTTGTGCGGAGCATGGACTCTAGAGCTGGTAGCCTTCAGTAGTTGCAGCTCGCAGGCCCTAAAGTACAGGCTTAGTAATTGTGGCACATGGGCCTAGTTGCCCCAAGACATGTGGACTCTTCCCCTGTGACCCCTGCATTGGCAGGCGGATTCTTAACAGATCTCTCACCTAATCTGCACATACCTTGGGTTTCCCAGCCTCCAGAACTGTGAGAAATACAATTTTTGTTGTTTTTAATCCTCCCAGTCTAGGATAGTTTGTTAGGACAGCCTCAATGGGCTAAGATATATATGTCCTAGTATATATATCATAATTTTTATGTATATACACACACACACACACACACACACACACACACACATATATATATATATACACACACACACACACATGAATAAAATTGGCATTTTCACAATGCAGGAGTTAGGGGCCTAGACCATTTCCTCAGTCAAAAATTCAGATATAACTTTATAGTGAGTGCTCTGTATCTATGGTTCTACATCTATGGATTCAACCGACCATGGATGGTGGATCGTGTAGTACTGTGATACATATTTAGTGAAAGAAATTCAGATATAAATGGACTTGTGCAGTTCAAATTCAAGGATCAACTGTATATATACTTGAGTTTATTTCTCTGGAGAACCCTGACTAATACAGGTTCTTACTGTGCATCATATCTTGTTTTAAGTTCTGGGGATTCAGCACTAAATAAAATGGGCAATAATTCATGGAGCTTACATTCTACTGGGGAAAACAAACAAACGAAAAAAATCCACAACAAGACAAATGTATGGGAAAATGTTAGAGAAAAGTTAAGGGGAAAAAACAAAAGCAGGGGAAAGGAGAGGCTGACATTTTAGATCATGAAGTCAAGATAGGACTCATTGCCAGGGTGACATTTGAGAAGACGTTTGGACATTTGTGACTCTTGAGAGAGTTGACATATGTCCCCTGGAATATGGGGTGCTCATGAACTTAGAGATTGGCAGGGCTTCCTAAATGTTCTCACTTTGAAACAGGGAGGCCCTGATGAAGCAGTCCCTGCCAGGTGAGCAGTGACCACACTGTAGTGTGCCTCGAGAGGAAAGGGGTGGAGCCTTTTCCTCATCTTGTTTCTCAGCCTGAGGGCATGAGCAGGCACCTCAAGGGACCCCCAGTCTTTCTTATGAAAGAGCACAGGGTAGAGTAGAAACTGATGTCAAGAGGCTGCCCTAGTTGTCCAGTAAGGAGATGTTTCACCTTGTAGAGGGCCTGCAGCCTGGGGCTGGCAAAGGCTGAGGGGACTCAAGACTGCCACTGCCTGAAGGGATCTTCAGTGGAAAACGGTCCAGATGACGTTATGTAGCACTCCAAAAGCACCACATGCACCATCTCAGCAGAGCCCACCAGCCATGTGGGGGTCACCAGCTGAGGGAGTCCGCCTAGGAGGCCAGTCATAGGAGAAGGTCAGAGGGCAGAGCCTCATCTTCTCATGGGAAGAGCTCAGGGTGGGGAGGGGAAGAATCCTGGAACATGGATTTCCAACTCTCTGAGAGGGTGAGTCTAACTTCCTGATGATCTTCTGTTTGGAGGTAGGTAACAAGTTATTTAAGGTAGTTTAAGAGAAAGAGGAGAATTTATGATGCTTATATTGGCTTAACTCACAGACCAGGAAGCAGATGTAGGAGGGCTTCAGGAAGGAAGGGAGCCTGGAACAGGAACCTCTCTCTCATCACTGATTCTCTTGTCCATTCTCTTCTCTCTCTCCATCACTCTATCTCCCTTCCTCCCTTCATCCCTTTCTCTTCCTGCAGACTGACTTTCTCTGCTTCTCCTACCCATCACTGCACTGCAAATCTCCTTAGTTTGCATGAGAGAGCCCCCAGCTTCCTGTAGACAATTGGCATGTTCTCTCTCCCAATTCAAGTTTCCAGGGAGAAAGAATGTGATCAGATCAGCACAGGCAGAAACTCAGCTTGTGTTCAGCCAGCTATAGCCAGATGTTGGGAATGTGCTATATGATCATTGCTGCAGCCTTCCCATAGATGCAGACCAGAAGACAAGAATGTGCATGCAAGTTTATTTGGGATATGATCCCAGGAAGCACTGTAGGGGAGCAGCAAAGTGACATAGGGAAAGGAAGGAAGCTATAGATATGTTATTAATAGCAAAGGGTGGGCAACTGTGCCTCAGTTCCACAAAGGCCTCTGGGAGAGGGTGAAGAGCACACCTCAGAGCTGTCCAACCTGAGGGGTGAGGGAGCTGGGGTACCTATCCACCAGCTCTTATCTGTCACTGTTTGAGGGCTGCTCCCAGAGGTATTAATTCCCTGCCCTCCCTGGAATTAGCTCAAGTGGAAAACCCAAGCACTTGCATCAAGAAGCATTTGGTATGAATGATGAGAGCTGTATGGTCAAGGCGTAAATAGCACCTGCTATAGATAACATTCAGGAATGGGAAGAGAGTCTCAAAAGAACATGGTTAAAAACGTGATTGGAGAAACTAAAATTTTCAATACCTCTCTGCCTTAGATTTCCTAATGAATTGACAGTATACATGAATTAAACTGTGAAGAACTTACTAGCCTGACAGCAGTCACGTGTGTGTAGTAGAAATGGACATAGACAGACAGAGAATCTGTCCTATACTATGAGTGACTTGAGGTGAGAAGGAGGGAATTGAATTTTTGTTTTAAACATTCTACATTTGCTAGAAGCCATTAAAATGTGAAAACAGATGATAGAGGAGCAATGAATGATTGTTGTCTTTCCTTTACATCGTTATAATGATGTTTGTGTAGTAATTAGACTTGAGAGTAAAACAATGCTCCTAAAATGCTTTCTTGTTTTTAACTTAAAAAAAAAATGCCCTCCATCTTTAACTTTAGAGGCGGAAAATCATATTTTCTAATGGCCTCCAGAGCTCAGTTAGTGCAAAGTCTTCTTTGAAAATAATGGAAACTTTATGCTCAGTCTCTTTAGTGACTGGAGCAAGACAACAAATGAGACCCAAGAGAATTTAGGGCTCAGGGTTTCAAATGACATCGAGCCTTAAGTGATCATATGGAGAGAGGAAGGGTTGCACCCAAGGGGCCTTGGTTACTCATTTATATCACAAATGTAACCAGAGATGTCTGGAGGTAGAGGGTCCTGGTGGGAACAGAAACATCTCCCCAACAAATGGTGCTGCATGTACTCCTCTGGGTATCCTCCCTACTTCTTGAAATAAGAGGTGAATTCTACCAACAGCTTGGAAATGTCCTCTCTGCATTTTTCCAGCCCAGATTGCTAAGAACACAGAGTTTTCCTTGTATATGATAATTCCCCTACAGTCTTGAAAATGTCTTAAAACAGTTCACCAGACATAAAAAATAGTTACATCAAAATCTTTAAAAAATTGTCCTTTAGGGACTTCCCTGGTGGTCCAGTGGCTAAGACTCCATGCTCCCAATGCAGGGGGCCTGGGTTTGATCCCTGGTTGGGGAACTAGTTCCCACATGCTTCAACTAAAGATCCCGTGTGCTGCAACTAAGACCCGGCACAGCCTAAATAAGTTAATAAAGATATATATTTTTAAATGGTCCTTAAAAAATAGTGTAACTATTATCTGTTCTCCTATTTAAAATATTAATGGGAAATACTCAAAACATTAGCAATTTTTGTTTGTCCCTGAGGGATAGAATTACACTTGATTTTTACTTTTAACTTTTATCTGTAGCATCTATATTTTCTACAATAAACATGTATTATATGTTTATGTATATTTTTTCTAAAGATGGAGAGTGAGAAAGACTCAGCTTCAAAAATCAAAAAGAACTTGTCTTTATAAATATTGAATACTGCTTGAGTCAGAAGTCACCAAAAATAAATTTGAAAGACAAGGGATAGACTGAGAGAAAACATTTGCAATAAGTATAGCAGGAAAATAATTTTAATATACATATATATGATTCAAATCAAAACGAAAAAGTAATCTGATAAAAATCAGACAAAAGATATTTATGGAAGTTGAAATTCAAATTTCCAATGAACAAATAAAAAGGTCTCAACTTCACTAAAAACCAAGGAAATAGAAGTTACAACCAGTAAGAAATATAATTTTTGCCTACCAGCTTAAGAAACATTTTAAAAATTGGTAATATCTAGAGTCTGTAAGAATGTGAATTCTCTAAGAAAATTTAAAAGTCTAATAGTATCCAGTGTCTACGAGGATATGTACTATTGAAAATTCTTCTCCCAAAGAGAACCTAGTGTTACACGTCAACACTTTAAGTGTGCATACCCTGCACTCCAATTTTAGGTACCTAGCCTGGAGAAATAGTTACCCACATGCACAAGAAGAGTATGCACAAGAAATAGCTGAGTCATAAAGCACTGGAAATGATGCAAATGTCCAGCAGGACAGAATGGCTATGTAAACTATGATTCATCCATGCTGTTGAAAACCATGCTATAACTAAAGAAGCAGAGACACTACTTTGCCAACAAAGGTCCGTCTAGTCAAGGCTATGGTTTTTCCTGTGGTCATGTATGGATGTGAGAGTTGGACTGTGAAGAAAGCTGAATGCCAAAGAATTGATGCTTTTGAACTGTGGTGTTGGAGAAGACTCTTGAGAGTCCCTTGGACTGCAAGGAGATCCAACCAGTCCGTTCTGAAGGAGATCAGCCCTGGGATTTCTTTGGAAGGACTGACGCTAAAGCTGAAACTCCAGTACTTTGGCCACCTCATGCGAAGAGTTGACTCATTGGAAAAGACTCTGATCCTGGGAGGGATTGGGGGCAGGAGGGGAAGGGGACGACAGAGGATGAGATGGCTGGATGGCATCACTGACTTGATGGACGTGAGTCTGGGTGAACTCTGGGAGTTGGTGATGGACAGGGAGGCCTGGCGTGCTGCGATTCATGGGGTCGCAAAGAGTCGGACAGACTGAGCGACTGAACTGAGCTGATACATAGTAACATAACAAGCTCTTAAGAATAAGGGCAACATGGTGCAGCAGTAACCAATGAAGGCTTTAACACCAGTTGGCCTGGATTCAAATCATAGTGCTGGCCCTTCCTGCCTGTCTGTACTCTAAGTATTCCAGTCTTCCACTCTCCCATTTGTGAAATGGGAAAAGTAATAGTATTTGCTTCCTGTGCTGTGCTTAGTCACTCAGTCATCTCCAATTCTGTGACCCCGTGCGCTGTAGCCTGCCAGGCTCCTCTGTCCATGGGGATTCTCCAGGCAAGAATACTGGATTGGGTTGCCATGCCCTCCTCCAGGGGATCTTCTCAACCCAGGGATTGAACCCAGGTATCCTGCATTGCAGGCGAATTCTTTATCATCTGAGTCACCAGGGAAGCCCTAGGGTTTTTCTTTTCTTTTTTCTCCCTTTTTTGAGAATTAAGCGGATTAATGCATGTAAAGAATTTTGAATTATGCCTGTCTCATAAGAAATGTATCAATACTCTTAGCTGTCATATGTTATTAGTTGAGAAAAGCAAGTGGTAGAAGACCAAGAATTATTATAATTATATTATCAACTTAAAAAGCACAATGTGAGAGTTGCAAGTTAAGTTTTATTTCGGGAAAAATGAGGACTGCAGCCTGGGAGATATCACTTCAAATAACTCAGAGAAGCTGCTCCAAAGAGGTTGTGGGGGAAGGTCAGTATGTGTGATTTTGGTGAAGGGGGAGCTCAATGCAATCAAACACTTAAAAAGTTTCTGCTAGTCATGAGGAGCTTCTGTCACCATGAAGGGATTTAGTGCTTTTGCAGATGTGAGGAGATGCAAGGACTGGGATCATGAAATCTAACTATCTAAAGACCTATTCCACCAGTTTTCCTGGAGCCCAAAGTGCCTCATTCTCCACCTGGAACTCCCTTCAGGGTGTGTCAAAGGTCAACAGAATAGATTCAATCTCCACAGAGGCAGATGGCAAATGCCGTTGCATCCATGTGTGCTAAATTGCTTCAGTCGCGTCCAACTCTTTGCAACCCTATGGACTGTAGCCTGCCAGGTAGCCCCCCAGGCTCCTCTCCATGGGATTCTCCTCCAGGGGACCTTCCCAACCCAGGGATAGAATCTGCAGCTCCTGTGTCTCCTGCATTGCAGGCAGATTCCACTAACGCCACCTGGGAAGCCCTGGCAATTGCCCTTGCTAAGTCACTGCAGCCGTGTCCGACTCTGTGCGACCCGATAGACGGCAGCCCACCAGGCTCCCCCATCCCTGGGATTCTCCAGGCAAGAACACTGGAGTGGGTTGCCATTTCCTTCTCCAATGCATGAAAGTGAAAAGTGAAAGGGAAGTCGCTCAGTTGTATCCGACTCTTAGCGACCCCATGGACTGCAGCCTACCAGGCTCCTCCACCCATGGGATTTTCCAGGCAAGAGTACTGGAGTGGGGTGCCATTGCCTTCTCCAGCAATTGCCCTTGGCAAGCACCAATGTGTAGCTGACAATATCAAAGCTTTAATATTAAAGATAATATTTCTAGTGCACACGTCTATAGTAAAGTGAAGTCGCTCAGTCGTGTCTGACTCTTTGCGACCCCATGGACTATAGCCTACCAGGCTTCTCTGTCCATGGGATTTTCCAGGCAAGAATACTGGAGTGCGTTGCCATTTCCTTCTCCAGGGGATTGTCCCAACTCAGGGATCGAACCTGGGTCTCCCACATTGCAGGCAGACACTTTACCATCGGAGCCATCAGATAAGCTGGTGTCTATACTTACATAGCATGTCTACTTATATAGATAACAGTTTGGAGGAAACACACCACATTAAATAGCAATTTTTATTTTTAGAAAAAGGGGGGGCTCGGGTGTGGTTGAAACAGCCAAGGGCCTTTTTCTGTCAACTTTACACTTTGTATTGATTATTTTTTCACAACAATAAATGTAACTTGTGAAAATACCATAAAAATCAATTAAAATATCTTAAAATCTTAAAATCACAGCCTTGCACATGAACACACACACACAGCTTTAACTAAAGCAAGGCAATAAAGGCTTTGACTCTAAGCTCTAAGATACACACTTACAAATGTTTTACTCAAAGAAGTCAAGCAATTGTGCAATTTTCCGTACTGTTTTGTGTCTATTAGGGCTTTATAAGTAACTTCCTTAGCAATATGAAAACAAATATGCCGAGGCCTTGGTTAACAATACCTTGTAGAAATAGGAAGATACAAGTGATCTGTTCTGTTAACAACCATGATGCCCTCTAGACTTGACTGGGGGCCAGTTTTGTGTAACTTTCATCAGGTGTTGTTACCAGACACAGGTTTGTACACCTAAGACACAGTGAAGTCTAACAAGCCAAAACATCAGAGTTTGGAGCAGAGCAAGGTTTATTGCAGGGCCAAGCTAGGAGAACAATGGCTCATGCTCAAAACCCCTGGACACCTCAAAGGTTTTGGGATAAGTTTTTAAGGCAAAATTGGGGATGAACAGAGTGTGTGACTTTCTTCTGATTGGTTGGAGGTGAGGTAACATGGTGGTGTTCCAGGAATCTTGTGCTCAGCCTGAAGATATCATCCTTTACCTGGGTGGGGCCTTAGTTTCTGCAGAAGAACTCAAAAATATTGTTATGTGCATTTGTTGAGGAGGAAGCAGGACCTTGCTTTATCTCTGAAGTATTGTTTCTTGACTGCTCCTCCTTGTTTCCATATTCCTTCCCTTCCCTGATAAATGGCTATTTGAATCTGCCCTTTGGAACTCAGGGAAGGTCAAAGAGGCTTAAAGAAGACTATCTCCTAGTCCTAGAAACTGGGGATATGGAAAGGCTCTGTAGCTGAGAGGACCCCACAGTATCCTGTTCCATCTCAGTATCTTAAAATTGCACCTCTGCACTTTCTCACAACTTCCAGACAAAAAAAGGTGGAGTGGTCTCATCCAGTGGTGCAGAATTTATCTTGTGTTTTTGGAAGAAATGCTGGTGAAGAGAGGGTCCAGGATGAAAGAGAACTTTCCATCAGATGCACTGTGCCTTGGGACTCATGTGACACTCTTGTGTCATCCTGAATGATGAAGCATTTCACTCTCTAAAGCTTGTTATTCGGAGAAGGAGATGGCACCCCACTCCAGTACTCTTGCCTGGAAAATCCCATGGGCGGAGGAGCCTGGTAGGCTGCAGTCCATGGGGTCACTAAGAGTCAGACACGACTGAGCAAGAAGTCTTTCTAAAATACTGAACTAAATATTCTTACACAATAGTTTCTGATGTGATTTCTTAAAATTTATTTTTTTTTAAAAAGTCAAATATGGCTGAGATAGGAGGAAAGGGGGCAGAGCACAACATCAAAAGGATGACACAGCCTTTGACAAACACAGGATATGATGAAAACTGGTTAGAGCAGATTAGGCCCAAGACGGCAGAAGATTAGACTTCCAGTAGACCTTGAGCCTCATTACATGCTCGTTATAATCCATTAGCTAAATGACACACTCACCGGTGCCATGACAGTTCTGAGGCCAATCATAAAAGGCCAAAATGTGGCTCAATTCCTAGAAATCCACGCCCCGCCCCAAATAGTTGAAATAGTCATCTCACTCATTAGTATATGCAATTACTCAGCCCATAAAAAGTAATCATGCCATACTTGGGGACCACTGTCACATTTTGAGATGGACTGCATTCTGTCTATGGAATATGCATGTCATTTATTTAGTACTTATTTTACTCTGGCAACTAAGTCTTAGTTGCAGCACACAGAATCTTCCATCTTCATTTTGGCATGAAAAGTCTTAGGAGTGCACTGGGAGCGTGGAGTCTTAGTCACAGGATCGGCAGGGAAGTCCCTCACCATTATATTTTTTATCTTTTTCCTGAAAAAAAAAAAAAAGAGCTCTAATTCAAACACTGATTGTACTTGCCCTGCAGTAGTCTATCACTTCACTATCACAAGAGGTTTATAAACACATTGCTGTTGTTCAGTTGCTAAGTTCTGTTTGACTCTTTGCAACCCCATGGACCACAGCATGTCAGTACTGAAAGCATCCCTGTCCTTCACTATCTCTTGGAATTTGCTCAAACTTTTGTCCATTGAGTCGATGATGCCATCCAACCATCTCATCTTCAGTCGCCGCCTTCTCATCCTACCCTGAATCCTTCCCAGCATTAGGGTTTCTTACAATGAGTCGGCTATTTGCATGAGGTGGCCAAAGTATTGGAGCTTCAGTTTCAGCATCAGTCCTTCCAGTGAATATTCAGGGTTGATTTCCTTTAGAATTGACTGGTTTGATCTCCTTGCTGTCCAAGGGACTCTCAAGAGTCTTCTCCAGCACTGTTAGGGGAAGTACACTGACTGAAACCACCTACCCTGGCCAGGCACCTTGGTAACCATTTGCATGAGTTGTTTTACGACAGGAAGTCCTGATAAGGAACAAGGAACTAATAATTACCAACCAGAAGAGTTCAGGAAAAGTCAAAAGGTGACATCATGTGTCCAACCACCTCCCAGAATCCTTCTCGCTGGCATCCATCTTGGTTGAACAAGGCATACACCACCAGGAAGGACTCTGAGTCAGAACGATTGGCTAAAGACAGCCCGGAAACGAATCCTATCACCTGAGACCTAAAACCTATCACCTAAAACCTGAGACTGGGAGCCATGTGGCAGAGCAGTTCTCCTGGGTTCTCTTACTCTACTGCTCTCTCTTCGGGCACACTTTCCCAATAAAATCTCTTGCTTTGTCAGCATATGCGTCTCCTTGGACAATTCCTTTCTGAATGTTAGACAAGAGCCCACTTTCAGGCCCTGGAAGGGGTCCCCCTTCCTGCAACAGTACCAGAATTTGAAGGTATCAATTCTTTGGAGCTCAGCCTTCTTTATGGTCCAACTCTCACATCCATACATGACTACTGGAAAAACCATAGCTTTGACTATATGGACCTTTGTTGGCAAAGTGATGTCTCTTCTTTTTAATATGCTATCTAGGCTTGTCATAGCTTTTCTTCCAAGGAGCAAGTGTCTTTTAATTTCATGGCTACAGTCACTGTCTACAGTGATTTTGGAGCCCAAGAAAATAGTCTGTCATTGTTTCTACTTTTTCCCCATCTATTTGCCATGAATTGATGGGACGATCTTGGGATGCCATGATCTTCATGTTTTGAATGTTGGGTATCAAACCAGCTTTTTTCACTCTCCTCTTTAAACCCTCATCAAGAGGCTCTTTAGATCCTCTTTGCATTCTGCCATTAAAGTGGTATCATCTGCATATCTGAAGCTATTGATATTTCTCCTGGTAATCTTGTTTCCAGCCTGGGATTCAACCAGCCCAGCATTTTGCATGATGTACACTGCATAGATGTTAAATAAGCAGGGTAACAATATATAATCTTTTCCAATTTTGAGTCAGTCCATTGTTCCATGTAAGGTTCTAACTGTTGCTTCACAGGATACAAGTGAGGTGGTCTCATATTCCCATCTGTTTAAGAATTTTCCATAGTTTCTTGTTATCCACACAGCCAAAGGCTTTAACATAGTCTTTGAAGCAGGAGTTGACGTTTTTCTGGAATTCCCTTGCTTTCTCTATGACCCAACAGATGTTGACAATTTGATCTCTGGTTCTTCTACATTTTCTAAATCCAGTTTGTACATCTGAAAGTTCTTGGTTCATGTACTGTTGAAGTCTAGCTTAAAGAATTTTGAGCATTACCCTGATAGCATATGAAATGAGCACAGTACCGTTTGAACATTCTTTGGCATTGCCTTTCTTTGGGACTCGAATGAAAACTGACATTTTCCAGCCCTGTGGACTTTGCTGAGTTTTCCAAATTTGCTGGCATATTAAGTGTAGCACTTTCACAGCATCATTTGAAATAGGATTTGAAATAACTCAGCTGGAATTCCATCACCTCCACTAGCTTTGATTGTAGTAATGCTTCCTAAGGCCCAGGATGACTTCACACTCCAGGATGTCTGGCTCTAGGTGAATTGACCACACTGTTGTAGTTATCCAGGTCATTACACCTTTTTTTGTCTAGTTTTTCTGTGTATTCTTGCCACCTCTTCTTAATTTCTTCTGCTTCTGTTAAGTCCTTGCTGTTTCTGTCCTTTATTCTGCCCATCCTTGCATGAAATATACCCTTAGTATCTCTAACTTTCTTAAAGAGATCTGTAGTCTTCCCCATTCTATTGTTTCCCTCTAGTTCACATGGCCTGACCCATATGTGCAAAAACCTTGCTTGGTCATACATATAACTGAGTAGGAAACTGTTGAGTTGGCATTATGCACACATTAATTTATTAAGTACTGCAAAATTGCTTCCTATTGCAATCATTCCAATTTTCACTCTCACTGGCAAAGTGTAACAGCCCTGTTGCTGATTTTCCACTCTCATCACAGTTGATATTTTCAGACTTTAAAATTTTGCCAGTCTAAAGGCTCAGAAATCAGAGTTCATTGTTATTATAATTTGCATCTCCCTGCTGAAGAGCACTCTTTATATTCCTATACTTTATAATCTCCAGCAGTGACATTGAAGTCAGGACAAGACAATTATCACAGAGGACACTACTGTTCACTCTGTGTTGATGAATTACAAAAAATAATCTCTCACCCCCACTTTAGTGTCTATACCAATCAGAATTGGGTTTTGTCACTTTCAATCAAAGACTTCTGACATGTTATTGAGTGACATGAATTAATGTGTGGACTCCCACAGATAATTCCCTGGAGGTGATGTGTTACCTGAAATCAGGTTTCCAAGGATGCTGACTTTAGCGTCCTGTGATGGCGCTAGTTGAGGCTGTGGTTTTGGTAGTTAGGGATCAAAGTGCACGATTTCATTTCTTTCCTACTACACCTGTGCCAGAAGCTGTAGCCCACCAGTATGCCCTCACTGACTCCTTTGGGGGCGGGGCCTGGGTCTTCTGCTGCTGCCAGGGCTCACATGATAGTCCAGAGTGCTCAGGAACCGCCCACCCATTTGGGAGTGGCCCTTGATGTCTGGCTAGCAGGTCAGTTCCCTCTCCCTGCAGTGGGACACTCCAAGTTGTGTTCTGCCCAAGCTTTCAAAGGCCCCTCTGGTAGCCCACTTGATAAAGACCTGGGCAGGCTACCTTCTGTCCCACTGAGATTTCTTGGGATTGCCTCCCACATAAACCACTACTAAGTCCTGACTCAGAGTCAGCATCTGGGAGTTTCCACTTTAAGACAAGATCTAGAAGTGGCCCTAGCAGCCACTAAGTGACCTTTTGGCCACAGGTTAACAGGAAGCGGGTCAATCAGTCTCAAGGAGGATCTTTTTTAAGATTAAGTGTTAGAAAGACTGATCGGATAATTAAAAATTGTTTTTAAGAAATCCCCTTTTTTTCTCTCTGGCTAAAAAGATAAAACATAACGTTTATAAAATTTTGAAAAGTATAGAAAATTAAAGAGAAAAAAATGTAAATTACTCATAATTCTACCACACAAGGATATTTTCTTTGAAAGTAGAGGGTAAATTGTGGCCCCTCAAAACTTAACATTTTCATTCCCTCCCCCCAGTTTTATTGAGATATAATTGACACTCAGCACTGTGTAAGTTTAAGATGCACAGCATAATTATTGACCTAAATGCACTGTGAAACATTTACCACAATAAGTTTAGTTATCCTCCATCATCTCATATAGATTAAAAAAAAAGAATAAAATGAATTTTTTTCCCTTGTGATGAGAACTTTTAAATTTATTCCTTTAACAGCTTTCATATGCACCAAATAGCATGTTAACTATGGTTGTAATTTTGTATATATTACTTCTCTAGTATTTATTTATCTTATAACTGGAAATTTGTACTTTTTGACCATTTTCTTCCAATTACCCCACTCTCCATCCTCCACCTCCAGTAACCACAAATCTTATCTCTTTTTCTATAAATTTGGGTTTTGTTTGTTTTTTAGATTCCACATAATTGAGAACATTCTGTGTTTAGAATCTGGCTTTGTAGAAGGATTATGATCCTAAGACTTCTGTAAGTGTTCTATTGTTGTGTATAGACACAGCTGGATATAAACTGCTCGTACAGCATAAGGAGGAAATGACTCTTAGCCTCTTTAGTAACATAATAGGAAACTCTAAATGTAAACAAGGGTTTCTTCATCAAGGAACGGAAATTGGTTACCAACCAGTGCTTTCAAGTTCAGACCAGGGGTTTAGAAAAAAATAGGAAGATACAGAATGTAGTAGAGAAAATTAGGAAATGAAAATCTATATCCTCAGCATGGAGTCTATTTAGTTTATTGCACATTTTTTCTCAAACAGCAAGGCAACAAGTGGCTGGAGCAGGACAAATTTAGTTAGATTGATTTCTGATCATAAGAAGACATGAAATGTTGACCATCAAGTGAGGCAGAAGTGGGATCTGGTTATAGTTTTAATAATAACAGAACACATTTTGCAAAGGTAACATACATACAGATGGATTGAGACCAGGTTGAAATCCCCTAAGAAGACAACCAAGAAGTAACAAGAATAAAAAAGAAAATATTAAATCTGTGATGCTAACAGTCCTACAATAAAAACTTGGGTCCAAGCCCTTTCTTTAGGAGATGCTCACAGAAAGCCTAAATGAGGGTGTGAGAAAGAGAAGACAGGACAATTTTCAAGTATGGCTTCCTGCTGTAGGCAGTTGAGGCTAGGTTCCACTGGGGACTTCAACAGAAGAAATACAAAGAAATACAAAGCTTAGCCCAGCACCAGTGTGGAATCCTGAGCACATAAAATGGTTGTTAGTTTAAACTGCTGAATTTTGGGGTGGTTTCTTTATGAAGAAATGAGTAACTGATACAGTGGGGGAGACTCGTGGTAGGCAGGATAGCCCCCAAAGATGTCCACGTCCTAATACCTGGAACCTATAAATATGCTATATTACATAATGAAAGGGACTTTCCAGATGGAACCAATGAAGACTTTAAGATAGAGAGGCTATCCTGGATTATCTGGGCCCAATCTAATCACACAAACCATTACAAACAGAGAACTTTCTCCAGCAGTAGTCAGAGAGACGCAGCAGAAGGAAAAGTCAGAGAGGTTTGAAGTACAAGAAAAACTTGACCTGCTTTTGCTGGAGGTAGCCATATGGAAAGCACAAGAAGTGATGCAAGAAATCTTGAAGGAGCAAAGACTGGCCTTTGCCTGACACCAGAAAGGAAACTGAGAACCCGACAATCACAGAACCTAAATTCAGCCAACAGCCTAAATGGCCTTGAAAGGTGGTCTGTCCCTAGACCCTTCAGAAGGAAATGAAGCCTTGCCATCACTTTGATTGTAGCTTTGTGAGACATTGAGCAGAGGATTCAACTGGGCCATGTTGTATCCAGACTTCTGACCTACAGAATTGGGAGATTATAAATGGCGGTTGTTTTGTTTATTAATGTTGTGGTGATTTGTCACAGCAGCAGTAGAAAACCTGCACCTGCTGTGCAAACTGACTACTGCAATGTGAGTAATGTGACCATCAAGGAGTGTGCCCCAAGCGATGGGCAGAGTCAACCAACTATGGAGGAAAGCAGAGAAGACGTCGTGGAGGAGGAGGAATTTGAGGCAGGCTTTGAAGGAAGGAGTACCATCTTAGGTCAGATTCCAACCCTGAGACAAGGATTTGAGAGAAATGTAGAGAAATATCAATAACCTCAGATATGCAGATGACATCACCCTTATGGCAGAAAGTGAAGAGGAACTGAAAAGCCTCTTGATGAAAGTGAAAGAGGAGACTGAAAAAGTTGGCTTAAAAAAGCTCAACATTCAGAAAACTAAGATCATGGCATCGGGTCCCATCACTTCATGGGAAATAGATGGGGAAACAGTGGAAACAGTGTAAGACTTTATTTTTTGGGGCTCCAAAATCACGGCAGATGGTGATTGCAGCCATGAAATTAAAAGACGCTTACTCCTTGGAAGGAAGGTTGTGACCAACCTAGACAGCATATTCAAAAGCAGAGGCAACTTTGCCACAAAGGTATGTCTAGTCAAGGCTATGGGTTTTCCAGTGGTCATGTATGGATGTGAGAGTTGGACTGTGAAGAAGGCTGAGCGCCAAAGAATTGATGCTTTTGAAGTGTGGTGTTGGAGAAGACTCTTGAGAGTCCCTTGGACTGCAAGGAGATCGAACTAGTCCATCCTAAAGGAGATCAGTCCTGGCTGTTCATTGGAAGAACTGATGCTGAAGCTGAAACTCCAATACTTTGGCCACCTCATGTGAAGAGCTGACTCATTGAAAAAGACCCTGATGCTGGGAGGGATTGGGGGCAGGAGGAGAAGGGGACGACAGAGGATGAGATGGCTGGATGGCATCACCAACTCGATGGACATGAGTTTGAGTAGACTCCAGGAGTTGGTGATGGACAGGGAGGCCTGGCGTGCTGCAATTCATGAAGTTAGATTTTGATATATAATACATTAATAAATAAGTGTATATGTCAAACATCTGTTAATTTTTAAATGTTTTGATAAATGTTCTTCAGTATAATTGGTTTCTTTTGAATCCCTAATGTATTTTATTTTATGAATTCAACATTCCACACTGAGTTTGGACTTAGTAACAATTTGAAGTTGTTTCAAACATACTTTTAACTGAAATCTCAAGCAGTTGATCCTCTTCTAGCATAGACAAAGTCAATTGACTTGGCTTATTCACAAATGGGTCACAGATCTATTCCTTCCCAGTTTGGGGGTCTTCTGTGGCTGGGAAGTAATGCTCACACTCTTGAAAGCTGAGATAGGTGATCATGTACTAGCTGAGAGAAAGAAGGCCCTGGCTCATGGCCCTCTGCTAATGCTTGAAACATGTAAAAAATCCCAAAGTTCACTTGTCACCCTATAATTCCAGTTTGGCTTTGAATGCAGCCACTTTATCTGCCCACTTAAACACAGTTGTCATTCTCCCCTGAAGACAGAGAGTCAGTTCACAGGGTGGGTGAAATCGTCATACAAGTAAGCAAGTTTTATGACCCATTCTGTGTCTGAAATGTGCTGCCAGTGGTAACTTTTCCTAAAAGAAATTTCTGGAGTGGCTCTCATAACTCAAAAACTCTGGTCAGTGATCTACCTTTAGAAAGCCATCTTATTTCTGTATATGAGAAGATGTGTGTGCTCTGCATCCATCTCCTCACAGAGCTGCACAAATACAAAGACGTGAGTTAAGGGTCAGTTAAAAATTGACTAATTCAGTTTTTCTGATGTGTAATCATTTGAAGCCTTGAGTAGTTCTGCAACTGTGGTGTTGCTTGGCAAAAAAAGTGCTCATAACATATCCTCATGCACATTCTCCAGAAAAATATATCACACAAATCAAGCATTGTTGCCTTGTCAATGTTGGTAAACTTAACCTGGATCTCATACCATGTGTGGATACATGCTTAGTCACATCCAACTCTTTGTGACTCCATGAATTGTAGTCCTCCAGGCTCCTCTGTCCATGGGATTCTCCAGGAAAGAACAGTGGAGTGGGTTGCCATTTCTTACTCCAAGGTATCCTCCCAATCCAGAGATTGAACCTGAGTCTCCTGAGTCTCCTACATTGGCAGGAGGGTTCTGCACCACCTAGGAAGCCCAGATCACATATCATAGTGACTCATTAATCCTCTCTAAGAGTTGTGTCTCAATATCCTCTGCTATTTCATCCATTCATCTAGTTATGGAGCTAGCTGGAAGAGGAACATATGCCACCTTTTGAATTGCATCCTCTCCTAAAAGCCCATGATGCATGTCCCTAGCAGCAGCTGCTGCTGCTGCTAAGTCGCTTCAGTCGTGTCTGACTCTGTGCGACCCCATAGACGGCAGCCCACCAGGCTCCCCCGTCCCTGGGATTCTCCAGGCAAGAACACTGGAGTGGGTTGCCATTTCCTGCTCCAATACATGAAAGTGAAAAGTGAAAGTGAAGTTGCTCAGTCGTGTCCGACCCTCAACGACCCCATGGACTGCAGCCTTCCAGGCTCTTCCGTCCATGGGATTTTCCAGGCAAGAGTACTGGAGTGGGGTGCCATTGTCCTTAGCAGCAGGCAGGATCAACTCCTCACCATTAGTAAGGGGCTTCTTAGCTTTAACTTTGCTGTTAGCCGCTGAAAATGATGCTCTCAGTGCAGACACATTTGATGAAGTGGTGGCCTTCAATAATTGCTTCTGTTTTTCATGTTCATGTTTTTTCTTTTGAAAAACTCCTAAGGCTTATCTTTTAATGCAGGGTGCTTAGTCTTCATGAGGTGAAGCAGTTTTGAAAGTTTCATGGCTTTGTTGGATAGCCAGTTGCCACGTATTATACAAAGCAAGCTTGGAGAATATGAATCACCTGTTTCAATGAACCCATAATTTAAGTAGGACTCTGTATTTCTTTTAAATGCAGCTTTCTTTTTGTTGGCAGTCTTAGAGTCTTCTGCTGCTTCTTCTCTGCTGTTTTTCAACAGAGTCATTTGTGTTTTTACTCATTTTGGCTAGGGTTAGCTTGTGGGCTTACCAAAACTGTGACTGAGACAAGTGTGCAATGTGAGAAAGAGGCACAGATGGAAGTAGTAAATAAAATAGTAGGCAGGCCACAGAAGGACTAAAATAGGTGTGGGATTATGACTTAAAGACTGCCACCAGATGCAGCTTAATTGTCACTTGCCACTCACTAGGGTTTTGATATGAGTCTGGAAGCAATTGATTTACTGTGGTCTTTGTACAGTCAAACCTCTCTGCTAGTGATAATCTATATTTGCAGCCACTCCCCAATCCTAACATCACCTCTTCAACTCCACCTCAGATCATCAGGCATTAGATTCTCATCAGGAGCACATAACCTAGATCCCTCACATGCACACCTCACAGTAGAGATCACGTTCCTATGAGAATCTAATGCTACCATTGATCTGACAGGAGGCAGAGCTCAAGTGATGGGAGATCCCCATTATGTGGGATCCCCATGGTGTGCATCTAATGGGGAATGGGGTCAATGGCTAAAAGTCCATCCTCCATTGTCCAGTGGATCACTTCTGATGTGCTTTCTCTTTTTCTTCAGAAGGTCTCAGCAAGGCTGAGCCTCTTGCCCATAGTGGCAACGGGCTCAGTAACACCCTTGTGCTGGCTTTTTTCCTTCCTAGATTCATTCTCCCCATTCCCTCACTTCTGCTTCCAGGAATCACCTCTCAGATAGATGACCAGCACCCATGTCTTTCTCTCAAATTTTGCTTTTTGGGGTAACTTAACAAAGGCAGTGCTCATCACTGAGATTTTATGGAGAGTTGGTGATACAGGTTTCTGCAGGGTAGGATGCTGCCGGTATAAACCAGTACAGCTTGTTTACAGGCATCTGTTTTGACTGGCTGGCATCCATTTGCTTGAGTGGTGCCTATGCCACCCAGGTTATCTCCTACTAATGAGGTCCAAGTCATCACCATGACATATGTGACTGTCCCTGACATTTCCTTCTTGGCTGGTTATGAGGTTTCAGTTTAAGACATGTGGGTAGGGAATATAAATAGCTTAAGATGAAATTCTATTGGGCCATGTACTGAAAGGTCTCTGTTCTAAAAATGAGGAGAAAAGGTTATCTGAGGTTATCTGACAGCTGAGGAGATGATTGTGTAGATCCTGGAGAGGGGATCTAGGTAAAGCCCATCCAATAGAATCACCCTGTACCACTGTCCCCTTGGTCTCTCAAAGGCACTCACATTCCCACCCCCAACTTCAGCAACCTTCAACCTTCCCTGGAAATGGGAAGAGCTGCTTTTTACCTTACAGGTGCTGAGGACTGAATAAAAATGGAAAGTGAAAAACAAATTCACATTTCAGTAAATTACCCTGGTCCGGGAGCAGAGTGTTTTAAAGCCTTCAAGACATTTTCACAGACATGGTTTTATTTGATCTTCACATTAATGTTAACATTAGTAATTCACATTAAATAGGGTGGAGTAGTTCATTAGAAAAGACCCTTATGCTGGGAAAGACTGAAGGCAGGAGGAGAATGGGATGACAGAGGATGAGATGGTTGGATGTCATGATTAACTCAGTGGACATGAATTTGAACAGACTCCAGGAGATGGCGAAGAACAGGGAAGCCTAGCATGCTGTGGTCCATGGGGTTACAAGGAGTCAGACACGACTGAGCAACTGAACAACACCAACAATAAAAATATCTAAAGGAGTTAAGAGGGCAGAATCGGGGGGAGCACAGGATATTCTTTCCTGGGTGTTTTGGGCTGGCCCCTTAAAGGTGAACCCTAACATAAAAACCCTTAAGTGAGAAGTCCATATATGGATGTTCTGAATGATTCTTGTATGAGGTCTGACGATTATGGAAAGAGTTGAATTAGACTGGTCACTCCGCAAAGTCATCTTTGAGATGTTTCCAGGTCCAGCTTCCACAGCCACCACTTTGTGCTTCTTGTCGGCAGAGTTTCCGACCTGCCTGGGATTCCCTGTGTGCACCTAGCTCCAAGGTCACTGCCCAGGACTGAAAGGAGAAGGAGTTGTAGAGGAGGCAGAGAATGAGACACCCCTGCTAATGGTATGCTAACGAGAGAAATGGAGCAGGAGGTGGACTGCAGGAAGAAGAAGATGGCCATGGTGAGGACCAGTACGGAGATGAAGGTAAGGAGGCTGGAGCAACTATGGCAACCGGGTGATGAGGTTGACCCCATTGAGGATGACTAGATGAAAACAAAGGAAAAGTTGGGAGAGAGTCATAGACAGAGAGAGAGAGAAAGAGGAAAGAGAAAGGCTACTGTGACCCACTCACCGCTCACTTTCCACCCGTGTCTCGGTATCTAAATGTGACTACTGTCAGGGAGGAGGAGGTTTCCAAACCCCTCTACTTTTCTTGAGTTCTTGTGGACTAATAACAAAACCAACACGAGATAGGTTAATAGAAGAAAAGGAAATACATTTTAATTCATGTACATGAAGTTTCCATAGAAATGGTACCTAAGAAGTGGCTACAGCAGGCAGTTTTTATACTTTTCAACAGAGAAACAATGAATTTGCGAGGAATTGACAGGACAGAGAAACTTAGGTTTTGGGTACTTAGTTGGTGAATAATCAAATTAGAGTTTGGGCTTAGGGTAATTTAGTAATTAAAGAAGTAACAAGGTTTTTTTTGCACATGCTCTCAGCCCTGAATTCCCCATCACTGACAATAAGGGTGTCCTTCTACTTCTAGATCCAGGGAGCACAGCTTTCACATGAGATTTCTTTCCTGCTTTTCAGGGAGACAGAGAAGGTTCAGTGTTTCCTTATTGCAATGACTACTTCTCAAGCAATTTCAATGCAAAATTTTCAGTATATTGTGGCATATTTAGGGGTGGCCACCCTCTGCTCCAGCGTCACCTTGGAGTAAATTCTCGCCTGTCTGACTGCTATTGGCAGGGCCACCCGCCAATAGTGACACATGCTATCTGCCACCCAACCAGAACCACAACATGAATTTGCAACAAGGGAGGAAAAAACAACCGAAAGTTCCAAGGCTCTGCTTTTTCCCTTAAAAGTAGTTAAAAAGCGGAGTAATAGTCCATTGTATATACGTACCACAATTTCTGTATCCATTCATTTGTCACTGGACATCCAGGTTGCTTCCACATCCTAGTTATTGTAAAAAAGTGCTGCAACAAGAACACTGGGGTACATGTATCTCACACAGGGAGCTCAACCCAGTGCTATGTGACAACCTAGAGGGGTGGGATGGAGCGGGAGATGGGAGCGAGGTTCAAGAGGGAGGGGATTCTGTATACCTGTGGCTGATTCATGCTGCTCTATGGCAGAAACCAGCACAATATTGTAAAGCAACTATTCTCCAATAAAATTTTTTTTTTAAGTTTGAAAAGGATTTTTTTTTTTTGGTATTTTAAATGTATACTTTATGTTTGTATTAGGTGTTAGCTTTCTTTAATCATCTTGGATCACCAAACAAGGCTTCAAAGCATTTTCTGTCTTACTTCTGACTTTACTTGTGGTGTGACCATGTTCATTATAATCTCAAAGAAGAAAAAAAAATCTTATTCTGAGCATCCATTAACTTTTTGTATGTATGTTCTGGGGACCCACTTGGAACCCCAGAGTTAGTATAAAGATTTTGAGCTGAAGACATTTAAGATTAAACAGATGCAGAAAAAAGCCTCTTCAAGCTTCTCTTATCTGACTAAAAGCAGCAATGTCTGGGAAATGAGGTTATCATAAATCCCCTGGTCTGGGAAAGAGGAGTTTTGTGGCTTTGAAGAAGACAGAGAGACCTCTTATATCTGTACAGACAAACATTATCCCAAACTTATCTCCCATTTCTTCTTGTAAAAATCCATGTGTCTTCCTTAAAGAGAAGCAATTTCTCCTTTCTTCCTTTCCCCTACTAAGTTAGGTATATAAGCCTTTAATTTTAACCATTTCTTTTGTTGGCTGCTGTATGAACTTTTTTTCATCATGTTATCTAGTTTTTGCCAGTTTAATTCATAGTCCTTAGGTACTGAACGTAAGAGTGTAGAAGTTTTTCCTCCCCTACAGTGTATTTAGCTGAACTATAAGTAGCATAATATTTGTATAAGTGTTTTAAAAGGCCAGTGATGAAAGTTTTCTAGTGTTCTGCCTTTTTATTTGTTTGGCTTGTTTGATGTAAGTGTGAGATAATGTTGCCTAACAATTGGCTGAAATTTTACTTTGCTCAGTTATTCTAACAACAACGCAACAAATAACAGGTAAATAATTACAGTGTACCTACTGTGTGGTAGGCATCATTCTAAACCCTTTACAGGTATCAATTCATAACAACTCCATGATGTATATAGATGCAAAAGTACAGACATAGCGAGGTCAAGTAACTCACCCAAGGTGACCCAGCCAGGAGGCATCTCCATGGTTACTTGAGAAATCATGACCTTGTCTAGAAGCACCTCAGAACTAGCCCCAAGGATATCAGAGATCCCTGGGTCTTAAAACCCAGTCAACCTCTTCTCTTTCCTTTGTGACCTTCCCAAACTGGAGACGTACAATCTTTTCTGTAGTTCTGTTATTGAAAACATTTTCTTATTCTAGGTTTAAGGAGAAAGCACGTTTTCTCTTCCCCTTTCAAGGTCAGGTAATCCCTTGCCTGTAGTATTTCCTCATAAGCACACACTCTTCCTTAACAACCTGTCTGTTTTTGTTATACCTCTATTTCTTGTTCTAAGAGTATTTTAGAGAGTGTTTTACTTGTTCTGCAACTGGTTTACCTGTAAAGTGGGCCAGAACACCACTGCAAAGGCATTTGGTGCTTGGAGTCAAACTATTTTGTGCAGGTTGTGAACTGAATAGCTATCTCATTCTTCATGTCTCCCTTGGAGCACAGGGAATAGTTGTTAAATTGCACTGCAATGACTGAGCATGTGAAACCAAGTCCCACCAAAGTCCAGTTCCCTTGTGGTTGTTCAGTCGCTCAGTCGTGTCTGACTCTTTGCAACCTCGTAGACTGCAGCATGCCAGGTTTCCGTGTCCATCACAAATTCCCAGAGCTTGCTCAGACTCATGTCCATTGAGCGAATCATGACATCCAACGATCTCATCCTCTGTCATCCCCTTCTCCTTCTGCCTTCAGTCTTTCCCAGCATCCAGGACTTTTCTAATGAGTATTACATTAGAAGTATTACAGCTTCAGCTTCATCATCAGTCCTTCCAATGAATATTCAGGACTGATTTCCTTTAGGATTGACTAGTTTGATCTCCTTGCAGTCCCAGGGACTCTCAAGAGTCTTCTCCAACACCAACACCAGTTCTTTGGTGCTCTGCCTTCTTTATGGTCCAACTCTCACATTTGTACATGACTACTGGAAAAACCATAGGTTTGACTATACAGTCCTTTGTTGGCAAAGTAATATCTCTGCCTTTTAATGTGTTATCTGGTTTGTCATAGCTTTTCTTCCAAGGAGCAAACATCTTTTAATTTCATGGCTATAGTCAGCATCTCCAGTGCTTTTGGAGCCCAAGAAAATAAGTCTGTTACTGTTTCCATTGTTTTCCCATCTATTTGTTATGAAGTGATGGGATTGGATGCCATGATCTTCATTTTTTGAATGTTGAGTTTTAAGCCAGCTTTTTCACACTCCTCTTTCACCTTCATTAAAAGGCTCTTTAGTTCCTCTTCGCTTTCTGCCATTAGGGTGGTGTTTTCTGCATATCTGGTGTTATTGATATTTCTCCCCACAATCTTGATTCCAACTTGTGCTTCATAGAGCCCGGCATTTTTCATGATGTACTCTGCGAAAAAGTTAAATAAGCAGGTGACAATATACAGCTTTGATGCACTCCTTTCCCAATTTGAACCAGTCCATTGTTCCATGAGTTTATGATTAATCTCTCTACCCCAAACTGTGTTCTCTCTTTGTCCCTTCTAACTTCAATCCTATACTAACTGGATACTAATAAACCAGTCAGATGACTAAAATTGCTATTGTCAATAACATATTTAATGTACTAAAATTGCTATTATAGACACCAATCATTAACATACAAACTCAGTTTGTCTCCAGGGCAAGATGAGTTAATGGACCCCTGAGCCTTGGCTGACCACTTGGCCTGAGAATTGAAAGCCAGAGATACCCTGACTCCCAAATCTTGATTAAGAAATATCACAAGAAAATTGTTAATCTTAGCCTTTTT
Source organism: Bos indicus (assembly GCF_029378745.1). Classification (NCBI taxonomy): domain Eukaryota; kingdom Metazoa; phylum Chordata; class Mammalia; order Artiodactyla; family Bovidae; genus Bos; species Bos indicus. The sequence continues at coordinate 47,895,658 of NC_091772.1, forward strand.
GCTTCTTCCTTTTTAAATGCCTACTGACTCAAAGACCACATTAGCGTGGATCTGAGCCTTGTTTCCTACTCCCTTGCTTGGTATCCTGCAAATAAACTCTGTGCTTTCCTTCACCATAACACCCATAACACCTAGATTGGCTTTGCTACTTGGGGAACCAGAATGGAGGAGTTCAGTAACATGTGGGCTGGTGAACTCACCAAAGTAGGGCAGGCTATTCTGAGAGTCCTGGAGGAGGGGCTGTTGGGTTTCACAGCTTTACTTGTCAAATTAATACTTCACAAGTGATCACTAGGCTCTCTGCCAAGCTCCGCACTGGGCACTCAGCTACAATCTGAACTTCTATGTACTCATGTATGAATGTATACAGTGAGTCAACTTATTCCATTCAGTAAACACCTTTGTGTCCGGAACTGCCTGGGATTTGGAGAAACAAAGATAAATAAGGCTGGTGGCTTATCCTGAGACTTTACAGCCAAAAAAGGAAGACAGATAAAGTAACAGGTAGGAAACTGATGCAGTAAAACCCCGAATCTTCCATAAAACCCTAAGTTAAATAAACCTTTGCTTCCCTCTTTATGGTGTTGCTTATCTGTTTCTAAAAGTCTCGGCTAAATGACTTTCCTGATAATAAGTTATCATTCTTTCTTTCTTTCTTTCTTAATGAAGTGTTAGTACAGTTGTCTTTCCCCCTTATGGTTAGCATTATTTGGAAACAGGTGAACCACAAAGGGGGAGAGAAAGAGATATTAATATAACAGCATACTGATTGGCAAGTAAATAGAGATTCTTTCCCCAAATTCCAAGAAGTTTCCCAGAATGAAAAAAGTTTCATTGTTATCATCATGATAATTTTACCACATCAATATGTTCATTGACCTAGAGTCTCTGGTGGATTTTCCTGGTGATGCAGCTTTAGTGGAGGATCTTCATTCTCCAACAATCTAAAACTCAAATCTAGCTTTCCTTTCAGAACAGAGAATGGATTCCAGGGATGTCACATCGCTGACATTTCTATTGCTTCAGCCTGGAAACTTCATTATTGGAGACAATGGAAGTAGATTTTTGTCTAAGCTGCAACTTCTACAGTAAAAATACTGTGGAGCCTTCCTCTGAATAATTCAATGACTTTACCAAGCCAGAGCAAACTGCAAAGGGAAAATACATTCACCTGTAATCAAGAGGATTTAAAGGAGCTTGGCCAATTTTTATTCCACCTGCATCAAGTGGAACTGTATCAGCCTTCACTCTTTTGTTGGCAGGGAGAAGAAGGTTTTGCCATCAGATGTTTTTCCAGAGAAGAATTGATTGTATGCCTCAGGAAACCATAATGATCAAGTTAAAGGTTTTTATCATTAAGCTATAGAAAAGAAGAGGTATAAAAGGGCATTCAATATGGTAAAATGAGTTAAAGTCCGTGTGTTAAATATACCTACAGTTGTTTTAAGGATTAAAGAAGTTAAACTTCAAGGGTTTAGTGTCTGCTCATAGGAAATATTATGTGTTCCCTATGTTTATCCCTAGTGAGTCCTTCTATATTAAGTCTCCTACAGTTGCTGTGACACATTACCACCAGTTTGGTGGCTTACAACAACAAAAACTTATTATCTTAGAGTGCTGCATGTCAGAATTGTTAAAAGATAAACTGAGGCGTGTTAGAAATTTTAAGAGTTTATTTGAGCAAAAATAAATTGGAATTAGCACCAAACCGGAAGTGGTTAGGGGCGCTGCCATGACAGGGGCTCAGAGAAAGACTTTCATAGAGAAAAGGTGAAAGTAAAGCAAGGAGATGATTTGATTAATTGAGCTTAAGTGATTGCCTTAGTTGGGAAAGACTAGCTGGCTGGCTGTGATACGTTGTCCTTAGATTTTGATTTCTTAACCAGGAGTCATTTACAGCTGTAAGTTTTGGTCTGCCTAGTTAGGGTGCTAAAGTATGAGAGGCAGCCTGTATGATGCCTCCTTGCTTAATTAAGATGGGTCAGCAGGGCTGCATTCCTCTCCTCCGGAGGTCCTAGGGGAGCTCACATTTCTTTGCCTTTTACAGGTTCTAGAGACTGCCTGCATTCCTTGACTCATGGCCCCATATCACTTGATCTTCTGTTCTCATCATCACACCTCCTTTCTGATTCTAACCCCCTGCTTCCCTCTTACAAAGACCCTTGCGATGACACCGGACCCACTTGGATAATGAAGGATAATCTTTCCATTTCAAGATTCTTAATTTAATCACATCTGTGAAGTCCCTTTTTTCCATGTAATGTAACATACTCACAGGTCCTGAGGACTAGGATGTAAACATCGTGGGAGAGGAGCTTACTCAGTTTACCACACCTTCCCTCAGCTTCCCCACTCGATTCTGGCTATAGTCATAGTGGCTTCCACGGCTTGAAGCATGCTATGTGTGGGCCCTGGTGGGTATTAGAGACAGGAAACACAGCTGGGTGTAGTAGATGTGTGAGCTCTGCCCACATCCCTTCACACTTATCTGCAGCAGAGTTCCAACTGCCCACACTTACATTACCTTCCTGAGGGTGTTCTCCGGCTGCCAGAGTCTGTCTTTCCATGTGGAAGGAGGGGGACAGAACACAAGTGCCAAGGAGTCAATGTTCCCCTGGCCCCCAGGCAGCCCTCAGGCAATGTCTGGTAAAGACCCAATCCCTTTGCCTGGTGATTGGGTAAACTCTTAGGTGTGTGTCCTGCGTGGTCTCTCAGAGTCTCCAGTGAGGTCAAGCTCCAGTTGTCTCAAGTGGTGACGTGTTGATAAAACACTGTAGGTGAGCACAACTTGCCACCCTAAAGTGTCTCTTTGGTGTGGGATTATTTCAAACTGAAAACAATCAACATGGCTCAAAAGACCTGAGAAGAAACTTTCCCTCTAATTGCCTTGAAAATTTTTTGATAGAGGGCTTATTCTGGAACTAGAGCTATCTCTGGAGATCTCTGCAAAGAATATGGACAGGGTGTTGTAGGGGAACAGGGCTTTGAGATCAGAGTCCACTCTGTCCATTGTCTCTGCCTGGCCCAGCAAATGTTTATTTACCAAACGTTTGCTTTTCCATCTCCATGAATTACCTTCCTCCCCTTTGAAGGCCCAACCCACTGCCTAAACATCCTCTTTTGTCTTTGGCTGAAGATGGTGTTTAAGGTGAGGGCGTCAGCCATTTTGGTTTTTCTGTGTCTCTCCCATGTAAAAACGTTATCAAACTTTTGTTTGATTTTCTCCTGTTAATCTCTTTCATGTCAATTTAATTCTTAGCCCAGCCAGAAGAACCTAGAAGGTAGAGGAAAATATCTTCCTCTCCAACAACACCTTCTTCAATTTTGTCTGCCTTCCCTTTCTGATATAATTTTCTCCCCTCCCCTGTTAGTATTTCCTGGACCATCAGCCAAATAAACTACTTGCACTTGAATTTTGGCCTCGGAATCTGCTTCCAATGAACCCAAACCAGGACACTGGAACAATTAAGTAATTTGCCCAAAGTCCCTTACTACTAAGTGACAGGGGCAGGATTTGAACCTTGCTCTAACTGGAAAGTTTATGTTGCTTCTCTGAACTGGCTTGTTGCTCACTGTATATGAGGGAGACGATTGACCCAAGAGGTAACCAAGCTAGAAGCTGTCTCTTTTCAAGTTTTCAATTTGAAAGAAGAGAAGATTCTCGGGGTTGGGGGGAAGGCTGCAACTCAGTCATCTGTGATCCAATGAAGCTGAGGTGTTGTGTGTCTCAGGCTGCAGCAGCCTGTTGCACCCTGAGTACCCGCAGGTACTGACCCTGAGTCACACACAGGGTCATGGGTCAGGTTGGAATACCTGGACTTGTATTATTATTTAATCGACTTTAATTCATCTGCAGGACATAGTGCAAGGAATTGGCTTACAAAAATATGTACACATGTACTTTCTCAATACATACATGTGCCTAGGGTAGGACACACCAGGATGTGGACCTGTGGGAGGAAACTTTCCTTTAAGTCTCCACTAAAAAAGGTAGCTCTCCTAGAATGTGGCTTTCAGTTCATAAACTGCCTGCCCTATGGGAGAAAAAAGAGAAACCAATGGGCTATTTCTCTCTCAATCTCTTTCTCTTTTTTTCAGCCCTGAAGGGCTAAAACTGGCATAATTTTAAATCTGATTTCATCAGGACAAAAAGTCATGCGGGAGGTCAAGACTGATTTGACTGAAGTCTTTCCATTCCTAAGAGCTGTTCCTTCAGGAAAAACCTTGCCTTGTGGGATTTATGTGTTTGTTCTGTATTCAAACTCTTTATTCTCTGGAGAAGAAACTTTTGAAAAACCAAGGGTTACATTAATATTCAGAATATGAGAAAAAGAAGGATCACACTCAGAATACTGCAAAGCTGCTGATTCACAGAAGATCTAATTGGCACATCCCCCTGAGTGTCAGGTGCTGCTTGGTTCAAATGCTGATTTTGTAACTGACTCACAGTGTAGAACCTTAGATGATCAGCTTAACCTCTCTATCAGTTACCTGATCAGTGAAACAAAGATGATGTTACAGTCGTTGAATCCTTGCTGGAAAGCCTGCAGAATGGTCTGCCTTGGCTTTATTCAGCACTAACTTGGTGGGTTAACCACCTCCTGCACCGTTTCAAGAAGCCCAGAAAATACGCAGGTTTAAGAAATTGACGCATTATTAGTTTTTTCTCTCCTTCATCCCTTAATTCTGCATTTCTCTTCAATTACTGGCTTATAATCTATGGGCACTGAATCTACCATAACTTTGTCTTGTATTATGTGTGTGTATGCTAAATTGCTTCGGTCATGTCCAACTCTTTGCAACCCCATGGACTGTAGACCACCAGGCTCCTCTTTCCACGGGATTCTCCAGGCAAGAATACTGGAGTGAGTTGCTTGCCCTCCTCCAGTGGATCGTCCTGACCCAGGGATCAAACCTGCATGTGTCTCTTATGTTTCCTGCATTGGCAGGTGGGTTCTTTACCACTAGCGCCACCTGGGAAGCCCATATTGTATTATCTATAACACTAAATATTATATTACTGATACTATGTGTAGTTAGTTGTACAGCATTTATTACAAAACTATAATACAACTTTATTCAGAGTATGGTTGAATCAAATCACTGTTATTAACAATTTGGTAATAGCAGTAGCAGAGGGTGACGACAAAGGGACATATAGTCAATGCCACATGACCTGGCCAAACTCTTCTTAACTTCTTTTAAGAACAAAATCTTTTAATCACAAAGGTGATTCACACACTAATTCATTCAATAAGTTATGCTCAGAAAAGATGAACAAATCTAACTTTATCCTGAATTAAGTAAAAAAATCTTGCACAATTTTTCTAAGACTTGTTGACTTCATCTTGAATGAAGAGTTTGGGACTAAATATTTTCCTCACTAGAAAAATTTTAAAGGACTTGTTTGAGAAAAGGGAACAATGCAGGAAACGTTGCTGAATAAATCACCTTGCCACCTCTTCTCTAGCTATAGTTTCACAGGGAATCCTTAAACTTAAATATAAGAACTTTTGTCTAGAAAAACAGGGATGTCAGGGGATGGTGAAGGTGGGGAAAAGACAAAAAAAAAGAGGGAACAGCTATGAAGCCAATTGTCCTGCAGCTGCTGAGGGAAGCTCCAGAAGGCATGGGAATTGGAGATACTCTTGTCTTCTATGGTTGAGCTGCAAGAAGAGCTCGTTCCTTTCTCTGCATCAGATGATATGTTCCTGGAATCAGCTCAGTACAGTTATTTTAAATTACAGAACATGCAGATTTTAGGAGCACAGGCATCTGTTGTGCACAGGCTACAATGTAGCTGCCTTTCCTGAAAACGGAGGGGGCTTTTCAGCTTTCTCACCATATGCTGCAGGTGTTCTTTTGGCAGTCTCGCTCACTGATGAGGCAGATAAAGCAGAAGTCATGTTTTAAGTAAATCAATTATTTGATCTGTATTAGCGAGGCAACCCAAGTCATTCAAGGTTAGTCTATAAAAATAGAACCCTCTAGTAATGTGATCAGCCTGGAACAAGGACCATGCATCAGAGAAGGGAAGACAGAGGGAAAAATACACCTCTGGCTGGCAACCCTGCAGGGCCCTCCAGGAATAAGCAGACAACAGCCTCAGAAATGCTACTGATACCTGGAGTCTGAGCTCTCCCCAAAGGCCCCAGTATTCCTTGGTTCTCTACTGATCTTTTTGTGTCACTAAATACAGACTCATACAGCACATATTTCTGAACACAAGTTGAATAGAATCCCTTTAGTTAATATGGGGACACGAATTCTAATCTATAGACAGCAATGAAGAACTGTCATCTAGAGGAAAGAAGGGTCCTAGCCAGGGTGGCTTTATGACTTCTCTCCAGTGTTAGTCCCTCCATCTCTGGTTCATGTGCAGGAATGGTAGAGGTGACAGCAAATAACATTTTCAACTGCTTGAATGTTATGATTCTTCTCCCTTCTAGAAGAATATAGTGTCTTTGATAAAGCCCAGTAAAATAACTGTAGACTCAATGCAAAGATACAAATACAGGAACATTATAACAGCACACAGGAAAACCTTTCTCTGTCTATGATTCTACCTCTTCTGGGAGAGGGCAGGAGTAATTAAGATGAGCTCACAAACCCAGCTACCCAACAGTATGCACTATTACCCCCTAATCTCACCCTCACTGTGGTTTCCTGGGCTTTAACCTGTTTCAGGTCAAGAAGCAACAGGTAGAACCGGACATGAAACAATGGACAGATTCCAAATGGGGAAAGGAGTACGTCAAGGCTGTATATTGTCACCTGCTTATTTAACTTATACACACAGTACATCACGAAAAATACCAGGCTGGATGAAGCACAAGCTGGAATCAAGATTGCAAGGAGAAATATCAGTAATCTCAGATATGCAGATGACACCACCCTTATGGTAGAAAGTGAAGAGGAACTAGAGCTTCTTGATGAAAGTGAAAGAAGAGAGTGAAAAAACTCAACATTCAAGGAACTAAGATCATGGCATCTGTTCCCATCACTTCATGGTAAATAGATGGGGAAACAATGGAAACAGTGACAGGCTTTATTTTCTTGGGCTCCAAAATCACTGAGAACAGTGACTGCAGTCGTGAAATTAAAAGACACTTGCTCCTTGGAAGAAAAACTATGACCAACTTAGCTAGCATATGAAAAAGGAGAGACATCACTTTGTCAACAAAGGTCCATATAGTCAAAGCTATGGTTTTTTCAATAGTTGTGTATGGATGTGAGAGTTGGGCCATAAAGAAAGCTGAGTGCTGAAGAATTGATGCTTTTGAACTGTGGTGTTGGAGAAGACTCTTGCGAGTCCCTTGGACTGTAAGAAGATCAAACCAGTCAATCCTAAAGGAAATCAGTCCTGAATATTCATTGGAAGGACTGATGCTGAAGCTGAAGCTCCAATACTTTGGCCACCTAATGTGAAGAACTGACTCTTTTGAAAAGACCCTGATTCTGGGAAGATTGAAAGCAGGAGGAGACGGGGATGACAGAGGAGGAGATGGTTGGATGGCATCACCAACTCAATGGACATGAGTTTGAGTAAACTCCGGGAATTTGTGATAGACAGGGAGGCCTGGTGTGCTGAGGAACTTTCTACCTCAAGCCAATTGCAGTGCCTTCAAGGGCAACCATCAGCCATTAAGAATGGAAGACAGCCCAGGTCTTAGTCTCCTCAGGCTGTCATAACAAAATAGTAACAAAAGAGTGTATGGCTTAAAACACAGGCATCAATTTTTGTGCAGTTCTGGATGATACAAGTCCAAGATCAAGATTCTGGCCAATTCAGTTCCTGATGAGGGTTCGCTTTCTGATTTGCAGATGGCTGCCTTTTTACCATGTCCCTCCATAGGCTTTCCTCAGCAAGGGTGGGCAAAGGGAGAGGGAGAGAAAGAGCTCTGGTATCTCTTCTTATAAGGACACTAATCGTACCAGGATTAGTAATCCCCATGTTTATGACTTCATTTAACCTTAATTATTTCCTTAAGGCCCCATCTCCAAATACAGCCATACCCAGAGTTAGAGCTTTTCAACTCAGCTTTTTTTTTTTTTTTTTTGAGGATAATTGCTTTAAAATGTTGTGTAAACTCAGCTATTTGAATCTGTATAGACAGAGATTCAGTCTATAACAACACATACCGGCCTCAAGCTTCCCCATCCCTCAGAGTGATGTGTCTGAGATATGTTCTACACCCTTTCACAGAGGGTTCCTGGGCAAATTGAGCCCAAATTACTCTAAACTGTGACTTGCTTATTAATCTACCTTTTCTCCCTCCTCTGGCACTGAGCTTCCTGGAGTCACTCCCACAATAAATGACTTGCTCCCAACAACTTGTCTCAAGGTCTGCTTTGGGGAGCACTCAAAATCAGACAATGTTTCTAATAATCAGTGAATTGAATCTAACATTATGCCCACAGGTATTCAGGCCTACAGGATGTCCCATAGTCCTAGTCCTGTGGTAGCAGTTGTTCTATTCTGGTTCATGGTCAGAGTATCTCCTACAGCAGTGTGGGGTGCATGGGTGTTTGAGAGAGTTTGGAAATAGGTCCACCCTGGAGAAGAGGTGAGGCAAGTACTCACCAGGTGGAGCCAGTCCAGACAAGGAAATACTGTACCCACCAAGCACATCAGAGACAGCAGGCAGGACTCCAGTCTCCCATGGAACCCCAGAGCATCCTCAGAGATGAGTTGAAGACAATTACTAAGAAGTATGTGAAACAAGACCAAGTTTGAAAGTTCAAAATATGTTCTCCCTGGAAAATTGTTGTTGGAAAATTAATTTTAGAGGATAACAACAAAGGCTGTTATGATTTTTGTCACTATTGATTAATTGTGCCTGTCTTAAACTTTATATGAATGAAAAAATTCAGTATGGCATAATTTGGGGCTTGACATCTTTTGCTCAAAATGATGCTTGTTGTTGCGTGTACTAACTGTATGTTAAGGAACCTACTAAAAACAATACAAAATTGATTACAAAGGTAAATCTTGAAAATTTTATTCTTTTCATCTCTCATATTAAGGAAGAGAATATAAATAATCCAAGTAAGATACACCATGTGAGAAAATGTTGTGCTTTTCAACATGTTATAACATTACCAGAAATCCTGATTTCTATGGGAAATGAGTTCAGTCACAGGCTCCTCAAATCTCTCCCATCAGATCTGGTCTATCCCTGAGAGAGAGAAGAGAGAATTCCTGTTTCAGTGACTCCACAAAAACTCTAAAAAAAATGTGTTTCATTATAAGTTATCTTTAGGTTTCAGTGTCTCAAATTCTTCTCACCTCTTATAACCATGGATAACTGTCTATATTTACACTATCACTTTTGAAAAATTCTCATGCTGTGTATATACCTGGCCCTCATGGATAAGAAGCAGTTGAGTATTACTTGATGGTTAAATCTGATATTGGTTTCTATCCTGTTCATCAACTTTGCCATTTAGATATTTCTGTCTGATAATCACTGAAGAAGCTTTAGGGAAACTAGAAAATTTCTGCACCATGAAAGAAACCATCAACAAAATGAAAAGGCAGTCTTTTCATTTTGCAAATTATATATCTGATAAAAGGTTAATATCCAAAATATATACAGAACTGATACAACTCAATAACAACAAAAACAACCCAACTAAAACATGGGCAGAAGACCCGAATAGAGATTTTTCTAAAGTCATACATGAAAACATGCTCAACATCACTAATCACCAAGGAAATGCAAATAAAAACCACAGTGAGATGTTATTCACACTTGTTAGAGTGCTGCTGCTGCTGCTAAGTCGCTTCAGTCGTGTCCAACTCTGTGCGACCCCATAGATGGGGGCCCACCAGGCTCCTCCATCCCTGGGATTCTCCAGGCAAGAACACTGGAGGGGGTTGCCATTTCCTTCTCCAATGCATGAAGGTGAAAAGTGAAAGTGAAGTCACTCAGTCGTGTCCAACTCTTAGCGACCCCATGGACTGTAGCCCACCAGGCTCCTCTGTCCATGGGATTTTCCAGGCAAGAGTACTGGAGTGGGGTGCCACTGCCTTCTCTGCTTGTTAGAGTGGCTATTATCAAAAAGACATGAGATAACAGGTGTTCTTGAGGATGTGAAGAAAAGAAAACACTTTTGCACTGTTCGTGGGAATGTAAATTGATTCAGCCACTATGAAAAACAATGTAGAGGTTCCTCAAAATATTAAAACTAGAGGACTTTCCTGGCAGTCCAGTGGTTAAGACCCCATGCTGTCAATGCAGTGGACATGGGTTTGATCCCTGGTTGGGGAACTAAGATCCCATATGCTGGGGGGCAACTCAGCCTGAGCACCATGACAACTAGAAAGCCTGCATGCCACAACAAAGATTTTGTGTGCTGCGACTAAGACCTACTGCTGCCATACTGCCCCCACCATAAATAAGTAAATACATATTAAAAATAAAATTAAAAATGGGAACTACATCATATGATCCAGTGATTACACTTTTGGATATTTATTCAAAGGGAATGAAAACACTGACTCAAAAGTATATTGGCACCCCATGTTCAGTGTATCATTGTTTACAATAGCTGAGACATGTAAACAACTCAAGAGTCCATTGATGGATGAATGGTTATAGAAATACACACACACACAATGAAATATTAATCAGCCATGAAAAGAAAATCCTGACTTTTGTGGCAACATATATGGAGCTTCAGGGCATTATGCTAAGTGAAATGAGTTAGAGAAAGACAAATACTATATGATCTTACTTATAGGTAGAATCGTTCAAGACAAAAAAACTGATACAGAGAATAAATTGGTGATTGCCAGAGAAGGGGTGGGAGTACCCTTAAACTGGCCCAGTGCATGTGGTCTGCATTGGGCCAGTTTGGGCTTCTCATAGCATGGTGGCTGGATTTCCCAGAGTAAGCATCCCACAAAGATAGAGCAGGTTTCAGGTTTTTTTGACCTAGCTTTGGCAGTCACACAGCAGCACAACTTCTGCTGTACTCAACTGATTGGAAGAGTTTCAAGCCCCCAGATTCAAGAGGAAGAAAAATAGAATCTACCGCTTGATAGCAGAGTTGCAAGTTCAAGAAGACCATGTGGGACTGGCAATTTGGTTCTGACTATTTTTGGAAAATACAAATTGCTATAATATTCTATAGGAAGCCAGGGGAAACATAGAAATCCAGATCTTTAACACTGTATTTAAAGGGGGAAAAAACTCAAAAATATATATGATTTCAATATTATATACATGTTTTTGCTTTATATGAACTATCCTAGTTTAAATCCATATCCATGATATAGATGTCTGTGTATGTCTGTGTATGTGTGTGTGTGTGTGTATGTGTGTGTGTGTGTATGTGTGTAATCCTGGTATATTAAAAAAAAAAGTGCTTCATAATTCAATAATCAGGATCAATTCCTATCTGCCGCCTTCTTTTGGGCAAGTTCCTCTCCAATTTGCCTCTGTTTCCTCATCTGCAAAATGAGAGGACCATCACATATCTCTCAGAGTTGTTGAGATAAAAGAATGATTACTTTGAAGGTTTTTGGAACAGACTGCTCTTTCCAAAGATGGCTGGACAATATCTTCTATTTCATTTATTTTTCTACAACATGACCTCACTACTTCCTTATTAAGAAAGTGAAAGTGTTAGTTTCTCAGTCATGTCTGACTCTCTGCTTCCCTGTAGACTGTACCCCGACAGGCTCCTCTGTCCATTGAATCATCCAGGCAAAAATACCAGAGTGGGTTGCCATTTCCTCATCCATGGGATCTTCCCAATCCAGGGATAGAACCCAGGTCTCTTGCACCTCCTTGAATTGCAGGTAGGTTCTTCACTGTCTGAGCCACCAGGGAAGTCTCCCTTCATCAAGAAGCACAGTCTAATTCCTCCCCCTGTGAATCTAGGTGGGTTTGTGATAGCTTCAACCAACAGCAAACAACAGTGATGTGATCTGGCTTCCGAGGCTGGTTCACAAAAGGTCATGCAGTTTCTGTCTTGTTCACTGGAACATTCACTCCTGGAGCCCTGGGCTAGCATGTGAGAAGTCTGAGGATGCTGAGGCTATCATGTGTAGCAAATAGTGAGGCCACATGTAAGCCCTCAGGCTGGCAATTCCAATCTTTCATTATCCTGACCCAAAAGTCAGACAGGTGAGTGGCTGGAACTCCAGATGATTTCAGGAGTTGTCAAGTCCAGCTGTCATCACTGGCCTTCAAGTCTTCCCAGCTGAGACTCCAGACATCACAGAGCAGAGACAAATCACTCCCACTCCACCTGAAATCCTGACCCATAGAATCTGTGAAACAGAATAAAATGGTTGTTTTAAACTGCTAAATGTTGAGATACTTTTTTATGTAGTAATAATAATTGCTAAAGCAAGATATGACATGTAGCTATAGAAATTAGTTCTTTTCTTCTTTTCTTTCTGAGATTACTCTGAATAATTTATTAAGATGCCACAGAAAGCATCTGATAATGTCGGGAATCTATAAGGACCGCATATTTGAAAGTAACTATAACAAATACTACATCATATGTATAAACTGCAGAGAGAGGCAAGGGAGCAGGCAGACAATCATCCCTGGCAAAGCTGCAGCAACTTTTGTGCCAGCAGGCAGGTGCCAAGAGTTCAGACCTGGGCAAAGGGTGAGGAAAGAACGGGTCATTCAGGGCCAACACAAGTCAGCAGGGAACAGGTCCCTGGTGCTTGCCAGGGTCAGTAGCATGATGCCCTTGGGTAAAGGGAAGGATCTGGCTTTATTTAGTCCTGTGGCCTGAAGTGTTGAGATGCAATGGTGTATAGTAAGGAAAGAAAGGGGGATTGACCTCAAGATTCAACTCAAGACGGAGAAACACCAAAGACTATGCATTATTAAAGGAGCATGAAGCAGTTGACTCGCTTAGAGCACTTCTTGGTATGCAAGGTGATCAAAACCAACAAGTGAAACAGGGTAGCAGGTCTCTATGGGTGGAAAGTCTTCCTTGAAGTAAAGCATCTGGCAGTCTTGCAATTCCCAGTGTATTTCCCAGAAGGAAATGGGTAGCTGAGGAAAATTTCACAAACTATTACAAAGATGTGGGCAGGTCAAGGGAAATAAAAATGGATGTCCAGTGTAGAGAGGCTAGCAAGAGTGAGGAGGCACTCACAGCCTTAGGCCTGAAGGGTCAACAGGCAGTAGCCATTATGGTTAGAGAGCAGCAGACTCTTTGAGAAGCTCTGGCTTTCAGCAGAAGGATGCAGCCAATCTACAGCAACCCCCAGGGAGGAATCCGGGAAGATAAGTTCTTCAGTCTTACTCACCTTCTGTTGTTTCCCTTCTTGGCTGAATCTAAAGTGAAGCCAGAGGGAAAGGGCTCACTGAAGCAGTCCAAAAAGGCCCATCTTCTAGGGCATAGAGCAGAATGGAGAAAGGTTGAGACTGGACCTGGAGGAGCAAATGTAAGATACGTGTCCTTGTTCAGGAGCTCAGTCATGTCTGACTCTTTGTGACCCCATGGACTGCAGCAGGCCAGGCTTCCCTGTCCTTCACCATCTTCCAGAGTTTGTTCAAATTCATGTCCATTGAGTCGGTGATGCCATCCAACCATCTCATCCTCTGCTGCACCCTTCTCCTCCTGCCCTCAATCTTTCCTAGCAAACAGGGTCTTTCCCAATGAGTCAACTGTTTGCATCAGGTAACCAAAGTACTGCAGCTTCAGCTTCAGCATCAGTTCTTCCAGTGAAAATTCAGGGTTAATTTTCTTTAGGATTGACAGGTTTGATGTCCTTGCAGTCCAAGGGACTCTTAAGAGTCTTCTCCAGCACCAGAATTTTAAGGCTTCAATTCTTTGGCACTCAGCCTTCTTTATGGTCCAACTCTCACATCCATACATTACGACTAGAAAAACCATAGCTTTGACTATATGGACCTTTGTTGGCAAACTGATGTCTCTGCTTTCTAATGCATTGTTTAGGTTAGTCATAGTTTTTCTTCCAAGGAGCAAGCATCTTTAATTTCATGGCTTCAGTCAACATCAGCAATAACTTTGGAGCCCAGGAAAATAAAATCTGTCGCTGTTTCCACTTTTTCCCCATCTATTTGCCATGAAGTGATGGGACAAGATGCCATGATTTTAGTTTTTTGAATGTTGAGTTTTTGTTGTTTTTTTAAAATGCTTTCTAATTCAGAGATGGCTAATTCTTTTTAAAAATCATTTTATTATTTATTAATAACAAATTAATCACTTTATAATAATTAATAATAATAATTGTTAATAATCACTTTATTATTTTTTTTTACAGTTGTATTTATTTGTTTTGGCTATGCTGGGTCTTCATTGCTGTGTGGGCTTTTCTCTAATTGCAGTGCATGGGCTTTTCATGGCAGTGGCTTTTCTTCTTGAGGAGCACAGGCTCTACAGTACGTGGGCTCAGTCATTGTGGCAAATGAGCTGAGTTGCCCCGCGGCACATGGGATCTTCCCAGATCAGGGATCAAACCTGTGTCTCCTGCATTGGCAGGCAGATTCTTTACCACTGAGCCACCAGGGAAGCTCCTGAATTTTGAGTTAAAAGGCAGCTTTTTCACTCGTCTCTTTCACCCTCATCAAGAGGTTCTTTAGTTCCTCTTCACATCCTGCCACTAGAGTGATATCATCTGCATATCTGAGATTGTTGATATTTTTCCTGGCAATCTTAATTCCAGCTTGGGATTCATCCAGCCTGGCATTTCCATGTTGTACTCTGCATATAAGTTAAACAAACAGGGTGATAATACATTGTACATACAGTCTTGTAGTTCTTTCCCAGTTTTGAATCAACCTGTTGTTCCATGTAAGGTTCTAACTGTTGCTTCTTGACCTGCATACAGTTTTCTCAGGAGGGAGGTAAGGTAGTCTGGTATTCCTATCTCTTTAAGAATTTTCCAGTTTGCTGTGATCCACACAGTCAAAGGCTTTAGTGTAGTCAATGAAGGAGAAGTAGATGTTTTTCGAATTCCTTTGCTTTCTCTGTGATCTAACAAAAGTTGGCAATTTGATGTCTGGTTCCTCTGCCTTTTCTAAACACAGTTTATACACCTGGAATTTCTTAGTACACATACTGCTAAAGCCTAGATTGAAGGATTTTGAGCATAAGCTTACTAGCATGCAAAATGAACAAAACTGTGTGGTATTTTGTACATTCTTTGGCACTGCCCTTCTTTGGGATTGGAATGAAACCTGACTTTTGCAGTCCTGTGGCCACTGCTGAGTTTTCCAAATCTGCTGGCATTTTGAGTACAACACTTCAACAGCATCATCTTTTAGGATTTTAAATAGTCAGCTGGAATTCCATCACCTCCACTAGCCTTGTTTGTAGTAATGCTTCCTAAGGTCCACTTGACTTCAGACTCCAGGATGTCAAGCTCTAGGTGAATGAGCACATCCAATTTAGAGCAACACTCTGAGGCTGGAGCAGAACGAGGACAGTGAGGACCCCTGAAGAAGGTGGCTGGCCAGTAAAGGCTTCTGGTACTAGCTCTTCTCTCATTGTGGCACCAATGTTATCAGCTAGAAACTAGGCATAATCAACTGGGATAATGTATCTAAGACTGGGGATTTGTGGATTGGGTAGACTCCAAATAGACGAGGCTATGACAACAGTCAGTTTCATATCCTATTCATTCATTGTTATTCGTTCATCCAGGATTTCTTAAACTCAGCGGTACTGATATTTTGAGTCAGATGATTGTTGTGGGGAGCTGTTCTGTGCATTGTAGGATGTTTATCAGCACCCCTGGCCTCTAAATGCAAGATGCCAATAGTCACACCCCATCCAGTTGTGAAAACCAAAAATATCTCCAGACCTTTGTCCCCCTTGGGAAAAAAATCACCTTTGATTAAGAATCAATGCACTCATTCATTCAAGGAACATTTATCAGGTGACAGAAGACACTGTGTGGCAGTGAGACATGGCACTTGCTTTCTCAGACTTCCTAGACTAGTGAAGGAGTCCAACCTTAGACATACAAGTGCACAAACAATGCACTTTGAGGGGAAAGTTAAAGCTAACAGAAGATCTGTTAAAGACCTTTTCAAACCAGTGCCAGTTTAGAAAATCCATAGATCATGGAAATATGAGTCTGAGGGGGAATTTTTAGTGGTCATTAACATTCTTTAAATTTAGGTTTTCAACAACAGCAACAAAAAATAAATAAAAATAAATTTAGGTTTTCTTTACCTTGAATCTCCAAATATCATACAACTTGAAGCTGTAATTTAAATAACATCTGTTAAAATCAGAAAGTTATAATAATGGGTTAAAATGGCTGCAATTGCTTTGCTACTCATCATCAAAAGGTAGAGTCTAATTCCCTCTTCCAAGGAAAAACAGGTTCCCAAATAGCCATGTGAATAGGTAAAGATGGCTATCAGTTAACTTTTGCTATTTTATAAATCATTCCCAAACAGCAACCATTTTATCTGCTCACAGTTCTGCTAGTCAAATGAACATATTGTCTTCCTGGGCCTGCTAAGTTGAGCTTGGATGGTCTTGGGTGGCCTCACTCAATTGCCTGCTGGTTGGTGGGCTGATTGGTTTGTGGGTGGAAGGAGGAGCAGGGGAAGGCAGTTCACTCACGTGTCTGGTAGTTGTTTTGATATTAGCCGGGGTGACTGGATGACTTTGCCATATGTTATTCATCATATAGCAAGGTAGCCTGGGCTTGTTTACTGGATGGCAGAAGAGGCTTCCAGCACCAGAGGTAAGCCCCAGTGCAATGTACTTTCCGAGCCTCTGTTTGCATCCTATATGCCATGTAACATTGGACAAAGAAAGTTAAATAGCTAGGTCTAGAATCAAGTCACAAAAAAACTTTATCTTTTGATGGGAAAAGTTATAGTACATCAAGACTATTTCTTTCCTCAATAAATCACTGTGTGTGTGAGAGAGAGAGTGTGAGTGTGTGTGTGTGTTGGTGGGGGTGGGGGGAGTGAGGTGATGGTGGAGATTTTCAAGAGGAATGCCACAGACAAGGCAGCTAGTGTTGATAATATAAATAAACGAATTCTCTATAACTATTTTGAAACTCCCAGTTGGCTTTAGCAATAAATGTACAGCCACAAAGATGGGGGTATAAAAGTTATAGAGATATGACGGAAAGAGAGCACGTGTAAATGACCAGGTGAGTCCTCGCAGTTTGCTTCAGATGATCGTGAGAAGTTGTTTAGCCATTTCCTGGCCTCTGCACATTTCCATTATGAACATTGTCCCAGGTTTTGTTTTAGAAGCCCTGGCAACTTCTGAAAACTGACTGTTTCACTGGAAATGTTGTGCAAATCAGATCCTGCTATCTGCTAGTCATAAATGTATCCTTTCCAAAAGTGGACTCTCCAAAACAGTATGTTTTAAAATGTTCTTTGTGTAAAAATAACTGCAAAAGGCTAGAAGTATTGTTCCTATCAATTACTGGATGGATGAATCTAGAAGAAAGACCAAATACATCAGCAATTTGGCCTCTTAGAATTTTTGTTTAGGGGTATGCTTTTGTTTTTAAATAAAGAAGGACATGAACTCTTAATAGCATCATTGTGTAATGACTAAGAGCTTGGACTCTGAAGCCAGAGTTTAGGGTACAAATCCTGACTTTTCCATTCACTGTGATCTCGGACAAGTTACTTAACCTATCTGTGCTTCAGCTTCCTTATTTTTAAATGAGATGCAATAATATAATTTATCCTTTATAATTGTTACATGGAGTAAATCAGTTAATATTCCTGCAATTCTGACCACTGCTTGGGATAGAAGCAATGAGACACAATCTGAAGCTTTCTTAGAAACGCTGGTGTGTCTTAAGGACAATTTTTGGTGTCCCTGCTGCTGCTGCTGCTAAGTCGCTTCAGTCGTGTCCGACTCTGTGCGATCCCATAGATGGCAACCCACCAGGCCCCGCCGTCCCTGGGATTCTCCAGGCAAGAAACACTGGAGTGGGTTGCCATTTCCTCCTCCAATGCATGAAAGTGAAAAGTGAAAGTGAAGGCGCGCAGTCGTGTCCGACCCTTAGCGACCCCATGGACTGCAGCCTACCAGGCTCCTCCACCCATGGAATTTTCCAGGCAAGAGTACTGGAGTGGGGTGCCATTGGTGTCCCTGCTGCTGCTGCTGCTAGGTTGCTTCAGTTGTGTCCGACTCTGTGCGACCCCATAGACAGCAGCCCACCAGGCTCCCCCGTCCCTGGGATTCTCCAGGCAAGAACACTGGAGTGGGATGCCATTTCCTTCTCCAATGCATGAAAGTGAAAAGAGAAAGTGAAGTCACTCAGTCATGTCTGACTCTTAACGACCCTATGGACTGCAGCCTTCCAGGCTCCTCCACCCATGGAATTTTCCAGGCAAGAGTACTGGAGTGGGGTGCCATTGCCTTCTCCATTGGTGTCCCTAGGCATCATCAAAAAGACCATCCATCACCTTTGTCTTGCTGAAATAGCAGCAGCACCAGCAGCTCAGGGAGAGAAGTGCAGTGAACCAGTACTCAGCATGTTTGCAGATTGCTCTCTGTGGTATAAGGCTGCAGGGAAGAGGTGGCAGTGTCAGTATTGTGGTTTAGGGAATGTCAGAGGATTTCCATCATCAGCTGTCTCAGTCTCTTCTGTTCATAAGCTGAATTTCTGAGTGAAGTCAAGCGTTAAAAAACTGTTATGAAATCACAGTCTGTATCCATCAACCCACACACATAAGCCAGCCTTTGCTTTCTTGAGCTATCCATCAAAAAAGCAGTCACATTCAAAAGAATAAGTAGTTGACTTTAAAAAGAATGTCATTAAAAAGTATCTAATGGAATTATTCAAGAGACCTTATTAAGGAAGCCACTTCTCTACTTCACATTGTTTAAAAGAATTTCAAAGAACACAAGGTAAGTTTAAATGATTCTAAGAAATAAACAAATTCCTTAGTGTCATCGTTGAAACACTTAACTAAATTACATCCTTTGTTTGAGGTTGATCAAATCATCCATCTGCCTCACCCCAAATATCCATCTCAGCCACCATCTCCCCTCATCATCCCTCCCAGGGACAGAGGCAACACGTATTTGCTGAATGAAAGAATGAATGGCTTCCTCCATATAACTAACCTCACAAACCATTTTCTACTCTAGGGAATCTTCCCCACCCAGGGATTGAATCCAAGTCTTCTGCATGGGCTGGTGAATTCTTTACCAATGTGCCACCAGGGAAGCCCACAAAACACTTTATCAGGAAACAATTGCTCACTGAACTCAGAGTCTACAGATATTTTTCAAGGGTGGACAGTGGAAGGGAGATTTAACCTAGCAAAATGGATCCAAAGATTATTTCAGAAAGGGGCTCTGTTTCAACAAATCTGTAATCACCAGCATTCTAAGGATGGGGAAAGCTCAGAAAAGGAATAATAAAGATTATTTTTTTCTATTGAATAGTTATTATCATTTGCAACCTCACTCTCAGCATTTATTGTCTTGTTCTTTCCCTCTTCCCTTCAAATCTGCCCCCCAAAGGAGTTTCTTTCATGCTTTGTTGCCTCATTAACCACATTTAAAAAAAATAATTTTTAAGAAAAAAACTAAGTGTATTCTTTTAAATAAGATTTGTTTCTGGGTTCTATCAGATTTCATGAAATCTCTACAGCATTGAGCTCCAGCCACATCAATTTCTTGGAAAAGATGAATTGCATTGGAGGCAGACGGAAAGGCCAGCCTGGATTAGATTAATGAAGTTGAGACATTTGTTATTTTTAAGAAATAAACTGTTGGAAAAATGGTAAGATTCGGGCATCTTGTTAAGGTTATTGTGTTTGTGTTTGCTGGCAAGAATGTATCTTTCTACATTTGTGTCTAACCTGAGTGTTCCAGTAACTATCACCGCAACACAGACTGCTCCAAGCTTGATAGCAGAAAATAACCACCATTTTATGATAATTGTGGATCCCAGGGATCAGGAATTCAGAAAGGGCACAGAAAGATATCTTGTCTCTGCTGTGTAGTGCTTAGGGCCTCATCTGGGAAGATTCAAACATCAGGGAGTGACTTAGTTTGAGGCTAACATTATCTGAAAGTTTGCTTACTCACATATCTGGCAGTGCTTGTTGGCTGAGACCTCAGTTGGTCTGGTCTGGGGCTGGGACACCAACATGTGGTCTGTCCATGGCTCTGGGCTTCCTCACAGTAAGGAGACTGGGTTCTAAGCATGCGTATCCCAAGAGAATCTGGGCAGAGCTGGGCTATTTTTTATGATCTAGTCTTAAGTGCTACACATGACATCAATTCTACCTCGGTCACATGCTCACTCAGATTGAAGGGTAGGGAAGACAGGCTGCACTTCTTAAGGGGAGGAGTATCAGTTACCTTGTAAGAAACAGGGAGAAGGGAGCTATTAATTGTGACCATGCCTTTGACTGTGTGGATCACAATAAACTGTGGAAAATTCTGAAAGAGATGGGAATACCAGACCACCTGACCTGCCTCTTGAGAAACCTATATGCAGGTCAGGAAGCAACAGTTAGAACTGGACATGGAACAACAGACTGGTTCCAGATAGGAAAAGGAGTATGTCAAGGCTGTATATTGTCACCCTGCTTATTTAACTTATATGCAAAGTACATCATGAGAAACGGTGGACTGGAAGAAGCACAAGCTGGAATCAAGATTGCTGGGAGAAATATCAATAACCTCAGATATGCAGATGACACCACCCTTATGGCAGAAAGTGAAGAGGAACTAAAAAGCCTCTTGATGAAAGTGAAAGAGGAGAGTGAAAAGGTTGGCTTAAAGCTCAACATTCAGAAAACGAAGATCATGGCATCTGGTCCCATCACTTCATGGCAAATAGATGGGGAAATAGTGGAAATAGTGTCAGACTTTATTTTTGGGCTCCAAAATCACTGCAGATGGTGACTGCAGCCATGAAATTAAAAGATGCTTACTCCTTGGAAGGAAAGTTATGACCAACTTGAAAAGCAGAGACATTACTTTGCCAACAAAGGTCCATCTAGTCAGGGCTATGGTTTTTCCAGTGGTCATGTATGGATGTGAGAGTTGGACTGTGAAGAAGGCTGAGTGCCAAAGAATTGATGCTTTTGAACTGTGGTGTTGGAGAAGACTCTTGAGAGTCCCTTGGACTGCAAGGAGATCCAACTAGTCCATTCTAAAGGAGATCAGCCCTGAGTGTTCTTTGGAAGGAATGATGCTAAAGCTGAAACTCCAGTACTTTGGCCACCTCACGCGAAGAGTTGACTCATTGGAAAAGAATCTGATGTTGGGAGGGATTGGGGGCAGGAGGAAAAGGGGACGACAGAGGATGAGATGGCTGGATGGCATCACTGACTCAATGGACGTGAGTTTGAGTGAACTCCGGGAGTTGGTGATGGACAGGGAGGCCTGGCGTGCTGCGATTCATGGGGTCGCAAAGAGTCAGACACGACTGAGCGACTGAACTGAACTGAACTGAACTGTGACCATCTTTGGAAAATACAAGGTGCCATACTGGGCATAAAATGCATTCTAATTTTCTTGTATGGTGGTATAGAGGCTAAAAATGTCTCTGGCCCTTGAATCTATTTGCTTAGTTTAAACTAAAATAATCAATATCCTTTTTCCTGTAGACTGGTGAAGGGAAAAATACAACCTTTTATTTGCAAAGAGCCAAGGTAGGGAAAGGGAGAATGACTGGTAAGTACTCTGGTGGCTCAGAGTTCTGCAATGCAGGAGACCTGGATTCCATCTCTAGTATGGGAAGATCCCCTGGAGGAGGGATTGGCAACGCACTCCAGTATTCTTGCCTGGAGAATCCCCCTGGCAGGCTACAGTCCATGGGGTCACAAAGAGTTGGACATGACTGAGTGACTAAGCACAGCACACAAACTTTGATAATAATTAATAAGTCCTCTTTTAAACCTGGGACTATATTAAATCTAAACTGAGAGGGGTTTGAATGAGTGGGATGGGAAACTTGGTCAGATCAACAGCAGACTTAGGGAGAAGCTTCGGATAAACAAAATTTGGCAAAGCCAAAAATCACTGAAGCACGAAGTATCTCTGGAGAATCAGTCCCGCACTAACAAATGAATCCTTGGGTTAAATGCAGCACTAATGCCTATTCATTGGAAGGACTGATGCTGAAGCTGAAACTCCAATACTTTGGCTACTTGATGAGAAAAACTGACTCACTGGAAAAAACCCTAATGCTGGGAAAGATTGAAGGCGGAAGGAGAAGGGGATGACAGAGAATGAGATGGTTGGATGACATCACCGACGCAATGGACATGGGTTTGAGTAGGCTCTGGGAGTTGGTGATGGACAGGGAGGACTTGCGTGCTGCAGTCCACGGGGTTGCAAAGAGTCGGACACAACTGAGCAACTGAACTGAACTGAATGCTTAACATCCTTTTTTTTGCTCCCAGAGCCAAAATTTCTACCTGTTTAGAGGTTCAACGCAACTGTTCTCTGCATCTGGCTGAAAGAGTGTTTTCTGCCCCAGTTTCTCTTGCTCCACTTTCTTTTCCTACTTACTCTGGCACCAACTCTATTCCAGATTCATTCTCAACTCCAAAAGGAGAAGCACTTCTGGTGAGTTGCTGGGAGGCAGTCAGTGCTTTCTCAGCCACTGCCTTCTCTGTAAATTTCAGCTGGTAGATGCAAACAACAAAGGGATTCCTACGATCACTTGAAAATTTATAGAGTGATAGAGCTCTTCGTTTTTGTTTGTTTATTTTATTTATTTTGGCCATGCTGGATCTTTGTTGCTGCATGCGGGCTTTCTCTAATTGCAGTGAGCAGGGACTACTCTAGTTGTGGGACACAGGCTCCAGGGGGTGCTTGCTTCAGTAGCTGCAGCACTCAGGTTCAGCTGTTGCAGCCCATGGGCTCTAGAGAGTAGGTTCAGTAGCTGTGGCACACAGGCTTTGTTGCTCCAAGTCATGTAAAATCCTCCCAGACCAGGGATCAAACTCATGTCCCCTGAAATGGCAGGCAGACTCTTAAACACTGGCCCCCCAGGGAAGTCCCTTCCTCCTTAATTAGTTTGGAATGTTTATAAATTGTAATATCAAAGTTATTTTCTTGATAAATAACAATGTGATAGGTGGAATTATGACCCTCAAAGAGGGTGTCTTTTTCCCTAAGACCTCTGAATATGTGTTCTTACCTGGCAAAGGAAATCTGCAGAGTTGATTCTTTTCATTCCAAATGTGTTCCTTCTCATGTCTTGCTTAGGCTAGGGAATGGTGCCAGTGTCCCTCCATTCACTCAAGCCAGAGTCATTCTAGTTTAATCCTTTTGATCACAGAGGGAGAGCAGTGAGGGGGAAGATCTTTCTGAAGAGAGATTTTAGTTCCTTACCCAGGAATTAAACCTGGATAACCCGGATGAAAACCAAGAGTCCTAGCCAGTAGGCCACCAGGGGCTAGAGGCTAGAAGCAAAGTGGCCCTGGCTCTTGCCCCTGTTTGAAAGCAAGAATATTTCAAGGAGGCTAAAGCTGTAAAAACAGGTACGAAGTTTATTATTAGAGACAGCACAATGTATGGGAGAGCACACAGGAAAACAGTTTATTGAACTCAGAAGCAGGCCAGAGATACATACCCAGAGAGAAAGGGTGTGGGCCTCCTCTCTGGGAGGAAGAGTGCCGTAAGTCAGACACGAGGCAGAGACACACATCCTGGGTGGGGAAGAGTGTGGTACAGAGGGGATGTAAATCCTTGCACAGGACAGTCCTTCTGGGTCTTTGTTTAGCCTTGGCCACTTGTTTCTTTCTTCACACCTGACTGGTCTGTGGATCCTCCCTAAGCTGCATGCATAACTTTTTGCTAAGATGGATCTCACTGTAGTGACCTATGGGTACAAGCCCACACTTATTATGTGGTGGGAGCCCCCTTCATTTTTGACGGCCAAGAAGCCTTCCTGTGCATGTGCAGACAGGAAAGTCTTCTTTGACCTCAGGAATGGGCACCTTATCTCTTTGCTTTAGCAGGGCTCAGCTTTTGCCACTAGCTTTGTCCTTGGAGTCACTGCGTGAGAACAAAGTGAAGTCGCTCAGTCGTGTCCGACTTTTTGTGACCCCATGGACTGTAGCCTATCAGCCTCCTCCGTCCATGGGATTTTCCAGGCAAGAGTGCTGGAGTGGATTGCCATTTCCTTCTCCAGGGGATCTTCTTGACCCAGGAATCGAACCCAGGTCTCCCACATTGCAGGCAGACACTTTACCATCTGAGCCACCAGGGAAGCCCCAGGGTAAGAACAAGGCTCAGTTTTACTCCACTTGATGACCACCAGGTGTCTGGCCCAGAGGCCCACTGTCTCCTACCTCACTTTCTCCCCTTTAGATACTATAGGTTGCAGAGCTTAATACCAATTACCCCAAAACTTCTCTGCTATGAAGATGTTGATGATAAACACTTTCTAACACTCCAATACATAGAAATCTGCAAGTAGTTTTGCAAAAACTTTTGCTTTTTTGTTAAAAGGAATAAACTCTGTCTTTCTTATTTCCTCCTTCTGTCCATGAACACAGACAAGATATCTGGAGAGGCAGCAACTATCTTGTGACCATGAGGTAACACGTATTAAGGAAAGACCAAGAGAATCACAGGGACACCAACCTTGGTATTGTTAAATCACAAACCAAAGGTAGCAGTGGCTTCAGTGTAGACTTGTTATAAAAGAAGAATAAACTCTCCTTTTGTAAAGCCGTTCTATCTTGAGAGTTTTTGTTACTTGCAATCAAAAGAATTCTTGACACACTGCCATGCCCTAATCCAATCAGCCATCACATCCTCTGCACTCGGCCTCCTGAGGCTTTCTCTCATGTACTTCATTCTATCCCGGCTGCCTCTGCCTTGGTTCACATGCCCATGGAGCCACCACATTAACCTCCCAACTGGCTTTCCTACCTCCGATCTTTTTCTCCAACATATTCATGTTTATTGCCTGAACTTGAATTTTTCAGAGATTCCCAATTTCCCTCATGTAAAGTCTTAGTTACTTAGAACGGCCTCCAGTGATTTTCTTGATTTAGCCCCTACACATCTCCCCATGATTCAGTGGGTCTAGGCTGAGGCCCAAGGCTTTGTATTTTTAATAAGCTCTCTGATGATGCTAATGCTGCTAGTAGTGGGTAAACCACTTTTTGAGTTGTACTGGTCCAGAGTTCTTTTCCTTTTCTTATTTCCATCACAAAATTTGCCTCATTTTGTGATGATAGATTCTCTCATTCCTTAATTCAGTGTTTCTCAGACAGTGTGCATCAGACTCCTTGAAAGGGCTCCTTACAGCACATAATGGTGCCTTCTACCCCAGAATTTCTGATTCAGTAGATTTAGGGTAGGGCTTAAGAATTTGTGTTTCTAACAAGTTTTCAGGTAATGCTGATGCTGCCTGTCAGTGACCACACTTTGAAAACAACTGCCTTAGTACAGGATTTCTCATCATTGCTTCAGCTCATGTTTTGAGCCAGATAATTCTTTCTATGGAGAGGCTGCTCCTTGTATTAGAGGATGTTCAACAGCATTCCTAGCCTCTAGTCACTGGATTCCTAGCCTCCAGTTGTGACAAAAATGTCTCCAGACATTCCCAGATGTCCGCTTGAAGGCAAAATCGCCTATAGTTGGAAACACTACCTTGGTGTGACTGTTTGAGCGATACCCATCTCCTTTAGTATCTAAGTTTCACAAAAGCAGGAACCTGTTTCTTGTATTCCTAATGCCTAGAGTAGGCACTTAACGGATCCTTGTTCAACAAATGAATGAATCTAATTTCAAACAAGTTTAAAATACTTTAATGCTTTTTTCTTTTGTGCAATCCTTTTCCTGATCACCAAAAAGTATGAAAAGAAATCTTCCTGCTGCCTCCCTACCTGAACAGCAGCGACATGCTTTCAGGTTCCTTTGACCAGGAACATAGGGGTTGAAGACATTCCCCAGTCTCCAACGTTAGAAGAGGCAGTCCACTGCGGCATTATATCAATTGTCCCAGAGAGGGAAGAGAAAGAGGTTTTTTGTTGTCATTTTGTTTATTTCTGTTTTGTTTTGATTGCACTGCACAGCATATAGTATCTTAGTTCTCCCACCAGGGATTGAGCCTATGTGCCCTGCAGTGGAAGTGTAGGGTCTTAACCATTGGATCACCAGGGGATTCCCAAAAGAGGTTTTCTTTTTCCAGGATAAGGTGGAGGATGAGGTTGGATTTCCCCACTCTGATCACATTCAACTCCATTCTCTCACTGGGAGAAGAAGAGGAGATAGAGCTAGGCCCTGCCCATGCAAGATTTCCCGAGAGGTGGCAGGACCTCAGTGGGACAGAGCTGTGTGAATGGGGGATGGAGCGGCAGTGAGGATCTTGGTCACAAAGCCTGGGGTCACTGAGCTGCTCCATGGTCTACCCAGAATGGCAGAGCACAATCAGTAATGACTATATTTTCAGTCTTTTTTTCTGTACTTTTACAGAATATCCATACTTTAGCAGTGATATCTTGGAAATAATATCTTAACCAAAGCACAAAGTCAATAAGGAAATATCTTAACCAAAGCACAAAGTCAATAAGGAAACTTTTAAGAACTATGATAGGCTGCTAGAAAGAGGATACATTTTGAATAGAGTACTGCTGCTCCCCCAAAAGAACATCATATGGAGGGCTGCCTGTGACATCCAAACACAGGTAGCCCAGTTACAGATAGAGAGGCTGAGGATTCAGAACCCTGGCAGGCAGCAGGTGGGAGCTGGGGACTTGCAGAATTGGTGTCAGTCTGTTCCTGCTCATGCTTGTTTGACCTCTTCCAACTTCCTCCTCCTGCCACATATCACTAAATCTGGGGCAGTTTGGTGCTTCTCCAGTGAGAGTAATTAGGGAATAAATTGTTCCATTCTAGGTTGTCTTGGATGACAATCATCTTGCTCTATGTAACAGCCAGGTCTTCAGGTCAGGTTTTGTGAATGCCTGAGGGTAGTTGAAGACTTGTTCACTCACCTGTGGGGAGATTAACAATCATTGTGCTTTCAGAAAATTCTTAACAGGCTGGGTAGTGGAGCAGAACTTTCTGGTTCACTGAGAGTGTGGGTGTAATTTTAAATAGATTTCTGGATTAACTGACTCTTTGTAGTATGTATAGAAGTTACTTGAGTATGTATGAGTATGTATAGAAGTTACTTGAGCTAGGGACTTCCCTGGTAGTCTAGTGGTTAAAACTGTGCTAGCAATTCAGGCAGGGGATGTGAGTTCAATCCCTGGCCGGGGAATTAAGATCCTGCATGCTGCGCAATACGGCCAAAAGAAGAAGGAAAAAAAAAAGAAGTTATTGAGCTAACTTAAGACACAAAGTGGAATTTATACCTATATTACACCTGTATCAGCATAATTTACTGATCAGGAGCTGAATGTGGATAAAGGAAGGCTTTAGGAAGGGAAGAAGCCTGGAACAGAAAGCATCTCTCCTCTCTGATTCTCAGGTGGATTTTCTTCTCTGTGTCTCTCCTGGCCTCCCACGCCACCCTACACTCTGCCTTTCTCTGCTTATTCTATCCACTTGATAAACTACAACTTTGCAAAACTCCTGAGTTCACATGCAGGCACCCCAGCCTCCTGTAGACACTGACCAACATCCTCTCTTCTCCAATACCAATTTACCAGGAAAGAGAATCTGATGGGTGTAGCTTGCATCCAGCTAGCTATGAGTAGTAGTATAAGCACAATTATTGGGGCCCACCCTGAAGATGAGGACAGTTCCCTGATACCATTCTGTTTTAGGTTGGATTTCCCCAGAAGCAGACTCTGAATCAAGAAGTAAAAATCTGTTGTAAATAAGAACTAGATAATTTGGGAGGAAGCTGGAAGAACACCTCTTCACCTTTCTTACTTCCTTTGGCCATAAGCTTCATTTGCAACTCCCAAGCCAGAAGGCAAGGAAGCCCAGGGAGCCTATGAAATTAATCTATGTTTGGCTAGCCTCCCAGGGCATAGAGCAGGGTGGAGCCAAATGGCAAGTCAATCTGAAAAGCAAATGAAAGATGTGATTCAGACATTTCTCAATAGAATCTTGTTATTCATATACCCCAACACAGATTATGAAAAAGTAAATTATTCAATTTTTAGTTGTGGGGAATTGTAGCATTTAGGCATGCCCATTTTCACAGTATTACTCAGATTTGAATAGTCTACTGAAACTTGGCATTCATCATACATCTAGGGTCAGAAATGTCAGTAAACTCCTGGGCAAATTTAAAGCTTGTTTTGATTTACATAAATGCAGTCCAGGCCTGTTACAACAAGCTTAACTAGTTCACATGTCAAATGTGGTATATTTATATTATACTCAATGTGAGTGGCTGTGACCTAAGCAGAAGGAAAGTTGGTTTTCCAACAATAATTTCAGATTGTTCTTCTCCATATCTTCATGTGTTGCTGCCAGAAGTCACTGTCCAGGGCTTCATTTAAACTCCTGTCATGTTGATCCAATCTCAATCTGTAAATATTTGTAGAAAGAATTTTTCCCCAATTGCTTTTATCAAAAGTCTTGTTTCGTTTCTGAAACAAACAACCACAGTGGTTTGCATCAACCGCTGTTTAACAAATTACCACAGATTTAGTGGTTTAAGACAACAGAAACTTAGCACCTTTCAGTTTTGGATGTCAAAAGTCTAAAATGGGTCAGAAAGACAGAATTCCTTCTGGAAGCTCTAGGAAAGAATCTCTTTCTCTGCCTTTTTCAGCTTCAAGGAGCTGCCTGCATTTTTTGATTTGTAACCCCTTTTCCATCTCCAAAGCCAGCAGAGTAGCATCTTCAACTCTCTCTCCCTGTCTCTGTCTTTCTCTCGCCTCTGTTTCTGTCTCCTTCTCTGACTCTCCTACCTCCCCCTTATAAGGACCTTGTGATTACACTGGTTCCCCCAAGATAATCCAGGATAACCTCTCCATCTCAAGATCTTTGCAATATAGAGAGAGGTTCCTGAGGGGCAGGAATTATCTTGACCAGAAGAAAGGGCATGATAAAATAAAGAAAGAAAGAAAACAAACAAAACACCTGAAGGATAAGTGTTTTGGGGGTGAATGATAGAGATAAGGCTGTAGATATGGGGATGGAAAACTGAGGTACCCATGTTCATTTCTTCTAGGTTGACAAAGGTCAGAGAGTTGGGAGAACAGTTAAAAGATTGGTGAAGGTCTGGAATAGCTTCTATGAGAGTGAAGGAGGGTGTTGATCAGGCTTCAGTGTGGGATTAACTGGGATGCTGAGATCCACATAAGTCTCCATGATCACTCATTTGGCCACTGCTTGTGCAGCTGTATAGCACTTGGCAGTCAGTGTGTAGGGAACAGAAATGCGAACATTCATTCAATCCATGAAGTTTCTCATAATTTCATTCCCTGCAATACAAATTCCTTTTTTAGTTCCTCTGATAACATGCTGGGGCAGAGACTGTTTTTTGACCCCCTTTATTTCTTTTCCCTAACTTTTAAACTGAGTATGTGGATTTCCAAGATTACATTTCCAAGCTTTCTTTGCAACTAGATGTGGTTATATGACTAATGGAATACGTGGTGGCTTAGCACACAGGCACACAAGTGTCCTTAAAGGATTCAGCATTGCTATCTTTCTCTCTTCCTGTTTCTCCCTGGCTGGAATGCAGAGACAATGGCTTGTACCCAAGAACTATTTTGGATAGTGAGGGGGAAGCCTGTATGTTTAGATGGCAAAGCAGTAAGACAGAAGGAATTTTGGTCCCAGGCAATCATAGAGCCAATATATCAGCACCATACCAGTGCCTCTGGACTTCATTTGCATGAAGAAAATCTTCTAAGTAAACTTCCTGTTATATATAACTGAAGTTACTTCTACATTGTCCATACTCCCTGGTCTCTTGGAGATTCTCACCTACATTGATATTCTGTCAATTCCATATGCTTCTGTCTTCCTCAACTTCCTGTTTAAGCTTCCTCTAATGTATTTTTTGAACACACACCCACGGTTTGACCTGACATCAGCTCTGCTTGTTCAAATCTCTTTCCAACAGCTTATCA
Organism: Bos indicus; assembly: GCF_029378745.1. Taxonomy (NCBI): domain Eukaryota; kingdom Metazoa; phylum Chordata; class Mammalia; order Artiodactyla; family Bovidae; genus Bos; species Bos indicus. The sequence continues at coordinate 47,925,639 of NC_091772.1, forward strand.
TATTGGAGGCAATTTTCCTTATATTTTACTTCTGATTAAATTACAATGGAATTTTCCTTGATCCTTCCTCAACTATCTTTAGTCCTGCATTATTTTCACAGTGCTATTAACAATCATGCCATGCTATGTTACATTTTATTAATTAAATTATTCAACATTGATTGAGCATCTTCTATGTGCACTGAAGTGATGGACACCATGGAGACACAGAAACCAGTAAAACATGAGATATACCATTAAGAATCTGACAATCCAGTAGGAGAGAGGAATATAAAAGCAATAAACATAATGAATATAAAAGCAAGGAAGCCATATTCTGCATGCTTTGGAGAAGTATGCAGTATTTAAATTCCCCCCCCCCCCCCCCTCGCCAATTCACCATAGAAGTTTGTTAGATTGGAATTAGAACTCAAGTTTTCTGATTCCCAACATCCTAGCCATAATATCAGATTCCACACTTGGCTGCCATCCCTTGTTTTAAATAAACATCTTGGAAAACAAAACCTTATTTAAAAGTTTGTTGTTGTTGTTACTGTTGTTTGTTTGTTTTTGGCCATTCCATGCAACTTGTGGGATCATAGTGAAAGCATTGAATCCTAACCACTGAACCACCAGGGAATTTCCAATTTAAAATTTTAAAGTGTAGAAAATAAAATCTTTGAAAGAATTAGAGTATAAGTTCGTTCATTTATTTACTGCATGTCAGGCCCAGAGGTACATGTTAGGATAAACTGGAAACAAATGACTGATGTGGTCCTGTCCTTACAGGTATTAAACATAAATCTCCCATGTAAACATAAAATGCTAACTATGATTAAAACATTTCCAAGAAAATGTGCATGGTACCCAGAGAGGATATAATGGGAGCATTGATTCCAGTTCAGGAGAGCATGGAAGGTGCTGCGATGGGGAAGGGAGGCAGGGGGTGGCCTGGAAAAGGCGAGGCCCCTCAATAGAGGAAAAGAAGAGAGGCCCAGGAAGTCAGCTTGCTCAGTGGCACTCAGGGAGCAAAAGGAGGGCAGTGTGATGTAACGGGAGACAAGAGAGGTAAAGAGGGGCCAAACTGTGTTGCAATTTTGGCTTATATTAAGGGCAATGGAAAGCAAGTGAAGTGATTTCAAATAGATTTCTCTGACTGTTGAATGAAGAGTGAAATATAGGGGATAGAGGTAAAAGTCAGAAGCAGGGAGACCAGTTTGGTGGCTATGGTAGGAATGCATCTCTGAGGTAAGGATAACCCAGAGTAAGACCTGCTGTGGGGAGAAGTAGATAGGAGATGTCTTTAGGGAGACTTGGCAATGGTTCAGATCTGGAATGTAAGAAAAGAGATGTCAAGGATGACACCTGGGTTTCTTCACCTGACAGATGCTGATATTTCTCAGTGAGATAGGGAGAAAATAAACCAGATTTGAAGATAAGAGTAAGATGAAATGGATCTTTCTCCATGACTTTGATATGTCTTTGAAATATCCAAGTCAAAATGTCATAAAGGGAGTTGGAGAAATGTGTTTGGATCCACTTACAAGTGAAAACTGGGGAGATAGGTATCTGTGGGTTGGTTAGAACTGGAACTGTGGCAGGAAGGAGAGCACCTAGAGAGAGTGTGTAGAAAGGGGTAAGAAGTGAGTTTTTTTGATTCATCAGTTCTGAAAGGCCAGATAGGGTAGCATAAAACCTGCAAAAGAAACTGGACCAGAAACTGGCTGAGGAAGAAGGAAGAAAACCAGGAGCTAGTTGAGGCCTGAAAGCCAATCAGGAGAGTGCTTCAAAGAAAGAGTGTTCAACAGTGTCAAATAAGATGAGGCTTGAAAACTCTCCATGGAATTTTGCATCATGGCAATGACTCAAGCTCAAATGTTTTGATGGAATGATGAGGGTGACAGCCAGATTTGGAGGGAACTGAGGAGTAAATGGTAAGAAAATGGAAACAGAGTATGGAAAATTCTTTTTAAAAGTTTGTGAGGGGAGGGAGAGCTAAGGCAAAAGCTAGAAAAGAATATAGGACTGAGGGTTGGTTGGTTTTGCTTTGCTTTTATGGCAGACACAAGAATAGTCTGTATATTCAGCCCATTTATATAGCAAACACAATTTATAAATAGACTCAAATACAGAATTTAGAATATGATAAAGAGCATCTTGGGCTTCCCAGGTGGCACTAGTGGTAAAGAATCTGCCTGCCAATGCAGGAGATGCAAGAGACAAGGGTTTGATCCCTGGGTTGGGAAGATTCCCTGGAGTAGGAAATGGCAACCTGCTCCAGTACTCTTGCCTGGAAAATTCCATGGACAAAGGAGGGCTACAGTCCATGGGGCTGCAAGGAGTCAGATTTCACTGAGCCACTGAACGCACACACACAAGGTGGGCATCTCAAGTCTCTCAAATCTTTTTAATACAAAGATATTAAAATATCATTTTAATAAATCGTGTTAGGATGCCTAAATAGTTGTGTGGAAATTATAAAATTGGATCCATATTTCATTATATACAAGAATAAATTCCAAATGCACTGGATATCTAAATGTAAAAAGAAAAGCATGCAAGTTCCAGAAGAAAATGTGTGTAAATTCTTTCATATTTTGAGGGTAGAGAAATATATTTCTAACTTGCAATCTAAATGCAGTAAAAGAAAAGATTGTAAATGTGATTATTTTAAACAAAATAAACTTTTGCATGGCTAAAAACAATACACAAGCAAACAAACAAAAAACATCATAAACAAAGACCAGTGACAAACTTGGAGAAAATGTTTGCAACATGTATTATGTAAGTTACAGGTTAAAAAATGGATACATAGATATCGATGTAAAGGACCAGTCGAGAGGGAGCAAACTGATCAGAGAAAGGGAGAAGGGAGAAAGGGAAGATCGCTAGGGTGACATCTTATGAACCTCCGGAGAGAGGACCAGGCAACGACTGACAAGGGATTGTCAGCAACTTCCTTGTTAAATGGAGGGAAAGAGGAGCTGGTGGCATGGATCTTGATGGGGTTCGATGTTTAATAGGATTAGGAAGCAAGTTAGCAGCTGAGAGGAAGAGGAGAGAGAGATGAAATGAAAGGGAGGAGCCTTCACTGACCAGGGAAGTGTGAGGTGAGACCAGACCCTTGGGGTGAGTGCTGTTCCTGACGGTGAATTTACAAAGGAGCCATTGTGTTCCCTGAGTGACTTTCCCTGGCAGTCCTTGAAAACAGTTGTTTGACTTTCTATTGTCTCCTGGGGGAAAGAAGTTCTTTATAATTCAACTCCATCTTTGTGAGAACTGTTTTGGGAGGACTCGGTCCTTTCACTGCTGGGGCTGGGTTCAATCCCTGGTTGGAGAACTAAGATCCGGAGGGCAAAAAAAAAAAAAAAAAAAAAGACCTTTTTTTTCCCCTGGAGATCCAGAAGGAGGGAGGAAAAGAAGGACCCGTCAACAGGAAGCAGTTAACTTACATGAAAAATATTATGTCTAATTCATTGTTTGTCAAGTAAAACAGGTGAGTGGTGTCAGCCACAGAGAGAGGCAGAGAAACTCAGAAACTTCTGGGAGGAACGTTAGGGACAACTATTAGAAGAAGGCTAGCAATTAGTTTATCTTATCACTTTTCAATCTGAACAGGCTCTTGCTGCCTTTTGTGTCATGGCTGGGTGAGTAAACCTATGTTCAGAGCTCAAAGTCCTAATGCTTCCTACTGCTATTAATATTAATGTCTGAGGTGATTTTCTGAAAGAGCTGATATGTGGGGTGTGTCTGCCTCTCAGCTGGCTGGTTGACTGTGGGACAGTAGACATCTAAACGTCTGCAATTTGCTAGTTCCCACCTTCTTGTCCCCCAGTCCCATGCACGCTACAGATTAAATGTGCATTAATGTTCTTCTGTTATGAAAATTTCTTCCCACCCAGACTGGGGAGAATGACCTTTAGTTTGGCAGTGCTGGAGCTTAGATGATGATAGGCTACGTGCCCAGAGAAAGAATGTGGACGCAGTGAGTTCTTTTGTAGACGGGGAAAGGCATGCTTGTTGAGGACTTAATGATCATTTTTAAAAAATCTAGTTTTATTTCCTTATTTGGCTGTGCTGAGTCTTAGTTGCTGCATGTGGGATCTTTAATATTCCTTGCGGCATGGAAGAATCTACTTGCGGCATGTGGGATCTAGTTCCCAGACCAGGGATTGAACTCAGGCCCCCTGCGTTGGGAGAAAAGAGTCTTAGTCTCTGGACCACCAGGGAAGTCCCCTAAAGATCCTTAATCAGAGCAGAATATTGACTCATTCTCTGTAGAAAGGATTAGGAAGTCTGTAGTGACAATATAACTAAAAAAAAAAAAATTGAGATTTCCCTGTGGTCCAATGTTTGAGATTCTGCCTGCCAATTCAGGGGACACAGGCTCAATTCCTGGTCCAGAAAGATTCCACACGCCTCAGAGAAACTAAGCTCGTGTGCCACAGCTACTGAGCCAGTGCACTAGAGCCTACAAGTCGCAACTAATGAAGGCTGCATGCCCTGGAGACCGTGCTCCTCAAAAAGAGAAGCCTTCACAATGAGAAGCCCACACACCAGAAACGAAGACCCAGCACAGACAAAAAATAATAATAATAAATAAAGACTGATAGATGACTTGTAAAAAAACCAAAAAGCCAGTCTTTCAGTTCAGAGGAAGGAAAAGTCACCAAGTGTCCTATCTGGAAAGCTTGTGCCTGCATCTAGGCACTGCCCAGGCCCAGCTCTGTGTTTCTCCAGGGCCTCAGACTAGAAGGGGAAGGATGCCATTAATCACAGTTGGCTTTGCTTGGTGATTATTTGCTGGGGAACTGTTGTTCCCAGGTGGGGAGGGAGGTGACTTCAGAGGGAAGCCAGTCAAAGCTGGAGGTTTCCATGTGGTTGGAAAGTCGATTGTCAGCCTGACCTTGTTTATGTTGGGACACACTGACCTAGAACGTCTAGAGCCCGTGGGATCCTCGTGTGACCCAAGGCAAGATGGTCTGTGGGGAGGCCCTTCACACCTCTGGACTTGTGGGCATTATTCCCAATGATTCAACTTGGAACTGACTGCCCATATGCCCCATGTGGAGAGTTTACAGGAGTTGATGGGAGGGTATTTTCATTCTGAGGGAGGAGCTCCACGGGATTCAAAGGTATTTCAAATGGTGGAACTTCATCTACTGCTGCTGCTGCTGCTGCTAAGTCGCTTCAGTCGTGTCCAACTCTGTGCAACCCCATAGATGGCAGCCCACTAGGCTCCCCTATCCCTGGGATTCTCCAGGCAAGAACACTGGAATGGGTTGCCATTTCCTTCTCCAATGCATGAAAGTGAAAAGTGAAAGTCAAGTCGCTGAGTCGAGTCTGACTCTTCGCAACCCCCTGGACTGCAGCCTTCCAGGCTCCTCCACCCATGGGATTTTCCAGGCAAGAGTACTGGAGTGGGGTGCCATTGCCTTCTCCGACTTCACCTACAAAGCATGACAAAAGATATGACCTAATAGGTAGCCTCCCATTTCACCTGAGAGGTTGGCTCTGCCCTTTGAAACCTCAGGAACGCCTGGCTCACTGTCTTCTTTGGAAGTAGTGGATTTCAGTCTGCTCCAAGATCTTCCCGATACTGGGTATTTGTAACCGGATGTTAGCAGCAGACAGTAGGTAAGACCTTCTCTCAGAGAATAGGGTGGGAGCCATGACAATTGCTTTGAAAGCAAAGGGAGAGTGTTTTTCCCACATTGCGTTGAGGCCCTTGGGGAAGATGGGCTTTATTACCTCCTTTTTATAGAACAGGATCATCAGGAGCTGTGGGATTGCTGACTCTTGGAGTCAGCAGTTAATTCGCGGACACATGAATTGAGCACCATGCCTCTCTCACAACAAAGGAGGGAACTAATTTAAGATAATAAACCCAATAAAAAGAATGTGTTTACATTTTTATTTTCAACATCAATTGGTCTGGAGAATTTACTCTTTGTAATTACATACTTCTCTTCATTTATGCTTGGTTAGTGATTTTTCCTCTCTTGTCCTTTAAACAGACCGTGTTAACAATGAAACACTCCGATGGGGGGGTTTTATAGCACATGCCAGGACGTTTCTAAAACATCCAAAGGATTTGTGTCACAGATAGCCAGTACAGGACTGTATCTGCTTTAGCATTTTAATAATGCTTTTAAAAAATAACTTATGAGTTCAGTGTGCTCCAGTTCAATTTTGTTTAATTAAAACTTACTTTTAAATTATTCTCTAAGACACAGAATAGTAACTGTGGTTCCTTTTAGGATACTGAATTGCATTCTTTGCCATTTATATATTTTAATGTCTTTTTAGCCATCTACTTATGAGCTCTGTCACAAGTTACCTACATTCTCTGTGCCTCAGTTTCCTCATATATACAAAGGGCACAATAATAATACCTTACTCACAGCATTGTCATAAAGATTAAATGAGGAAATCCATTTCATTAATACTCTAGGAATTCTCTACCAAACTTAGTTATTATTAACACATTATAGCTGTATTGAATTATAAAAGTACTTTGTGATTATTGTAAACAAATATCTAAAAAAATATGGATGTTTATAAAGTAAAATTGATACTATTCACTCTTTACTTAGCCTCATCCTATCCTGCTTCCTAGAGATATTTCTCAGAGATAGCTGCCATATTGACTGTAATTTTCTATGCACATTCATGTAACTGCCTTAGAACTTTGCTTCTACGTCTAACAACTAACCATGGACATCCTTCCTGAACAGGTCCCATGGAGCCACCTCTTTACATAATATGGATATTAACTCCTTGTCTGATTTTTTTGTTGTTGTTCCAATATGTTTTAAGGGTGCCTTTCACGCTTCCATGTAGTCAAATTCTCACTCTTTTCCTCACACATTCTGAGGTTTATATAATGCTTAGGAAGATCTTCTCAGTGTTTAGCACTTAGAAATACACTTCCCAGGACTGGAAAATGAAGACTTACACAACTTCAGAGAACTTTTCAGTGGTTAATAAGGTGACTATCACCATCTTGGGCTTCCCTGGTGGCTCAGACAGTAAAGAATCCTCCTGCAATTCAGGAGACCTGGCTTCGATCCTTGGGTTGGGACGATACCCTGGAGAAGGGCATGGCAACCCACTCCAATATTCTTGCCTGGAGAATCCCCATGGAGAGAGGAGCCTGGCGGGCTACAGTCTATGGGGTTGCAGAGTCAGACACAACTGAGCAACTAAGAGAACTTTCGGAACATACATTGTTACCATACTGAACTCAGGTCCACTTGCCCAACTCACAGCAAAGTCAATCTACTGATGAGGGTTGTGGTGAAGGAAAGTACAGCACTGACTGCAGGAAGCCAAGCAAGGGAGTGGGAGATCAATCTCAGATCCACCTCATCTTTGTCTTTGATTTAGGGATTTCTTTTTTAAGGAGAACAAAATGGCTGGGGTTAATCACTGTTTTTGATGTTTCTGTCACATTTTTAAATCACAGTTTTAGGAGTCAGGATGTTTCCAGTTTACAATTCTCAGAACATGGGGGTGGGGGGGAGGGGTGTCTATGCCCTGGAGAAACAACCTGAGTTTGTATGTTAATGATCTTGACTATTATAGCAATTTTAGTACGTTAATAATGTTATTGACAATGGCGATTTTAGTCATCTGACTCTGATTAGTGTTCAGTTGCCACAGGGCTGAGGTTCAGAAGGGACAATAAAAGGAATAAAGTTCGGGATAAAGAGATTAATCACAAGCTTGGTAATAGAATTTAGCTTTAGAGGGACATGATTTTGAAACCAAGTTGAGCCCTGCAGGACCTTCCCAGGTACAAAAGCCTTTCTGTGTTCCCCATTTTTTATTTGTAGGAAAAAACACCTCAGCTTCCTAGATCCCTGAGTTCCAAAGAGCAGATTTAAACAGTTACTAGTTAGGGTAGTAAGGGAATATGGAAACAAAGAAAAGGTAGTCAAGAAAAAATAGTGTATCAAAAAAGCAGAGGCCATGTCCATTGACAGGTGAATGGATAAAGAAGTTGTGGTACATATACACAATGGAATATTACTCAGCCATAACAAGGAACCCATTTAAGTCAGTTCTCATGAGGTGGATGAACCCAGAAACTATTATACAGAGTGAAGTGAGTCAGAAAGAGAATGATAAATATCGTATTCTAATGCGTATATACGGAATCTAGAAAAATGGTACCAAAGAATTTATTTACAGCACGGTGATGGAAAAACAGACATAGTAAATAGATATATAGACATGGGGAGAGGGGAGGAGAAGGTGAGATGTATGAAAGGGGAACATGGAAAGTTACATTACCATATGTAAAATAGATAGCCAATAGGAATTTGCTGTATGTCTCAGGAAACTCAAACAGGGGTTCTGTATCAACCTAGAGTGGTGGGATGGGGAGGGAGACGGGAGGGAGCTTCAAAAGGGAGGGGATATATATATATACCTATGGCTGATCCATGTTGAGGTTTGACAGAAAACAACAAAATTCGGTAAAGCAATTATCCTTCAATTAAAAAATAAATACATTTTTAAAAAAAGAAAAAAAAAAAAAAAAGCAGTCCTAGGTTCTCCTCAATGGATATTCAGAACAATCTGATGCAATCTTAGTTCTACAGAACTAAGACTCCCACCAAAGTGGAGCATGGTAATTTCAAGCTGAGCAAAAGAGTCTAAGAATCTACCTTGTTTCCTCACCACCAACCAATCCAAAGAAAGTCACACCTTAAATTTTGTCTTTAAAAACTCTTCTCCCCAAACTCCCCAAATCAGGGAGTTCAGGTCTTTGGAGCACAATCAGCCTATACTCCTTGCTGGGCCCTTGCATTAAACCTCTTTCTGGTCTGAACTCTGATGGTTCAGTTCATTTGGTACCCTGTGTGTCCATTGGGCATACGAACTGGGGTTGAGAACAGTTTCAAAATAAAACTGTGATCCATTAATGTGAGTGTATTTTATTTTTTACTGGAAGAGAGCAAATGACTGATATGCTTTTGGGTGTTGTGGGGAATGTTACCTTCAGCTAAGAATGAGAAATGCAGGCTTGAGGACACCTATACACTTTGCACAAGTCTCTGAATTCCACCCCACAGGATTCGTATAGGTCATGGTACTGGGAGGAAGGAGGTCAGTTATTTGGTGCTTGATGTAGTTGAACCTGTGACTTAACCATCATGGTGTGCAAGAAAGTGGTTTTACCTTATCTCTTAGGAGACTCAAAAGTTACTAATAAAGCCACCTAAAGCCACTAGTTCTTTTTTTCTTTTAATGCTTATTTATTTTTTGGGCTGCATTGGATGTGAGTTGCAGCACTCAGGAATCTTCATTGCATCACGTGGGATCTTTCATTGCATACAGATTCTCTAGTTGTAGCCTGTGGGCCCAGTAGTTGTGGTGCATGAACTTAGTTGCACTGTGGCACAAGAGATTCCAGTTCCCCAACCAGGGATTTAACCCATGCCCCCAGCATTGCAAGGTAGATTCTTAACCACTGAACCACCAGGGAAGTCCCCCAGTAGTTCTTGGAAAGGTCCACCAAGACCTCTGTATACTTGCTCGTGTCTGGGCACCAAGATCTACTGTTGAAAACATCACTCAAAAATATTTGTCAAAAAGTCAGTTCAGCTATGGACAGCAGCTCGCCAGGCTTCCCTGTCCATCACCAACTCCTGAAGCTTCCTCAAACTCATGTCCCTTGAGTCAGTGATGCCATCCAACCATCTCATCCTCTGCCATCCCCTTCTCTTCCTGCCTTCAATCTTTCCCAGAATCAGGATCTTTTCAAATGAGTCAGTTCTTCCCAGCAGGCTGCCAAAGTACTGGAGCTTCAGCTTCAGCATCAGTCCTTCCAACAAATATTCAGGATTGATTTCCTTTAGGATTGACTGGTTTGATCTCCTTGCAGTCCAAGGAACTCTCAAGAGTCAAAGAAGTCAAGTGGATATTTGGAAAGAAAAATAATGAGTGACATTATATTTTGACAATGATGTACTTCTACTTTTTTAAGACATGCTTTTTCCTACATTTTTCTTTTTGCTTAGAACAAAATCTAAAAATAGTTAAATAATCTTTAATATTTGACTTGCAGAGTACCAAATAATTGGGTACAATTAAAAAAAAATAAGAGCTATTTTGCGGAAAGAGATGTATACTTTTTAATTCAACAAACATGTATTTAATGCCTCCTATTTCAAAATCGGAGAAGGCAATGGCAACCCACTTCAGTATTCTTGGCTGGAAAATCCCATGGGTGGACGAACCTGGTAGGCTGCAGTCCATGGGGTCACTAAGAGTCGGACACAACTGAGCAACTTCACTTTCACTTTTCACTTTCATGCATTGGAGAAGGAAATGGCAACCCACTCCAGTGTTCTTGCCTGGAGAATCCCAGGGACGGGGGAGTCTGGTGGGCTGCCATCTATGGGGTTGCACAGAGTTGGACACGACTGAAGCGACTTAGGAGCAGCAGCATTTCAAAATAATTTTGTTAGGAGTTGTAGGGTTTTGGAAGGTAGAAACTTATAGTCTCAGTACTTCCCTGGTGGTCCAGTTACTAAGACTTGGTGCTTCCACTGTAGGGACTGTGGGTTCTATCCCTGGCTGTGGAATTAAGATTCTGCATACTGAGGAGTGTGGCCAAATAATTTTTTTTTTAATTATAGTTTCCATTCACTATCTAGTCATTTATATTTTTTGCTATTTTCTAGACTTTTTCAGGAATAATTTAGAAGAATACCAGGCAGTAAGGAGCAGATTATTTTATATTTTATGGTAAGCACAATTCTCTGTGTGGTCTATTATGTTATCTCCTTATGTCAGAAGGTGTATTGTCAAAGACAATGACAAAATCATTTGGAGACTCAATCAAATGTATGCACCTCAGACTTTATTTTTGGCTGTGCTGGGTCTTCATTATTGCACAAGGACTTTCTCTAGTTGCAGCAACTGGGGGCTACTCTTTAGTTGTGGTGCATGGGCTTCTCATTGCAGTGGCTTCCCTTGTCTTGGAACACAGGTTCTAGACACTCGGGCTTCAGTGGTTGTCGGTCATGGGCTCTAGAGCGTGGGCTCAGTAGTTGTGGTACGTGGGCTCAGTTGTTCCTGGCATTGTGGAATCTTCCCAGACCAGGGACCAAACCTATGTCTCTTTCATTGGCAGGTGGATTCTTATCCACTGAACCACCAGGGAAGTCCTCCATAGACTTTTTTTAATCTTTTGGCCATGCCATGGCAGCATGTGAGATCTTAGCTCCCTGACCACAGATTAAACTCATGCCCCCTGAATTGGCAGGGTGAAGTCTTAACTACTAGATTGCCTGGGAAGTCTCGTCCTCAGACACTTTTGTGGGTCAGCCTTCAGGATAGCCTCAGATGATCCTTGCCTTTAGCAGTCTTCAAACCCTTGTGTAATTCCCCTCCCACAATGAAATCAAGCCATAAGTGATTATGTATTCTAATAGAATACAGTGGAAAGGACAGTCTATGACTTCACAGGCTAGGCCTTTAAAGAGGTGGCAGCTTCCATCTTGGTCTCTTGGATTGTGTCTAGAGTAGGGACCAGCAAATTGGGGTTTATGGGCAAAATCCAGCTTGTAGGCAGTTTTTAAAAATTTTTATTGGTATTAGATCTGGATTCTTTGTGTATATACATACAAATATATGTGGGTGTATATCTTGTTTGTTTGTTTATTTATTTACATCTGTGCTGGGTCTTCGTTGCTTTGAGGGTTACTCTCTAGTCACGCTGCAAGGCCTTCTCATTGTGGTGGCTTCTCTTATCGTGGAATACCGGCTCTAGCTGTGGGATTCAGTAGTTGTGGCTCCCAGGCTCTAGAGCACAGGCTCAATAGTGGTAGAACATGAGCTTAGTTGTTCTGCAGCATGTGGCATCTTCCTGGATCAGGGATCGAACCCATATCTCCTGCAATGGCAAATGGATTCTTTATCACTGAGCCACCAAGGAAGCCCTGCAGGCAGTTTTTTTTTATAAACTGAGCTAAGATTGGTTCTTTGCTATGAGCACATACACACACACAGACACACACACACACACACACACACACACACACACACACAGCTCTGTGGAGAAGTCAGTATGGACACGATTGCATCTAATCACTCCACTGCAACCCACTCCAGTATTCTTGCTTGGAGAATCCCATGGACAGAGGAGCCTGGCGAGCGATGGTCCTCAGAGTCACAGAGTCAGACACAGCTGAAGCAACTTAGAACATGCCAGATAACTGGCCCACGGGAACCCTAAGGGATAATAAGCCTCTGTAGGGGAGGAAGACATTTCCCTCTTTCTTTCTAGGTTCTTTCTTCTGGCTGGTCTAGAATTGAACTGACATGAGACAGAATAACAAGAGGAAACCAAATAAAAGTGAAATAATGTGTACATAGGAGAAACCCAGGAAAATTGAGTAATTCACCAAAACAGCCCAAACTTTCACCTTAAATACCACCCTCAACTAAAGACAAAGAGAGTGTTGAGGTGGGGTGAGTCAGTTATGGAAAGTTACAGGAAAAGCATAGCAAATGAGGGTAAGGTTGTGCAGATTTAAGTCAGTGCCTTCTCTATTGATAAGAGTTTCTAGAGTTAAATATTTCTTTTAAAAGGGTAACTCCTACTTGGTTTTCAGAGTTTTCCCAAGTCTACTGTTTTCTAGAAAATAGCCAGTTTAAAATAATTAATATGCCAGAGACATGTTTTGGAGTGACAAATTCTGCTCCCCTACACCTCTAAGTTTGGGGGTAATTTATTGTTGCAGCAATAGTAATTAGAATATACTATATGTTTTATGAAGTTCCCAAGTAAAATACTTATTCATGTCCTTTAATCATTCTTTGGCAGAATTTAAGCATATACAAATTATTACCATATTGTATATATTGATTTCTAAGCCTTGTAAGTAGTTCCTTATAAGACCTGAGGCATCACATTCACCAGGAATTCCTTGGGATCCAGTGGTTAGGGCATAATGCTTTCACTGACAAGGACCTAGTTTCAATCCCTGGTCAGGTAACTAAGATCCCACAAACTGCACAGTGTGGCGGGAAAAAAAGAAGAAGAAGAAGCCTTGAGGCCTTACATTCCAATAAATGTGTAAGGGTCAAATTATTTCCTTAGTATTCAGAAATGTATCAGTTTCTTCAAGTTGCATTTGTTTTCTGCTGACATGCAAAAGCATTCATTATATCTGGTAAGACCAAGACCCCCTAAAGACAAGTTCCCTTTCCAAGACTATGAGTAATCTATCCACAGCTTTACTCCCTTGATTATTTTCTCTGACCTCAATTCCTTTTGTCCCTTCTGACCTCAGTCCTGTGGCAACTGATCCTAATCAACCAGAGTCAGATGACTAAACTCACTATTGTCACTAACATTATTAATGTACTAAAATTGCTGTAATAGGCATAATCATTAACGTATAAACTCAGGTTGTTTCTCCAGGGCAAAATGAGCTCGTAGATTCCCAAGCTATGGATGACCTGGCCAGAGAATCTTAAATCAGAGACATCCTGACTCCCAAAACTACAATTAAGAAATGTCTCAAAAATGTCACAAGACTATGATTAATATTCATTTCTCTCTTCTTCCCCTTAAAACATTCCCAACTCAGAGACTAAGATGGCGTGGATCTTGCTTTGTGTGTTGCAAATAAACCCTTAATTTGCTGTAAATACTCACTTTCAGAGTTTGGCTTTTTGCTCCACACATGAACCTTAGCTTGGTTATACTGGTATTGCTCAAACCACTAATTTGAGAGAAAAGTGAATTTAGAATTGTTGGCAATCAGCCAGTCAATTACCCTATCAAGCAGTTTTTTTTTTTTTTTTTAATAGTCTTGGAAAGCATTTATTGTTCCCTTTTTAGAGAAGGGAAAATTAAGGCTCACAGAGGTTAATGGCTACAGTCATAGAATTGATGAGTAAGAGAGTTAAGATTGAAGCCTCTCCTGACTGCACATGTAGGTGCCTATGGCTCTAGGCCTTAGGTCAGTCATATCTGTCCACCTCATCATGAAATCACATGTCATTCGTTAAGCTTTCATAGGCTCAAGGTGCCAAAAATTGATGCTTTTTGTTAGTATCATGGAATGGTCAACAAGCAGTGTTTTTAAAGTCTTTACCATTTGCCTATTATTGTGCCAGTATTGATTTTTAGACCTTAAGGTCCAAGTTTATGTTCATTATATAACCTTCCCAAAAAGGTATTGAATGACACGTTGTCCGGTGCTGGGTATTCATTGGAAAATAAAACCCACACCTCTACCTTTATGGATATTCCAATCTAGTCAGGGAATTATCCATCTGATATTCTTTTCTTGGTTATCAACTTACTGCTTAATTATGGCTTTATAACATTGCATGACTGAAAAACAGTAAGATACCTTGCATTTCATCAATTACTTAACCCTTAAAGTAAGGTTTCCTTTCTTCTTTCTCCAGGGCAAGATGAGCTCTAGCTTAAAGCTAAATCCCCAGAAGGAAGAACAATTAGATCAAGGTTCAGAATGACAGGGAGAAATAAGATCATTGCAAATAATATTATTCTACTTTGAAAGACTTTCTGCTGAAAGAGATTTGGCTAAAGTAGCTTAGCTGATGGCAGAAAAATCAACTATGAAATATAAGAGTTTCATCAGACTGTGACATAAATCAATTTACCCAGTCATTATACTGTCAATGGCAAAACAACTTTTTCTTTTGGCCCTTTTGTAATGCGGTAAATTATTTTGCTACCTGTGCAGATTAAAGGTCTCAATTATTAACTATTTTGTTTTGATGATGACTTTGATTAGTTTTCATTTCCTGTGCACTGACCAACTGAAAGTGATAAGAAAGGATGGCCTGAGCCATGCTATGTGGCAAAGAAAGTCACGCCAGACTTCAGAAATTTGCTCCAGGAAATCGCTCCCATTAGAAAGATAAATCTTGAACTTCCCTGGTAGCGCAGTAGATAAAAGAAGACGTCTGCCAATGCAGGGGACATGGGTTTGATCCTTGTCTGGGAACTGAGATCCCACATGCCTTGGAACAACTAAGCCTGTGTGCCACAATTACTGAAGCCCACGTGCCCAGCCCGTGCTCCACCACTGCAATGAGAAGCCTACGCACTGCAACTAGAGAGTAGAGATAAATAAGAGTTAGTTTATAAGCGAACAAACTTGTTTTTCAGGGCAAGAGTGACAGTGACAAGAGGCTCCACATGTTGTTTTACTGATAAAAGGTCAGAGAGAAGTCATGATTTTTAGACTTCTTGGGGGAGGTAAGGGTTGAGTGGGGGTGGCGTGGGGAGGGGAACGGAGGAGACCTGGGAAGAGACTTAGTTATTCCTGGATATAATAGCACTTTCTCGAGCACTTACATGTGAGTCATTAGGCGGGGGTCTGGACAAAAGTATGAAACAGACATGGTAGTATTGTACTTGCCCTCAAGGCACTTATAGTCTAGTGAGCGAAACATGAAGGTAAATGGAGGAAAGTGGGCTTTCTGAGAGGGATAACAAACTCACATTTGACAAGTCAGAGAAGGTTTCCTGAAAGAATTTCCTAATGCTGAACTCAGAAACATCATTGCTTTTGTTCAGTCACTAAGTCATGTCCGACTCTTTGTGACCCCATGGACTGCAGCATGCCAGGTTTGCCTGTCCTTCACTATCTCCTGGAGTTTGCTCAAACTCATGTCCATTGAGTTGGTGATGCCATCCAACCATCTCATCCTCTGTCGCCCCCTTCTCCTTCTGAACTCAGAAGCATGACAGAGACAAAAGGAGAGAAGAGTGTTCCCAAGGAGGAAACTGCATGGATATAAAAAGCTCAGAGGCAGGAGTGGCGTCCATGGAGTCACAAGTCTTCAGGACTTGGAGACTGAAGAACAAGAGAGAGCAAGCATAGCGTATTTAAGGAAAAGAAAATAGTGTATAGGTGGAGGGTTGGGGGATAGTAATGGAAGGTAAGACTTCCCAGGTGGCTGAGTCAGAAAAGAATCCACTTCCCAAGCAGGAGACCGCCTGCAGTGCAAGAGACCTGAGTTCAATCCTGGGTCAAGAAGATTCCCTAGAGAAGGAAATGGCAACCCACTTCTTAGCTGGGAAACCCCATGGACAGAGGAGCTGGCGGGCTACAGTCCATGGAGTCGCAATGAGTTGGACATGACTTAGTGACTAAACCACCACCACCGACAGGAGGTAAGGAACCCTCTAAGTCTGGTTAAGAAGTTTGAGTGTTAGCCTGAAGGGAAGAGAGTGAGGTGATTAAAAGAAAAAACTGGGCTTTTAAAAAGAAAACTCTGGGCTTCCCTAGTCCAGTGGTTAAGAATCTGCCTGCCAATGTGAGGGACACAGGCTTGATCCCTGGTTGGGGAAGATCCCATGTGCCACAGGGCAATGAAGCCCTTTGTGCCACAACTACTGAGCCTAAGTCCCACAACTACTTGCTAGAGCCCACTTGCTAGAGCCCATGATCTGCAACAGCAGAAGCCACTGCAATGAGAAGCCTACACACCACAACTAGAGAATATCCCCTGCTTGCCACAACTAGAGAAAGCCCATGAGCAGCAACAAAGACCCAGCACAGCCAGAAATAAATAGATATTGTTTAAAAAAGAAAAACAAAAATCGGGAGAATTCCCTGGCAGTCCTGTGGTTAGGACTTGTGCTGTGCAGTACAGCCAAAAAGAGAAAAAACAAAAAAAGAAAACAAGCTTCAGGGGAGATGGAAAGCTTTTGTCATACAGGTAGTGGATACTTCTCTGGTGACTCAGATGGTAAAGAACCCGCCTGCAATTCGGGTGATCTGGATTCGATGCCTGGGTTGGGAAAATCCCCCGGAGAAGGGAATGGCTACCCACTCCAGTATTCTTGCCTGGAGAATTCCATGGACAGAGGAGTCTGGTGGGCTAGAGTCCATGGGATCACAAAGAGTAGGACACGACTGATCGACTAATGCTACCACGATACAGGTGAGCTCTACTGAGAAAGTTGCAGTGAAAATGAAGAGAATTAAGATCTAGTCAATAGATCTTTAAGAGAAAGAATCTGCAAGATGCTTTGATTCCTGATGGATATGAAACATGTTGACAAAGAAGGAGAAAAATTTTCTGTCATTGGCAAATGGTTTGACTCACTGAAACAGGAGATTCTGGTGTAGGTGTGTAAGCAGATAGGGCGTGTTTGTGTGTGTGTGTGTTAGTTGCTTAGTTGCGTCCAACTCTTTGCAACCCCATAGACTGTAGCCCACTAGGCCCCTCTGTCCATGGGATTCTCCAAGCAAGAACACTGGAGTGGGTTGCAGTACCCAAACAGGGCTTTCTTAACACAAGAGAAGCCACTTTTAGCCTAAGCCATTTTGTGATCTAAGTCTGGATGAAAGCTTACCCTTGAACAAGCCTCAGAAATTAATGATCTTAAGGGGACAAAAGAATGCAGGAAAAATGATTATTACCAGTCAAGAAAAGTAACAATAACAAAGATAATAAATCTGTTGTAACGACTCTTAGTTCTGTTTCAATGTTAAAAATTAGCCTAAAGCAATTTCTTGAGCTATTTTGCAGAATTTACCCCTCTGCCCCAGCACTCAACCACCAGATCTATTGGAAACTAATGGATGAAGATATTGCTTTTTACTGACCTTCCTGACTTCAATCAATGAAAATTTGGGGGACTTCCTGGTGATCCAGTGGCTAAGACTCCATGCTCCCAATGCAAGGGGCCCAGGTTCCATCTCTGAGCAGGGAACTAGATCCCATATGCTGCAACTAAGACCTGGGGCAGCCAAATAAACAAATAAATATTTTTTTAAAAAAAGCAACTTGGGACCTTCTCCTCAATTCTATGTTGAATTCTCCTCTGCTCAAACCCCTTCATGAATACGCATGTACCCTTAACTTAAAAATTCCTTAATTCTGCTGTTCAGGGAGACACTACTTTGGGAAAGACCCCAGGTGTTCTCCTAACTCACTGAAAGTAATCAATCCTTTCTTCTGATTTTTGGCTTGGTTGTATCTTTTAGTTTGATATCCACCAAGAGACAAATCCAATTTTCGGGTAACAAGAGCAGGTTGTTTGGGAGGTGTTGGAGGCTGAGATAAAGGTATTGGAGAAGATGTTAACTTGAATCTCAGAACAAGACTGGCTTAGAGGTTTGGGAGTCATCTGCACAGGAGAGAAAAGAGGAGATTCAAGAACCCTGAGAGAGGTTCCACTGAAGAGAAAGAGTTTGTAAAGGAGATTCAGATGATTGAGAGAGGAAAGAGGAAAACTGGGAGAAGGTGTTATCAGGGAAACTCAGAGACAAGGACTTTCCAGAGGATGGGAGTGATCAGCAATGTTCAGCGCCATTGAGAACAGGGTGGCAGCATCAGGAAAACTCAGATTGAGGGACAGTCAACAACACAACTGACCAGTACTCTTCAAAAATGTCAACGCCGGGCTTCCCTGGTGATCCAGTGGTTAAGAGTCCAC
The DNA here is from genome assembly GCF_029378745.1 of Bos indicus. Classification (NCBI taxonomy): domain Eukaryota; kingdom Metazoa; phylum Chordata; class Mammalia; order Artiodactyla; family Bovidae; genus Bos; species Bos indicus. Next base: position 47,944,075 of record NC_091772.1, read on the forward strand.
CTTGCAATGTAGAGAACACCAGTTCAATTTCTGGTCTGGGAAGATTCCACACACTGAGGAGCAACTAAGCACTTGGGGCACAACTACTGAGCCTACACTCTAGAGCCAGCAAACTGCAGCTACTGAAGCCAGCATGCTTAGAGCCTGTGCTGTGCAACAGGAGAAGCCACTGCAGTGAGAAGCCTGTGCACTGCAACTAGAGAGTAGCTGATCTCCACTAGATCTCCAACTACAGCAAGTCCACGTGCAGCGATGAAGACCTAGCACGATCAAAATAAATAAATAAATAAATTCCAAGAATACAAAGAAGATGCACAAACATCTGTGTACGGAGAAACAGAGGTTAAAGGAGACTAAAGAGACATGAAAAATGACAATGCAGTTCATGATCCATAATTTCCTTTTGTTATTTTTAAAATAATTTTTAATGGTTGCACAATCAGATAATAAATTTCATTCACTTATATTTGAGTTTCTCATTTCTAAAATGGAGAGGAGGGGAATTAAGGAATTTTTAAGTTAAGGGTACATGCATATTCAGGAAGGGGTTTGAGCATTCCAGGGTTTCTTTAATCACACTCTATCATGCTACTTTGGAAGAGTGGTTTTTATGAGCCATATTACATACAAAAATGTGAAAATCAAAATTGTACACTGATTATCAAAGTACAAAGCTGGAAGTAAAAGTAAAATTACAGTTTCTGTGTTAGATTTGTCTGAATGTGAAGGAAAGTTCACAATTAGTTTTACTTCTAATTGTATCTATAAATTTGCCTTCAAAAGGTCACTACATCAGCCAGCTTACTTGTGGTAAGCTCAAAGTATCTGACAGTGATTAGATAGTGTTATTTAAATTTTTCACAAGTGTAGGACTCCTAATTTACAGGGTTCTGTATGGATGTGAGAGTTGGACTGTGAAGAAGGCTGAGCGCCAAAGAACTGATGCTTTTGAACTGTGGTGTTGGAGAAGACTCTTGAGAGTCCCTTGGACTGCAAGGAGATCCAACCAGTCCATTCTGAAGGAGATCAGCCCTGGGATTTCTTTGGAAGGAATGATGCTAAAGCTGAAACTCCAGTACTTTGGCCACCTCATGTGAAGAGTTGACTCATTGGGAAAGACTCTGATGCTGGCAGGGATTGGGGGCAAGAGGAGAAGGGGACGACAGAGGATGAGATGGCTGGATGGCATCACTGACTCAATGGACATGAGTCTGGGTGAACTCCGGGAGTTGGTGATGGACAGGGAGGCCTGGCGTGCTGCGATTCATGGGGTTGCAAAGAGTCGGACACGACTGAGCGACTGAATTGAACTGAACTGACTTGAATGCAACAGGTTGAAATATTAACATTCTTTTTGTTAATTTCACTACACTTTTTTTTTAACATATACATTCAGGTTTTTAAATATTTAAAACATTTTTCCTATGCCATTTCCTGTCTACCAAGCACACCAGGCTTCCCTGATAGCTCATTTGGTAAAAAACTTGCCTGCATTGCAGAAGACCTCAGTTTGATTCCTGGGTTGGGAAGATCTTCGGGAGAAGGGATAGGCTACCTATTCCAGTATTCTTGGGCTTCCCTTATAGCTCAGCTGGTAAACAATCCCCCCTGCAATGCGGGAAACCGAGTTTGATCCCTGGGTTGGGAGGATCCGCTAGAGAAGGGAAAGGCTACCCACCTCAGTATTCTGGCCTGGAGAATTCCACGGACTGTATAGTCCATGGGGTCGCAAAGAGTCGGACACGACCGAGCGACTTTCACTTTCAAGCACATTGATCAATAAACCTCTAGAAATCGAACAAACTACTCCTTCCAGGAACGCATCATCGACAGGGCCAATGCCCTCAGTCAAGATGCCCGTAATTGCCTTTCCCCTTTCTTCCCTGCCCTAAGTAAAGATGGTTCTGGTGACTTCCTTTCAAACCTCACTTTTCCCATAACAAACGTGGCGCAACCGCTTCCGGTTCCAGACTGCAGCTACTGCCCGGTGGTGAGTGCAACTGGGACCCGGCGACTTTTCTGGGCTAGTTTTCTCTGTGGACTCTTGAAGGCTTTCGATTGAGAGGAGGTAGGGAGGGAGGGGGCTCTCCGCGAGGCATCTCGGGGATTCTCTAGGCAATTAGGACACCGTTCTTTAATAATTGGGAAGTTATGGCCGCTTTCCCTGGCAAGTTCCCAAACCCCTCCTACCCCCACCTTGCACGGCCTCTGCAGCCAACCCTTTGCGGAAGCCCCAGAATTTGCGTGTCTAGATGAGCTTTGGTTCTTTTTTAAAAATAACTTTTCCAAACTATAATTCACGTATTATAAAATTTGCTTATTTAAACTGTAAAGTCTCGTGGTTTTTCGTATACGCCCAGGATTGTGCATCCATCATCACAGTCTAATTTTAGAATATTTTCATCACCTCTAAGAAAAACCCTGTTATCAATTAGCAGTCACTTTCTATTCAGAAGGGCCTCCTTCTGAGGCCCTAGAGTCCTAGGCAATTACTAGTCTACTTTTTGTCTCTATAGGTTTGTTTGCATATTTGATATAAATGCCATCATACAACGTGTGGTCTTTCTTGAGTAGCTTCTTTCACCAAGTATAATGTTTTAAAAGTTTGTTCTTGTGCTAGCATGTATTGGAACTTAATTCCTTTACTGCAGAAAAATATTCCTTATATTCATATGTGTGTGTTCTTGCTAAATTGCTTTAGTGCCACCCTATGTCCCATAACCCTCTAGGCTTCCCTATCAATGGGATTCTGTAGGCAAGTATAGTGGAGTGGTTTGCCATGCCCTTCTCCAGGGGATCTTCCCCACCCAGGGATTGAGTCAGCATCTCTTACATCTCCTGCATTGGTAGGCGGGTTCTTTACCACTAGTTGTTGTCCTTCAGTTGCTCAGTCGTGTCTGACTGTTTGCAACCCCGTGAACCACAGGACGCGAGGCTTGCCTGTCCTTCACCATCTCCCAGAGTTTGCTCAAACTCAAATCCATTGAGTCAGTGATACCTTCCAAACATCTCCTCCTCTGTTCTCCCCTTCTCCTGCCTTCAGTCTTTCCCAGCATCAGGGTCTTTTCTAATGAGTTAGCTGTTTGCATCAGGTGGCCAAAGTATTGGAGCTTCAGCTTCAGCATCAATCCTTCCAATGAATATTCAGGGTTGATTTCCTTTAGGATTGACTGGTTTGATCTCTTTGCAGTCCAAAGAACTCTCAAGAGTCTTCTCCAACACCACAGTTCAAAAGCATCAATGCCTTGGTGCTCAGCCTTCTTTATGGTCCAACTCTCACATCCATACATGACTACCGGAAAAACCATAGCTTTGACTAGATGGACCTTTGCTGACAAAGTAATGTCTCTACTTTTTAATATGCTGTCTAGGTTTGTCATAGCTTTTCTTCCAAGGAAGAATGAAATTTTAATTTCATGGCTGCAGTCATCTTTCACAGTGATTTTGGAGCCCAAGAAAATAAAGTCTGTCACTGTTTCCATTGTTTCCCCATCTGTTTGTCATGAAGTGATGGGACCAGATGCCATGACCTTTTTTTGAATGTTGAGTTTTAAGCCAGCTTTTTCCCTCTCCTCTTTCACCTTCATCAAGAGGCTCTTTAATTCCTCTTTTTTTTTTTTCCTGCCATAAGGCATTTTACCACTAGTGCCCCCTGCATTTTATTCATCCGTTCATCAGTTGATGGATATTTGGATTATTTCCCCCTTTTAGCTCTTATAAATAAAGCTGCTATGAACATCTGTGGGGGCTTCTGAGGTGGCTCATTGGTAAAGAAATTGCCTGTCAATGCAGGCTACTTAAGAGACTCAGGTTTGTTCCCTGGGTAGGGAAGATCCCCTGGAGGAGGAAATAACAACTCATTCCAGTATTCTTGCTCGGAAAGTCCCATGAGTAGAGGAGCCTGGCGGACTATAGTCCGTGGGGTCTCAAGAGTCAAATATGACTAAGCAACTGAGCATGCATGCACACATAAACATCTGTGTACAGTTTGTGCAGACACATGTTTTTATTTCTCTTGAACATATATATTGATACCTAGGAATGGAATTGCCTGATCCAAGTGTAACTCTAACAACTGAGGAACTGCTAAACTGTTTTCCAAAGTACTTGAGTTATTTTACCTTTTTTTGTATATGGAGATCCAGTTGTCTCAGTGTTGAAAAGACTGTTTTTGTCCTGTGGAATTGTCTTGGATGCTGGAGAAAATGAGTTGACCATAAATATAAAATTTTACATCAAAACTCTCAATTTTATTACATTGACCTTTATGACTGTCCTTATTTCAATACTACAGCCTTGATTACTGAAGCTTGTAGTTGGTGGTTTGTTTGTTTGTAGTTGGTTTTGAAATCGAAAAGTATGGATACTATAACTTTGTGTTCTTTGTTTTTAAGATTGTTCGGCTTTATGGACCCCTTGCATTTCCATATGAAGTTTTAAAATAGTTTTGTCAGCATCTGCAAATTTAAAAAAAAGCCAACAGATTTTGTAAGAATTGTATTCATCCATACATCAATTTGGGCAATATTGTCATTTTAAAATAGTAAGTGTTCTATTCTGTGAACATAGAATGTCTTTCCATTCACTTAGATCTTTAGTTTCTTTCAATATTTTAAAATAGTTTTCAGTGTACATGCCTTACATATATTTCATTAAATGTATGGTGGTTTAGTTGCTAAGTTGTGTCCAACTCTTGAGACCTCATGGACTCATGGAGCCCACCAGGCTCCTCTGTCCATGGGATTCTCCAGGCAAGAGTCCTGGAGTGGGTTGCCATTTCCTTCTCCAGGAGTTCTTCCCAACCCAGGAAGAGAACTCAGGTCTCCTGCATTGCAGGCAGAGTCTTTACTGACTGAGCTACAGTATTTTATTCTTTTTATGCTTTTATAAATGAAATTATATTATTATTTTATTTTTATCTTTTTTACAATTTATTTTTGTTTATTTTATTTATCTTTGGCTGCACTGGGTCTTTGTTGCTTTGCGTGGGCTTTTTCTAGTTGCGACGAGTTGGGGCTAGTCTCCAGTTGCAGTGCATGGGCTTCTCGTTGTGGTGACTTCTTTTGTTGTAGAACATGGGCTCTAGAGCACAGGCTAAGTAGTTGTGATGCAAAGGCTTAGTTGCCCCAAGGCATGTGGGATCTTCTTGGACCAGGGGTCAAAGCTGTATCGCTGCATTGGCAGACAAATTCTTAACCACTGGACCACCAGGGAAGTCCTAATTTCATTTTTAGATTGTTTACTGCTAGTGTATATACATACAAATGATTTTTCTGTATTGATCTTTGTATCCTGCAACCTTGATTAACTTGTTTAGTTATTCCACTAGTTTTTTTTTTTTTTTCCACTAGTTTTTTTTAAGTGGATTCATTGGGACTTTCTATACATAAGATCATGCTGCTACTGCTAAGTCACTTCAGTCGTGTCCGACTCTGTGTGACCCCATAGACGACAGCCCACCAGGCTCTGCTGTCCCTGGGATTCTCCAGGCAAGAACACTGGAGTGGGTTGCCATTTCCTTCTCCAATGCATGAAAGTGAAAAGTGTTCTCCAGGCAAGAACACTGGAGTGGGTTGCCATTTCCTTCTCCAATGCATGAAAGTGAAAAGTGAAAGGGAAGTTGCTCAGTCGTGTCCAACTCTTCTCGACCCCATGGACTGCAGCCTACCAGGCTCCTCCGTCCATGGGATTCTCCAGGCAAGAGTACTGGAGTGGGTTGCCGTTGTCTTCTCTGATACATAAGATCATGTCTTCTGCTAATAGAAATAGTTTTACTTTTCTTTGTCCAAGCTGGAAAATTTTTATTTCATTTTCTTGCCTAATTGTGCAGCTCAAACCTTCAGTAGAATGTTGTATAGAAATGACGAAAGCAGTTAATATTGTTGCCAATCTTAACACAAAAGCATTCAGTCTTTCACCATTAAGTTCCATGCTACCTATAGGTTTTTCAAAAATTCCCGTTAGAAAAAAAAAAAAAATGCCCTTTAGGACTTCCCTGGTGGTCCAGTGGCCAGGGGACATGGGTTTGGTCCTTGGTTAGGGGAAGTTGTGCATGCTGCAATGAGTGGCCAGAAAAAAAAATTACTCTTTATCAGATTGAGGACGTTCCCTTCTATTCCTAGCTTATTGAGTGTTTTGATAGCAAGTGGGTATTTGACTTTGTCAAATTATTGTGTGTGTGTGTGTGTCTGTTGTGGTTTTTGTCCTTTATTCTATTATAGTGTATTACATTGATTTGCAGGTGTTAAAGTAACTTTGCATTTCTGGGGTAAGTTCTGCTTGATCACAGAGTATAATCCTTTTTATATGTTGCTAGTTTTGTCTGTATTCATAATATTTGTCTATAGTTTTCTTGTGATGTCTTTGTCTAGTTTTGGTGTTAGGATAATACTGGGCTCATAGAGTAAACTTGGAAGTATTCCCTCCTCTTCCATTTTTTAGAATAGTTATCTACAAGAAGGAAGGATAGGTTCAGTGGGAAGAAACAGGGCTTGTTGGAAAACCTGACAGAAAGAAAGGAGGTTGGGGAACTAGACTAGACATTTCTGAGTGGTAATTAATGTTTCAGAGGAGTAAAGAAGAGGAGAAAGCCTTGGACTGATCCTTGAAGAAGTCCAGTTGGAGATGGAAGATGAACCACAGAGCAGGCAGAGATGGGATGTCAGTCCGATGAGTGGCTTCCTGAAAAGTAAAGAAAGAATGTCAGAAGAAGGAGTTTCTAGAAGTTATGGTGGAGAGACTGAGTTGGTGGAGATGAGGAAATGAGCCAATTCTAGACTCCTGAGAAGTCTGTGGAAGTGAGAGGAGATTGGCTGTAAGGAAGGCAGTTGTCAAAGGTTTTCTTTTTGCTTTACTTTCTTGACAACTTTTCGTATTGATATAATTATACCCTTTCAGAAAATTGCAAGACTAGTACAAGGAACTCTCAAATAACATTTTCCAGATTCACCAATTGTCTACACTTGCCCCATTTACTTTATCATTCTCTCTCTTATACATGTACATATATCTGGAAGTTCTCAGTTCATATATTGTTGAAGCCTAGCTTGAAGGATTTTGAGCATTACCTTGCTAGCATGCAAAATGAATGTAATTGTGGGTAGTTTGAACATTCTTTGGCATTGTTCTTCTTTGGGATTGGAATGAAAGCTGACTTTTCCAGTCCTGTGGCCACTGCTGAGTTTTCCAAATTTGCTGGCATATTGGGTACAACACTTTAACAACATAATCTTTTAGGATTTTAAACAGCTCAGCTTGAATTTCAACACTTCCACTAACTTTGTTCATATTAATGCTTCTTAAAGCCCACTTGCCTTCACACTCCAGGATATCTGACTCTAGGTGAGTGACCACACCATTGTGGTTATCCAGGCCATTAAGATCTTTTTTGTATAGTTCTGTGTATTCTTGCCACCTCTTCTAAATACCTCCTGCTTCTGTTAGGTCCTTGCCATTTCTGTCCTTTATTTTGCCCATCTTTGCATGAAATGTTCCCTTGGTATCTCTTATTTTCTTGAAGAGATCACTAGTGTTTTCCATTCTGTTGCTTTCCTCTGTTTCTTTGCATTGTTCACTTAAGAAGGCTTTCTTATCTCTCCTTGCTATTCTTTGGAACTCTGCATTCAGATGGGTATATCTTTTCTTTTATCCTTTGCCTTTTTACTTTCTCTTCTCTTCTTAGCTATTTGTAAGGCTGTTGAGAGTCCCTTGGATAGGGGAGATCAAGCAGTCAATCCTAAAGGAAAAGGAGATCAAGCAAGGAGATCAAGCAAAGAGATCAAGCAAAGAGATCAAGCTAGTCAATCCTAAAGGAAAAGCAACCCTGAATATTCATTGGAAGGACTGATGCTGAAGCTGAAGCTCCAATACTTTGGCCTCCTGATGCGAAGAGCTGATTCATTGGAAAAGACTCTGATTCTGGGAAAGATTGAGGGCAGAAGGAGAAGAGGGCAACAGAGGATGAGATGCTTGGATGGCATTATGGACTCAACGGACATGAGTTTGCAAACTTATGGAGCAAACTCCAGGAGTTGGTGATGGACAGGGAAGCCTGGCATGCTGCAGTCCATGGGGTCACAAAGAGTCAGACATGTCTGACTGACTGAACAACAACAAAAATATATATGAATATGTTGCAGACATCATGTTTCTCTAAAACTAAAACATTTGGGTACCATTCCAAAGAATAAGGACATTCTTTTATATACCAGTTTTTATTGAAAATGAGAGTGATTTAAAAAGTGTAAGTGAAGATCCAGTGAAACAGAAGCCAGAGAAGGGATTATCATCACTTAAGGCTTCTGGAAAGGTCCAGAGAGTTGAATCTAAAACCCAGGTATAGTTGTTGGCCTTTGCCACATAAGGGATAGCTTGGCTCAAATGGTAAAGAATCTGTCTGCAATTTAGGAGACCCAGGTTCCATCCCTAGGTCAGGAAGATTCCCTGGAGAAGGGAATGGCAACCTGCTCTAGTATTCTTGCCTGGAAAAATTCCATGGACAGAAGAGCCTTGCAAGTCCATGGGGTTGCAAAGAGTTGGACATGACTGAACACAGATACGGGAGCCTTTATTATGTTTTGATGGAAATGAAGTTCCTCTGCTGGATTCTATTTCCTTGTCAGTTGGGTAGTAAGATGATCTATTGAAATGAAGAGGAAGTTGTTAGAGTGATGGGGACGGTCATTGAAGAAGAGTAGAGAAAACATAAGGACTTCCCTGGTGGCTCAGACGGTAAAGCATCTGTCTAAAATGAAGGAGATCCATGTTCGATCCCTGGGTTGGGAATATACCCTGGAGAAGGATATGGCAACCCACTCCAGTACTATTGCCTGGAAAATCCCGTGGATGGAGGAGCCTGATAGACTACAGGCCATGGGGTCGCAAAGAGTCGGACATGACTGAGCGACTTCACTCACTCACTCAGAGAAAACTGAAAGTGTTGAGGGACTTTCTTTTGGTCCAGTGGCTAAGGTTCTGTGCTAACAATGCACAGGGCCTGGGTTTGATTGCTGGTCAGGAAACTAGATTCCACATGCAGCAACTAAAACCTGGGGCATCCAAATAAGTAAATATTTTTAAAAAGCAGGGGACTGAGAGGAAGTTATGAGATAAACATCTCGGGATTTATTTGGCCAGACAGCCCATTATATGTGGGTACTCAGATAGTTAGAGTGAGTCAGTCTGCCCTCACCTGTTTGATGACTCTCATGTCCAGTAGGTAGATAGTTGAGGAAAAGACAGGATGGGCAGAGTGGGGAAGATCAGGGTATTAATAAGATTGTGGACCATAAAATATACTGGTAAAGAAGCAAGATGGCTGCAGAATGGGAAATAGAGGGGCAAATGGGCTGGTGATAGTCTGGGAAGAGAGGAGCTTATGATTTGTTTTTTAATTATTACTATTTTTATTTCTTGGAGCTAGCCATTATTGAATGCAGAGACTATACCAAGTATTTTATGTGCATACATTTTGTATAATTCTTATGACAACCATTTTTATAGATGAGGAAACTGAGGTTAAGTGACTTGCCCAGGATGACAGCTAAAATGTGAGGTCTGTCTCTCCAACTCCAGAGCTCCTGCATATCTTCGGGCATTTCTGAAATCTTCCTAGCTGTGTTCCCTGCTTCATGTTTACTCTCCTCTGACAGAGCGAGCCTTTGAAAATGCAAACTGATTATATCTTAAGCATCCCCTCAGAAGCTTTCATTATTATCAATTTTTAAATGGAAATATGTATAAAAATAAGGTGAATTGACAGAGTAATAGAGGGTTGGATAGCTGTATCTGAAAAAAAGAATCATAGTAAAATGTTAATTGTGAAATCTAGGCAAAGACCATGTGTGACAAGCCCACAGCTAAGATCAGGAACAAGACAATGATGGCTACACTTGCCACTTCTATTCAACATAGGATTGGAAGTTATAGCCAGAGCAATTAGGCAAGAAAAGAAGTGAAAGGCATCTCAATTGGAAAAGAAGTAAAACTGTCACTGTTTGCAAATGACATGATATTATGAATGGAAAACCTAAAACCTCTGTCAACAAACTATTGGAACTAATACATTCAGCAAAGTTGTGAGATATAAAATCAACACAAAAAAATCTGTTACATAGTGAACTATTGAAAAGAGAAATTAAGACTACAATCCCATTTACAGTTGCATCAAAAAGAATAAAATACCTTGAAATAAATTTTCTTCTTAAAATTTTTTTGTTTTTACCTAGGAATAAATTTAACCAAGAAAATGAAAGCTCTGTATAGTAAAAACTACAAGATATTAATGAAAGAAATTAAAGAAGACACAAATACATGGAAAGATTCTGTGCTCATGGATTGAAAGAATTAATATTAAAATGTCCATGCTACCCCAAACCATATGCATATTCAGTGCAATATCTATCAAAATCCCAATGACATTTTTCACAGTAATAAAACAACAACAACAAAATACTAAAATTTGTGGAACTATGAAAGATGCTGAATAGCCATAGCAATCTTGAGAATGAAGCTTCAGGTATCATGCTCTCTGATTTATATTACAAAGCTATAATAATTAAAACAGTATGGTATTGGCATACACACATAAATCAGTAGAACAGAATAGAGAGTTCAGAAATAAGCCTATACATAGATGATCAGTTAGTTTATGATAAAGGAGACAAACATATTCAATGGGGAAAGGATAGTCTTTTCAATATATGGTGCTGGGAGAATTGGCAGCCACATGCAAAAGAATGAAACTGGACGACTATACGCAAAAATTAACTCAAATGGATTAAAGACTTGAATTTAAGACCTAAAAAAGTAAAATTCCTATACCGTATAGGTCTTGGCAGTGATTTTTTTAATCCAAAACCAAAACCAACTGAGCTATCAGGGAAGCCACATGTGAATACATTATATAATACATATAAAGCTTTTTTGGATTCTACATATAAGAGAGATCATAAAGTATTTGTCTTTCTCTGACTCATTTCATTTATTATGCCCTCTAGGTCCATTCACATTGCTGCAAATGGCAAGATTTACTCTTTTATATGGCAGAATATTACATTGTATATATGTGGCTTCCCTGATAGCTCAGTTGGTTAAGAATCTGCCTGCAATGCAGGAGACCCTTGGCTGATTCCAAGGCACCTTTGTAGGCAGGCAGGATACTTGGTTGTCATTCACTGACCTGCTTGTTCCCTTCCAGAAGCCTCTAGAGCAGTGTTTGGTAAGATGAGAGCAGAAGGAGGAGCCACAGATGCCTGCAGCAGATATGTTTGCTGAAATTTCAGGCTTAGTAGGCTAATTCAGCACCTGTGCAAAGACAGGATGTTCTTACTTCTTTGGGAACCTTGATCACTCCTTTCAGAAACAATCGGCTGATGTCTTGGCTCACTGTCTGCCTAAAGGAATGTCCACAATGGCATGTGACTGGGTGCCCTCAGACAAGAATGATCTCGCCATGTCTCTCTGTTTATTTGTTTTTATACCTCCCTATTTTTGCCTGATCAGGTGGTAGCTTGGGCTGCAGTCAGGAGGCTCTGAGGCACAGAAGGCTGGCAGGTCTTAGAGCTGGGTTCATCCTAGGTTGATGCTTTCTACACAGGTTTCCTTGGGTGAGTTACTCTGCTTCTGCTGTGTTTGGGAACTGACTATCTGACTGTAAATGAGGGTGATATGTAATAAAATTACCTGCCTCATAGGACTGTTGTGGAGGAAGCTCTTAGCACAGTGCCTGGCATCCAATAAGCACTCAATAAATGTTAACTTCTCATATTAGTATACTGTTCATGTTATTCTGAAATTGCTTCTGTCATTCAGACATACATCTTTCAAGTTCTGACTGTCATTTTAACAGCTGGATAGTATTCCATAGTTTGGAATACTGCTCCTCCCAAGCCTGTGTTTCTCCTGTCTGCTCTAAGTCAATTGATAATATAGCCCCATCACTGAAGCTGTCACTCCTTGTTGACTCCTGGTTCCTCTTTAGCCCCTTTATCCATTTAGTTATTAAGTTTGACTCTCATCTCTGTTCCTAAATATGTTCTTAACCTGCCCTCTGCTCTTGGCTGCTAGTGTCCTACCCTCATTCACATGCTCTTCCTCCCTGGGACCACAGCAGGTGACTGAATTCCTGTTGCTTCTGAAATTGCCTGCCACTGGGCTTACTTAGGCCCTGCAAGTCTGTTGCTGTTCAGCTGCCAAATCTGCAGATCTGACCACGTGTCTTCTCTTCATGGTGCTTGATGGCCCATGGCAGTCACAAGGCATAATGTTGACCTTAGTAAGGTTTACTGATGACAGCTGATGAGGCAGAGAGTAGCAGAGGGTCCATGATCTTCCCAGGCCCATAATTACTTTACAGAGAGGTGGGCAGGGCTGACAAAGAGCCTTCCAGCCCTCAGGTAGACATCAACCAGGTGGGGTAAGGGACACCTAGTTTTTAACAAGAAATGTCCAAGTGGTGAACCAAAGTAAGCTGCCTTTGAGGTTTTCAGAGCTCAGCTAGAGGATGTGTGTATCTAAGTTGTTGACAAGTCCAGGCCTTGCTGTCCTTCCTAGAGGTGGTAAGGAAGAGCAGAGGTCCCATGGCCATCTATCTGCAACCACAGGTTTTTCCCTCCCCGGTTAACCAATATGTGACTGTCCTTGACTCTCACTTCACACTCCCGACACCCCTTGCTACTTGGAGTGGGCCAAGCTGGTTCTTCTGGGAGCCAGCCATGGCCTGCCCCATGCCTGGGGACAGTCTCCTCCAGAAGGCCCACTGCCCCTCTCTGGGTGTCTCTCCACCTTATCATGGTGTTAGCATTGTCTGTCTCTGTGTTTGGGTCATCCAAACGTAAGCAACTCAAAGGAAATATCTATCATACTCACCTTTGTATCCTCGAGGCCTGGCATGTTAACAGTTGTCTGAAGGTTACAGAAGAAGATGCAAGTCATCTGTAATCTCACTACCCAGGAATTCAGTTCAGTTCAGTTCAGTCGCTCAGTCATGTCTGACTCTTTGAGACCCCATGAATCGCAGCATACCAGGCCTCCCTGTCCATCACCAACTCCCAGAGTTCACCCAAGCTCACGTGCGTTGAGTTGATGATACCATCCAGCCATCTCATCCTCTGTCATCCCCTTCTCCTCCTGCCCTCAATCCCTCCCAGCATCAGGGTCTTTTCCAATGAGTCAACTCTTCACATGAGGTGGCCAAAGTATTGGAGTTTCAGCCTCAGCATCAGTCCTTCCAAAGAACACCCAGGACTGATCTCCCTTAGAATGGACTGGTTGGATCTCCTTGCAGTCCAAGGGACTCTCAAGAGTCTTCTCCAACACCACAGTTCAAAAGCATCAATTCTTCGGTGCTCAGCCTTCTTCACAGTCCAACTCTCACATCCATACATGACCACAGGAAAAACCATAGCCTTGACTAGACAGACCTTTGTTGGCAAAGTAATGTCTCTGCTTTTGAATATGCTATCTAGGTTGGTCATAACTTTCCTTCCAAGGAGCAAGCGTCTTTTAATTTCATGGCTGCAGTCACCATCTGCAGTGATTTTGGAGCCCCCAAAAGTAAAGTCTGACACTGTTTCCTCTGTTCCCCATCTACTTCCCATGAAGTGATGGGACCAGATGCCATAATCTTCGTTTTCTGAATGTTGAGCTTTAAGCCAACTTTTTCACTCTCCACTTTCACTTTCATCCAGGAATTAAACCACTGAATTAATTATCACTGGAATTAAGATGGAGTATACTGGTGAATTCCATGGACTGAGGAGCCTGGCAGGCAGTCCATGGGGTCACAAAGAGTTGGACATGACTGAGCTACTAACACTTTCACTTTTACTTTTCATACCCTTCCAGACTTGTTTTTTCTACCTATGTAGGTGTGTACATACATGCTAAGTTGCTTCAGTTGTGTCCCCTTCTTTGCAATTCTATCGACTGTAGCCCTGCAGGCTCTTCTGTTCATGAGATTCTCCAGGCAAGAATACTGGAGTGGGTTGCCATGCCCTCCTCCAGGGGATCTTCCCATCCCAGGGGTTGAACTAGAGTCTCTTACGTCTCCTGCTTTGAAAGGTGGGTTCTTTACCACTAGTGCCACCTGGGAAGCCCTTTCTAGCTATAGGTCTGTATATTTCATACACACGCATCTCACACATGATATTTTATAAAATCTGTAGTTTTTAAATCTTTTTCCATTTACTATATCATGGACAGTTTCCCATATTGTTAAATATTTATTCAGACCTTGGATTGTACTGCTGCACAGTATTTCATCCTTATCAGACATGCAGTTCATTTTCCAGTTGATATTATTCATGGTTTCTTTCTGTACTGAGAATTATTTATTTCTCATAATGGAGAGACATAGTGAACAAATCGGAGAAGGCAATGGCACCCCACTCCAGTACTCTTGCCTGGAAAATCCCATGGATGGAGGAGCCTGGAAGGCTTCAGTCCATGGGGTCGCTAAGAGTCGGATATGATTGAGCGACTTCACTTTCACTTTTCACTTTCATGCATTGGAGAAGGAAATGGCAACCCACTCCAGTGTTCTTGCCTGGAGAATCCCAGGGACGGGGGAGCCTGGTGGGCTGCTGTCTATGGGGTCACACAGAGTCGGACACGACTGAAGTGACTTAGCAGTAGCAGTAGCAGCAGTGAACAAATACTGGGTCTAAAATGAAGACAAAACCATTAATAACAGGAAAGTAAATTATTCTGATTCTACTGTTGTTTGGCCTTTAAGGTGCTTTAAGCCATGGCTGTAATGGAGGCTTCTCTCATGCAATGCCTTCTATATTGAATTGTCTCATTTTTTTCATGCAGGACTATGGCAACCCAGGAGACCACTCCAGGTAGCCAGACAGAGGAGAGCAATGCTTTGGACCTGCCATCAGCTTATGACATAAGGGATTATGTGTTGCAGAGACCCAGCCAGCAGACCAACAGTGAGGCTTTTAGTTCTGAGGAAGCTTGTTCTATTCCTTGCTCTTCTGATGTGGATCCAGGTAAGAAGCAAAGTTTAAAGCAAACTAATATTAAACAAACAAAAACCTCCTGACATACCCGTATGTGACAGTTTGTTTCTCTGCCTTCCAGTGGTGGATCTCTGAGGAATCATTCCTTGTCTTGGAGAGAAAAACATCTAAGTGAAACTGTTGGGAGAGACTTCAAAGGACAGCCTCCCTGGTGAAACCAGGGCTAGGAGTGGTTTCCTGGAGGCCCTTTTGTCTGAGTCTCTTTCTGATCTCCATCCAAATACATTTAGAGGCAGGGAACACTTGGTTCAATAGGGAGAGTGGAATTGTTTTTTTTTGTTTTGTTTTGTTCTTTTAAAATTTCAGAAAGAAGGCAGTGGGAGGGTGGTTCAAGATGGGGAACACGTGTACACCCATGGCTGATTCATGTCAATGTATGGCAAAAACAACGACAATATTGTAAAGTAATTGGCCTCCAATTAAAAGAAAAAAAAAACTTCAGAAAATAGCCATGTGGGCCTGTTGTGTGTCATGGAGACTTTGGTGTTTCTCTTACGAAGTATACTCTGAATTTAGGTAACAACCCTTTTGTAAGTTTCCCGGACTGAATTGCTTAAAAGTGTATTATTTAAGTTTAGTGACAGTTCTTTGACCTAATTAGTGACTATTTCTGGTTGTAAGCCTGTCTCCTCCCTGTTTATTGCCTAATCCAGGCCCAGATGTTCGCAGATTCAGAGTTCTGCCACTTACTGGTTATGTGACTTGGGTCATATTTCTTAACCCCTCTGAGCTCTAGGATTGTCTACAGAATGGGGATCAGAATGCTTGCCTCGTGGAGTAGGTTTAACTCAGGGAACAGTATCAGGGACCCATCATAGTGTTTGCCATACATAGTCAGTTGCTGTTATTCTGGTGCTATTGTTACTGTTGTTGTTAATATTAAGAAACCCAAATAATATTTTTTTCTAATGTGGAAAATTGTATTTATTTCCAAATATGTATTTTTAAAGAGCACTCAGGCACTGAGAAAATGTTGGCCGTAAAGATGATGAGTTCATCATCTGGCAACATCGTCCGCGTTGCCAGCAAGTAAGGTGTGTGCCTATCATTGTCTTTAAGAATCCTGTGGGAAAAAAATACTTTTAAACTCCTTTATGTTTCTGTTCTGATTTTTTTAATTAATTAATTTTTTATTGAAGGATAATTACTTTACAGAATTTTGCAGTTTTCTGTCAAACCTCAACATGAATCAGCCATAGGTATACATATATCCCCTCCCTTTAGAAGCTCCCTCCCCGTCCCACCCATCTAGGTTGATACAGAGCCCCTGTTTGAATTTCCTGAGCCATACAGCAAATTCCCGTTGGCTATCTATTTTACATATGGTAATGTAACTTTCCATGTTACTCTTTCTATTCATCTCACCCTCTCCTCCCCTTTCCCCATGTCCATTTGTCTATTTTCTATGTCTGTTTCTCCATTGTCGCCCTGTAAATAAATTCTTCAGTACCATTTTTCTAGATTCCGTATATATGTGTTAGAATATGGTATTTATCTTTATCTTTCTGACTCACTTCACTCTGTATAATAGGTTCTAGGTTTATCCACCTCATTAGAATTGACTCAAATGCATTCCTTTTTATGGCTGAGTAATATTCCATTGTGTATATGTACCACAACTTCTTTATCCATTCATTTGTTGATGGGCATCTAGGTTGCTTCCATGTTCTAGCTATTGTAAATAGTGCTGCAATGAACAATGGGATATATGTGTCTCTTTCAATTTTGGTTTCCTCAGGGTATATGCCTAGGAGTGGGATTGCTGGGTCCTATGACTCCAGTACTTTGGCCACCTCATGCGAAGAGTTGACTCATTGGAAAAGACTGTGATGCTGGGAGGGATTGGGGGCAGGAGGAGAAGGGGACAACAGAGAATGAGATGGCTGGATGGCATCACTGACTCGATGGATGTGAGTCTGAGTGAACTCCGGGAGTTGGTGATGGACAGGGAGGCCTGGTGTGCTTCGATTCATGGGGTCGCAAAGAGTCGGACACGACTGAGCGACTGATCTGATCTGATCTGATCTAATGATGGTTTTATTCCTAGTTTTTTAAGGAATCTCCATACGTCTTCCATAGCAGCTATATAAATTTACATTCCCATCAACAGTGCAAGAGCGTTGCCTTTTCTCCACACCCTCTCCTCCACATCCTCTCCAGCATTTGTTGTTTGTAGACTTTTTGATGAGGGCCGTTCTGACCAGTGTGAGGTGATATCTCTTTGTAATTTTGATTTACATTTCTCTAATAATGAGTGATGTTGACCATCTTTTCATGTGTTTGTTAGCCATCTGTATGTCTTCTTTGGAGAAATGTCTGTTTATCTATTTAGGTCTTTTCCCCACTTTTTGATTGGGTTGTTTGTTTTTCTGGTATTGAGTTGCATGAGCTGCTTGCATATTTTGGAATTAATCCTTTGTCAGTTGTTTCATTTGCTATTATTTTCTCCCACTCTGAGGCTTGTCTTTTCACCTTGTTTATAGTTTCTTTGGCTGTGCAAAAGTTTTTAAGTTTAATCAGGTCCCACTTGTTTACTTTTGTTTTTATTTCTGTTACTCTAGGATGCGGGTCATAGAGGATCTTACTTTGATTTATGTCATCGAGTGGTCTGCCTATGTTTTCCTCTAAGAGTTTTATAGTTTCTGCTCTTACATTTACGTCTTTAATCCATTTTGAGTTTATCTTTGTGTATGGTGTTAGGAAGTGTTCTAATTTCATTCTTTTACATGTAACTGTCCAGTTTTCCCAACACCATTTATTGAAGATCTATTCTGATTTTTAGGACATAGTAATTGGGATCAGTCAGCCTCCTTTAGTTCTAAGCAAGAACTAACTTATTTCTTATCCTTTTTCTTCTAGGCTCAGGATTGTAGTTTATTTAACCTTTGCTCTTTCCTTCCCAACCTGGTGGCTCTGCATTACTTCTCATCCCCAAGAGAACAATTGTTAACTACTTTGAATTGAGGTGACTGTTGAAAGGTTTATATTGGATTTAAAATCTACCCATTTCATTGAAAAAAGATTATTTTGGAAGCCGTTATAAAGGTCTGAAAATGGAAAGGAGTACTCCAATCTGAGACAGCTGTTTTGCATAGCATGGGTGGTAGTCGTGCTGCATAGACTGCCTGGTTTGAGTTCTGGTTCTGCTTTTTTCTGTGGTTTGGGTACATCGTTTGGCCTCTCTGTGTAGGTTCCCTCATTTGTAAGATGGAGATAGTAATGCCTACCTTGTCATGGGGCAGCCGTAATGAGAGTCAAAGTGTATGAGGCATGATGCCTGGCACATGGTGGGCTTTGGAAACCCAGCTCTTCATGCGTTTAGCTCCTGGGCCTCTTAACATACCACCACGGTGAGGAGACTCCTTTTTTTTTTTTTTTTTTTATAATTTGAAGTATAGTTGACATTCAATATTATATAAGTTACAAGTACACAACATAGTGATTCAAAATTTTTAAAGGTTATACTCCATTTACAGCTGTTATAAGATATTGGTGATATTCCCAATTATATGGTATATCCTTATAGTGTATTTATTTTGTGCATAATAACTTATACCACTTAATCCTCTTTGCATCTTAGCCCTCCTGCTCTTCTTCTCCCCACTAGTAACCACTAGTTTGTTCTCTATATCTGTGTGTCTGTTTCTTTTTTGTTATACTTACTAGTTTGTTTTATTTTTTAAATGCTATGTATATAAGTGGTCTGACATTTAACTTAGGCTGATACTCCCCAAGTCCATTCATGTTGTTGCAAATGGCAAAATTTTGTCCTTGTTTATGGCTGAGTAGTATTCCACGATATATACATACTCCATCTTCTTTTTTCATTCACCTGTTGATGGACACTTAAGTTGCTTCCATATCTTAGCAATTATAAGTAGTGCTGTTGTGAATATTGGAGTACATATATCTTCTCGAATTACTGATTTTGTTTTTTTCAGATGTATACCCAGGAGCGGAATTTTTGGGTCATATGACAGTGCTTTAGGTTTTTGAGAAAACTCCATACTGTTTTAGTGTGGAGTGGCTAAACTCCACACATTAGTGGCTGCACCAATTTCCATTCTCATCAACAACATATAAGGGTTCCCTTTTCTCTACATCTTCATGACAAGTTCCATTTAAATTCATAACCTCCCACCTCAAGTGGAGCCTCCTTGTTGCCCATCCATCACACAAATTTTCCCCAACATGTTCACCCTTCTGGGTCACTGTGTAGTATCTTCTCCTCTCTTTGCAAATCCCCATTACTTCCTTCAACCTTTCTCTCAGCTGCTCTTGGTTTCCTATTTCATCAAGAAAACAGAAGCTCTCAGAAGAGCACACACTCACACCCCACACCCATCAGCTTCCTTCCCTCTTCCCTCTTGTTTCTGTGGGAGACCCATCCCTGCCTATTCCTCTCTTCCTGTCTACTTTCATCTGCTCAACGTCGGCACTTCTGCTAATCTCCTGCATCATGGGTTTCTTCTCTACTGGTCATTCTCATGATTGTACAGACATGTTTTAATAGCTCCCATCTTCACTAAATAACCACCCTAGACCCCAAATTCCCCTCTAGTTATAGTCTCATTCCTCTGTTCTCTGCTACAGAAAAACCCTCAAAAAAGTCATCTACACTTGCTGTTTCCAGTTTCTCTTTTCCTTGTTTCTCCTAAAACCCTCCAACCTGGCTTCTAGCTCCATCACTCCAAGGAAATAGCTCTTGTCAAGGTCACTGTTAGATCAAAAGCCTTCTTCTTCTTCTTCTTTTTAAATATTTATTTATTTGGCTGCGCCAGGTCTTAGTTGCTGACACATGGGACCCTTAGTTGCAGCATGTGGGATCCAGTTCCCTGACCAGGGATCAAACCCATACCGCTTGCATTGGGAGTATGGATTCTTAGTCCCTGGATCACCAGGGAAGTTCCTAAGCCTTCTCCTCCTTCATCTGTCAGCAGCATTGACTTTTTTCCTTCTTGAATTCTTTCTTCATTGGGCTTTCAGGGAAGCAGCATCTTCTTACTTGTCTATTTATTTTTAGTCTCTTTTGCCTGATTCCTTCTTCTCCAGCCCTTTAGTGTTGGAGAGCCTGGGGCTGAGTTGCCAGCTCTTTATTCTGTCATCACGTACTTCCTGAGTGATTTTATCCAGTGTCAGGGCCTTAAATGCCCTCAGTGCCCTGCTGAGTCCCAGATTTCTCTCTCCAGCTTGGATCTCTGGCTTGACATTTAGACTAACTATGTACTTGACCTCATCACTTAGATTTCTATTAGAGTTTCCAAATTTGACATGAAGTGAAGTGAAAGTTGCTCAGTCATGTCTAACTCTTTGTGACCCCTTGGACTATACAGTCCATGGAATTCTCCAGGCTTTCCCTTCTCCATGGGATCTTTCCAACCCTGGGATCGAACCCAGGTCTCCTGCATTGCAGGCGGTTTCTTTACCTGCTGACCACAGTACATACCCTAAACCAAATTCCTGATTCCTCTACCCCTTCATGTATACGTATATGTACCTGTTCTTTGAGATTCTCTCACCTCAAAAAAGTGCTTCCATCCTTCTGCTCACTTAGGCAGGATCCTAGGAGTCGTCCTCAACTTCTTTCTTTCTCTTTAATCTCATATCCAGTCCATCAGCAAATCCTGTCAATTCGCCTTCAGAGTAAATCTAGACTAAACATTTTTTGTCATTTCCAGGCTACACCTTGGTCCCTGCTTCTATCCTCTGTCTTCTGGGTTATTGTTAAATCTCCTAACTAGCTTTTCCCACATCTAATCTATCCTCCTACAGTTTCTTCTTAACACACCAGAGGATCCTTTTAAAATGTAAATCATATTATGTTAGTCCTTGGTAGCTTCTTATTTGACTCAGAACTTAATCCAAACTTAACAGGACTTGGGCTTCCCAGGTGACTCAGTGGTAGGCAATCCCTGTGAAATGCAGGAGACATGGGTTCTGTCCCTGGGTCAGCAAGATCCCCTGGAGAAGGAAACAGCAACCCACTCCAGTTTTCTTGCCTGGGAAATATCATGGACAGAGGAGCCTAAGTAAGTAAGTGTTAGTTGCTCAGTTGTGCCCGACTCTTTGCGACCCCATGGACTGCAGCCCACCAGGCTCCTCTGCCCATGAGATTTTCCAGGCAAGGATACTGGAGTGGGTTGCTATTTCCTTCTCCAGGGGATCTTCCTAACTTAGGGATTGAACCCAGGTCTTCTGCACTGCAGGCAGATTCTTTACTGACTGAGCTACAAGGGAAGCCCGCAAAAGTGGGTTGCCATTCCCTTCTCCAGGAGATCTTCCTGACCCAGGGATTTAACCCAGTCTCCTGCACTGTAGGCAGACACTTTACTGTCTGAGCCACCAGGGAGCCTGGTGGGCTACAATTAATGGGACAGTCCATGGGGTTGCAAAAGAGTTGGACACAACCTCCTTCCCTGGTAGGTCAGAGGGTAAAGCATCTGCCTGCAGTGCAGGAGTACCTGGGTTTGATCCCTGGGTCGGGAAGATCCCCTGGAGAAGGGAATGGCAACCCACTCCAGTATTCTTTCCATGGATGGGATTCTCCCATGGGGAGGAGTCTGGTAGGCTATAGTCCTGGTAGGGTCTAGTGACTAAAACCACTACAACAACAACAGCCAAGACTTACCTGGAGCCATGCCCCTGGGTCCCGGGCCTGGCCTCTCTGACCTTACCTTGTACCATCCCACCCATCCCCACACTGGCGTGGGCTGCCGCCCTCCAAGCTCACCCTTCAGAGAGGCCCATCCTTGCCTCTCTCCTGCCAGTGCTCCCTCATTACATCCTTCCCTTTATTCTTTATTCTTCCCTTTATGGCTTTATTCTTTCCCATAGCCCATAGTGCCATTGGGCACCCTATGTATTTTATTGTTTATTTGTCTCCCCCAACTAGAACATACATTTCGGGATGGCAGGTTTTGAAAATAAAAACCCTCAAAAAAACAAAACAAAACAAAACAGCACACACTAACAAGAAAACCCTCAAAAACAAAATTAAAAACAAAAAAATGAATAAGTAAATGCTAACTGTTATTATTATGATTTCATTATGAGACAGGCCCTGTGGATTTGGTACTGAAGTTGATCATAACATAAAATGTCTCCACTCCCCTCCTCCCTCCCCCTACACACATTGCCTAAGGCTGGTTATGGATGACTTTGGAAGATTGACTGTGGATGACAGTGTGAGTGTTGGGAGTCATAGGCAACACTGAATTAGGTGAAGCTGATGCCAGTAGCTTAGCCTGTCTGTACACAAGTGCCGAATCAAACTTTAGAGACTGTTTTGGGTTAAGTAGAAAAGCGAAGTGTTATTGCTTTGCTAGGCAAAGAGGGACACAGCAGGCTCCTGCCTCAAAAACTATGTGTCCCAACCTGAGAGGATTTGATAAGGAGTTTTATAACAAAGCTTGGTGGCTCAGATGGTAAAGCGTTTGCCTACAATGTGGGAGACCCGGGTTCGATCCCTGAGTTGGGACGATCCCCTGGAGAAGGAGATGGCAACCTACTCCAGTACCCTTGCCTGGAAAACCCCATGGATGGAGGAGCCTGGAGGGCTACGGTGCATGGGGTCACAGAGAGTCGGACAGACTGAACTTCACTTTTTATAACAATATTTCAGTGTTTGGTTGCTGACAAGATTAGGGTATGTGCAGTGTCTCAGGTCTCCTCATCTTGATGAGCTTCCCAGGTCCCTTTAATCTTGCCTCAGGTGGTTTCTTGGCTGCTCCTCCTTTGAGAAAGTTCACATCTGCTCTCTGGAAGTCAAGGAAAGTTATGGAAGCTGGAGTCTTGCCTACAAGAAACGGGGGACAGTACGCTGGGGTCCAACAGGAGGCATCCATCTGTTTGTTTAACAGCCTGCATCTAATAGTTCATGCTAAAGGGAAATAATTGGGCTCAGGTTTATCCACCACAGAAGGACTTCATTCTAACATCACTGAGGGATGCTTACATGGAAAGCTGGTTATTTTGTTGTAAACATTCCAGAGCTGCCTATTGTGAGAAGATTTTCTACAAAGTAAACTTAGGTTGTCACTGGTAGTCTGGCTGTTACCAGGCCATGAACATGAGGTGGACAGCCCCAACCTCTGGGGGAGCCACTGCTTCAAGTGCTCAGCCCGATGGGCTCTTCTCTGACCTGAGCTGTGCATTTGCTACTGACAAATTGAGTCCCTTTCCTCCCTTTGCTGCATGTTCTTGCTGGTTGTGGTTCCACAGCCCTCTGCAGACTCTGGTCCCTGTCTTGGCCCAGTACCTCTGGGCCCACAGTTTGTCAGAATCTTGGCCCGTCTGCATGCCAGTATCTGTGAGTGTCCTTATGGTGTTCATCCTATCACAGCTCCTCACCACATCCTCTTCCCAAGCTGACTTCATTCTTGGTTTGCATTTTGTTTCTGTGTGTTGTTAGGAAACTGTTCTTCCAGGGACTGGTGAACGGGCAAAGGTTTCCAGTTACAGTCACCAGGGTCACCTGCGTTGGGCACCCTGAGACTCGCTCACTGGCCTTGTGAGCTGTGCTTGTGTGGCTCCGGCTTGGCTCCTTCTGTAGGGACCCTGTGTCCCTGTGCAGCTGCCTTTGCTGGGGGCCTGTCACTGACCCGGCCTTTGGAGGAGGCCCTGCTCTCCCTCCTCCCACCTCACCTCACACAAGACTCTTCCTCATTCCTGGGCAGTGACTTGTACCCCCACTGCTCCTGCTCACGTGCTGAAGCGAATCAGAAGGGATAGTCCTCTGCCCTTATCTCTTTTCTCCCAGCTGCCATCTCACTGCCTGTGCCCTGGGGCAGGAGGCTGGTGGCAAAGGACTGAGATTTCCAAGAAGTATTAGTCAGAAAAATTAGTATTAGAGTATTAGAAAAATCTCAAAGCCTTAGTTGTTTCCATCTGGGTATCTCAGGCAGGTGAGGCCAGGCTCTGTCTAAATAAACAGAGATTGTCTGTCATGAAGTGACCAGTGAGCCACTTCCCATGAAGTGCTGGGGGCAAACAACAACTTGTCACCTCCACCAAAACGCCCTCCCTCTGCACTTCCTGGGGAGATCAGGCAGAAGACCCACATGTCAGGAAGGTCCTCCTGAAATACTGTTTCCTTCATGCCCTCTATTTAAGTCCCCTTGAGATGTCCTGGTCCACTTCCTGCCAGCTCCTCTCAAGGCTTCTGTACCTCCTTTTCAGAACTGTGTAATCTGATGTCTGTGATATTTGTTCAAAGTATTTAATAACCAATTCAGCAGTATTACAGTATTTTAACAACTGGCAAGGCTGTGCGGGAACAAACCAGCTGACTACAGGCCCCTGCTGGTGCCTAACTACTCATTAACACAAGTCTGCCATTCCTGTCAGGCCTGTTTCTGTGCTAAGTCAGGCCTTAGTGCCTCGGCTACACTCTCCTCGCGTGTACTCTTGTGTCCCTAGTCAGCACCAGTCCACTCCAGAGATTAAAGAATTGAACCTGTCAGTTAGCTGATGGACTTGAGCTCCCTGCCTCATAGATACGTGTTGCCTTTGTCTTCTGTTACTGGGCTCAAAGAAGGCATACCGTAAACAGGATGGAAGCCCAAATCTAATGGCAAATGGTCTTGGAGAAACCTCAAACTCAAGGTCAACAAAGACTTCCTGGAGACAGTCTTGTGTATATCACTCTAGCTTGATAAACTCTGGGTAGCTCATGTGGCCTGTTTCCTGGAGAGCATCCACAATGCGTTCTAATGCAAGGCGCTCTGCATTTGTTGCTTTGACGTTGCAGTGTGGATGTGGGAAACTTCAGTCCTTTCCTCAGCTTGAACTTCCAAGAGCAGTTGCTGGGGAAATTGGTTGAGTGTATACAGCAAGTTGAATATTAAACATAGTGTCTTTGATGATTAAAGGCCCTGCTAACAAGTGACTATAAATTTAAAGTAAATAGTGGTTTGATGCTTCTTATTCTTCTTTTGGAATCTGTCAACATCCCAGTCTTCAAAGGCCACTTTATATCCTGTGTAGTTAGGCATTTCATCCAAGGAATTTATTAAGAGTAGATAAGTATATCTTTTTCCTGTGTACAAAATCCATTTATAATTCTTGCAAATTTTATTTCCGTAAGAAGTTATAAGCTCTTAAATTTAAAATCTCAAAATAGAATTTACATAGTAATTATAGAATTCTGGATGTGGTATTATCATTTTAAACAGGAGTCGGTATATTTCAGTCATGGATATAATGTTAAAGACATTTTCTTTATAGCTGCATTAAATAGGACCCAACCTAGTGGCTAATGGCTCAGCATCCTCTAAATTGGATCTAAAATACAGTCAGGAAGGGAAGGAAGGAGACTGATGAACCAGTTCTCTGAGAAATCCTAGAGCAAAATCTGAAACTTCCTATCACATGTCAAGTTGATGGGTTTTATTTGGAAGGTTTGAGTATTCTTCATGGCAATGCATCTCTGCATTTGTTACCACTTCCTGGATTTAGTTATGCAAATTCAGCCATCTATGCTTAATTTTCAAGTTCTAAATGGGTTTTGAACTTCTTACCCTTTTGGAAGGCAGCAGTGTGTCCTAATTGTGTGGCCCAGAGAGTGAAGAATAAACCATAAGTATACATGATTAAGCCCTACAGAGTTAAAGAATGGTACAGCTTATGAGCCAGAGTACCCAAAATGTGCTCCAGGCAGCCCTTTGGGAGCTACAGGTCAGGACTGGAGACCGTAGTGAGCTTATAGGGGCCCTGGATTCTCCTCTCCTGCTCATCCATATCAGCTTCCACATAATCATTCATTGGAAGAAAGGATGTCAGGACCAACAAAAGGTTTGAAAATCACAAAGCTTGGGACTTCCCGGTGGTCCAGTGGCTAAGACTCCGAGCTCCCAATGTCAGGGGCCCAGTTTTGATCAGGGGATTAGATCCCACAGGCTGCATCTAAGAGTTTACATGCTACATCTAAAGACACTGCATGCCACAGTGAAGACTGAAGGTCATCTAAAGACACTGCATGCCGCAGTGAAGTCCGAAGGTCATCTAAAGACACTGCATGCCACAGTGAAGACTGAAGGTCATCTGAAGACACTGCATGCCGCAGTGAAGACCGAAGGTCATCTAAAGACACTGCATGCCACAGTGAAGACTGAAGGTCATCTAAAGACACTGCATGCCGCAGTGAAGACCGAAGGTCATCTAAAGACACTGCATGCCGCAGTGAAGTCCGAAGGTCATCTAAAGACACTGCATGCCGCAGTGAAGTCCGAAGGTCATCTAAAGACACTGCATGCCGCAGTGAAGACTGAAGGTCATCTAAAGACACTGCATGCCACAGTGAAGACTGAAGGTCATCTAAAGACACTGCATGCCACAGTGAAGACCGAAGGTCATCTAAAGACACTGCATGCCGCAGTGAAGACCGAAGGTCATCTAAAGACACTGCATGCCGCAGTGAAGACTGAAGGTCATCTGAAGACACTGCATGCCGCAGTGAAGACTGAAGGTCCTGCATGCCACTACGAAGACCCAGTGCAGCCAAAGAAATAAATAAAAAAACAAACAGAAAAAAAACCCATCAAGCTCTCCTAGTTGTCTTGTTTTCTGTAAGGGGAACTTGAACCCCAGGATAATGAAGAAAGTCACCCAAAGTCACACAGTGACCCGGCAACTCCTATTTCCTTGGTGACCCTCATAGAAGCTACTTCTGACTTTTCTGTCCCTTTTTTTAAAAAATAAAAAGATATAGTTTTGTATTTTAACTTGCTAAATTGTAGATGCTAAACAGTCAGTAGAAATGATAATTGTTTGAGTATTAATAGAATTATTTTTAAGGCTCAAGAATGCTGTTTATGATCTGCACCATCTCTCATCATCCTTACTTTTGAGTGTCAAGGACATTTGCAGGGGGAGAAGAGATTTGTTTACTTCTGTGCACTCTGCCTGCAGTTACAGTTTTAAAAAACAGGCCTTGATCCTGTTGAGACATGCATTTATATCTTCAGTTCAGCCATACATAAGTGGGCCTATGGTCTGACGCATAGCTCTTCAGGGGCTTTTCCGAGTAAATGTTCATTCATGACTTGTCACTCAGCTGTGTCTTCTTACAGTTTGAGGAAACAACTCAGTGGAAACGAACATACACTATTGCTAATTGCCTTCATCATCATGTATTTGTAGGACAGAGAAGACTGTATACAATTAAAAGGGGGCAGGAAGATCAGTAGTTTATCATTTATTTACACTTGCATTCTGGGCACTGTGCTATGCATTTTACATGCTTGGTCCCTTCTGATTCTCAGAGCTACCCCAAGAAATAGAAACTGTTATGATCTCTATGTTCCCCATTAGAAAACAGAGCCATAGAAAGGTCAGTATGTAACATATTAATATGTTACCCCCCAAAATATGGAAAGTTCAGTTCAGTTCAGTTCAGTCGTTCAATTGTATCCAACTCTTTGCAACCCCATGGACTGCAACACACCAGGCTTCCCTGTCCATCACCAACTCCCAGAGTTTACTCAAACTCATGTCCATTTCATCGGTGATGCCATTCAACCATCTTATCCTCTGTCATCCCCTTCTTCTCCTGCCTTCAGTCTTTCCCAGCATCAGGGTCTTTTCAAATGAGTCAGCTCTTTGCATCAGGTGGCCAAAGTATTTGAGTATCTGAGATCACTCAGAACTGATCTCCTTTAGGATGGACTGGTTGGATCTCCTTGCAGTCCAAGGGACTCTCAAGAGTCTTCTCTAACACAGTTCAAAAGCATCAATTCTTTGGCGCTCAGCTTTCTTTATAGTCCAACTCTCACATCCATACATGACTACTGGAAAAACCATAGCCTTGACTAGGCGGACCTTTGTTGGCAAAGTAGTGTCTCTGCTTTTTAATATGCTGTGTAGGCTGGTCATAACTTTCCTACCAAGGAGTAAGTGTCTTTTAATTTCATGGCTGCAATCACCATCTCCAGTGATTTTGGAGCCCCCCAAAAATAAAGTCAGCCACTCTTTCTACTGTTTCCTCATCTGTTTGCCATGAAGTGATGGGACCGGATGCTATGATCTTAGTTTTCTGAATGTTGAGCTTTCAACCAACTTTTTCACTCTCCTCTTTCTCTTTCATTAAGAGGTTCTTTAGTTCTTCCTCACTTTCTGCCGTAAGGGTGGTGTCATCTGCATATCTGAGGTTATTGGTATTTCTCCCGGAA
Organism: Bos indicus; assembly: GCF_029378745.1. NCBI lineage: Eukaryota > Metazoa > Chordata > Mammalia > Artiodactyla > Bovidae > Bos > Bos indicus. The sequence goes on from NC_091772.1 coordinate 47,972,267, forward strand.
ATCTTGATTCCAGCTTATGCTTCATCCAGCCCAGCATTTCTCATGATGTACTCTGCATATAAGTTAAATAAGCAGGGTGACAATATACAGCCTTGACGTACTCCTTTTCCTATTTGGAACCAGTCTGTTGTTCCATGTGCAGTTCTAACTGCTGCTTCCTGACCTGCATACAGATTTCTCAAGAGGCAGGTCAGGTGGTCTGGTATTCCCATCTCTTTCAGAATTTTCCACAGTTTATTGTGATCCACACAGTCAAAGGCTTTGGCATAGTCAATAAAGAAGAAGTAGATGTTTTTCTGGAACTCTCTTACTTTTTCGATGATCCAGCAGATGTTGGCAATTTGATCTCTGGTTCCTCTGCCTTTAAACTGAGACTCAAATTTGGGTCATGTTGACTTCAAGGCAGAACTTTAAAGAAATTCCAACATTAAGGTGTGAATAACTACTAAGTAACTTTGTCTTAAATATTTGCAGTTACGTCTTTTGCAGAGTCCGTGTGAGCCTCTTTCTGCTAACTTTAAGTATCTTCACAGCAGTCTCAACACTGTCTCAGGCCACTGGGACTCTGGTTTGTTGACCAGCATTGTGTCCACTGTCCGCTGAGTTCCCCTGTCAGCCTCTCATCTTTCCATTGTTGAAGAAGATCTAACTATCTGCAACTGGAAAGAAAGCATTGCCTTTTTGAATAAATTTCTCACACAAGGATAGATCCACATCCTTATGTTAAAACTGAAGGAAAACAAAGCCGGGATTTTTAACTTTGCTGGGATGGATGGAACTCTTGATAGCTCTGTCTGAACAGAAAAATTTTCTTATCTGGCCACGGAACACTTCGTATTCTTGGCTCTTTGCCCTTTGAAGCTGTAAATCACATATATATATATATATATATATATTTTTTTTTTTTTTTGGCCGAGTGACTGCCCTTTCTTTCCTGATCCGTAAGCTCCTTGGAGATTTTGATAGAGCTGGGTTTTGCTAATATGCTCAAAGTTATAAGAACACAGCTTGTTGGAACATAACTCTTAAGGATAAGTGTGCTTTAATTCATTCCTGGGACTCTGATGCTTGCCTCTCTGGGTTCCTGGTTTAGCTCTCTGCTTGGTCTAAAGCACAGTGACTGGCACATAGTAAGTGGAACCTCCTCAGTGGAGGCTGGCTGGATAAATGAACAACACATTAAGTGAAATTTGACAAGATTTTAAAGTAGATATTAAGTATCACAGTACCTCGACCACCAGTTTATAACTTTACCATCAAATTTAAGCTGGGACTGAGCTTATGGGTACTGTAGCACAATAAATAGTCTATGTTAAATAGCTTATATTCTCATGTAAGTCCTGCAGATTTGCCTAACTCTGATTTGAAAAGTGTTCAAGGAATTCCCTGGTGTCCGAGTGGTTAGGATTCTGGGCTTTCACTGCTGAGGGCTCGGGTTCAATCCCTAGTCAGAGAACTAAGACCCTGCAAGCCCCATGGGCATGGCAAAAAAAAAAAAGAAAGAAAGTGTTCAGATTAGCCCAAACTGGTCTCTTTCTAAAGCCCCTAGTTTTTTTTTCTTTTTTCCTTTTATTTTTTTTTTCTTCTTTCTTACTTTTTTTGGTAAGAAAACCACATGGAAATGAACGTCTGTGAGGAGATATAATGCTATGAGAGGAGAGAATTATCACCACATTTTCCCGTCATGAAGTATGTTTCAAGTAGAGTTGTTTCCTTCATATTTTTTCAGCAAAGATCTAGTTGTAGTACATGAGATTACAGTTTTAAGGATATTCCTAACGACTGCCTTTTAAAGCTCTTTTCTTAAGAAAACTGCATTCTTTTTTTTTTTTTTCAAGAAAGTGTATATTATAGTATTGTGAGTTTTTTCCTACTTACAAAGTAATACAACTAAGTGGAAAATTTAAATTCTAAAAACAAAAAAAGGAAATAAGTTTAGCTGTGTTTCTCTACAATATATTCAGTAAGTGTTATGTCTAGTTACAAAGAACTTTTTGGGAAACTTTAGGGCATGTTATGCACAATATAGATACAAAGATGAGGAAGTTCAGTTCAGTTCAGTTCAGTCGCTCAGTCGTGTCCAACTCTTGCGATCTCTTTCGATCGCATGAATCGCAGCACGCCAGGCCTCCCTGTCCATCACCAACTCCCGGAGTTTACTCAAACTCACGTCCATCGAGTCGGTGATGCCATCCAGCCATCTCCTCCTCTGTCGTCCCCTTCTCCTCCTGCCCCCAATCCCTCCAGCATCAGAGTCTTTTCCAATGAGTCAACTCTTCGCATGAGGTGGCCAAAGTACTGGAGTTTCAGCTTTAGCATCATTCCTTCCAAAGAAATCCCAGGGCTGATCTCCTTTAGAATGGACTGGTTGGATCTCCTTGCAGTCCAAGGGACTCTCAAGAGTCTTCTCCAACACCACAGTTCAAAAGCATCAATTCTTCAGCGCTCAGCCTTCTTCACAGTCCAACTCTCACATCCATACATGACCACAGGAAAAACCATAGCCTTGACTAGACGGACCTTTGTTGACAAAGTAATATCTCTGCTTTTGAATATGTTATCTAGGTCGGTGCAATGCCATTTTAGTAGTAGAGTTTGGGGAAGAATGGGTTAAAATAGTATCCCATGGTTTTAGCCAGTAAGGTTTAAGCAGCTGCTCTAGTTCTGGAGCTTGGCAGTTAGCCCAGCAAGCTCTTGCTGTGGGGCAGAGTTTGGGTCTTCTGCCCTCTAGTGGCTAATTTTTTTTTTTTTTTATGTTTCTGACCCTTGCAGAGAAAAAGAATTTAAATACACCATATATAAATAACCTACCTGTCAATGCAAGTAGACATAAAGTGACCAGGGTTTGATCCCTGGGTCGGGAAGATCCCCTGGAGGAGGGCATCCCACCCACTCCAGTATTCTTGCCTCAGAGAAGCCTGGCGGGCTACAGTCTGTGGCCTCACAAAGAGTTGGACACAACTGGAGCAACTTAGCATGCACGCACAGTACCGATATGTTAAGCCTTTGTAAACGTTTGTGATTCATTCTTTGCAGTTTTTTGCACCTTGAAACTTAAAGTTGATAGAGATTATTTTACTCATTTGAAGTCTGAGAAGAAGCTGACTTGTTAATTAGGCCTGGTTAGTGCATCTTTTCACATGTCTTGATTATTCACAGGGTAGAATACAAATACAAAGAATGCTATCTGATTTTTTGTTTTGTTTTGAACATTGGCCAAGTTAAAGTTGTGTCTTTTTCTGAAATGATAAAATCAAAGGATTTAAGTATGCCTTGTTGATGAGATTATAGGAGCAGAAAAAGGTTAGAAATTTAAAAAATTTGTACTGACAAAATGGTGTAGATCCATTTCTTCCTGCTTTTCTCTGCTAAGTAGAATTATAAACCCTGGAAATACAAGTGACAACCAAAGGAGAGCATTTGGAGTGGTAAGAAGAGGATGAATTGGTCTAGGGGGGTCCTAGGACTGAGGGAGCAGCATAGAGAAGGTGCCAGGACGGGTACACCCTGACCTACATCTAGCAACAGGAAGGGGTCACATAGGATCTTCTCTCCCCACAATTGACTCATTGTCCATCCAAAAGTATCAGGAAAACCCAGCTCCCAGCAAGGGGCCATCTATAGGGGACCCATAACAGTAAATAACCAAGATAAGCACTCTCCTCCACTGAGCACAAGATGTCCCTCCCCTACTAAGCCAGACCTAGGCATCCAGGAGGCATCAACAGGGGTTCTGCTAGCACTGTCAGTGACCCAGCCTGGGAAGTCTCCTTATCTTCATGGGCTTGAGACTCCCGTCCTTCACCCACATTCAGTGGAGCAGCTGGGGAGCAGTAAAGAAGCGGGCACTGGAAAGGGGAACCCTACCTCCACAAGCAGCCTGCCTGGGAAGCCTGCCACAGGGCCTGAGGTCTCCCCCTGCCAAGGAACACCCGTAGGCCAGGCCAGGCCCTCAGCCAATACTGGCAGGGACCTGTAGTGTCCTTAGCAGCACCAGACAAACCAAAATGAAATGCAGAATCTGGAAATAAGATCACAGCCCACAGAAAGCAGGCCAGAACCTGCATGCTGAACCTAAAGAAAAGGGTTTTCTGCTAAAATGAAGGATTTTGAAATAGGACCAAGATTCCCTAGGGCTTCCCTGGTGGCTCAGACAGTAAAGAATCTGCCTGCAATGCAGGAGACCAGGGTTCAATCCCTTGGTCAGGAAGATCCCCTGTAGAAGGAAATGGAGGCTTCTCTAAAAAATATTCTTTAAACATAACAGACAAAATGTTCAGGATACAACCGCAAATCACCTGTCATACCAAGAGCTGAAAAGTCACAATGACACACCAACAGTGAGATGAATCACAGATTTGGTATTAAATGACAAGGGCTTTAAAGCAACCAACATAAAAATCCTTGACAATCAATTACAAGTTCTCTGGAAATAAATGAAAATTAGAAAATCTTAGCAAACAATTAGAAAAAGAAGCAAATGTAAATGGTAGAATGAAAACACAATAGCCAAAAAAATTGAACCTCATTGAAGTTAAAAGCTTTTGCTCTGTGAAAGCCCATATGAAGAGGATGAAAAGATAAGAAACACACAGGGAGAAAGTATTTGCAAGTCTGATACCTGTCAAAGGAGTATTATCTCTAGAGTACGTTAAAAAAACTCTCAAAACTCAACAGAAAAAACTAAACAATCCAATTAGAAAATGGACAAAAGAGACATTTCTCTGATGTGAAAAATATGTTCAACATCATTTGCCACAGGGAAATATAAATTAAAACCATAATGATACCTATCTGAATGCTAAGATAGAAAATAATGACAGTACCAAATGCTGGTGAGGAGGCAGAGAAACTGGGTCATTTGTGCAGTGCTGGTGGGGATGTAAAATGGTTCAGCCACTCTGGAAAATGTTTTAGCAGTTACCACATGTGCATTCTTGGACGTTTAAAAAATTCTGAAAGAAATGAAAACTTACATTTGTGCAAAAACCCATCCCATACAGGAATGTTCATAGCAGGTTTATTCATGATAGCTAAAAACTTGAACCACTCAGATATCCTTCAACAGGAGAATTGTTAAAAGTGTGGTGCATTCACACCATGGAACACTGCTCTGCAGTAAAGAGGAATGAACTAGCCATACGCACAACAGCTTGGGTAAATCGCCAGGGAATTAGGCTGTGTGAGAAAAACGGCTAATTCCCATACTATATTCCATTTATATAATATTTTTTGAAATATTAGTTTTAGAAATTGGAGAACAGTTTAGTGGATGACATGGAGGTTGGGGTAGACAGAGGGATATGGGCCTGGTTATAGAGGGCAACATAAGGGATCCTTGTGGTGAGGGAAGTATTCTATATCTTGACTGTGAATGGATATGTGAACTTATGCATGTGATAAAATTGTGTAGATACACATAAATGATTTTAAGGAAAACTGGGAACTATGAATAAGGTGGTTAGATTTATCCATGTCAATATACTTCATTTGAAATACGGTAGGTGAAGGATGGTGCTGCTGCTACTGCTAAGTCACTTCAGTCGTGTCTGACTCTGTGTGACCCCAGAGACGGCAACCCACCAGGCTCCCCCGTCCCTGGGATTCCCCAGGCAAGAACACTGGAGTGGATTGCCATTTCCTTCTCCAATGCATGCAAGTGAAAAGTGAAAGTGAAGTCGCTTAGTCGTGTCCGACTCTAGCAACCCCATGGACTGCAGCCTTCCAGGCTCCTCAGTCCATGGGATTTTCTAGGCAAAAATACTGGAGTGGGTGCCATCGCCTTCTCCGTGAAGGAGGGTAAATGTTCACAAAATCTGTCTATATATTTCTTAGCACTGCATTTGAATCTTTAATTATCTCAGTAAAACTTACAAAGGAAAAAACCTGTTGGACATCTCAAGAAACACTGATCCTTTTTCTTTTAAAATGCTTGTCAGATCACCTTTTCCTTGTGCCTTATGTTTCTCTGAAACAGAGTTTTTAAAAACATTATGCAAATAAACAGTTCCCTATCCTTGATTATTTTCACTGTTTCTAATGTTTTGCTATGATGAAGAGCTGTGTTCAATATCCTTCTGATTAAACCCTTGCATATTAAATTATTTAATTTAATTTTTAAATTTAATTATTAAACCCTTGTATATTAAATTAAGTTACCCTTAAATTATTCTTCAAGCTACATTCCTATAAGAAGAATTGCTGTATCACAGTAAATTATATATATATATATATATATATGTATGTATTGCTTGTTTGTTCTCCAGAACAAAAGGGATAAAAATCTCTTAAAAAAAAAATAAGAAGATGCAATTCACAGAAGAAAAAAACCCAAATGACCAGCAAACATATAAATCAGCCCCACTAGTAATCAAGAAATTGCAAAATAAAAGAATAACTAGATACCATTTTACATTCATTTGCTAAGCTGAAGTTAATGTCTGCTAATAGAGCTGGAGATGCAGAGGAATAAAATTCTTAGAGCTGTTGGTAGGGTCAATTTCTATGAACCCTTGGAGAGCAAAGTGAAGATGCTCATAGTCTTTGCCCCACCTGTTCAGTTTACTCTTCTCAGTAAACACTCAAGAGAGAAATCTCAGCACCTGCACTCCAAAATACATTTACAGCAACATTGCTTAAAACAGAAGAAAAAAAAATGGACACAAAGTAGTATCTACCAGAAGAGAATGGATAAACAAATTAAGGTGAATGTATAACTGCATATGATATAGCAGTTAAGATGAATGAACAAGAGCTACCTGTGTAATTATTACACACACAGTGTCAACTTACATAAATCATTGAAAGTGAAAGTGTTAATTGCTCTGTCGTGTAGCTCTCCAGGCTTGTGTGTTCATGGGGATTCTCCAAGCAAGAATACTGGAGTTGGGTAACCATTCCCTTCTCCAGGGGGACTTCCCGACCCAGGGATCAAACCCAGGTCTCCTGCATCGAAGGCAGATTCTTAACTGTCTGGACTGCCAGAGAAGTCCAGGTCATTAATGGTGAGCAAAAAAAAAAAAACAAATTGCAGAAGGATACAAACAGTTTGATACCACTTATCTACAGTGCTTTTGGGGCCAAAAATATCATTTTTTTCCCCAGACTTATATCAACATTAATATTACAGTTTTAAAATACTTTGATAATTTTGTCACAGGCAAAAAATGATTTCTTGTTTTCCCATCCAAGTACTAATCATGCACAACCCTACTTAGCTTCCGAGATCAGATGAGATTGGCATGTTCAGGGTGGTATGGCCATAGAGGATTTCTTGTTTTAATTTGCATTTCTCTGCATTTTCTTGGACATGTTTTTTCTTCTATGAATTGTTTTCTATTAGAATTTTCATCTTTTCTTACTAATTTATGAAAGTTCTTTATACATCAGGATGGCAGTTATTTTTTCCAGTTTTGCCTTTTAATTTTAATGTTGTTGTTCAATAGCTAAGTCATGTCTGACTCTTTGTGACCCCATGGACACCAGGTTCCTGTACCTCCACCATCTCCTGGAGTTTGCTCAAATTCATGTCCATTGAGTCAGTGATGCTATCAACCATCTCATCCTTTGTTGCCGTCTTCTCTTTTTGCTTTCAAACTTTCCCAGCATCAGGGTCTTTTTCAATGAGTTGGCTCTTCACAGCAGATGGCCAAAGTATTGGAGTTTCGGCTTCAGCATCAGTCCTTCCAATGAATATTCAGGGTTGATTTCCTTTAGGATTGATTGGTTTGATCTCCTTGCAGTCCAAGAGACTCTCAAGAGTCTTCTCCAGCACCACAATTTGAAAGCACCAATTCTTCAGTGCTCAGTCTTCTATATTGGCAAACTCTGTACATGACTACTGGAAAAACCATAGCTTTGACTGGACAGATCTTTGTCTGCAAGGTGATGTCTCTGCTTTTTCTTTTAATTTATTTATTTTTAATTGAAGCATAAGTGCTTTGTCTCTGCTTAACTTTCCATCCAAGGAGCAAGTATCTTTTAATTTCATGACTGCAGTCACCATCTGCAGTGAGTTTGGAGCCCAGGAAAATAAAATCTGTCACTTCTTCCACTTTTTCCTTATCTATTTGCCATGAAGTGATGGGACTGAATGCCATGATCTTAGTTTTTTGAATGTTGAGTTTCAAGCCAGCTTTTTACTCTCCTCTTTCACCCTCATCAAGAGGCTCTTTAGTTCCTCTTTGCTTTCTGTCATTTGAGTGTTATCATCTGCATATCTTTGTTGATTATTAAATGTATGTATTGATTAAAGTTTGTTTTCTCTAAAGTGGCCAAAATTATATATATATATATATTTTAAGTAAAATACTGCAGGCCAAAAGGAAGTAGAAATGGGACATTCTATAGTCTCACCTTGCCCTTTCTGTGTCCTAGTGGTAACTGGTAGTGTTGTGTGTATTCGGTTTTTGGTAGTGTACCCATAAACGTGTCCCAGTGTGGGTAAATCTATGCGTGTGAATGTATGTATTTTAGTGCAGTTGTTTATGTACAGTTTTTACCCAAAATATCTCTGACAAAAACATTGTTCTGCAACTTGTCTTTTAAAATACCACCTTCTATCACAGCCATTATTAAATGTTAATATCTCAGTCCTTTTAAGGTCTGCATAGTGTTTTGGATGCAAATATCCTATAATATATTAACTATCTCCCAGTTTTTAAAATTACTTATTTATTTATTTCTGGCTCTGCTGGGTGTTTGTTGCTGCACAAGGACTTTGTCTAGTCGTGGCAAGTAGGGGCTGCATCATCGTGGTGCACAGGCTTCTCATTGCGGTGGCTTCTCTTGTCTGCATGGGCTCCAAGCGAGTGGGCTTCAATAGTTCTGGCATGCGGGCTTAGTTGCCCCACAGTTTGTGGAATATTCCCAGACCAGGGATTGAACTCACGTCCCCTGCATTGACATTGGGATTCTAACCTCTGTACCGCCAGGGAAGTTCATTAACTATCTCCCTATTAATGGCCGTTTGTTCCTCCAAATTCTGATAATTACAGATAAATACATTGTGTGTGTGTGTGTGTGTGTGTGTGTGTAGAGATTTTAGGTTATTATATAGTCAGGTTTATCAATCAATGCTTCTACTTTGGTAAAATATTTAGAAAATCATTCTCACTCCCAAGATTATATAATTATATACTTCTGGTATTATTATTATATTTATTGACTCTGCCGCATGGCATGCAGGGTCTTAGTTCCCCTATCAGGGATGGAACCCATGCCACCTGTAGTGAAATCCTGGAGTCTTTCTTAACCACTGGACTGCCAGGGAAGTCCCTCCTGGCATTTTTAAGGAATAGTTTGTTTGTTTACTTTGAAATCTTGACTTTGGTGAAAGGTATGGGGCGATTCCAAATGGGAGCCAGTTGTCTTATTGCTATTGATTTACTTTTATCCTTTCCCTCTGCTTTCAAATGTTGCCCTGACTTTTTAGAAGACTGTATTCTTCATTCTTTTATTTTGGGAGTTGAAGTAGTTTGTCTTTGACTTGCAGTTTATACCTACTTTCTGACCTTGGACAAGTTGCTCTGCTTTCCTCAATTTCCTCACTGGTAGAATGAGAATGGTTGCCTATTTCCTATTGTCCTGAGAATTGAGTGAGGCACCTGGAGCTTATCACACTGAATAAGGCTTGCTGCCATTACTGCTGCTGCTGTTAGAACCAGTACCGCCTCTCGGGGTGTTTCTGGACTCCCATATCTTTTTTACCGAATTCCTTTCAGGAGTAGACCAAGCCTTGTCCTTCATGTTGCTCAGTACTGAGCAAAAAGGTGATTTGTATTGGGACAGAGCCCTTACAGAGAAGTTATTAACCCTGACCCAAAGTATCTGTAGAATTACTTCCTAGCATTTGCTATTAATATATATGTTTTCTACTAACTTTGAACATATTGTTAGGCAAATCATCTAATCCTGTTCTCGTATAAACTCTTCATTTCTAATGTGATTGTCAGTGGATGCCTTCTCATTTGCAGAGTGCTTTGATTAGTATTACAGATGCTCCTAAGTAGCCTTGACAAATAATCATGATGAAGGTTCTCACTTAATTTGGGGTGGCTTTTAGCAGAGCTGAGTCTGTGAGAATATATTTTATGGCATGGTTTTTATAGGTCTAACCAGTCAAATGAAGCAGTTTTTCATATTGTATCTGTATCAAATTCTATGCTCTTAGATTGAGAGTGATATAAAATACCCAGAATAGATGAGTCCTATACACAAAGGGTTGATGGTCCAGTTGGGAAAATAAAATATGCAAAGTTCTAAATAAAACTTAAAATAAGAGGGAACAAAACCAGGCAGTATAACTTTCATGGTTGCATGGAACATGTAGAAATGAACAAATTCATTCAAGAAAAGAACAGATGTCCTCTTACTGTCCCTTGTCAGAATCCTCTATGAAAAGATTAGCTGTAGAATCGATTACATTCTGGAGATACTAAAAAATATTACTGAAAGATTAGAACTTAGCATGTTATTTTATGTTTAAAAGAACAATAAATTAAACCAAATTAATCAGATCTTGGAGGAAAATTTTTTTATGACTTTACTAGTAGACCTGTTTTCTCAATGTGAGTACGCTTACCTGTGGAGTTTTAAATTATTTTTTAATTGCTCTGTTGGTAATAGTTATTTATAATAAGCAATTGGTAATTTCTCAGTTATGATTTAAAGTGATTCCAGCTGAGTTTTTCCTTTCATGGTACATCTCAGAAGCACCCTATAGTTTCCCACTGCTTTACCTCTGCCTATAAACTCTCAGCTAATTTCCTAAATTTGAATTTGAGTTATTTTGTAAATATGAGAAGATCATTAATCTTTGTGGCCAAGTCCATGGCTAATCGTGATTTCAACCTTTAAAGAATGAGTGATCGAAATGTGCCATTTATCAAACTTGGAACTGATAGATGTGGTTTATGTGATAACTCCCTGCAATCATCCCAAGATAGTAGCAGCCTGAGCAAAAGTAGAAATTAGCAGGGTTCCAAAATTGGGGAAAAACAAATTTGGAATTGGCTATATAATGCTATAGATGAGAATTTTTAAAATATACTTAATTTTGTAGAGTCGGTATGACCTGTAATAATAGCAGCTGATCATACTTACTCTACACAGTGAACACAGTTGTCTTACATCATTTCCACACACTCATATTACTGTCTATTTAATGGTTTTTATTCTTCCAGGAAGCACTGAAGAAGTGCATGCTCTGACTGAATAATGTGTCTTGTGTTGAATATCCAGGAGCTTTATAGAATGGTCTTCCCTGGTGGCTCAGATGGCAAAGAATCTGCCTGAAACGTAGGAGATGTAGATTCGATCCCAGGGTTGGGAAGATCCCCTGGAGAAGAGAATGGCTACCCACTCCAGTATTCTTGCCTGGAGAATTCCATGGACAGAGGAGCCTGGGGGCTACAGTGCATGGGGTCGCAAAGAGTCAGACACAACTGAGTGACTATCACTTACAGAATGGTAGAAAGTAAATGTCTTTCCTTCTGCTAAATTGTAGCCACCACACTTGCCACTACCTGAGGCTGTTTAAATCCATCAGATAGAATCTTCCTGCTTATGATCTGTTTCCAGATTTAATCTAGTGAGGAGGCAACATGGTGTGTACCCACATTGTAGATACGCATTAAACATTTGCATGGTGAATTAGAACAGGGAGGTGAGTTGAAAGATACTTGGTCTCTCCCAGTATTAGACCACAAACTTACATATGACTGTTAAAATATTAACTCAACCTTCAACAGGCATGAGAAGTTGAAGTTGTTTACAACTAGCCAGGAAAAGGATTATTGAGTGTCTTTCAGCATATTAAGACCTACGAAGAAAAACAAAAACAGATTTCTGGATTGGGTTCTGGGTTTTTGCTCAAAGTAGTAGCAGGAAACTTTTTCATCTGACAATGTATGATGCGATTTAAAAATTTTTTAAACTACCCTCTTGATAAAAGAAGGAAGCAGGAAGGAAGGTAGAGAGTGGAGGAAGAGAAAAGCATACTTATCTTCCAAGACAGTTTCAAGAATTAAGAATAATGTACATAAAGTACACAGTACAGTGTTCACATGTGCTAGACACACTATTGAGAGTATCTGCCATGGTGACGATCATGTAAAATTGCACGTTCCAGGGAATAGTATCTGCAGACCTATCTACATTTGGTTAGCAAGTCACCTACTTTACCACTCATGTACATTTGATTACTTGATTTCACTGACATCTCTGAGATAGTTGGGAAATTTCATACTCCTAGCCTTGCAATCCTAGACTCTGCCATTGTCACAGGCTTTTCCACTCACTGTTTCCTGGGCCACTCCTTGGACTTTATGCCCTTCTCACATGTATATGTGACACTTCTGGTCTCTGTCACTAACAGTAGTTGGATCTGAGGTCATGTTTTGGTTATGTTGCTGCCCAGCTCCTCCCAAACTTAGTGGTTTGAAACCACCTTTTTATTATCTCTCATAGTTTTGTGGGTTGACTTGATTCAGATGGGTGGTTCTTATACTCCAAGTAATGCTGGCTAGGATTGCAGTTACATGAGAGCTTGGATGGTCTGGTATATTCAAGATTGCTTACCCATATGACTGACAGCTGATGATGGCCATCCACTGGGAGCTCAGGTGGGCTGTCGGCTGGAGCACCTGCACGTGGCCTCTCCATGCCCAGGTTCCTCGGGCTTCTCACAGCATGGCAGCTGAGTTCCTACAGGGAGAATCCCAGCAATGAGTGTTTCAAGACAAAAAAATCAGAAACTTCCAGTCCTCTCAAAAACTTGACTCACCTGTGTTGTGTTATTGGTCAAAGCAGTCACAGGCCAGCTCGTACTCAAGGGGGTGAAGGAGTCAGCTCCACTCTCAATTTGGGAATGGTATACAGGGCAGGGAAGAAGCTGATGAGTGACCATGTTACAACAGGGTAAACATTACATTCCTTTAAATTTGCCTTCAGTAAGCCTGTCCTTTAAAAGGACCCTCACAGGCTCAAGGTTCATGTCCCGGAAGTAATTGTGGAAAAGGTGGTGAGACATCATTGGCCTAAACATCAGAACCTGTTCTGATTTGTTTTGGGTCCAGTTGTGTCAATATATAAACTTGATACTATGTAATCTCTTCTGAAAGAAAATTGTTATCCAGTCTGTTTGTTCAGTTGCTCAGTCGTGTCCACTCTTTTCGACCCCTTGGACTGTAGCACACCAGGCTTCCCTGTACTTTACCATCTCCCAGAGTTTGCTCAAACTCATGTCCATTCAGTCAGTGATGCCATCCAACTGTCTCGTCCCCTATCATCCCCTTCTCCTCCTGCCTTTAATCTTTCCCAGCATCAGGGCTCTTCCACTGAGTTGGCTCTTCGCATCAGGTGGCCAAAGGACTGGAGCTTCAGCTTCAGCATCAGTCCTTCCAATGAATATTCAGGGTTGATTTCCTTTAGGATTGACTGGTTTGATCTCCTTACTGTCCAAGGGATCCAGTCTGTAGGGGAAGCTTTAGGCCTGTTTGTAACTATAACTAGCACAGAAGTTCTCAACTGAAGGTGACATTGTCCCTCAGGGGATGTTTGGCAACACTTAGAGTCATCTTTGGTTGTAAGAATGGTTTGGGGCAGTGCTCCTATAACCTAGTGAGTAGAGGCCAGAGGTGATACAAAGATCCTGCAATGCACTGGATAGCCCTTCCTCCACAGTAAAGAATTTTCCAGCCCCAAATATCAGTAGTTCAGAGGTTGAGAAACCCTAAAGTAGAGCAAAGATTTTCTCCATGCTGTCTTGTAAGTTCATACAGAGCACATTGTTTTTTAAAAAAAAATTTTTTTTTGTTGTGTTGGGTCTTCCTGTGGTATGCAGGCTTTCTGTAGTTATGGCTCGAGGCTGGTATCTTGGGCTTTCCTGGTGGATTAAAAGTAAAGAATCTGCCTGCAACGTAGGAGACCCAGGTTTGATCCCTGAGTTGGGAAGATCCCCTGGAGAAGGAAATGGCAACCCACTCCAGTATTCTTGCCTAGGAAATCCTGTGGTTGGAGGAGCCTAGTGGGCTCCAAGTCCATAGAGTCGCAGAGTTGAACACAACTGAGCAACTAACACACGTGTTATCTTGCATTGAAAGGTGGATTTTTAACCAGGAAAATCCCCAGAGTGCATTGCTTTTTGTTCTCCAAATCATCTATTGTGCCTTTCAATTTATAGATTAATAAAACCTTTTACCTGAATATTTACAGATTCAAATTGTAAGATTTCTTTAAGGGCTCTTAAAGCTGCAACTTCTATTTACTTTTGTATTTAAATAATTTATATACAGAGATTGGATCAAGGTGGCCAGTAGGGTTTCCACTCTCTTCCTTTTCTTTCCACCCTCTTTGCTTTTTCTTTTGAACTCTCTTCCTTCCACTTTGGAATCTAAGAAATAATAAGAAAAAATTATATCTGTGTATTTATCTATACATGACTGTATATCTCTGTCTCTTTCCTGGAGAAGACGAAGGAGTGATCACTATGGACCGGAAACTGAGCCTCACTGAAGGGCTGTTCACTCAGTCAGTTATGCTGTGATAGCAAACAACCCCTAAATCTAAGTTATTTTAAACTCTATAATTTGTTTCTCACTCATGTTGCATCTTCATTTTGAGCAGTCAGGCTGGTTTGTCACACTGGGAGACACCATCTCACATGCTGCTGTTGCTATGTAGAGGGAAAAAAGAACTCCAGAGAGCCTTTCATTGGCAGTTAAATGATCCCTTCTGGAAGTGACAAGCATCAAGAATTACACTCACAGTCCATGTTCCCAAACTAATGATGTGTCCCCATTTCCACAAAGGAGCCAGGAAGGGCAATCCTGTCACTGGCCTGGAGAGAGGAGAACCGGATGTATTTGGCATATAGCCTTACTGATCCCTAAAAGGCCAAGGTAGAGCAGATCTGACGGAAAGAAGAAACCACAGCTCAGAGTGGGCACAGGGAGGAACTGTGGAGGTAGAATGGCTCCTAAAGACATGGAGGAGGAGGGGACCTTACCACAAATAGAGCAGTTTGTTAGAGTCTTGTAATAGGGATAGCCTGGGAGATTGTTAGCCACCTATGCCCTAGAGCTGGAAGAAGTAGGGGTGTTCTATTTTAAAATTTAGGGGAAAAAATTTTTTTTGGCAGTATTGTGTAGCATGTGGGATCTGAGTTCCCAGATGGGGGATTGAACTGGTGTCCTCTGTGTTGGAAGGGCAGAGTCTTAATCAGTGGACCGCCTGGGGACACAGTTCCTGTGCTATGGAAATGACAAAATGTCTCCTCTATAAAGTCCTGTGTTCAAAGTCACTGCGCCTGATACAGTGCCTGATAGATAGTATGTGCTCAATAAATAATTGATTAAATGATGGCTCTAAGTTTACCACAGGAAAAAAGCAATCATTGTTGTTATTATTTATTGTCATCATCATCCTGTTATCCTATCTCAGAGATAAATTTGGTTTTAGAAACAAATCAGTGTCTTGACCCCTTGTGAAATCACTTAAAGGAATTTCTCCCACCCAGCAACTGGCAGGATCCAAATGAAGGGCATTGAAGCCTAGGGCTTTAGATTCTCAATTCAGTTCAGTTGCTCAGTCATGTCTGACTCTTTGTGACCCCATGAACTGCAGCACTCCAGGCTTCCCTGTCCATCACCAACTCCCAGAGCTTCTTCAAACTCATGTCCACCAAGTTGGTGATGCCATCCAACCATCTCATCCTCTGTCGTCCCCTTCTCCTCCTGCCTTCAGTCTTTCCCAGCATCAGGATCTTTTCCAATGAGTCAGTTCTTTGCATCATGTGGCCAAAGTATTGGAGCTTCAGCATCAGTCCTTCCAATGAATATTCAGGATTGATTTCCTTTAGGATTGACTGGTTTGATCTCCTTATAGTTCAAGGTGTCATGGTCTGGGCATGAGTTGGAAAAGAATTTCCAGATGTGAGACAGAATGAGAGGGAAATAAAGTTTATTAGAGTGGGAGACACTGTTAGAACAGCAGGCCAGCTCAAGAGAGAACTGACATTGAACAGGGGTCCTTAGTCAACTTTTATACCCAGGGTACAAGGAGTGGGATAGGGGTCTTGCGGATCATTTGCTGATGTGGCAAATACCTTCTCCTTATGGGATAGGAGGGGAGACAGGTTATACTGTTGCATTAATAGTTACAACATGGGAGAGGGAAGGACGATAAAGGTCTGGTTTTTCCGTTCCTGCATTCCAAGACCCTCCTTGGTTTTATCTGCTCTTTTGTCCTTGGGTCACCACACAAGGGACTCTCAAGAGCCTTTTCCAACACCACAGTTCAAAAGCATCAATTCTTTGGCGCTCAGCTTTCTTTATGGTCCAACTCTCACACCCATACATGACTACTAGAAAAACTATAGCTTTGACTAGACAGACCTTTGTCGGCAAAGTAGTCTCTGCTTTTTAATATGCTGTCTAGGTTGGTCATAGCTTCTCTTCCAAGGAGCAAGCATCTTTTAATTTCATGGCTGCAGTCACCATCTGCAGTGATTTTGGAGCCCAAGAAAATAAAGTCTGTCACTGGTTTCATTGTTTACCTGTGTTTCAGAATTTTAAAAGAAACCTCCTTTTAAATTTGTATAGAAAAGGGAAAAAAATCTGACACTTGTAGTTTGTTTCCTCCTGCTCCTTAAGAGAGAAATTAAAAATGTCTGACACTTGCAGCCTATTTCCTCCATTTGGAGACCTCTAGCCTTCCTGCCTGTTACTCTCTCAGGACCAGATGCCATGATCTTAGTTTTTTGAATGTTGAATTTTAAGCAAGCTTTTTCACTCTCCTCTTTTACTTCCATCAAGAGCCTCTTTAGTTCCTCTTCACTTTTTGCCATAAGGGTGATGTCATCTGCATATCTGAGGTTATTGATGTTTCTCCCGGCAATCTTGATTCCAGTTTGTGCTTCCTCCAGCCTGGCATTTTGCATGATGTACTCTGCATTAATTTAAATAAGGGTGACAATATACAGCCTTGATGTACTCTTTCCCATGTTTTCCATGTTCCATGTCTGGTTCTAACTGTTGCTTCTTGACCTGCATACAGATTTTTCAGGAGGCAGGTAAGGTGATCCAGTATTCCCATATCTTTAAGAATTTTCCACAGTGTTTTGTGATCCCCACAGTCAAAGGCTTTGGCATAGTTAATGAAGCAGAAGTAGATGTTTTGCTGGAACTCTCCTGCTTTTTCTGCGACCCAGTGGATCCTGGCCATTTGATCTCTGGTTCTCTGTTCATGTACTGTTGAAGCCTCGCTTGGCGAATTTTGAGCATTACTTTGCTACCATGTGAAATGAGTACAATTGTGCAGTATTTGAACATTGTTTGGCATTGTCTTTCTTTGGGATTGGAATGAAATGGACCTTTTCCAGTCCTGTGGCCACGGCTGAGTTTTCCAAATTTGCTGACATATTGAATACAGCACTTTCAGAGCATCATCTTTTAGGATTTGAAATAGCTCAGTTGGAATTCCATCACCTCCACTAGCTTTGTTCATAGTTATGCTTCCTAAGGCCCACTTGACTTCACACTTCAGGATGTCTGGCTCTAAATGAGTGATCACAGCATCATGGTTATCTGTGTCATTGAGATCATTTTGTATAGTTTTTCTGTGTATTCTCGCCACCTCTTCTTAATATCTTCTGCTTCTGTTAGGTCCATACCGTTTTTATCCTTTATTGTGCCCATCTTTCCATGAAACGTTCCCTTGGTATTGTTGAAGGAAGGGGGACCCCTTCCAGGGCCTAAAAGTGGGCTCTTGTCTAACACTCGGAAATGAATTGTTCAAGGAGACACATGTGCTGACAAAGCAAGAGATTTTATGGGGAAAGGGTGCCCGGGCAGAGAACAGTAGGTTAAGGGAACCCAGGGGAACTGCTCAGGTTTTATGGTGATGGGATTAGTTTCCAGGTTGTCTTTAGCCAATCATTCTGACTCAGAGTCCTTCCTGGAGGTGCATGCCTTGTTCAACCAAGATGAATGCCAGCAAGAAGGCTTCAGGGAGGTGGTCAGACATGTGGTGTCTCCTTTTGACTTTTCCCGAACTCTTCTGGTTGGTGGTGGCTTATTAGTTCCATGTCCCTTACCAGGACCTCCTGTCGTAAAACAGCTCATGCAGATGGCTACTATGGTGCCTGGCCAGGGTGGGCAGTTTCAGTCAGTATGCTTCCCCTAACAGTATTTCTAATTTTCTTAAAGAGATCTCTAGTCTTTCCCATTCTATTGTTTTCCTTTATTTCTTTGCTGAGGCAGGCTTTATTATCTCTCCTTGCTACTCTTTGGAACTCTTCATTCAGATGGGTATATCTTTCCTTTTCTCCTTTGCTTTTAGCTTCTCTTCTTTTCTCAGCTATTTAGATCCCAAGTTCCCCTTTTTACTAGCTGAGTCCTCATTTTCTATTAACTTTCTTGACCCACCCACTATGCCTACTCTTCTTGCCCTCTCAGCTTTGAGAAGGGATGTCCCTGTTCTCCAGGCCAAGCCTTCCTGTTGGTGGCCTCTGTCTGCATTGGGTCTGTGGAGGCAAAGGAGGTTGGGAGTGGGCCCTGATCAGATTGTCTGTGTTTAAATCCGCCATGAACTCACTCACTCTGTGATGTTGGGCAAATTACTTCATCTTTCTGGCCCTCATTTTCCTCATTTACAAGATCTGATTAATACTAGTACATATGTTATAAGTCACTGTGAGTATTAAATGAGATGGTGGTTAGAAAGGTCTTAGAATGGTGCCCAGCACTTTGTTATTACTGACTATCATCATGGCTGTCTACACTACCTCCCTTCCAAGCTCCATCCACATCTAACTCCCAGGACTCTCCCCAGAGTTTCACACACCTGGATGGTGGTCTCTGACATTAGTTTGTTTTGTTTTGAATTAATTTCTCAGTACTCCAGAGTCCGAGGTTATCATTTTTAGGACTGCTTTAGTGGCAGATATTTCTCGCTTTTAACCCCAAAAGTTTCAAATGTCTGGTTTCCTTTTCTGAGAAGTTGGAACAGTACCTTTTTCTTCCCAACTCCCAGGGATTATGGTCTTCTTTCTTCTTTGTTTTCTTTCTTGGCTCTGTCTTTATTTTATTCTATCTTGTGATTTTGTGTGTCCTTAAAGCCACCTTCAGAACTTGATGGGGAAAAGTAGGGGTATAAATAAGTAAAGAATCACATAAATTAAATAAAGAGTACTTATGAAAGCACTGAAAGAAGTTCAAAGCATCATACATATGAGACATTTTTAGCCAGTAAGTGTTATCAGTGGCAGAGGTTAGAAAATCACTTTGTCATTTTGTCTGTTGAACTTAGAAATATTCAAATCATCGTACACTTCATGTGATATCTACAGAAAATAAAATATTAGAAAAACATGGAAGAGATAAACTTGCTTTGGTTCTTTGAAGATAGAACTTCTGAAATAGTTAAGTAACAGAGTTAAGAATGTACTTTTGAGACATGTAGCTAGAAGTTCTTAAAGAATTAACATAGCCATTATAGTACATCTCTCACCCTCAGGAAGTGCTCACTGGAAAGGTCACACCAAAAAAAAAAAAAAAGATTACAAAGGGAGTATAAAGTCACCTACAAGTAGTCATCACAATAGCTGACATTTCTTGTTTTCTTGGCCCTGTCTCAGGTAATCCTTCAGTAAGCAAGGGGAGAGATACTGTTTTCATCCCCATTTTAGAGATTTGTCTTTTTTGGCCAGCTGGCATGTAGGATCTTAGTTCCCCAAACAGGGATTGAACCTGTGCCCCTGTAGTAGAACCACAGAGTCCTCACCTCTGGACTGCCAGGGAAAACCTCATCTCCATTTTAAAGCTGAGAAAACTGAGGCTCAGCTAAGTTATTTAACCAACACTCCAGACCACCTTTGTGTGTGGTCGTCAATGACCACATACACAATACTGCCCAAGTGACTCCCTCAAGCAGCAGCGCTTCTCAGGGTTTCCTCCAGTGCTCACACCATCACGTTCTCTGTCACACTCCACAGCCAGGGCCAGGATAAGGGGAAATGGGTGACATTTTGCTTTGAATCCCATCTGGCTTGATCACCAGCCCTGGCCTTCTCTTCTCACTTTACTGGGCTTATTCTCATTCTCAGCATACACTCAAAAAGCCCATAAGTATCCTCAGCATGTGCTCAATAAGCCCACAACACCTGTTACTCAAGAGGGGCTGAATTTCAACACAACATTCTTTTTTAATTTTATTTTATTTTTAAACTTTACAATATTGTATTGGTTTTGCCAAATATTGAAATGAATCCGCCACAGGTATACATGTGTTCCCCATCATGAACCCTCCTCCCTCCTCCCTCCCCATACCCATCCCTCTGGGTCGTCCCAGTGCACCAGCCCCAAGCATCCAGTATCGTGCATCGAATCTGGACTGGTGACTCGTTCCATATATATTATATGTATTTCAATGCCATTCTCCCAAATCATCCCACCCTCTCCCTCTCCCACAGAGTCCAAAAGACTGTTCTATACATCAGTGTCTCTTTTGCTGTCTCGTATACAGGGTTATTGTTACCATCTTTCTAAATTCCATATATATGCGTTAGTATACTGTATTGGTGTTTTTCTTTCTGGCTTACTTCACTCTGTATAATAGGCTCCAGTTTCATCCACCTCATTAGAATTGATGCAAATGTATTCTTTTTAATGGCTGAGTAATACTCCATTGTGTATACGTACCACAGCTTTCTTATCCATTCATCTGCTGATGGACATCTAGGTTGCTTCCATGTCCTGGCTATTATAAACAGTGCTGCGATGAACATTGGGGTACACGTGTCTCTTTCACTTCTGGTTTCCTCAGTGTGTATGCCCAGCAGTGGGATTGCTGGATCATAAGGCAGTTCTATTTCCAGTTTTTCAAGGAATCTCCACACTGTTCTCCATAGTGGCTGCACTAGTTTGCATTCCCACCAACAGTGTAACAGGGTTCCCTTTTCTCCACACCCTCTCCAGCATTTATTGCTTGTAGACTTTTGGATCGCAGCCATTCTGACTGGCATGAAATGGTATCTCATAGTGGTTTTGATTTGCATTTCTCTGATAATGAGTGATGTTGAGCATCTTTTCATGTCAACACAACATTCTTAAAGACCAGAGAGGCTTGAAGACACTTATTCTTCACCTTGTTTGATTGAAGATCCCTTCAAGAATCTGAAAGATTTACAAAGATGTGGTGTGTGTACACACACACACACATACACACACACACACACACAGGAATATTACTCAGCCATTAAAAAGAATGAAATAATGCCATTTGCAAATAGGTAGATGGACCTCGAGCTTATCTAGAGTTAAGTAAGTCAGATAAAGATAAATATTATATGATATCACTTAAATGTAGAATCTAAAAAATGATAACAAATGAACTCATTTACAAAGAAAATAGACTCACAGACTTGGAAAACAAACTTACGGTTACCAAAGGGGATAGTAAAGGTGAGGGGGGAAATAAATTAGGAATCTGGGGTTAACATATACAAACTGCTATGTATAAAATTGATAAACAACAAGAAACTACTGTATAGCACAGGGAACTATATCAAATGTCTTGTAATAACCTACCATGGAAAAGAATCTGAAAAAGAATATATAGATGTACACACACACACACACACACAGTAAGTGTACATATATATATACACATATAAAAACTTTCCTCCCAGTGGAGGAAGAGGGGGACCTCAAGTGTAATATGTGGTTCTGGGGGAATCCCCACTAGGAACCTAGGCCTTGAATGTAACACTTAAAGGAATAAAACAATGATGACAAGAAGAGGTGGTAGTGGGCTTGCTGTTTGAGGGGGGTATGGGAGCCTATCTCCTGCCTCCTCAATCAAAAGCAAAAGCTACCTGTCCCTATGATTTGATCATTAAAATTAATGCAAAACATTAATATAGTTCCCAGAAAGAATAATCTATCTTCCACTCAGTTTCTCGTGTTTTTTTTACATGACTTTAAGGTCCCTGCTGGCTAGCTTTGTATGTTTAGGGTCTGCCATGTCCTGTATAATCTTCTGCTATCTTGGAGCTGGTCTGGCAGAGACGGTACAGGACATTTTCATGATGGCCTCACAGGAGTTCCACCGCAGACATTGGCCTGGGTGAAGGTGCCTGTCCCCTAACCCTGTAGACCGGTGCACTTGACATTTTGCTACTGGCATGGATACATGAATACATGTGCTGGTGCATCTAACAGGAATTTATGTTTAGAAGCAGGATCTTGTTCAATTTTGTATGAGATGTTTCCTGTTGACTTGGGAAACTTGAAGTGTTTGAAGGCAGTTGGGGTAAAAGCACCAGACACCTGAAGAGATGCCATATATTGACTCTGGGAGTTTATTTACTAAAAAGAGTTATGTGTTGGTGGTGAATAAGGTCTTTGCTCAGCCCAGGAATTCTTGTGAAGTCCAGGCAGCAGGAACCCGGGCAGTGTTCCACAGTGATCAGCTGAGGGAAAAACAAAAATCTTATAACACTAACTCCAAATGCCCCCTTTCCCTTGCAGAAGATAGTATTGTTTTGCCAGACTTAGGAAAGCTATACCTTGTCCCCAGCTCTTGGCCTAACAGTCACAAAGCTGCAGTAACATGGGTGTGTTTCCCTCGCTCACTGTCCCTCAATCAATGCCCCATCCCCCTTTTAGTTTCTTGAAATAAAGAAATTTGACCCTTCTGAAAGTGGAACATTTTTCAATTTCTTAAGATAGTGAAAAAGGTAGTTTGGGGCAGACAACAAAGTAGGAATATAAATGCTTGAGCTCTCTGCTAAATTTGTGATCAGACAGAGATGAGCCTCCTATGGTAGGAGTGACAGCTGGGCCTGGCAACCTCCTTTTCTCTGTTGAATGGGAAGAAAGGACAGCTGTTGGGGTTTAAAGGGCTTTATCACTTTTTACTGGGTGTCCTTAGGCATGTTAAGAACTTCTGAGCCTCAGTTTTTCATCTGTTCTATGCAGATAATAATACCTAACCAGTGGGGTTGAGACTCAATAAGTGTCACAAATGGCAGCCCCACCCCACACTTAACTCTTGTTTAAGCATCAGGCTCAATGTATAGAGTTATGGATTACACATTCTTCCTCCATATTGAAATGATATTTGCTTGTCTCTTTTTCTTAACCATATATCCCATATCTTGTGATGGTTAAGAGCATTGATGATTTTCCTATATTACTGTAAGAAAATAGATTATCTGCCATAAATTCTGGTGTCCATTTCCACTCTTACCAGTCAGGACTGAGTTTTGATAAACTATTTCCCAAGTTCTGAAGGCATTGGGTTTAGGGCTAAAAGAAATCAAATGGTAATTTTGATGGAAATGGAACAGAGGCTTATGGTATTGTCCCTGGAGCTGTTTAGGTCACTGGTGTCTGCCTCTGGCCATGGATGGAGAGACTGAGCATCACCGTGTCTCTTCAGTGTGATGGTAGAATTGACTTTCCTAGCTAGCCATCCCAGAGAAGGCAATGGCAACCCACTCCAGTACTTTTGCCTGGAGAATCCCATGGATGGAGGAGACTGGTAGGCTGCAGTCCATGGGGTCGCGAAGAGTCGGACACGACTGAGCGACTTCACTTTCACTTTTCACTTTCATGCATTGGAGAAGGAAATGGCAACCCACTCCAGTGTTCTTGCCTGGAGAATCCCAGGGGAGCCTGGTGGGCTGCCATCTATGGGGTCGCACAGAGTCGGACACGACTGAAGTGGCTTAGCAGCAGCAGCAGCTAGCCATCCTGTCTGCCTGTGCTGTGCTCATCAGTTAAGCCACCAGCATTCCTTATTGGTGTCCCTGTTTTTGTTTCTGTGCATCCAGGGAATCCAAACTGAGTAACCTGAGGGTGGGAGAGGGTGCAGAGTGGCAGTGATGGTTGCCAGCCCTCTGTCCTCTCCACTGGAATGCCACACATTGCATCCTTCACTGCAAGACTTGTTTTTAGTACCTGAGAGCAAGTGGGGGTTCTGTAACCATCACCTGTAATTTTCCACCTTGACTCCTCATTGTGTGCATGAGCACACTGGCTTAGAAATCAGCTGGCTAGCAGCCATGTGCCAGGCCAGCATGCCCTGCTCTCAGCTAGAGCGCCACAGGGCTGTGTTCTTTTTGGTCAGCCTTTGCTTTGTATTCCTTTCCTACTCTGGGTCAAGGGCAGCTGTTGGCCACATTTGATTGTGCTTGAATTGTGATTTAGAGTTGGAACAATGATATCACTTTGGTTTAGAAAAATTAAAATCCAGAAGTATAGTGTAACTTCCAACTTCTGAAAGTATTTCTGAAAATAATATATAGGATACTTCATTATTCAAAGCAGTTTCATAATTTAGAGTCCTACTTCTGTGGAATGTTCCCAATTTGGCAAGCCAGATATCCTAAAATTATTTGAACAGTGTTGAAAAAGTGGTGCCCGGGAGACTTCCTTTTTTAGACATATGGCCTTCCTTTGTCAGGCTTCAGGATTTGTGCTCCCTTAAAGCCATTAGGGATTTCAGACAATGAGCTATAGAGAAAATCCAAAGTGTGTCTTTCTTGTAGACTTACTCCTTCATCTTTGGAGGAAGGTTCCCACTTTGGAATATGTATGATAGTTATGATACTAGTGATGGAGGTTTAGTCATCCTTTTTACAAAGTTATTAAAATAAATAGCACAGAAGGGTATGAAAGGAAAAGTCTTGTGTCTCTTCCGTATTCCTCCCTAGAGATGATTGTAAATAACTTTTATGTCTCTTTTAGACATTTTCTCTGCAATTATAAACTTAAACATACATATAGTTATACATATGTATTCACAATACACATACACCACATGTATTACACATACACAAACAGCTCATAGATCTATTTTTTTAGAAATACAAATAGAATTTTACTATATATACCAATTTGTATCTTAGTCTTTTCACTTAATGCTATATTAAAGCACTTCCCATGTTAATACATATAGATCTCATATATTTGGTGGCTGCATAGTGTTCCATTGTGGGGTTGGACCATAATTTACATAATGTGATGTCTGTTGTTGGATGTTTAGGTTGTCTCCACTTTTTAACTCTCACAGTTTTGTTATGGGTTTCCTCATACATATCTTACCCAATGTATTTGATGGGTGAATAGTCTTATTAGTTGGATCATATCTTGAGAACTATAGCAGTTTATTTAATTAATTAATTTATTTAGATTTTTTTGATATGGACCATTTTTTAAAGTCTTTATTAAATTTTTTACAACACTGCTTGTAAAAAAATTGTTTGTTTTTTGGTCATGAGGCATGCTTAGCTCTCTAACCCAGGATCAAACTGCACCTCCTGCATTGGAAGGTAAAGTCCTAACCACTGGGCCATCAGGGAGGTCTCATGCTTTATTTTAGTATTTTTAAAAATTATTTGTTTATCTATTTTACTTTTTGGTTGCACTAGGTCTTCATTCGGAGAAGGCAATGGCACCCCACTCCAGTACTCTTGCCTGGAAAATCCCATGGATGGAGGAGCCTGGTGGGCTGCAGTCCATGGGGTCGCTAAGAGTCGGACACGACTGAGCGGCTTCACTTTCACTTTTCACTTTCCTGCATTGGAGAAGGAAATGGCAACCCACTCCAGTGTTCTTGCCTGGAGAATCCCAGGGACGGGGGAGCCTGGGGGGTTGCCGTGTATGGGGTCGCACAGAGTCGAACACGACTGAAGTGACTTAGTAGTAGTAGTAGTAGGTCTTCATTGCTGCAGGAGGGCTTTCTCTTCATTGAGGTCCACGGGCTTCTCACTGAGGTCGTTTCTCTTGAGGAGCACAGGCTCTAGGGCATGCAGGCTTCAGTAGTTACAGCACGTAGGCTCAGGATTTGCAGCTTGCAGGCTCTAGAGTGCAGACTCCGTGGTTGTGGTACATGGGTTCCATTGCTACTTGGCATGTGGAATCTTCTCAGATCACAGATCGAACCTGTGTCCCCTGCATTGGCCGGAGGGTTTCTGTCCACTGTACCACCAGGGAAGACTCCACTCTTTATTTTAAATATTAGTGATTTAGTAGATATTAGTGGAGAATATTTATAATGAAGCCAGGTTCCATCCTGGGTTGGGAAAGATCCCTCGAAAAGGAAATGGGAACCCACTCCAGTATTCTTGCCTGGAGAATTGCATGGATGGAGGATCCTGTCGGGCTACAGTCCATGGGGTCACAAAACGAGTCAGACATGACTGAGTGTCTAACACACATACAATGACCAAAAAATGATCCCTTTAAGAAAGTATAAGAAACACATTTACAGATGGTGGAAGGGCTAGAGAAGCCAGTTTAGTTAGATTGATCTTACTATTTTATGGGAGTTATTTCATGGTAAAATATTTGTTTTAAAACATCAAATTAATATGCCATGAAGGAATTTAAGGGAGTAACATTTTTTAGTGAGTTTCCATAGTGGCAGATACAGAGCTGTGGCACATACATCATTAGAATGTTCTTCCAGAGGTGGAACTATGAAAGAATTTCTCGTAAAAGGAAGTGAGAAATGTTGGGGTGGATTTTTCTTTCTAAGACTGTGTTCATAAGTGATTAAAGTGACAGCTTTTTAAAAACTCAGTAAAGAACTAGATGTATGAGTAAATAGGAGAAAGGAGCTGAATGAACATGTTTGTACAAAAATGGGCAACCCATTTTAATTCCATGAAATGAATACTAACTACTGTTTAAAGTAAATCTTGATATCATTAACAGATATGCTGTCCTTAAACAGATTCCTTAGAATTAGATTCATGCAGATAAACTCAGAACAATCTGAGTTCACACTTAAATCCCTTTTTCCTTTTGTGGGCAAAGCCCCACTGTCTGTCTGATTAGCAGTGCCCATGTTCAAAAAGCTGTGTACCTCGCATGAGATGGGTCCCCAGTGCCACAGTCCAGCTTGCTCCTGAATGGACTGCCACTCGGCCACCAAGAGTGACCCTTGGCAGCTCCAGCTCCAGGCCAGGACAGATTTTCTTCTACTATGATTCCGTGTCTCATAACAATGCGCCCATCTTCTCTCTTTTGTTTAGATAACTCAAGTTTTCACTCCACACCAGTGATTCTCAACCAGAGGTGATTTTTGCCCCCAGTGGACATTTGGCAGTGTTTGGGTAATTTGCTTTCTCTTCCTCTCTCCTCCTCCTCCTCCTTTTTTCTCCTTTTTTGAAGCCCAACAGAGATTGGGCCATCCCTTTATTTTGCCAAGGAAAGATCTTAAAAACAGCATATATCAGTCACGCCACAAACTTCCCATCATTTTGTGAAAAAAAGGATATTTTAATATCCCAAGTGAGAGAATAATCCCAAAATAAAGATCCATCTTCTCCAGTCACTATTTTTCTCACTTAGCCATGAACTGGTGAGAATTTCATCACGGCTCAGCATGAGTTTATAGGCAACTGCTCAGGACTGTTTGATGTATACAGTGCGTAAAGCACTGCCTACTGTCCCCTTATACATGATAGGCAACTGGAAAATGGTGATAAATACTATTACTAACTATATCTTAGAGGTTACAATGCATAAAATTTGAGTCCTTCCTACCATTTTAAAAAATTATAACATCTTTGAACAAGTGAATGGGTAGCTGGCTATTCTTTTCTGTCAATTAAATTTTCTCTAGTGGAGACATTTCTGTAAAGTTTGTGAATCATATTTGTAGTAGATTATACCAAGATTCAAGTTCAGTTAAACTGTTTGTCTCTCTGCTTTATAGAGCAAATCATTAGGTTAGTGAGAAGTAACTTTTCTAATGTGTATCTTTCTTACTAGGTGTTAATACCTCACCAACCTGCTGCATTCTTTTCTGTTTTCTCCATATTGTATTGGGTTGTTTACTCGCACCCCTGATGACCGGATTCTTTAAAATGCAGTAGGTGGTGTTCATTCATCCAGTCAAGAAATGTTTATTGAGTGTCTGCTATGTGTCAGGCCCCGCACTTGGCACTGGGCATACACAGGGAGCAAAATAAAGACCCAGCCTTCCAGGAGCTTTTATTCTGGCACTAGGGTCCTGGTTGGAGGGGGTACAGAAGGGATAGATACACAATAAAACCAAGAAATAAGTACTCTATCAATTGATGCTATGAAGAAAAGGCTTGCTGCGTGGGGGTGCATTTTAAACACCACAGCTAGAAAAGGCCTCTGATATGTGACGTGTGTAGTGGCTGGAAGAATTTTAGTATTAGTGAAGTAAGTTAATGCTTTATTTTTTTTTTGCTTATAAAGTTAATTCTGTGATAAAGAGTCTATTTTATACTTTTCTTTGAAAGAGGAGAAAATGCAAATATCAGATAATAGCAATTAGAGAAATAGTCATATATTTATAGCACTATCTCCTCAAAGTACAAAGCAAAAAGAAGCAAATAAAAAGGACTGATGGTTGTTTTGGACTTTATACCAAGAATTGAACCAGCTTTTTTTAGAATACCTATTACTGCTTCTCATCCATGGCAGCTTGGGTATCAATCCAGGAAGCATCTTTAAAGGTGTTATTTATTAATATTGGGAAAAGTAAGTCTGATCTGTGGGACCCAAGAAGCTCAAAGAAAAGTACTGAGCACTCAAAGGGGGTTTATTTAGGAATATCTGTTTATTTCCTGGTAAATGTTCCTGAATTTTAAATGCTTCTGAACACAGCCCTATAGAATGAATTCCTTAACATAATTCCAAAGTCATGAAAGATTATTGAATTTTCTGCTTTTAGCTAAATGTTCAGCTTTTGAGGCTGCAATTGGTAACATCCTTTTAAATAAGTTCTGCGCTTCCAAGATTATTCTTTCCAATTACACACCACCAGAGGATTGGAGGAGACATCAAGTTTGATCTAAGGTTGTTTGTCACCATTCATGCCCCTTGGGAATTTCTGTAGTTCTGAAATACATTCATCTCTGACAGGGAGCAGGCCTAGTGGGGTATTGGGCTGCTTTGTCTGCTAGCAGATGAGCTTGGTGGTTGATTTGATTGTACTAAGTGAGCCTCTTCAGCCTTGATTCTCAGCATTGGCTGAGAATGATTAGTATCACCTGGGAAGGAGCTTTAATGATATTACTGATGCTCGGGACCCACTGCCAGAAGCTTTGATTTAATTGGTACAGAGGGCAGCCTGGGCAATCAGGAGTTTTTAAAACCTCCTCAGGTAATTCCAATATGCAGCTAAACTTAAAAACCACTGCCTTTAGCGCAGTTCTTCTCTAAATGTAATGTCCATATCAGTCATCAGTCTGTTTTAAAATGTAGATTCTAATTCAGTAAAGTCTGAGGTAGAGACCAATGATGTCTAAATAAGACTGTAGAGCCAGGGTTAGCAGACTATGGCCTATAGGCCAAATCTGACCCAAGGCCTCTTTTTGTACAGCCTTATGGCTTTTTACAGGAAAAATTTGCTAATCTCTGCTCTAGAAGACAGACCCTTGATAAACCTCCTTACAACCATTGAAAATTCCTTCTCAGCATTATCTTATTTTATGGCACGCCATAAGTGGCATTGCTCACTTTATGGCACTTCTTTCTCTGTACTTGGTAATTTGTTTTTATATAAAAGTAATGGCATAACAAATTCTTTAAGAAGATGGGAATATCAGACCATCTTACCTGTCTCCTGAGAAACTTGCATACAGATCAGGGAGCAACAGTTAGAATCCTGTATGGAACAACGGATTGAGAAAGGAGTACAACAGAGGTGTTTATTGTCACTCTGTTTATTTAACTTACATGCAGAACACATCATTCGAAATGCTGGGTTGGATGAGTTACAAGCTAGAATCAAGATTGCCGGGAGAGATACCAACAACTTCAGATATACAGATACTATTCTAATGGCACAAAGTGAAGAGGAAGTAAAGAACCCTTTGATGAGGGTGAAGGGGGAGAGTGAAAAAGCCCACTTAAAACTCAGTATTAAAACTAAGATCATGGCATCCAGTCCGATCACTTCATGGCAAACAGAAGGGGAAAAGGTGGAAGCAGTGACAGATTTCCTCTTCTTGGGCTCTGAAATCACTGTGGATGGTGACTGCAGCCATGAAATTAGAATACGATTGCTTCTTGGCAGGAAAACTATGACAAACCTAGACAGTGTGTTGAAAAGCAAAGACATCACTGCCAGCCAAGGTCCATATAGTCAAGACTATGAGCTAGCCAATAGTCGTGTACGGATGTGAGAGGTGGATCATAAAGAAGGCTGAGTGCTGAAGAATTAATGCTTTAAAACTGTGGTGCTGGAGAAAACTCTTGAGAGTCCCTTGGAAAGCTAATAGATCAAAGCAGTTAATCTTAAGGGAAATCAACCCTGAATACTCTTTGGAAGGACTGATGCTGAAGCTGAAGCTCCAATACTTTGGCCACCTGATGCAAACAGCTGGCACATTAGAAAAGACCCTGATGCTGGGAAAGACTGAAGGCAGAAGGAGAACAGGGCAAGAGAGGATAAGATGGTTGGATGGCATCACCCATTCAATGGACATGAACTTGGGCAAACTCCAGGAGATGGTGAGGGACAGGGAAGCCTGGTGTGCTGCAGTCCATGTGGTCTTAAAGAGTCGGACATGACTTGGCAGCTGAACAACAACAACAAAATGGCACAACTAGTAGAATTTGAAGCTCATGGGTTTTGGGTCATGGAAAGAAAGAAAGAAAGTGAAGTCACTCTGTCGTGTCCGACTCTTCGCAACCCCATGGACTGTATAGCCTACCACGCTCCTCCATCCAAGGGATTTTCCAGGCAAGAGTACTGGAGTGGTTTGCCATTTCCTTCTCCAGAGGATCTTTCGGACCCAGTGATCAAACCTGGGTCTCTGGCATTGTAGGCAGACGCTTTACTGTCTGAACATGGAATTGGCTACAGATAGAAGTATTAGTATTTTAAAAGAAATTTCTGCCCTCTAATTACATTTAAAAAAAAATTCTTAAGTGACTTTATTATAGCACCAAAAAGATACATTTTCCTTGAATCACAATTTTCTGGTTTTAAATAAGGATTTCCTGGGCAGAACCACTGAGGATTCCTCTTTAGAAACAGAAAAGTTCTGTGCCTAGATTTGTCACACACAACCTGACTGATAATGGTTGATATATATATTTTTGACTCATTGGAAAAATTCCTGATGCTGGGAAAGATTGAGAGCAGAAGGAGAAGATGGTGTCAGAGGATAAGATGGCTGGATAGCATCACCAGTTCAATGGACATGAACTTGGGCAAACTTCGGGAGATGGTAAGGGGCAGGGAGGCCTGGTGTATTGCAGTCCATGGGGTTGCAGAGTCAGACTGAACTGGGCTCTTGGACAACAACAACGCATATATTTTGGCTGAGCTATGCAGCTTATGGAGTCTCAGCCAGGGACTGAAGCTGCACCCTTGGCAGTGAAAGTATGGAGTCCTAACCACTGGTCTGCCTTGGAATTCCCTAAGTATTGGTTTCAAGCGAAGTGCTGGATGAATGAATTTTTGTGCTTCAGGGATCCATTCCCTATGGGTAAACAGGAGGCAGTGCGACTTTAAAATCAGAAAAATTGAGCAACTGATATTACTTAGGTCCACATCTTCAGTTCGCAGATGAGGATCTCAGACTCCAGAAAATGCAAGTCAGGGCCTGAGTGCCATAGCAAGATAATGGTAGAAGTGGATCTGGAACTTATTCTTCTGATTTGGTTCCTGGTTCATACTTTTTCTATGATATCATATTCAAAATCCAATATTGTGACTGAAATGCTTGACAGTATGTAAAACTATCACGGGGATTCCTTTGTGGCTCTGTGGTAAGGAATTCGCCTGCCAGTGCAGGAGACAGGTTCAATCCCTGATCTGGGAAGGATCTCACATGCTGCGGAGCAACTGAGTCTGTGTGCCACAACTACTGAGCCTGCACTTAGAACCTGGGAACCAAAACTACTGAAGCCCGCATGCCTTAGAGTCCATGCTCCACCAGAGAAGCTGCCACAGTGAGAAGCCCTCACCCCACAAGTAGAGAATAGTCGCCACTCATGCCAACTAAAGAAAAGCCCGTGCAGCAGTGAAGACCCAGTACAGCCAAAAATAAATAAAATTATATATATGAAGAAGCAAAACTATCATAGATCTTATTTCTTTACTCACAGTGTTCATGTTTTCCTTTAAAACCTTGAGGATATTTATAATAGCTATTTCAAGTTCTTGTCTGCTCATTCCATCATCTCTGTCCTTTCAAGATCTAGTTCTACTGATTGATTTTTCTTCTGGATATAGGTTACATTTTTCTACTTCTCAAGTCTAGTTAAGTTCTACTAGCTGCTTGGACTTCATGATATTATGTAGTTGACATCATTTTTTTTTTTTTTTTTTGCAGTCTTTAAAAAGTATTGAAGTTCATTTTGGCAGACAGTTAAGTTACTTGCTCGTCAGCTTGCTGTTTTTCAGGCTTGTTTTTAGGTTCGTTAGGGAGATTCTGGTGTAGCCTTTACTCAGTCCTTAGTTTAGCTTATTACCAAGATGTGGCCTTACTGGATCACTACTGAAAGGTCAGCAAGTTTTCTTCCTTATGGCTGCCAGAACATGGCAGTCTTCCAGCCCTGTGCAAGGTTTTGGACTTGTTCAGCTCAACTTCCCTGGCTTTGCCTGGCTCTATGGAGTTTCACCATAAATGTGCACAACTTAGTGCTCAGTTATTGTTGTTCAGCTGCTCAGTCTTGTCTGACTCTTTGTGATGCCATGGACACCAGGCTCCCATGTTCTTCACTGTCTCCTGGAGTTTGCTCAAACTCCTGTCCATTGAGTTGGTGATGCCATCCAACAATCTCATCCTCTGATGCCCCTTCCCCTCCTGCCCTCAATCTTTCCCAGAATCAGGGTCTTTCCCAATGAGTTGGCTCTTCATATCAGGTGGGCAAACTATTGGAGCTTCAGCTTCAGTATCAATCTTTCCAATGAATATTCAGGGTTGATTTCCTTTAGGATTGACTGGATTGATCTTTTGCTGTCCAAAGGACTCTTGAGTCTTCTTGAGCACCACAATTCAAAAGTATCAGTTCTTCGGTGCTCAGCTTTCATTATGGTCCAACTCTCACCTCTATACATGACTACTGAAAAAACGTATCTTTGACTATATAGACCTTTGTCGGCAAAGTGTTGTCTGCTTTTTAATACAGTGTTTAGGATTGTCATAAGGGCTTCCCTGGTGACTCAGACAGTAAAGCGTCTGCCTGCAATGCAGCAGACCCAGGTTCATTCCTTGGGTTGGGAAGATCCTCTGGAGAAGGAAATGTCAGCCCACTCCAGTATTTTTGCCTGAAAAAATGCCGTGGATGGAGGAGCCTGGTAGGCTACAGTCCATGGCGTCGCAAAGAGTCAGATACAACTGAGCGACTTCATTTTCACTTTCATTTAGGATTGTCATACCTTTTCTCCCAAAGAGCAAATGTCTTTTAATTTCATGGCTGTAGTTACTGTCCACAGTAATTTTGAAGCCCAAGAAAATAAAATATGCCCTTGTTTCCACTTTTTCCCTATATATTTGTCATGAACAGATGGGACTGGATGCCATGATCTTAGTTTTTTGAATGTTGAGTTTTAAGCCAACTTTTTCACTCTCCTCTTTCACCTTCATCAAGAGGCTCTTTAGTTTCTCTTAACTTTCTGCCATTAGAGTGATATCATCTGAATATCTGAGACTGTTGATATTTCTCCCAGCAATCTTGATTCTAGCTAAAGATTCATCCCAGCCCAGAATTTCTCATGATGTACTCTGCATATAAGTTAAATAAACAGGGTGACAACATACAGCCTTGACATACTCCTTTCCCAATTTTGAACCAGTCCATTGTTCCATGTCCAGTTCTAACTGTTGCTTCTTGACCTGCATACAGATTTCTCAGGAGGCAGATAAGGTGATCTGGGATTCCCATCTCTAAGAATTTTCCACAGTTTGTTGTGATCCACACAGTCAAAGGCTTTAGTGTAGTCATAAAGCAGAAGTAGATGTTTTTCTGGAATTCCCTTGCTTTTTCTATGATCCAACGGATGTTGGCAATTTGATCTCTGGTTCCTCTGCCTTTTCTAAATCCAGCTTGTACATCTGGAAGGTCTTGGTTCACATACTTTTGAAGCCTAGCTTGAAGGATTTTGAGCGTTACTTTGCTAGCATGTGAAATGAATGCAATTGTATGGTAGTTTGAACATTCTTTGGCATTGCCCTTCTTTAGGATTGGAATGAAAACTGCCCTTTTCCAGTCCTGTGGCCACTGCTGAGTTTTCCAAATTTGCTGACATATTGAGTACAGCACTTACACAGCATCCTCTTTTAGGATTTGAAATAGCTCAACTGGAATTCCATCACCTCCTGATGTTTCCTAAGGCCCACTTGACTTCACACTCCAGGATGTCTGGCTCTAGGTGAGTGATCACACCATTCTGGTTATCCAGGTCATTAAGATCTTTTTTGCATAGTTCTTCTGTGCATTTTTGTCACCTCTTCTTAATATCTTCTGCTTCTGTTAGGTCCATACCATTTCTGTCCTTCATCATGCCCATCTTTGCATGAAATGTTCCCTTGGTATCTCTGATTTTCTTGAAGAGATCTCTAGTCTTTTCCATTCTATTGTTTTCCTCTATTTCTTTGCATTGTTCATTTAAAGAGGCCTTCTTATCTCTCCTTGCTATTCTCTGGAACTCTGCATTCAGTTGGGTATACCTTTCCCTTTCTCCTCCGCCTTTTGCTTCTCTTCTTTTCTCAGCTATTTTTAAGGCCTCCTCAGACAACCACTTGGCCTTTTTGCATTTCTTTTTCTTGGGATGGTTTTGGTCACTGCCTCCTGTACAGTGTTATAAACCTCTGTCCATCGTTCTTCAAGCACTCTTGTCTGCCAGATCTAATCCCTTGAATCTATTCATCAACTCCAATATATAAATATAAGGGATTCGAATTAGGTCTTACCTGAATAGCCTAGTGATTTTCCCTCCTTTCTTAACATAAGCCTGAATTTTTCAATAAGGAGTTCATGATCTGAGCCACAGTCAGCTCCCAGTCTTGTTTTTCTGACTGTATAGAACTTCTCCATCTTTGGGTACAAAGAATATAATCAATCGAATTTCAGTATTGACCTTGTGATGTCCACGTGTAGCATCGTCTCTTGTGTTGTTGGAAGTGGGTTTTTGCTATGACCAGTGTATTCTCTTGACAAAACTCTGTTATCCTTTGCCCTGCCTCATTTTGTACTCCAAGGCCAAACTTGCCTGTTACTCCAGGTATCTCTTGACTTCCTACTTTTGCATTCCAGTCCCCTATGATGAAAAGAACATCTTTTGTTTGCTTGTTAGTTCTACAAGGTCTTATAGGTCTTCATAGAACTGTTCGACTCTTCAGCTTCTTCAGCATTAGTGGTTGGGACAAAAATTGTGAATTACTGTGATGTCAAATGGTTTGCCTTCAAAATGAATCAAGATCATGTGTTCAGTAAAAGATGCAAAAAGAATACCTGTTCCAGTCTCTGGAGCTCTTTCCCTGTGTAGCTCCCTCCTCTCTAGGACTTAGCTTCACAAATTCCAAGTACTTTATACTCGTATCTGTCTCCTTAGTGGGCTCTGCTTAG
Source organism: Bos indicus (assembly GCF_029378745.1). Taxonomy (NCBI): domain Eukaryota; kingdom Metazoa; phylum Chordata; class Mammalia; order Artiodactyla; family Bovidae; genus Bos; species Bos indicus. The sequence goes on from NC_091772.1 coordinate 48,007,840, forward strand.
ATCCCACTCCTGCACTGTGATCCAGAAAATGCCTCCAGGTAGGAAACTGAGGCAGTCCTAGCGCATCTTGTTTTGTTTTCCTTTTCTCAGGGATCCTATACCACTTGTGTCCAGTATTTGAAAAATGTTGTTCCATACATTTTGTCCTATTTTCTGGTTATTTACAGCAGAAGGGCAAGTCTGGTACCAGATAGTGTATCATTGCCAGAGGTTTTTTTGTTCAGTTGCTCAGTCTTGTCTGACTCTTTGCAACCCCATCCTTCACTATCTCCTAGACTTGACTCAAACTCATGTACATTGAGTCAATGATGCCATCCAACCATTGCATCCTCTGTTGTCCCCTTCTCCTCCTGCCCTCAATCATTCCCAGAATCAGGGTCTTTTCCAGTGAGTTGGCTCTTTGCATAAGGTGGCCAAAGTATTGAAGCTTCAGCTTCAGCATCTGTCCTTCCAGTGAATATTCAGGGATGATTTTCTTTTGGATTGACTGGTTTGATATCCTTGCAGTCCAAGGGACTCGCAGGAGTCTTCTCCAGCACCAATTTGAGAGCATCAGTTCTTTGGCGCTCAGCCGTTTTTATATCCAACTCTCACATCTGTACATGACTACTGGAAAAACCATAGCTTTGACTATACGGACCTTTGTCAGCAAAGTGATGTCTCTGCATTTTAGTATGCTGTCTAGGTTTGTCTAGCTTTTCTTCGAAGGAGCAAGAGTCTTTTAGTTTCATGGCTTCAGTTACTGCCTGCCGTGATTTCAGAGCCTAAGAAAATAAAGTCTGTCACTGTTTCCACTTTTTCCCCATCTATTTGCCATGAAGTTTTGTGAGAGGTTATTTAGATTTTTTTCTCTACTATTTTTCCATATTAAGTAAAGGCAGAGATCTTGTCCCCACTTTATAGGTTAGATGATACAGAGTTGCCAAGAGTGATTAAGAAGCTTGAGATCACATACTGAATTGGTAGGATGGCAGGGACCCTGGATCATATGACCTTGCCCTGACTTACTAGACTAGATCCCGCCTGTGGACCTAAGCATACCAGTGAGTGTTGGTAGTGGCACACCAGTGAGTATTACTGGTTCCAGTTGGCAGAGACAAAAGCAGTGGAGAGAAGAGAAAACAGAATAAAAAAAGAAAGTGGTAGAAGAATGGGGTAGGAAGAGCTCTATATCTGTGTATCAGAAGAGAAAGTTGGGGCTGCTATAGTAACCCCAAGAGTTGTGTAAGATGTCACTCACTGTCACCCGTAACAATATAGAAATAATAGCTGCTGACCTGAGATGCTTCAACATATTATCTCATTTAATCTTCATTCTCTACCTAAAGAAGACACTATTACTCCTATATTATAGATGAGGAAACTGAGGCTCAAAGGCAAAATTACCTGCCCATAACAATATTGCAGCAATGCTGAGATTTGAACAGGGCACAGCAGACTCCGAAGTTCGTGCTAGTCATCATTATGGTTCACCAGCAGAGGGTACCTTTCCCTGACTCATTTTTGTTGACTTTCCTAGTATTTTTTCCCCTTTCACCTGATTCTGCCCCTGCAGGAATACCATTTATTTTCTTCTTATTTTTAAAACCAACACATGCTAATTGTAGGAGACTTTGAAAATACAGAACATTAGAAGGACAAAAATCATCTGTATACTTACCGTTATCCATTATTTTCAATCTCAAACTTCGGTTTTTCACTGTAATGCTCACCTTTGTAACTGCTTTGTCTTCACCACATATAATGTGGTATTTATTGATGAATGTTTATTGATTTTAGGCACCATCAGAACTCTATAGAATATTTAAAACAGCAGTTAATTTGCTAAGAAAGTCACACATTTGTTTTTATGCCTAAAGAGCTACTGGATTCCAGTGGACACACATGGGGGCCTGATAGTCTTTTTCAGTTTCAGGTCTAGGCCTTGTTAACTTTCGTGGCCCTCACGGCTAAGGAGCAATGCAAGGGCACCATGCTGTCCATAGGCACTCAGCTGATACCTTTTGACTATAGACCTTCAGAGATGGAAAGTAAATTCAGTATATTTATTCACCAACTATTCATTGAACAAGCTCTGTGCTAGCTCCTAGGGAGGAATTGTGAGCTAGAAACAGTCTTTCCTGTCTTGGAATTTACCCTTTAGTGATAGAAAACCCATGGAATCCATTTCTGAAACGTCCAGATTAGAAGACATTTTCCCACCATGATATTTTTACCAGTAAACTCAGAATTGTTTGTCACAGGTAGGTTTAAAAAGGAACAGTTGTGGAAGTGCAAGTAAAGTTCATAAAATAAAGATGGGAACATGTTACTTTAGGCTGATGTTAAATGATCTCTTAGCCTTCTGCTATGCTGTCTCACAGGGAAGGTTTTATGTATGTCTCCTTTGGTCTTGTCTTCTTTTCATCTCCGAGTTTGATGTATAAGCTTTAGCCAGGGCCTTTGATTTACAGTGTTCTGAAGAAAGAGACTGGGGATGACAAAGCCAGCCAGGCCATCCCTAAGAGCCTGATATATTGTCCCAAATCAAGCTGTCTGAGAGCCACACAGAAGATTTCTGCAGCCTGCTCAGGGAGAGCCTGCTGGGAGGCAGCACCCTGAAAGCCTCATAAAATAGTGTTTCCCCATCCTACTTTGAAAGGCACAGTTTGCTTGGGTATGGCAGCAATTTGTAATCCTTTGGATCATCTTTTACCATCAGAGTGTAGTCAACCGAGAAAATAAGAAATTATGGGTCCATCAGTTATAGATAAGTTAAATAAAGGGCTTTAAAATTATGTGGAAGTCTGTGACCAATATATTTTTTAAAATTTTAATTGCTTTACAATGTCATGTTAGTTTCTACTGTACAGCAACATGAATCAGCTATAAGTATGCATATATCCTTGCCCTCTTGTGGCTTGCTTCCATTTTTCCCGCATCCCATCCCTCTAGGTCATCACACAGCACTGACCTGAGCTCCCTGTGTAATATAGCAGATTCCCACTGGTTATCTATGTTACGTATGGTAGTGTATATGTCAGCGCTACTCTCTCAATTTATACCCCCAACTCTGTCCCCACCGTTCTGTCCCCAAGTCCTTTCTCTGTGTCTGCATGTGACCAACATTTTTTTAAACTCTAAAACATAGCTTGGTAAAAACTTCATTGTAGCATACTGAGTATTGAGGGAGAGTGAGTTCAGTTACCTCAGTTACCTGAGTTATCACTCAGTTTGGGAGTGATAAAAAATTACCCCCAATATTCCACAGCTTAAAACAACAAACATTCATTATCTCACAGTTTCTGGGGGTCAAAAATCTGGGAGTGGCTTAGCTAGGGGTTTCTGGCTTAAGGGGTCTCATGAGGTTGCAGTCAAGCCTTGACTGGCGCTAGAGGATCTGCTTCCAAGAAGATTCACTCATGTGACTCCTGGCTGGAGTTTTCTGTTCTCCAGGCCCTTCCACAGGGCTGCTGAGTGTCCTCAAGACATGGCAGGTGGCTTCTCCCCAAGTGAGTTGAGAGAGAGAGAGAGGTGGAGTGTGCTCAAAACAGAAGCCATAGTACCTTTCATAATCTAATCTTGTAAGCAACAGACTGTCACTTCTACCATATTCTATGTGTTGCACAAGCCTACCCTGCAACAGCGTGGCAGGAGGCTATTCCAGAATTTCATGAACTCCAGGAGATGGAGACCTTTAGGGGTCATCTTGGAGGCTTGGCTACCATGTCGGCTGTTGATCAGGCAAAATTTCATTTAAAAGTCCATCATGTTGGGCCAGGTGAGTTGATATATACTGCTTCTGTTGCTCATCTTCTTGAGAGACACAGAGTGAAAATCCAGATCTGAGAGGTTGTGAATGTGCATGTGTGTGTCCCTAAATCCCAGCCTTGAGGCCAATTCTGTAGTTTCCTATCATCCATCAGGCGAAAGAGCTGACACTTGAGAGGCACGGATTGATCACTCACAGACTTGGGATTGGATGAACAATCTCAACCTGGGCAAGACCAGGGACCCAGTACAAGGGAAAAACCCCCTCTTGTCTGTCCACTGAAGGGGACACTGATCAGGCTCCAGGTCTGGGGAATCTGAGGAGGGAACCTGTAGTCAGTGGAACATCCTGGGAACACATCAAAGCCATGGTGCCTTTTAGCCCTCATTTTCCACAAAGGGAAAGAAGGATCCAGTGTTAGGCTGCTGGTAAAGCCCTTCCTTTAGTCTCCTCCTTATGAGATCCAGGTCTGGTATTGACCAAGTCACATGCTTGCTCTAGAATTTAAATTCCTTAAATTACAAAGTGGTTGGGCTAGAAGAAAAATTTATCAGCACCTGCCTTCCTTTGAGTTCAGTCACGTTGCAACTGCTGCTTCAGCAGGTATTGACCACTGAAGAGTTACTGGGCATTCAAATGTGAAAGCTACTGGTTTCTAAGTGGCATTTTATTTCCACTCAGAGACTTATAAGTAGCCAGTCTTATGGCATGCAAGTGGAGGTACGTGACAGTACCCTGGTTTCTCCAGTAACAGATAGTCAGAGGGAATCACCAGAGTCCCCCAGACATTCTGAGAAGTGTGCAAATGATGTGCTTATTTGCTTTTCAAAAAAATTATACCCTCCATCCATATTTTCCCACTGAGAATATTCTTACCACATTTGCTTCATCATTCTCTCTGTTTCCATTCAATGCTGCTTTTCAGAAGGGTTGTTCTTGTTATAAGGGTAATAAGTTAACATTGTAAAATACAGACAAACTTAGAGAAGAATGCTTAGAAGAAACTCTAGGATGAAAAGGGTGGGAAGAAGTTGGGATGGTCTTCAAGCACATCTAATGACTTACTTTCTTATAACTGTTCACATCACTTAACTCTGGTTCCTGGGTACATGAAGGTTTGCTATTTTTGTTTTTGTATGTTTCCTGCTTGCTTGAGTATTTCATGTATTTTTTAAAAAGCAATACTGAGAAGAAACCCCTCTTCTTTTTAAAGCCTGGAGATAATCCTTAATCATTGTTACCATTTTTGTGATTTACTTATAGCTTTTTTTTTTTTAACCAAATAAAAGTCACGCTCTATGTATAATTTTGCATGCAGCTTTTTTTCATTCTGTGCCTAGAAGGTAGAATTACTGCATCAAAAGGCACGCGCCTTTCCAAATTTGTTACATAAGTGCTGCTAACACTCCAAACAACGGGATCAGAAATGTCTGAGAGTGACTGTGTTCCCACATCCTTGCTGACATGGCTGAAAAACAAGAATTCATTGTTCTAATTTGCTTTTCTCTGATTACTAGTAAGGTTTGAGCATCACTCTATTTAATTCTCTTAGACATTTTATTCTCCTGTGGATTATCTGTCCTTATCATTGGATTTTTTTTTATTTGGTTATTTGCTTTTTGAAAAAATTATACCTTCCATTCATATTCTCCCACTGAGAATATTCTTACCATATTTGCTTCATCATGCTCTCTGTATATTATTTTTTCTGTTAATCATAACAGAAAGTTAACAGAGAGTAAGTGTAGACATGATGCTCCTTCACTCATAAATACAGTAGTACAGTGTATATTTCCTAAAAAAGGGACATTCTCATATATAACTACAGTACAGTTATCAAAATCAGAGAAATCAACATTTATACAGAGCTTCACTGTGGATTATTCCACAGACCCGATTCAATTTTTGCAGATGTCTATTTCCTTTAGACATGAGCCTTTTCTGATATCATTTAAATTCAAAAATAAATTTTTAATCGCTGAAAAACTTTGAATGATAGAGATATGCTGTAATTTATTAGCTAACTTTGCCAGCTATCAGTAATATTTTTGCTCTTACAGATAATGCCATTGAGCACATCAGTGTCCCATGTGTTTTGTGTTACATCCTCTGACACACATCAGAGATGGCAGCTCTGAGAAGGAACATATTTATGGTGTGTGTCGGGGTAGAACTGGGTCAGCTGTTATCATCATTGTTGTTGTTCAGTCGCCAAGTCATGTCTGACTCTGTGACCCCATGGACTGCAGCACACCAGGCTCCTCTGTCCTGCACTATCTCCTGGAGTTTGCTCAAATTCATGTCATTGAGTCACTGATGCTATCTAACCATTTCATCCTCTGTCGCCCCCTTCTCCGCCTGCCCTCAATCTTCCTAGCATCAGTGTCTTTTCCAATGAGTCGGCTCTTTCCATCAGGTGGCCAAAGCACTGAAGCTTCAGCTTCAGCATCAGTCCTAATGAATATTCAGGATTGATTTCCTTTAGGTTTGGCTGGTTTAATCTTCTTGCTGTCCATGTCTCAAGAGTCTTCTCTAGCACCACAATTTGAAAGCATCAATTCTTTGGCGCTCAGCCTTCTTTATGGTCCAACATTTACATACCATACATGACTACTGGAAAAACAATATCCTTGACCATAAGGACCTTTCCCAGCAAAATTATGTCTCTGCTTTTTAATATGCTGTCTAGGTTTGTCATAGCTTTTCTTCCAAGGAGCAAGTGTCTTAATTTCATGGCTGCAGTCACCATCCAGTGATTTTAGAGCCCAAGAAAATAAAATCTGTCACAATTTCCACTTTTTCCCCATCTGCTTGCCATGAAGTGATGGGACTGGATCCTAAAAGATGATGCTGTTAAAGTACTGCACTCAATATGCCAGCAAATTTGGAAAACTCAACAGTGGCCACAGGACTGGAAAAGGTCAGTTTGTATTCCAATCCTAAAGAAAGGCAATGTCAAAGGATGTTCAAACTACTGCAGAATTGCACTCATCTCACATGCTAGCAAAGTAATGCTCAAAACTCTCTAAGCCAGGCTTCAAAAGTTTGTGAACCGTGAACTTCCAGATGTTCAAGCTGGATTTAGAAAAAGCAGAGGAACCAGAGATCAAATTGCCAACATCCTTTGGATCACTGAAAAAGCAAGAGAGTTCCAGAGACACATCTTCTTCTGCTTTATTGACTACCAAAGCCTTTGACTGTGTGGATCACAAGAAGCTGTGCAAAATTCTTAAAGAGGTGGAAATACCAGACCACCTGATCTGCCTCATAAGAAATCTATATGTAGGTCAAGAAGCAACAGAACTGAACATGGAACAACAGACTGGTTCCAAATCGGGAAGGGAGTACATCAAGGCTGCATATTGTCACCCTGCTTATTTAACTTACATGTGGAGTACAATCATGCAAAATGCCAGGCTGGATGAAGCACAAGCTGGAATCAAGATTGCCAGGAGAAAAATCAATAATCTCAGATATGCAGATGATACCACCCTTATGGCAGAAAGTGAAGAACTAAAGAACCTCTTGATGAAAGTGAAAGAGAGAGTGGAAAATTTGGCTTAAAACTCAACATTCAAAAAAGATCATGGCATCTGGTCCAATCACTTCATGGGAAATAGATGGGGAAACAAGGAAAGGAAACAGTGACAGACTTTATTTTTTTGGGCTCCAAAATCACTGCAGATAGTGACTGCAGCCATGAAATTAAAAGATGCTTGCTCCTTGGAAGAAAAGCTATGATCAACCTTGACAGCATATTAAAAAGCTGAGATATTACTTTGCCAACAAAGGTCCGTCTAGTCAAAGCTGTGGTTTTTCCAGTAGTCATGTATGAATGTGAGTTGGATCATAAAGAAAGCTGAGCACCGAAGAGTTGATGCTTTTGAACTGTGGTGTTGGAGAAGACTCTTGAGAGTCCCTTGGACTGCAAGGAGATCCAACCAGTCTATTCTAAAGGAAATCAGTCCTGAACATTCATTGGAAGGACTGATGTTGAACCTGAAACTCTAATACTTTGGCCACCTGATGTGCAGAACTGACTCATTAGAAAAGACCCCGATGCTTGGAAAGATTGAAGGCAGGAGGAGAAGGGGACGACAGAGAATGAGATGGTTGATGGCATCACTGACTCGATGGACATGAGTGTGAGTAAGTTTCAGGAGTTGGTGATGGACAGGGAAGCCTGGTGTGCTGCAGTCCGTGGTGTTGTAGAGAGTCGGACACGACTGAGCAACTGAACTGAACTGAGTGAGACTGGATGCCATGATCTTCATTTTTTTAATGTTGAATTTCAAGCTAACTGGTTCTAGTTTGGAAAAGGAGCACAGGAATGTATATTGTCATCTTTCTTGTTTAACTTATATACAGAGTATATCATGTGAAATGCCAGGCTGGATAAATCCCAAGCTGGAATCAAGATTGCTGGGAGAAGTATCTACAGCCTCAGATATGCAAGTGACACCACTGTAAGGACAGGAAGTGAAGAGGAACTAAAGAGCCTGTTGATGAGGGTGAAAGAGGAGCGTGAAAAAGCTGGGTCAACTGTCCTGATCCCTTTATAATATCCAGAGAGACCTCCTCCTTCTCCCTGCCCCACACTTTCTGCTTCCACTTCCTCCTGCATCCGATTGCAGGATCATTTCCGATTTCTGCTTGAAAGCTCCTTTTTGCGTGCTATTTTCTTTCAGCTGGACGGGTATGGGTGCCCGGCACCCTTGAGTTCTGTGCTGTCTTGCCTACTGTGCTTTCTGTCTTCCAGATACTCCCCCGGTTGTCATCCCTTGGTGGCACCCTTCTGGCCTTCCAGCATACAGTGAATGCATATGTATGCACTTGGTTTCATATTCTCAGTCTGGGTACTGATGCTTCCTTTAGAATAGGCTCTTGACAGGCATAGTGTCAAAGCATTTGAGTCTTATAGGCCTCTGGGAAGATGACATTGTTTTCCCTCCACCCAGCAAGCTGCGAGGAGGCTGGTCTCCCTGTGTCCTGGGTGACATCCACCTCTTCCACAGCCATCCGTGCCCACTGCGGCTAGAGTACGGGTACAAACTTCTGTCTCATTGTTTTAATTTGGATTTCTTTGCCAGTGAAATGCAGTATTTTTTCATGTGTGGTAAAATACACATAAAAATTTTTCCATATTAACCATTTTTTATTAATAAAATACACAGTTAAGTGGCAATATGTGTCATCACCACCATCCAAATCCAGAACTTTTTCTTCTTCCCAAACTGAAACTCTACCCATTAAACACTAACTCCCTATTTCCCTTACCCCGCCCCCCGCCTCCCGCCCCCTGCCCTCTCTCCGCCACGGCAACCACCAGTCTACTTTCTACCTCTACTGGTGAAATGCAACATTTATTTTGGTCTGAATTGGCATTTCCCATTTTTCACCTATAAATTGTTTTGTAAATGTCCTTACCTACTTTCCTTATTGGAACATTAGTATTTCCTTCATTAAGTAAGAGGGGTTCACTAGTGAAACTGAGCGCAAATGGATCAAAGACTTCTAAATTTTTAAAGTGTAGCTGAAGGATTAGGGGCTTTTCTCTGCCTGGTTTTGATTCCTCAGAGATTTGCATTCTTATGCCCTCTTCTGGCTGCTAAGTTAGGTTCTCCCAGCTGTTTCCTCTCCTTAAAAAAAGACGTAGCTTTTTTTTTTTTTTACAACTTTATTGTGGAATAAATGACAGTAATATAATTATATATATTTAAAGTGCACAGTGTAATGATTTGATATACACTGTGAAATGATTACCAAGATGAAAATAACAGATTCACTACCTCACAGAGTTAATTTAAGTTTCGTGTGTGTAGTGAGAATGCTTAACATTAAAAAAAAAATTCAGGCTTATTGTGCTTATACAAATATGAAGCCAAAACAATAAACAACAAAATTAAAAAATTAACAGCATTAATTTAATGTTATACATTATATTGTTTTGCTGAAACTTATTGTAGCTCAGTTTACAAACTCTACAATGGGAGTCAATCACAAAAGCTAAAACAAAAAGACTGAGAGAAAGAAACAAAGAGAAAGCACTGGGTTCGGCAGTTCTCACCTGGAGAGCTGGGCTGCCCTGTGGGCTTTGGTGCCCTCATTAGTCCATCCTGAGGCGCTTGTTTGCCTGGGTCTAAAGGAAGCAGGTTCGTTTAGGCCTCTATTAAGGATGACCCCCATGAGTCATAAAGCAGCCTTGCTTCTTACTTCTCATTTGACTGAGAAAATTTAAAGAGAAAAAGAACTTTCTCATTGCCTACCACCTGCCTCTGTCCCCAGATGCCCCAGTCTGCTACAGTGACTGATTGTCTGGGTTCCTATTTAAGGCTATTCCTTCCACTCATGTGCAATTCCCATCTTCTCTCTTCTGCTCACGGGCATCACACCTCCAGTTATCTCTTCTCTCCTGCATTTTTGATTTCCCCCTCTTGACTGGTTCATTCTTCACAGCATAAAATCTCTCATCTTTAATTTGACTCCTTATTGCCCTCAACTACTGCCCCCATTTCTCTGCTCATCTTTGTAGCAAAAGGCTATGAAAAAGGAGTCTAGCTTGTCTGACCCACTCTCTTAATTCTTCCTAATTTCTCTTCAACCCATGCAGTTGGGCTTTTGCCTCACCTCCCCACCAGCCCTCCCCTCCCCTACCTCCACACACCACACCCCTGCTCTTCTTGTGGACTTGTGGTGTCTTTTAACTCTCAAATCCTGGGGTCCGTTCTCAGTCCTCATCGTGTTTAACCAAACAGCACGGTTGATGCAGCTGGTCATCCCTTTCCTGGACATCTGTTCTTCACTTGGCTTCTGGGACACCCCTTCCTCTTGCTTCTTCTCCCCTCTCATTGGCTGCTCTTTCTCAGCTTCTTTTGTTGGTTCTGGCTCTTCTTATTGCTTCTAACCCCTGGAGCATCCCAGGCTCAGACTTCAGGCCTCTCCCCTTCACTATCTGCCTCATCCCATGATGATGTCTTTTAACTCCTACGGTGCCAGCTTTCCCTGAGCCCCAGACACGTACACTCACCTACCTACTCCATAGCTCTAGATGGCCATCTAATAAGCACCTCAAACTTCGGTTCAAATAGAACTCTTGATCCCCTTCAAACAGATGAACAAACAGCTCAACCTCTCACCTAATTGTCTTCTCTTTACCCAGTTCATCAGTCCTCAAACCTATCCTCTGTGTCCAATACAAGCTGTCCCACAGGCTCTATCTCCCAATATGTTCCAAGTATGGCAGCATCTCTCCACCTCCATCACTCCACCCATGCAAGCCGCCATCTTACACTGACTCTGCAGTAGCTTCCTAACTAATCTCCAGTCCCTTTCTTGCCCTCCTTAATTCACTCTCCATTGGCACCCAGAGCAACCTTTTCCTAAACTGTCAGTTCTGCCACTTAACTCTCCTACTTAAACGCTTCCAGTGCACTTTGGACGTAATCCAAGTATCTTCCATTGGCCTCTGGGCCCCACGTGATCTGGCCTCTCCCTGCCTGGGTATATCCCCTCCTCCTTACCCACTTCTGACCATACACAAGCTCATCCCCACCTCTCAGATTTTGCACTTTTAGGTCCTTTAGCCTGCAATGTTCTTCCACTGGAACATGTTTTGTTCCCTCATTTCCTGCAGATCTCTGCTCAAATATGACTTTCCCAGGAGCCTTTTTGGCCCACCCCCTCCATCCTGGCCTTCCCATCCACATCGTTCTCTATCCCCTTCCTCTGCTTTATCTTTCTTCCTGGGGTTTTTCACGGTCTCCAGTTAAAGTCCCTGCTCACTTATTTTCTGTTTTACCAGGGGGTACATAAGCTCCATGAGAGTAAGCACTTTATTTCTCTTATTCACTGCTGAATTGTCAGTATCTAGAATTAATGCCTGACACAAAGCAGCTACTCAAGAAATTTGTGTTAAGTGATGATTGAATTAATATTCATCTTCTACCATAATTGAAGAACTATGTTTTAAACACTGCAGTAGAGATCTGGGATGAGTTATTAACCTGTGTGTCTACTTTTTTCCTTGATCTAAAGTGTCATTTCCTAAATGAAGCAGTAGCAATGTAGAATCTACAAGATTCAGCCCAAGTTACCACAAGAATCTAATGCCTACAGCTATCTACTGCCTAGTTTTGCCCTTTAGTCGAAAGAACTGGAGGTGCTGCTCTGCACACTGGCTGTCAAATATAGTTTAAAGTGGACTGGAATTTTGACATGAATTTTACCCATGATCATGGCTTAAGTGAAATGAACCTCTTCGTGGAAAAGGAGAGGGCTTAGGGAATCAAGTGAGTTGAAAACAAGTGGTAACTGAAAGAGAAATATTACCAGTCATTGAAAAGAAATTAAAAGAGATCTGGATTCAATATTTTTAAATAGATCAGAAACATAAGAAACAGATTTATTTAAAATTATATACATTGGTATATAAATTGACCAAGTGTGTAAGTCGCTCAGTTGTGCCCAGCTCTTTGTGACCCCATGGACTGCAGCCCACCAGGCTCCTCTGTCCATGGGATTTTCCAGGCAAACATACTGGAGTGGGTTGCCATTTCCGTCTCCATAAATTGACCATGCTGCTGCTAAGTCTCTTCAGTCGTGTCTGATTCTGTGTGACCCCATAGACGGCAGCCCACCAGGCTCCCCCTCCCTGGGATTCTCAAGGCAAGAACACTGGAGTGGGTTGCCATTTCCTTCTCCAATGCGAGAAAGTGAAAAGAGAAAGTGAAGTCACTCAGTCGTGTCCGACTCTTAGCGACCCCATGGACTGCAGCCCACCAGGCTCCTCCGTCCATGGGATTTTCCAAGCAAGAACACTGGAGTGGGTTGCCATTGCCTTCTCCAAAATTGACCATATCCAGCCTAAAAAAAAGGTCTCTTTCCCAAACTGAGATTTTTAAGGGAATATGTACCTATAGAAGAATTTAATGATGAAATCTCCACTACAGTGTGGATTGAAGTGTGTGTTTTCGCAACTGCTGCGGTCATCAGAGGCCTTATCTTCCTTTTCAAAACCACCTGATTGCTAGCATATTGTAAATGGGGAGTCAGTGCCCTTGTGGGGTCTTAAGAATGATGTCCACACAGCCACACTCTGAGATGCGTATGAAATGAGAGGGTTTATTATACTCACAGTGCTAGAGGAGAGAGGCCCTCAGGCTGGGCAGGAGGCCATGTAGGAGGAGCACTCAGGGAGCAGACTCAACAAGCAGGTCCGGGGCTGAGAACGAACGAGCACCAAGGGTCAGGTACGGTTCCCACACAAGTGAAAGGTGTGAAGGGATTTTATTGGTGTGTTTGAATGTCACTTGGTCACAGTCAAGGGAGGGCAAGAAGGGACCAGCCTTGTCACACTTGCATCTGGTTGCCTGGCAGGTGCTTGCAGTCTGTGCTCGGGGGTGTTGAGGCATCAGGAAAATAGGAAGGTTTAATAGTTGGCAATACAATCAACTAAAGCACATCCCTGTCAAAGTCCTTTATGGAATCTCCCATTATACCCCAAAGAGAGGATGTCCTTCTTTAAAACAAATCAGCAGATTGAACCTGAAGGATAAATACTCACAGTAGTGTAGGTTTTCCTGGCTCCTGTTAATATGAATGTATGGAACATTCCTGATTAACCAGTGCCATGTGCCAACTGCCTCCTCTTGCAAGTTGAGTGTACACACAGTCATGGCAACCTGCCTTAATGTAGAGGAAACAACCGCAGAAACGGATCGTTCTCTGCAGCCCCATCTTTCCTGTGCCTGGAACCCCACCTGAGGATGTTCAGGAAGAACAGAATAAAGGAGAGGCCCATCAGTGCAGTCAGCAGCTATAGTCTGACACCCACCGTGTGGCTGCAGGCCCCATCGTGTGGCTGCAGACTGCAACAAGTTTCTAAGAACTTGTTATTGCACTCATCCTTACTATGTCGCCACCCACCGGGCATATGAAAAGTCTGGTTAGGGAGTATTTTCTCTTCCTCTCTTTCTCCCTTAGGAAAGGAAAGTGGTTGCTGTGGAAGTTATTTGAGCAAGGATCGACTGAAGCGACGCAGCAGCAGCAGCAGCAGCAGAGTTAAGATGGTGAGATGCCATTTAAAAGAAGTCATGGGATGTGCCCTGTTACACATCGCAGAGCACGGTTGATTTCATGACCTCATCTGCTGCAGGAGACTCGAAACAAACAAATTGTTGTTGTTGTTTTAGGCGCTGAGTTGTGTCCGACTCTTGCGACTCCATAAACTGTAGCCCACCAGGCTCCACTGTCTATGGGATTTCCCAGGCAAGAATACTGAAGTGAGTTGCCATTCCCTTTTCCAGGGGATCCCCTGACTCAGGGATTGAACCCACATCTCCTGCATTGGTAGATGGATTCTTTACCACTGGGCAACCTGGGAAGCCCTAAACAAACATCATTGACTAATATTTTCCTTACTGTGTAAGTTTGTTCTGCAAACTGGTTATTATTCATCTGAGTGTGTTGAAATCATAGTTTTCATTTTCTGGACCAGTAGGGGTTGAGATGTGAGTGCTATTGGAAGCTCCCCTGGGCTGGAGGAAGGAAGCAGCTGCCCGCAGGGCACAAGGCACACAGCCACGCTGTGTGAGAGGCCCAAGGCCAGCTGGTGTGCAGGGCTTTTCTTTGCCTTCATTGGTTGTGAACTTGGCCACAGGTTATTTTTCAGATTTCTCTTTTGGTTCTCTGTTGGTGTTTGATCAAGTCATTTATTCTTTTCAGATGGTAACAAAATATAACTAAACTCTCAGTTGTTGAAGGTCCTACAGGAAAAAGTATCTAATCTTATCAACTCTAACCATAATTCTCCTTTTTCCGTATTGAAATAACTATGTGATATGTGTTTTGATAATGTGAGGTTTCTTAAGAACATAAAATTATTATGGTTTTATGAGAAAACTGTTTTGTTTTTTTTTTTTTAATGGCCACATCACAAGGCTGGCACGATCTCAGTTCCCTAACCAGGGATTGAACCTAGGCCCTCGGCAGTGAAAGCCCAGGATCCTAACCACTAGGCAACCAGGGAATTTCCAACTGACTAATTTATTTGGACATGGTCATTTTTAATTTTTTTAGGATTTCTGCCCAGGATTCTACATTGTCACTGTGGCAGAGTTCGCATAGGGTTGCAAGATTTTCTTCAGTAGCCTTACTTCAGCAGTCTACCCAGATGGCTTTCCTCAGAGTTTTTACCACCATTGTCTTGCCTTCTCCAGGGTCTGGAATTCTGAAGTGTCCTTTTCTGCCAGGCAGAGCAGTCAGTCTAGCACAGCGGTTGAGAACATGACTCTGGCACTAGACTTGCCTGGATTTAAATTCGAGCTTCACCACTTACTAGTTTGGCATGCCTTATTAGGAAGTTCTAAGAGTTAAGTGAGCTTTGTTAGAGCCTGTGGAATCATGCCTGGCACATGGCAGGGCTCACGTAAGTGCTGTGGTCTATGGCCAGTCTGGCATCCCACCTCCCTGACTCTTCTCCGTCATCATGACCTTCCATGGTCCTCTCCTGCCACAAGCTTCTCCCTCTCTGCATTTGCCTGTGATGCCTTCCTCAGTCACCTTCCAGTTTCCTTGCTGCATGACTGCACTAGTTCAAGTCCTGGTGAGGAACAGATAATTCAACCCAACCAGATAATCTGAGGAAAGCTTACTAAAGCTGTGAGCAAGGGTGAGGAAACCACAGGGGAGGCACGGCCAGGGCCTGAGAGCTGTGGTAGGTGGGCTGAGTTGTGAGCTTAGAGGAGGGATGTGGTCAGCCCATGACAACCACCCAGGAAGGGAGCCAGGGAAGTGGTCCCATTTCACCTTTCTCCCTCCTTGCGTCTCCTGCCAGGCCTCCCTTTGGTTCTCAACCCCAAGGCAGAGGGCAAGAGTGCCCATCTGTGCAGTCCATGTGGTCAGCCTCCTGAGGCAGAGCAGGATGGAGCCAGCTAAAGAGTGCATCTAGACCAGAGGGTGGGTGGAAAATGTCCGCATAGCGCCCGTGGTCCCTCTGCTCTGCAGCTCCCACGTGGCCCTGAGTCATGGTGCCTTGTTGTCTGGCCCATATCCATCTCTCCACACATAAACCCTCCTGTCTCTGCCCTCATACCCAGCACTCTGGTCCCCTCCCCTGCCACTTGACCAGTCTGCTGGCTGCCCATAAAACATGCCATGACCTGTGTACCATTTTTAAACTTTTCATGCTCATTTGCTTTCTCAGGAGTGCTCTTCCCTCCTCCTAGGTCTGGAGAAGTGCTGCATCTTCACTGCGTCTGGCCCGGATATCCTTGCTTGTTCTCTGCAGTCTTCCCCTGCCTCCAGTTAGATTCCCTTACAGCCTCATTACAAGGGCAGTTCATGTTGTGGTGTGCAGGGTTGTTTGTGGGACTGCGTGCTCTGTAGACTTGATTTTCCACTCTTCGAAGAGAGACCGCACCATGCTCAACTCTGCATTCCTTTGTGGGACCTCCAAGTAGTTGAAATAAAAACAAGTGCTCACAGGGAACTCTGCTCAATGTTATGTGGCAGCCTGGATGGGAGGGGAGTTTAGGGGAGAATGGATATATGTCTATGTGTGGCTGAGTCCCTTCGCTATTCACCTGAAACTATCCGAACATTGTTAACTGGCTATCAGTTCAGTTCAGTCGCTCAGTCGTGTCCGACTCTTTGCGACCCCATGAATCGCAGCACGCCAGGCCTCCCTGTCCATCACCAACTCCCGGAGTTCACTCAGACTCACATCCATCAAGTCAGTGATGCCATCCAGCCATCTCATCCTCTGTTGTCCCCTTCTCCTCCTGCCCCCAATCCCTCCCAGCATCAGAGTCTTTTCCAGTGAGTCAACTCTTCACATGAGGCGGCCAAAGTACTGGAGTTTCAGCTTTAGCATCATTCCTTCCAAAGAAATCCCAGGGCTGATCTTCTTCAGAATGGACTGGTTGGATCTCCTTGCAGTCCAAGGGACTCTCAAGAGACTTTTCCACACCACAGTTCAAAAGCATCAATTCTTCAGCACTCAGCTTTCTTCACAGTCCAACTCTCACATCCATACATGACCACTGGAAAAACCATAGCCTTGACTAGACGGACCTTTGTTGGCAAAGTAATGTCTCTGCTTTTTAATATGCTATCTAGATTGGTCATAACTTTCCTTCCAAGGAGTAAGCGTCTTTTAATTTCATGGCTGCAGTCACCATCTGCAGTGATTTTGGAGCCCCCAAAAATAAAGTCTGACACTGTTTCCACTGTTTCCCCATCTATTTCCCATGAAATAATGGGACCAGATGCCATGATCTTCATTTTCTGAATGTTGAATTTTAAGCCAACTTTTTCACTCTCCTCTTTCACCTTCATCAAGAGGCTTTTGAGTTCCTCTTCACTTTCTGCCATAAGGGTGGTGTCATCTGCATATCTGAGATGTATAATTGGTATAATTGGCTATATCCCAAAACAAAATAAAAAGTTTTTAAAAAAGTGCTCAAAAAATTAGTTATATTGAAATGACTAAGGGAAAGATGCAATAAATATCACCTAGATACAGATGGCATTAGTTATGAATAATGGATTTAGTATATTTATCACCTGGTTAACTCTCCTATGTCATATATAACCAAGTCCATCTCCAACCCCATTTCCCTACGGTATCCAGATTTAGTTGCTGTAATATTCTCTGGGACACCCTATATGTCACTTGTTAGAATTTATCTGTGGAATTACTTATTCCTTGTTTGCCTGGTGGGCTGCAGTCCATGGGGTCACTAAGAGTTGGACACGACTGAGCAACTTCACTTTCACTTTTCACTTTCCTGCATTGGAGAAGGAAATGGCAACCCACTCCAGTGTTCTTGCCTGGAGAATCCCAGGGATGGGGGAGCCTGGTGGGCTACTGTCTGTGGGGTCGCACAGAGTTGGACATGATTGAAGTGACTTAGCAGCAGCTATATCTTTAGCTCCATGAGGGCTTTATCTGTGTCGTTCATCACAGAATCTCCAGGCTGTAGGACAGAGTATGGTACATAATTGATCCTTCACAAATATTTGTTGAATGAATAAACATATTGGTCACAGTACTCTGTGGCATGTTGTAATCTCAGGAGGCCAGCAGAGTAGGGATTCTAGGTGCCATGGAAGTATCCATGAAGTTCCTTTCCATACTCTTCGAGTCATTCCTCACTGCTTTAAGGGGTCATTTCCGTATGACCCCACTCTCCCATCAGTAGAGCAACCACCCTTTTTACTTGAATGGGAGCAGATCTTGTACCAAGAACAAATTATTTTTTCCTTCAATATTCATAGGGATTACTGGGGGAAATTTATTTCCCTGAAATTATTCTATTTCTCATTTCTCTTATTGTGTTTGTTTGTAGTTTCATTTGATGGTACCAAGCAAAGTATATTTGATTGTTATTTGAACCATTTCAACCCTACTCAGTAATACTAAAAATATGTAGTAATCATTAGCAGGTCTTATAATTGAACATTGGCATCATTTTACATTATTCACTACTGTAATAGTCTAACCAGATTTTCTTACGAATGAATGACTTCAGGGAGTTCTTTTTAAAGGTCACAAGTGATGTTTGATAACCTGAAAAAGACTGATTTTTTGAAACAAGTAGCAACACAGCCTGGAAGCCTTAATTTGTTTAAGTCCTATCATTGCTCAATAATCTTGTCATCTGGTATTTTCCCAAGGTTTAATATAACAACAACAACAAAAAAATGTTCTGGAAAAGAAATTAAACTTGGAGTTTGAGATAATAGAGCTCATATGAAGCATATATACTGGAAATATTTTTTAAGACTCAAAAGCAAAATAAAAAGCAATTAGTTAGGAGGGACCATCTAAGTAGGACTGTCTAAGTGAAAACCTGTAAAAATTGCACAGATGGACTTCATAAATTTTGGAATTAATAACTCTGGGGCTCCACTGTAACAGGTTTTTAGTGGTACATCTGTTGCAAACTAATTGCCTCTTTTCTGCCTGATAACTGAAGTTTATATTTGGGGCTTTTGCAATAGAAGCAGTTAAAAGCTCAACATTGTCATGTTTTTCCATTAATTTACCAGTGAGTGGTTGGGTTTATACAGATAATTTGATTTATTTTGAAGATAATTGTAATTATAAGTTTGTTTTACTAGACAGCTTGTCCTTTATAATATAATTTGCCTTTAACAACAGTGCAATTTCGTCTGCCCTTCTTAGTTTTAACAGCCTTTTCTTTAGGAAAAAATAAATGTTGGCAATGTCTATGAAGATGATATTCTTAAGGTAGATGAAAATAGAGTGGTTTGAGGGCTCACCATCTTCAGAACAGGCCAAACCAGAGTCAGGCCCTTCACTCTCATATATGCTATGACACCTACTTTCAGGATTTCTAAAAACTGAACATTTGTATACTCTGTAACCCAGCAGTTCCACTCTCAGATACATGTGTGTCTCATTCATTCAGAGAAACCACTGAGCTACCAAGTTGAAACCACTTCAACTTAGCTGTGATCATTTGTGGAGAACCATGGGAATTTATCCAAATCCCCATTTCTTTTAGGAGCTGGGTCTGGAGTCCTGGTTCAGTGAATTCTTTATGGCACCTCTGACTCTGTTCTTACAAGCTCTGATTACAGCGGTCATCAGAAGAACGTGATTTAGCATTTTATAGTGCTCTCGGTGTTGGGGTTTTTTTTTTTTTTAATATCTTTCTTGACTACAAGTTTGTTGAGGACAACAGCTCCACCAGGGTCTTTTGTTTCTCTACGTAGGGTCAGGCATTTGGTGCACATTTAGTAAATATTTGAGGGAAATTCCCTGGCTGTTTAGTGGTTAAGACTGTGCTTCCAATGCAGGGGGTCCAGGTTCCGTCCCTGATTGGGGAACTAAGATCCCACATGCCTCAGTGTACCGCCAAAAAAAAGAACACTTAGTAAATATTTGACAAATGACTGTTGTCATTGAAGAGAGAGGAAGATGAACAGAGACCATGCCTGAGCCAGAGCAAGCATTTGCTTTTAAGTGATAGCAGTTGTGTTGCTTCCTTTGAGTTGTCTCAATTTGATTTCGTTAATCCCTTTGATCTCTCTGTTTAAACATTTTCTTGTTTACATGTTTACTGTAGAAGATGGAAAATATAAAAAACACAAAAAAGAAACTCTTGCTATTTTGCTATATTATCTTCTTTTGCTTTTCTTCTAATGCATTGCTTTCAAGTTTCCTGTCCTCCTCTCCCCCCCTTTTTTTTTTAAAATTTCCTAAGAGTAATGGAAATAAGTCTAGGAGAGACTACTCTACATTTCTAAAGAATTCTTGGATAGAGTAGAGGCTGCATGTGTTTCTGTTTTGGTTTTCTTTACTCTCCATGTGTGAAGGGGTAGCTTAGATGAAGTGCTGGGCCATAGAAGAGTATGTCATGATATTTAACTCAAGCTTCTTCTTATCCACTGCTTTATTTTTGAGGTCAGCATTGCTGGTGGGTGCATTATACTCCAAATTACTGAAAAGACATAGAGTTCTTCCAGGATAGCATTATTCTGCTTACTAAAATACTTAATAGTATTGTTCTCAGTCTCATCCTGAAAGCAGGATGAGATCTTTTAGATTTTTTAGACTTCAACATCTTTTAGCCCTTAACATCTCATTAATCCTAGTTCTCTGCTCAAGAATCTTAGAGAAGGTCTACTTCTCCAGGTTGAGGTTTCTAGGCACTTGTCTCAGTCTGTACTGTTCTTTGTTTCTGGAACCAGTTGGTCATTGCCTTCCCTTCCCTTGTGCTGTGTGGCTGACAGGCCTGTCCTCCTGCCATACCTGGAGCTCCCACTCCCCACCCGTCATTCCCCTGGGTGTACGCACCATACAGTGCTCTCAGTCATGTCCGACTCTTTGAAACCCCCTGGATTGCAGCATACCAGGCTTCCCTTTCCCTCACTCTCTCTCAGAGTTTGCTCAAACTTATGTCCATTGAGTCAATGGTGCCATCCAACCATCTCATTCTCTATCACCCCCTTCTCCTCCTGCCCTCAGTCTTTCCCAGCATCAGGGCTTTTCCAGTGAGTCAGTTCTTTGCATCAGGTGGCCAAAGTATTGGAGCTTCAGCTTCAGCATCAGTCCTTCCAATGAATATTAAGGGTTGATTGCCTTTAGGATGGACTGGTTTGATCTCCTTGCTGTCCAAGGGACTCTCAAGATACAGTGTTTTACACTTTCTTTTTTCTCTTAAAATTGTCCTAAAAATAGACTCTTCTGCTTCAGTTTTTTTCCTTCAGATTCCTCTGAGTTTTGTCCCAAGTTTCTTTTTAGATTCTTAAAGTATTTAAATTATACTCATTTAAATGAGATTGTTCATTGGTAAGAAAAATCACGCCTCTAAGTCTGACAGACAGTTTCTTTTGACCTTTAAAATAACTTAATGGGAACATGGTTTGTTCAGCTCAGCTCTGCTTAGGGGGGTCTCATGACATTTGCATCATCTCTAAGCTTCTGCTTCACCCTGTTATTATAAATGGTTGTCCTGAACAGAGTCCATCTAATATAGGTCCTGTGGTGTGTGTGTGAGAGAGACAGAAATACACACATACACACACACAACATTATAGAAAAGTTAGTTCTTGTGGAAATAGTTACAGAAAAGAGAAAAAGGTTAAAGATTGGATTTGCACCATTATCATTTCTGTTTTGTCTAACCCTTGACCTGAGTGGCCCTACTGTTCTTTGCCTGGAACCCCATTCACCTAAGATGTGCCTGCTATTCTTGGCACTGAGGAGACAAAACTTCACGTGTGTTTACATTTGATTCCCTTCATCTTTGTGACCCATGGAATGCAGATATCTGCTTAAGGGTGAATTCATACATGTGGTGTTTATGCCCTCATTGTCAGGAAGGTGGTGCTCAGTTTTGGGGAAAGCAGATTGGGAGCTACTATTCAAGCCCAAGCCCTCTGGAGGCCAGAACAGAACCACCTGCCAGGAGGAAGATTTATGGTGGTGTTTTCCCCTCACCCAGGATGGGTGGTTCTCCTATCCTGTATACAACTTTACAAACTTAAGGGAAAAAAATTGACAGTGAAACTAATTGTGTGTAACTTTAGAAAAGGAATCATTATCCAATTAGGTTACATTCTAATTTGACTAATTCTTTTAATAAAATAGTTTTTTTTAACTAAAATAGTATACAGTCATTATAGAAAACAATCTACAGAATGTAGATGATGAGGAGAGCAACAATAAAGAAAATGAGACTCATTGTTTATCAGGTGTCTGGCCTGCTCTGCTTCCTTCCATCCTCCAGGTCAGACACTGTTCCACAAAGGTCTACAGTAAAAAGACTTGCCTTAAAAAAAAAAAAAAAAGACTTACCTTATGCTTTTAACACCACCACCTTGAACTTCAAGCCCCTTTTTTATGAACACTTGCTACCCTCTCTCTGGACATGGGTGGTATTTCTGCAGACACAGTTTGGAAAACAAGAGAGGTTCAACTAGTCACACAGCTGGCCAGGGCCTGAGCTGGAGCCAGACACAGTTGCCTCCCTCTACCCACCACCAGCTTACCAGATTCTTCCCAATACTTGTTTTGATGATGTTTTGAGATTGTTCTTTAGCATTAAAATCTAGAGCAGTATATGAATGCATTCTGTTTTATTCACTAAAACCATTTTCCCCAGGCTTGTGTGGGGCACATGTACCACAATATCTAGGACAGTGTCTCTGTCTCTAGGGAGCCACAGTCAGATAAGAAAAGAGCTATGCACAGGCCTTCAGCAGATGTGGAAGAACCACTGGGTGCTGTGTACTCGACCCTGGGGCTGTGGCGTGGG
The DNA here is from genome assembly GCF_029378745.1 of Bos indicus. NCBI lineage: Eukaryota > Metazoa > Chordata > Mammalia > Artiodactyla > Bovidae > Bos > Bos indicus. Next base: position 48,030,379 of record NC_091772.1, read on the forward strand.
CGGGTCAGTTCTGCCTGGGAACCTGTGTGGGCTTCATAGAGGATGGAGCACAGGGACTCCAAGAAGCAACGGAGCCTCTGGATAGAGAAAGCCAGCAAGGGGAGAGTCAAGACTGAGTTTGGCAGCCTTGTGGACAGCAGGGCTTTTAGCAGGGTGTCTGGTGGAGAAGCACAGATGGTGTTTAATGTCAGCTCTGAGTCACCCTTTGAAATTGCACAAGTTCAAGGGGAAGGATCTGGAAATTCTCCAGCACATTATTTGACCTTCCAGTCTCTCAGTAACCATTTGGTGTCCAGCTCATAAGTGGAAGTTCTCTGCAAAATCATGTCATACAGGAAAAGTCAAAGAATAATTTCAAGAAGGTAGTTCTTATGCCTTAGTCTGTTTACCAGAGGGTTTATTCCCCTCCCTTAAAATACTTTTTACTAGTGCATTGCCACCACCCAGCTTTGACAAAGACCCAGGTTCTGTGGATTCTCAATTCTTGCCCCATCTCCAGGAATGACTGAATGAAGGTTAAATAAAACTTCAAAAGCAGGGCCAGAAGATACTGAGCTTTTGAATGTGATAGTGCTTAAGATGGAAAATATATTTTCTGTCTAGTTTTTTTTTTGTTGTTGCCTTGGCAACTGGTTGGGGTTTTTTTTTTTTAAGCTTTTGATTTTTCTCAAAAACGTGAGCTGCTTCCTTTGATTTAGCTCAGATGTGTGAACAGATTTATATCTCATTCAGTGTTGCTAGTGTGTTTATGAGGTATAGAGTCTCATTTTTCATAATCTTCACAAGGTTGAACAGAGATAAATAATTTCACATATCTGTTAGCTTACCTGATTAACCAAACAAAGGCAAGTCACCATGATCTTTTTTTGTCTGATGTCAAGTACTGTAAAAATGATTCAGATTCATTTTTATAAACTATAACTAAATATTTTGATATTAGGCTTTTTAATGTCTCTGACAAAGTCTATGTGAAAATTGTTTCCACAAGCTATAAATGCACCTCGTTCTTTCTGTCTTCCCATTACTTCCCCTGCTGTAGCCACAGGGGCCTCCTGTCTGGTCCTCATCCTGGCTGATTAAACCTGCCTCTGTTTCAGGGACTCTGCACTTGCCGTTTCTTCTGTCTGAAGCCCATCTGCCCCAGATATTCGCATTACTTCCTCTCTCATTGCATGTAGGGCTCCCCAGTTAAATGCCATCTCCTCAGAGAGGACTGTCTGGGCCTTTCCGTCTAAAACAGCATCCTCATGGCCATTTTGGAGATGAGTGGATCCATCTCTGGAAAACCGAAATGAATATCAGTCACGCTTCATGAAGTCCACCAGTCTATAAGCCCTACCCATGGCAAGAGCTTCCAATTAGTATTTTAATGCCTCACCCTTAAATTATGAACTCACAGCCAAAGATTAGCAGATATTTGTGGAAATCCTCCATCATAAAATGTAGAAACCAAGATAAGTAAGAAACAAAGAACTCAGAAGACAGCGATAATGATGGAGCAGAAGAAATCTGCAAAAAAATAAAACAGGAAGTGGGGTAGAGGAAATCATCATAGAAATAATACAAAAAATTTAGGAAAGCAACAAGGGGGAGACCTGGGTCAGCAGCCATGGAGCAGGCCTGGAGCCTGAGGGTAGAGAGCTGCTCAGGCAAGTGCTCAGCAGGCTGGGGACCTGAGGCTGTTCTGCCAGGTGGACATGTGGAAGTTACACTGAGAGGCTCTTGGGGAATGTGGGTAGCAAAGCAAGCAAATGTAAAAGAGGAATAACAAGCACAGAAATAGTAATATTGTACAATAAAGCAGTGACAACTTTATATAGTTATCATAACTTAAAACTCTAAATGTTGATTTAATTTTAAAACTGGGCATAATTGTATTTAGAGAACAAGGGAAGGTAAGTCTCTGCACAGGGGCATGTGTGTGATGGGGCCTAATGTCAACATACAGTGTCTTAAGACTGATAAGTTATCATATAGGATCATGTTCATTAGACATAAAAAGATTTTAAAAACCAGAAGGAACAGCAAATAGGAATGTAGACTCTAAGCAATGGGGAGGATGCTGAAGGAGACAGGAAGTATTGTTGCTCATTATCAGACTTTTAGCCTCATCTGACTTTTAAAAGCTCTGAGCCTATATTACTTTTAAAAACATAAAAATTAGGAATTAAAATATAAGTTTTAAGCAGCCTTGCTTCTGTGCATATGTCACTGATTCAGTTTGATGTACGCTTGATTAATGTGAATTCAGTCCAGTATCTCGCTGATGTCCTTGGTGGGTAGTCTCATTTGTTTAACCAAATCTATTTGCACTTGCACACAGAATAATTAATTCAGGCTCACTTTATTGGAAGTCATGCTGAAGACATTTATCATTTCTTTCTTTACCATGGAGATGGATAAGACTGTGGCTCATGGTTGTTGAGGTTGTGTGCTCATTAAAGATGGAGTGGACATATATGATACCAAACTGAACTTTTCAATTACTTCAGATTTAATGATGTACCTTTGCCATGCACTTAATCTTCAGCAAATATTTACCCTTCCCAAACTGATTTGTAATTTATAACTTGTCATGTCAAATGAAGCATTTTCTGAATTACAGTCTTTAAAAAATAGCTGACACACTCTCCTTTGTGGGGAACTTTCAGCATGTCCACCCTATGATTTGGAAATGACCCTTCTCACTCCTCTCAGCCTTAGTCCATACTTATTGATGTATTTATATTGGATACAGTTTAATGTTTTTATTCTGCCATCTGGATCATCTCTTAGAGAGAAATGGATGGGTGGGTGACTAGATGGAGAGAGAGAGAGACAGAGAGGCAGATTGACAACCTGAATTGTGCTAAGAATGTGTGGAAATAAAGTATCAGATAACAGAGAATATACCACCAGCTTTAGTCTCAGGTTTTTAGTCTCAGGCTTCCCCGGTGGCTCAGTTGGAAAGAATGCCTGCAATGCAGGAGACCCTGAGTCAGGAAGAACCCCTGAAGAAAGGAATGGCTACCCACTCCAGTATTCTTGCCTGGAGAAACCTATGGACAGAGGATCCAGGTGGGCTACAGTCCATGGGGCCGCAAAGAGTCAGACACAGCTGAGCAACATTTCTTCCTCCTCCTCCCATGCCTTATTGGTCTTTGGTTCCACTTCCTGTGTTTGAATCCTGGCCCTGCCACTTACTAGCTGTGTGTCTTTGACCAAGTTTCTTAATCTCTGTGCTTCAGTTTCATTATCTATTAATTAGCCCACTTAATGCCTATTCCAGCCTCCTCCTAGCATTATCTCTTGCTTTACACAGGGTTGGAAGTTTCCATTTCTATATCTTTCAGCTAGTATTCTGGAGTTAGATCTGCTAATCAAATACATTCCCATAAACCTCTGAATTCAGACCTAGATTATGTGGGAAGAGAGATGGGGTCTGGACCTTCATTTCATTTCTAGCTGGTATGGATAATGGCAGAGGCAGCATGGTTCTGAAACCAGCTGCTTTAGTAATAGCTTCCTGCTTCGACAGGCAGCTTCCTGATTGAGAACTTCCAAACTGTTGCAAAAACTGAGTTTGGAGCAGCATCTGTAGCAGCAGCTTCCTGGTGTTTTAGGTTTCAGCAGCACCTTTGTCCAGTTCTGCTGAGTGATTTGAGGAGTAATTCCTAAAAGTTCATCTTAGAGTCTGTCTCTGCAGTTCTCCCAACAATATCATGAGCTGTGTTATACCTCTCTTTCTGTTTAAGGTAGCCAAAATGACTTACGTTGGCTGCAACTAAAGATCAGGAACAGTCACCTTCCCTTATAGAGTTGTAATGAGGAGCAATAAGGCATTTAACGGGCCTAAAACGTAGCATGCTTAGTTGCTCAGTTATATCTGACTCTTTGTGACCCCACGGATTGTAGCCCACCAGGCTCCTTTGTCCGTGGAATTTTCCTGGCAAGAATACTGGAGCAGGTTGCCGTTTCCTCCTTCAGGAAATCTTCCCTACCAAGGGATCGAACCTGCATCTCCTGCATTGCAGGTGAATTCTTTACCACTGAGCCGCCAGGGAAACCCAAAACATGTGGCATGCCCCCCTCCCCTTTTTGACATTCTTAGAGCTTTTTCTCACCTCAATAAATGGTATACCTACAACCATGAATAACATAGATATTTATTAGTTTGTTGGTTCATTCATTCATTCATATGTTTATTGAAACAGTTATTTGCTGGGTGGCTATTTTAATTAACACGTATTCTAGGTGTCTTGGGGCAGCAGAACCCAACCAAACATCAAATGTTAAACATTAGAATCATCTGTGAATCTTTTTTAAAAAACTTAATGTCTGTGCCACATTCAAGACTTATTGAAGACAGGAAGTGTGTGTGTGTGTGTGTAAATATTTTTCAAATTGAGATACAATTTCTATACAGTGAAATGCATGAGTCTTTTGTGTTTCAGCTTGGTAGATTTTACATATGTAAAAAGGGAAAAAAAAAAATATATATATATACCCAATTAGCTACTACCTAGGTCAAGGTATAGGAAAACAGATATGTGCATGAAAAATATATTGTGTGCATGGGATTTGTGGGGCTCCTTTTAAAAGGAGATAAAGTTTCAAATACATTTGAGGTTTTGCCACTCAGAGGTCAAAAAAGTGATTGTCTGGAATGACCAGTATAACGAGGTCATTTTCCTCTTTTTCCTTCTTCATTGTCACTTACAAATTGGTACCCCATCCTAGGTTTATGAAGAAAATTATTTCATTTAATGTGAAATGGAATAAATTTAAGAAGGACCTTAGGTAACAAAAAATAAAGCTGTAAATGTTACCACTAATAACCTGTGAGTCATAACATTTGACTCTGTTTATCTTCTTATGGTTGGCATAATTCATTGGCTAGCTAAAAGTAAGTTTACTTTCATTTAAAAAAATTATTTATGTATTTATTTTTGGGTGCTCTGGGTCATGATCACTGTGCTCAGGGCTTCTCTAGTTAGGTTGAACAGAGGCTACTCTCCAGTTGCAGCGTGTGCTTGGGCTTCTCATTGCAATGGCTTCTGTTGTTGCAGAGCATAGGCTGTGGGGTGCACAGGCCTCAGTAGTTGGTGCTGGCAGGCTCAGTAGTTGTGGCACCTGGGCTTACTTGCCCCTCAGGTTGGTTCCCTGACCAGGGATCAGACTCACGTCCCCTGCATTGGCAAGCGAATTCGTTCACTAGACCACCAGGGAAGTACTGAAAATTTACTTTCTTAAAATTAAGCTATATTCCTGCTTTTATATGATCTCTTCAAAGAGAGTGAATATCATGAAACAGTAAAAATAATTATTTTCCTTTTTTTCTAAAAGGGTGCTTGGTCTGTAGGTCAGTGTACAATTAGTATTATAATGCTGAGGGCACTAGAGTAGCAGCATGAGCTGACTTAGGAAGATCAAGGTAGTAATTTTTGAAAAACATGAAAACAGTTGATTAAAGAGAGAGAAAATAACATCTGCGAAACATTGTTAATAAAAGCATCCACATTTTTTAATGAAACCAACTAGAACAACTTTGAAGTGGAATGACTTTGCATAATTAACTCATTACAGAATGAAAATTTCGGGAAACAAAATGTAGAGCCTAATAAATACAAGATTATATATTATCAAAGGCAAAAATAAAAATCCTAAAACCAGCCATAAAGAAAAGACAGATTGCTTATAAATGAATGATAATTAAGCTGACTGTTGATGTCTCAATAGCAGCAATGCAAGCAAGAAAGCAGTGGAATAATATCTTTTCTATTTAGCCTGCTTACAAAATATTGTGATTGTTAAATTTGAGAATTCATGTTTTTATCAGTTCTAAGACATTCTCACCCATTAACTCATTGTGCCTTGCCTTTCCTATGTTCTCTCTATTGTCTTTTTCTGAAATTCCAATTAGAACATCTCACTTTGACTTACACATCTCTTAATTTTCTTTTGTTTTGTTTTCTCCATTTCTTTGTCTCTCTGTGCTAAACGTTTTTTAAATTTAAATTTATTTATTTTAATTAGAGGCTAATTACTTTACAATATTGTATTGGTTTTGCCATATATCAACATGAATCTGCCATGGGTGTACACATGTTCCCAATCCTGAACCCCCCTCCCACCTCCCTCCCCATACATCCTTCTGGGTCATCCCAGTGCACCAGCCCCAAGTATCCTGTATCCTGCTTCAAACCTGGACTGGCAATTCATTTCTTATATGATATTATACATGTTCAATGCCATTCTCCCAAATCATCCCCCCCCTTCCCTCTTCCAGAGTCCAAAAGACTGTTCTATACATCTGTGTCTCTTTTGCTATCTCACATACAGGGTTATTGTTACCATCTTTCTAAATTCCATATATATGCATTAGTATACTGTATTGGTGTTTTTCTTTCTGGCTTACTTCACTCTGTATAATCGGCTCCAGTTTCATCCACCTCATTGAACTGATTCAAATGTATTCTTTTTAATGGCTGAGTAATACTCCATTGTGTATATGTACCACAGCTTTCTTATCCATTCATCTGCCGATGGACATCTAGGTTGCTTCCATGTCCTGGCTATTATAAACAGTGCTGCGATGAACATTGGGGTACACAGAGAAATTGTCTCTTTCAATTCTGGTTTCCTCAGTGTGTATGCCCAGCAGTGGTATTGCTGGGTTGTATGGCAGTTCTATTTCCAGTTTTTTAAGGAATCTCCACACTGTTCTCCATAGTGGCTGTGCTAGTTTGCATTCCCACCAACAGTGTAAGAGGGTTCCCTTTTCTCCACATCCTCTCCAGCATTTATTGCTTGTAGACTTTTGGATCGCAGCCATTCTGACTGGTGTGAGATGATACCTCATTGTGGTTTTGATTTGCATTTCTCTGATAATGAGTGATGTTGAGCATCTTTTCGTGTGTTTGTTAGCCATCTGTATGTCTTCTTTGGAGAAATTTAGTTCTTTGGCCCATGTTTTGATTGGGTTGTTTATTTTTCTGAAATTGAGCTGCAGGAGTTGCTTGTATATTTTTGAGATTAGTTGTTTGTCAGTTGCTTCATTTGCTATTATTTTCTCCCATTCTGAAGGCTGTCTTTTCACCTTGCCTACAGTTTCTTTTGTTGTGCAGAAGCTTTTAATTTTAATTAGGTCCCATTTGTTTATTTTTGCTTTTATTTCCAATATTCTGGGAGGTGGGTCATAGAGGATCCTGCTGTGATTTATGTCAGAGAGTGTTTTGCCTATGTTCTCCTCTAAGAGTTTTATAGTTTCTGGTCTTACGTTTAGATCTTTAATCCATCTTGAGTTTATTTTTGTGTATGGTGCTAGAAAGTGTTCCAGTTTCATTCTTTTACAAGTGGTTGACCAGTTTTCCTAGCACCACTTGTTAAAGAGATTGTTTTTTCTCCACTGTATATTCTTGCCTCCTTTGTCAAAGATAAGGTGTCCAGAGGCATGTGGGTTTATCTCTGGGCTTTCTATTTTGTTCCATTGATCTATATTTCTGTCTTTGTGCCAGTACCATACTGTCTTGATGACTGTGGCTTTGTAGTAGAGCCTGAAGTCAGGCAGGTTGATTCCTCCAGTTCCATTCTTTCTCAAGATTGCTTTGGCTATTCAAGGTTTTTTGTATTTCCATACAAATTGTGAAATTATTTGTTCTAGCTCTGTGAAAAATACTGTTGGTAGCTTGATAGGGATTGCATTGAATCTATAGATTGCTTTGGGTAGTATACTCATTTTCACTATATTGATTCTTCTGATCCATGAACATGGTATATTTCTCCATCTATTAGTGTCCTCTTTGATTTCTTTCACCAGTGTTTTATAGTTTTCTATATATAGGTCTTTAGTTTCTTTAGGTAGATATATTCCTAAGTATTTTATTCTTTTCATTGCAATGGTGAATGGGATTGTTTCCTTAAATTCTGACTAATATCTTCAAATCTGATTTCCATTTTGTAATTCTCTGTTCAGCAGTGTCTAATCTTCTATTTTTACCCAGCTACTGAAGTATAAATAAATATTATTATAATTTTACATTTTTCCAAGCTTTTAAACTTCTAATTTACCTGTTTATTTTTCACAGTCTCTTGTTCTTTAGTCAAATTGCCTATTCCCTATTTTATTTCTTTAAATTACTGTGCTAATTTCAGTAATCTGTTTCCATGAGTTTCATTCCAGTGCTGTTTCTTTTGTTTATTCCTTGTCAATAAAGGTGCCTTGTTTCAATATGTATTTTTTGAGTGTTGTTTTTGTTGTAAAGTCATATTCCATGGAACTTTATATACGTTTCTTTTGGAGTTGAGAGTACAGTCTTCTAAAAGGATTTGCATTTGCTTTCTCCAAACATATGAGTATACTTCAGTCTGGAACCATATTAAAATATATACCTGGCTTAGAGGATTTTCACTACAAAATAGTCTCAACTCAGGCCACATATATTTGTGAGGTCTGGCTCACAGTTATATCTCTGGAGAGATGGTTCTTTTTTTCTCTCCACTTAGAACAAAGCCAAGACAGACAAGTTTTTTTTAAGTGTAATCCTTTTCTTTATTTTTATTTTTTATTTAAAAAATTATTTTGGCCTCACTGCATGTCATGTGGGATCCTAGTTTCCTGACCGGGGACTGAACCCATGTCCCCTGCAGTGGAAGCTCAGAGTCTTAACTACTGGACCACCAGGGAAGTTTCTACAACCCTTTTCAAGGCATATTTTTTTCCTAGTTCATCTTTTCTCTGAGGGTGGAGCTACAGTACTCTCAGCCTTGTGCAGTGAGCTTCCTCTCAGGCCCCCATCTTGCTATGATCTAGGCTTTGTGTTCTGAATGCTGTGTGGACATTAAAACTGATGTACTAGGTTCTAGGCGCCAGCTCAGGACTCACTTTCCTCTTGGAATACCCACTCTTATTTTCCTCTTGGTCTCTAAGGACTTTCTTTATTTTATCCCAACTCAGTCATGTGTTATAAGAGATTTTTTTTTAAAGTTTTACCCAGCATTTTTAGATGTTTGGTCACAGGGACTATTTGCCATGTCCTTGTAAAGGTGGAAATTCAGTTCCATATTTGTACCTCCTAGTCCTTGTTGTGGAGAAGGCAATGGCACCCCACTCCAGTACTCTTGCCTGGAAAATCCCATGAATGGAGGAGCCTGGTAGGCTGCAGTCCATGGGGTCGCTAAGAGTCGGACACAACTGAGTGACTTCACTTTCATGCATTGGAGAAGGAAATGGCAACCCACTCTAGTGTTCTTGCCTGGAAAATCCGAGGGACGGTGGAGCCTGTTGGGCTGCCGTCTATGGGGTCGCACAGAGTCGCACACGACTGAAGCGACTTAGCAGCAGCAACAGCAGCAGTCCTTGTCGAGCTCATGTTTCCATGTTAGAAACATTTTCTACACAAATACATCCTAAACCCCCACATCCCATATTTTCTGTCATTCAGTCAGCCTCAGCTTTCTGGGGGTTTCACTTCTGTTTATAAGCATATTCTGCATAGGTTGTATATTATACTATATAAAAATTTTTGTTTATGGCTTTTTTCCTACTTCTGCTGCGTTTTCTGTGTTCTCTGAAATTATTTGTTTCAGAGAAGGCTCAAAGCTTTGCCCTTCTTAGATTTAGCTGTTAGTGGGGGAAGGAAGGAGAGAGAAGCAAATTAAGAAATATCTCTTATAATTGTTCTCACTGTATTTCCCAGTTTCATCTTCCTTTTTAAAATTTAAGTCACACTACATTTCTGAGTCAGCCGGGGGTCATTCTGTGAACTCAGATCATTTCTTCCCTAGTTTCTCAATCTTTTCTTTTTTTTTAAAGTAGCCTGTTTCTTTCTTCAATGTGTTTATTAATATAAACTTTTCCCTGAAATTCTTCACTTGATCTCCATCTAGTTCCAAAACCACCCCCCCATGAGGCTCCCTGGAGGTTGAGTCATTTCAGTCCCACCCACACTCTGGGGCTGGTGCACCTTGGGGGACAGATGAGGGCTCCAGCAGCCTGAGCTTCTATGTGTGACATGCCCACACACTAAGGCACCTGCTGTTCCCACCCACAATGGGATTGTGTTTGCTTTGCATAGCATGCACTTGGGACCTCTCTGTAGTCATAGTCCTACTGCTGTGAGATGGGCAATGTACACTCTGATTCATCCCACTAATCCTGATGCCAGGATAAGGCAGTAGATAAAAGTGATATTCCTTCTAGTCCAAAATGAATGCTTGTTCATCTGGACTTTGCTTATGATATTCATTTATCACTGCAGAGAAGACCTATAGCAGCCTTTACAATTCACTTTTTAAAATCCTAGATGCTGGGACTTCGCTGGTGGTCTAGTGATTAAGACTTTGTGTGTCCAATGCAGGGAGCATGGGTTCGATCTGTGGTCAGGAAAATAAGATTCTACATACAGAGTGGCCAAAAAATAAAACATAACCCTAGATGCTAAATGACAAATAGCATAATACTTACATGTAACAACTCTGCTGCTGGTATTACTCTTGTCACTGTGATAATTATAAAGTAGTCTACATTTGTTGGACACTTATGGCACACTAGGTTTTTTAAAAATTTGCTTATTTATGGCTGTGCTGGGTCTTTGTTGCTATGCGTGGACTTTCTCTATTTCCAGCAAATGGGGTCTACTCTTTTTCAGTGTGTAGATTTCTCATTGTGATGGCTTCTCTTGTTGCAGAGCACAGGCTCTAGGGCTCTTGGGCTCAGTAATTGTGGCACACAAGATTAGTAGCCCCACAGCGTGTGGAATCTCCCCAGACCAAGGATTGAATTCATATCCCGTTCTTTGGCAAGTAAATTCTTAACCACTGGACCATCAGGGAAGTCCCACACTAGGTTTTATACTGAAAGATTATTTAGTTCTTACAATGGTCCTATGAGGCAGGAGCTGTTAATTTCCATTTTACAGATGAGGACATGGAGATTCAGAGATGTTAAGTAAATTTCCCATGGTCACATACCCAGTAAGTGACCACGATAAGATTCAAATTCAAGTCTTCTAAATACAAAGTCCACCAGTGTCTTGTCTGTCAGGACAAAAGCATTCAGATTTCTGATTTATGATTATGAGCTTTTTTTTTTTTTTACGATAACCAGAAATTAAAACCACATTAGTCTCTCCTTTAAGGTAGCAGATGTGAAAATATATGTACACTGAAACCATGCTGCCTTCCATTGCATAGAACTAACTTTGAAGTTCCCTTGTGGGAACTGCTTTTAGAACCAGCATGTGAAACAGAAGAAAAGTAATTTCCTTTTGGAGATAAACCTTGTTTTTTAACCCAAGCCCTGTTACCCTGCATGATCACATACACAATTTATCAGTTTTTGTTCCTAATGCCTCTTGACATTTTCCAAAAAGCTAATTCTGTCCTCTGAGGATGGAGATTTGCCACTAATAAGGACATACAGAAGTTTCCAGAGTAAATAAAGACATTTTCTAAAGAAACTCCAAAATGGTCTCAGCAGCATCAACATTTTTAAATTAAGAGCTTACCCCTGCCCCCTAAGGTGGTCACTTCGAAGAGGGAACTTTCAGTGATATATTTACATATACAAATATGGTCTGGTCCGTTTGCTTCCAATTCAGTCTGTCACTTCGTAGATATACTTGACTTTGATTTGATGTAGAGTGAAATATGTTTACACAAGTATTTGTTGTTGTTTAGTCATGTCCAACTCTTTGTGACCCCATCAACTATAGCTTATCAGGTTCCTCTGTCCATGGAATTCTCCAGGCAAAAATACTGGAGTGGGTTGCCATTTCCTTCTCCAGAGGATCTTCCCAACCTAGGAATAGAACTCGTGTCTCCTTTATTGCAGGTGGATTCTTGACTGCTGAGCCACCAGGGAAGCCCTTTACATAAATATGCGTCTAACACAAATACTGCTGTGTGTAGAGAAACATCAGACTTTCCTTGTCAGTCTCAGAAAGTCTTACTGGTGGTGTCAACAGTGGAACTGGCTTGGTTTTGATAGGAATTCTGTTCCCCTTTAAATCTTACAATTAGGAAATGACTTGCAGATTTGGACAGATTGTGAGTAGGCCTGCCTTCTTCAAAGAAAACAGATCCGGTTTCTGCTTCTCCAACAGAGGAGCATGATCTTCTTACTAAGTATGTCTTCAGCAACACTTTCAAGTATCATTTTTAAAGTGCTTACTTTTTCTTACAGTGAAGGTTTAGGTTAAAGTTTCAAGCATCATCTTAATTAGCCACTCACGTTTAAATTAACTCTGCTGAAATAAACAGCTATATTCAAAATAGTAATGTTGCTGTAGCAACCTAAATCCAAATCATTTGCTTTTCCTTTCTGTTCACAATTGTTCCTTACTAGCTAGGCCTGGATAGGAAACAAATTTCCTGAAAATTCCCATGTAAATTAGGTTTTTCAAATAGTTTGGGAGGGGAAAAATACTTTAAAATGATTGCTTTAAATGATACCTTGAAGCTCATAATTCCCAAAGGTTCCTGAAAAAGCATAAGTCCCTTGTGTGATGGCCTCACCTGGTTATCTCATCTCAGGGTTCCTGGTGCTCAGAATGTGGATGAGGTCTAGGGGTCATAGTTCTTTTTTCTTTGTGACAATACTCCTTGGAAGGAAAGTTATGACCAACGTAGACAGCATTTTAAAAAGCTCATAGTAGAGAAAGCCTTGAAAATTTTGTTATTTGTATTTCTAAACAATAGGAGAAGAAAATTATCCTGAATAGTAAATTGAAATGCTGAACTTTATGCTTGTGTTAAAAATTGTCCTAAAATGATTAAAAATATGCAAAGAGATAAAATAAATAAATAAATAAATAAAAAGCTCATATATGGATGTGAGAGTTGGACTATAAAGAAAGCCGAGCACCGAAGAATTGATGCTTTTGAACTGTGGTGTTGGAGAAGACTCTTGAGAGTCCCTTCGACTGCAAGGAGATCCAACCAGTCCATCCTAAAGGAGATCAGTCCTGGGTGTTCATTGGTAGGACTGATTTTGAAGCTGAAACTCTAATCCTTTGGCCACCTGATGCGAAGAGCTGACTCATTTGAAAAGACTGATGCTGGGAAAGATTGAGGGCAGGAGGAGAAGGGGATGACAGAGGATGAGATGGTTGGATGGCATCACCGACTCAATGGACATGGGTTTGGGTGGACTCTGGGAGTTGGTGATAGACAGGGAGACCTGGCATGCTGTGGTTCATGGGGTCGCAAAGAGTCGGACACAACTGAGCAACTGAACTGAACTGAACTGAAAATTAAAGAATAGTTGGCTTACAATATTGTGTTAATTTCTATTGTACAGCAAAATGTTTCAGTTACACACACACACAAATATATATATATGTATATTTCAAAATATTCTTTTCCATAATGGTTTATCTCCTGATATTGAGTACAGGGACTTCCCTGGTGGTCCAGCGGATAAGAATCTGCCTTCCAATGAAGGGGACGAGGGTTCAATCACGGGTTGGGGAAGTAAGATCCCACATGTCACGGGACAGCTAAGGCTGTGCACCACAACAAGAGAAGCCTGCATGCTGCAATGAAGACCCAATACAGTCAAAAAAAAAAAAGATATTGAATATAGTTCCCTGGGGACGACAGAGGATGAGATGGCTGGATGGCATCACTGACTCGATGGACGTGAGTCTGAGTGAACTCCGGGAGTTGGTGATGGACAGGGAAGCCTGGCGTGCTGCAATTCATGGGGTCGCAAAGAGTCGGACACGACTGAGCGACTGATCTGATCTGATCTGATCTGATAGTTCCCTGTGCCTTGTTGTTATCCATCCAGTATGTAATAGTTTGCATCTGCTAACTGCAGACTTCCATTCCATCCCTCACCCACCAGCCCTTCCTTTGGCAACCACAAGTCTGTTCTCTGTGTTTGTGGGGGCCTCAGTTCTTATTCCAGCTGTAGCTAAAATGTTCTGATCCAGAAAGTGAGGAGAGTTGAACAAGGTGACTCCTCATGGCTTTTCTAACAGTGAAGGGGTCAGGTTCTCTGTTCCAGTAACTTAATTGCTACTTAACAAAATATGATCCATTGGATCAGAGAAAAAGCAAGAGAATTCCAGAAAAACATATACTCCTGCACCATTGACTTTGTTAAAGCCTTTGACCGTGTGGATCACAACAAACTGTGGAAAATTCTTAAAGAGATGGGAATACTAGACCATCTCACCTGGCTCCTGAGAAACTTGTATGCAGGTCAAGAAGCAACAGTTAGAACCAGACATGGAACAGACTGATTCCAAATTGGGAAAGGAGTATATCAAGGCTGTATATTGTCACCCTGCTTATTTAACTTATATGCAGAATACATCATTGAAATGCTGGGCTGGAAGCACAAGCTGGAATCAAGATTGCTGGGAGAAATATCAATAACCTCAGATATGCAGATGACACCATCCTTACGGCAGAAAGTGAAGAGGAACTAAAGAGCCTCCTGATGAAGGTGAAAGAGGAGAATGAAAAAGCTGGCTTAAAACTCAACATTCAAAAACTAAAGATCATAGCATCTAGTCCTATCACTTCATGGCAAATAGATGGGGAAACAATGGAAACAGTGACAGACTTTATTTTCTTGGGCTCCAAAATCATTGCAGATGGTGACTGCAGCCATGAAATTAAAAGAGGCTTCCTCCTTGGAAGAAAAGCTATGACCATCCTAGACAGCATATTAAAAAGCAGAGACATTACTTTGCCGGCAGAGGTCTGTAGAGTCAAAGCTATGGTTTTTCCAGTAGTCATGTATGGATGTAAGAGTTGGACCATAAAGAAGGCTAAGTGCTGAAGAATTGATGCTTTTGAACTGTAGTGTTGGAGAAGATTCTTGAGAGTCTCTTGGACTGTGAGGAGATCAAACCAGTCAATCCTAAAGGAAATCAATCCTGAATATTCATTGGAAGGACTGATTCTGAAGCTCCAATACTTTGGCCACCTGATGTGAAGAACTGACTCATTGGAAAAGACCCTGATGCTGGGAAAGATTGAAGGCAGGAGAAGGGAACGATAGAGAGGAAGATGATTGGTGGCATCACCGACTCAATGGACATGAGTTTGAGCAAGCTCCAGGACATGGTGAAGGACAGGTAAGCCTTCACCTGGGGTCTGTTGGGGTCTCCAAAGGGTCAGACACAACTGAGCAACTGAAAGAAAAGAAGAAAAGGCAATTCAAGCTGTTTTAAAATCAAGCTTCAGGCTAAGCCTCAGTCTCATAGTAAAGAAGAGAATTGTTAAGCATTTCTAGTATCTAAGCTTATGGTTTCTAAATGTTGATTATGAATCATCTAGGGAGACTCTTGAACGCCCTACTTGGCTCATCATCACCATCAGTGGTCCTCATTGTGGCAAATAGTAGTTATATGAAAATGATTTTAATTAAGAAAAATAATGAGTCTGTTAGCCTTTTTTGTGTGTTCTATTTGCCAATACCTTCATCAAGTGACTCTGGAGACTTGGTCCTGTCTTAATTTTTTTTGTCTGGAAAATGAGATTCAATAAGCTGGTTGTGTCCCCAGCCCCTGGATCGTGACTTTTTATTAAATGGAGTAGAAACACAGTATCACTTTTTGGTAGTGATAAACTAACACAGAGAGTTGTTTTGTTTGGGAAGCAGGTTTGCGGTTAAAACAAAAACAGGACTTGAGGCTTTTCATGTCGTCTTTTTTTCATCCTCACATTTTTTAAAAAATCTCCAGTCTGGAAAAATCTGGTCTTGAGATTAATTGGAGAAAAGTCAGAAAAGATATTGTTTTCTTTATAATTTTATAAGCCATTAAAAAGAAGATAGAAAAGAGACAAAAACTCGAAAGAAAAATGGTAAAGAACATTAACAGACAGTTTACAGCAAGGAAACCCATATGAAAAGCAGCTCAGCATAGGAGTAATCAGGAAAATGTGAACCCAATAAGGAGATAGAGCTTGAAGCATCTGACAGTATCAGGGTTTGGCAAAGCTGTGGAGAAACAGGAAAAGCTGGACAGCGCCGGTGGGACTGTAAATGCTGCAACCACTTGGGAAGGTGATTTGGCAGGATCTAGTGAAATTGAAAACACATGTTTCCTTCAACTCAGCAGTTCCACTCCTGGATGTATTTCCAGAGAAAGTCTCACAAGTACACAAGGGCTCACTAAGGTCATGTTTGTAAAAGTGAAAAATTAGACACAACCTACACAGCCTTAAAAATAAAATTGAAAAGACCATCACACATAAAGCAACACTCTATCTTGCTTATGGATACTTATATATGTAAAGTATAAAAATGGACTGGAATAAATCAGTTTCTATGTGGGAATTTCTACTTACATGTCAACTTTAATTGAATTGTTTAATTCTTCATTAATAGGGAAAAAAGATTTGAAGCAAATATGTCATTAGGTAATTGTCAATCTGGAGTGGTGTGAACTTGGATATTATTGTTCTCTGTAATTTTCAGAATTTAATCTCTTTAGAAAATTTTGAATTTTAATCTCTTCAGAAAAAATTTAAAATGCCAAGATAAAAGTAAGATAGTTTATAAATCAGACAGTAGAGATTGACCTTTATTAATTGCTCTGGGCACCTACTCTTAGGGCTGTTCACCTATGACACATATTTTTTTAAATTTTTTCAGCATTCATTTTATTTCTCAGCAGTTGCCATTTAGAGGACTCTGTTCTCTGCCCTTGGCATCTGTTGGGTGATTCATCCATGCTTTTACTTTTGAAAAGATGTAAATACAGACCTAGACTGTGGTTTCAAAAGCACCTGACCACACCGTCCATCCTTTGAAGTGTTAATTTGGATTAAATATCCTAATATGAGTATCTCCTTGCCTTTCCTTATGAGTATGTGGTTTATGTCCCTTAAAGAAACGGTTTGCAGATTCTAAAATGTATAAGCCATCAGGCAAAAGGAGGCTTAAGCTTATGTTTTTCTGGTCATTGATTTTATGTTACTAATGAGATGGGGAATAACTATGCTGATGCTATTCCTTGAGGGGTGGGGGATAGCCAGATGAAACCAGAAAGAGGAATCTAAGCAAGTTGCTGATAGAGTAGAGTAAACTGAAGCCCTTCACTTGCAGGGCAGTAATCAAAATTTCTTGGACAGCAAGTGGGTAGGAAAAATACCAGGTCTGAAAAAGCAAGGGTAGAAAAAGAGGATTTTCTTAGAATACAGTAGAACAAATCCACAGAAGGTTTAGTAAAAACAAAGAAACAAAAATCTGTAGGTACATTATGTATACCACAGACTGGGGTTATTTCCGGCATCAAAACTCAACCCTCCCCTACCTTGCCCCCAGGTGTGTGTGGTGGAATGTCTCACTGTTGACCCAAGATATATCTGCCCCTTCCTCCAGCATCAGCTTATAAGTGTAATATATCATGATTCATATGTTCATATAGTGGATTATGTAACCCAGGGCCCTTTTGAGAGTGAAAAAGGATACTCTTAATAAATAATTGAGACAACAGGCACAAACTGAGGTTTTCCAGGCAAACATCCCAGTCACCCTAGTGAATACTGGTTACCATAGTAATACACACATTTACATGTACATTTGAAAGTAAAACTTATCAAATAAAACAAAACATCAAAACTTTTAAAATGTATCTACCATCTGCTTGGCCATGATGATACAACAGATAATGAGAGTGACAAAAAACTTTGAGTAGGAGAAGATCGACAGTAAACAACGAATCATGTATTATTAAAGGCTGTTAGGTTTATATGGAAACTATAAGACAGACAAGGGCAATAGGGACAGCTAGGATCTCAGAGAAGGCGATGGCACCCCACTCCAGTACTCTTGCCTGGAAAATCCCATGGACAGAGGAGCCTCTTGGGCTGCAGTCCATGGGGTCGAGAAGAGTCGGACACATCTGAGTGACTTCACTTTCACTTTTCACTTCCATGCATTGGAGAAGGAAAGGGCAACCCACTCCAGTGTTCTTGCCTGCAGAATCCCAGGGATCAGGGAGCCTGGTGGCCTGCGGTCTATGGGGTCGCACAGAGTCAGACACGACTGAAGCGACTTAGCAGCAGCAGCAGCAGGATCTAGGAAGTAAAAGAAATACAGTTTTAAATAGTGTGCTCCAGAAAAGTGTGGCAGACTGAATTATTGTTCACCAGTAATCTCTTCTCCCTATGGGAGAATTTTTCTTCCTCATTCTTTTGAAATCAGGTTTGGCCATACAACTTAACATTGGCATTGATGTGTGAACAGAAATGGCAGTGCTCTCCCAGGGACTGCCCTACCATGCTCTGTTCCATGGTCACTTAGCGATGTTGAGGTAGTGGCCTGGGTTCTAGGGTAAGGACAAGGATGATACAGATCTGCTAGTAGCATGACAGAGTGCAAGGAGTAAGAAATAATCATTTGTTGTTTTATGAGATTTGGGATTTGCTTGTTACGTAGCATAACCTAGGCCACTCATACAGAAGGCCTCACTGAGAAGGTAACAAACATCTGAGCGGAGAACTCATGGTGATGTGGAAACCGATTATGCAGACATGTGGAGCAAACATGTTCCATGGGGAGGAATAGCCAGTGCAAAGGTTATGAAGAGGGAACCGGCTTTTATTTTTTTTTTTAATATTTATTTACTTATCTGGCTGCACCAGTCTTAGTTGCAGCGTGCAGGATCTTTATTGCTGCCTGTGGACTCTAGTTGCAGCACATGGGATCTAGTTCCCTGGTCAGGGGTTGAACCTGGATCCCCTGCATTGGGAGCATGGAGTCTTAGCCTCTGGGCCACCAGGGAAGTCCTGGTTTTGAGGCGGGAGCATTCTTGATATGCTCAAGGATCAGGAAAGAAGTCAGGATGCAGAGGTGTCAGCACCGGTTTGATTTCCCTGAGGTCTGTAGGGCTGGACGTAGGACTTGTTCTTGTTCATCCAGTGATGCTGCTCACTCCTCTGTTCCTCCACAGAGTATGGAGTGAGGCAGCAAGAATGAGAGGAAAGAAGAGGATATAAAGGAAGGAAAAGCAAATGAGGTTTGGAACAGGAAGATGCAGCCTCACAGGGGGTGCCCCAGATCTTTGGGCCACAGCCCCTGATATACTAAAATTGGTAGGTCACCCATGTAGGGACGTTGGGAGGCCTCTGACTGCTGTCATGAAGGAGATGAGTCAGCACATCCAAAGTGTGCTGGTGAGTGACCACCCCTCACCAGGACGTGTTCCCCTTCTCCCATTCTCCTTGTTCTCATGCCCGTAAATTTTTCTAAGAGCCACACGGAACCCAGGGAGCCTCCAACAGACAAACTGAGGCAACAGAGCTACCCTTGGGAGTGCCATGCAGCACCCTGAGAAAGGGGCAGCTCCCTCCACCCCTGCCCAAGCAACATAGGAGATTATACAAACCACATATTCCTTCTTTCTTTAAATCCTGATCATTCTCCATATTTTTATTAAGTGTTGGGTTAGATTTCTGTCAGCTCTGTACAGCCTTGAAGCCACAGATCCTCCTAATTAGCAGTTGCTGGTGAAAGAAACTCTGGACAAATAAGGCAGCTGCTGCTGCTGCTGCTAAGTCGCTTCAGTCATGTCCGACTCTGTGCGACCCCATAGACGGCAGCCCACCAGGCTCCCCTGTCCCTGGGATTTTCCAGGCAAGAGTACTGGAGTGGGTTGCCATTGCCTTCTCCCCAAGTAAGGCAGAGTAGGCGGCTATTGATGCTTCTACATGGAGGAGGCAGAGTTCTAAATATCAAATCCATCTAAAAGAAACTTAAAAGTTGAAGGCTAAAATGTTTCACAGAGATAAAAATACCACTGTGCATTTATCAACCACAGAAGTAGTAGCCTTGGAAGATTTACTGGGAGAAACTCTCATTAAATATCTGACTTTCTGAAGGCTAATGGCATTAATTTCAGAATACAACCATTAATCTCAAATGCTCCATGCTAATTGATTGTCTTGGATTACTAAACTCAAATAGCATCTATAACTCCTAAAGATAAAAAAGTAGTTTTTAGGTCTATAAGAATCTTAAATATCTATATATTATCACTACTCTCTTTGGTCAAAGAAAATTTAACAATTTACCTCTGGTAGATAGTTGCCCTGGAAGCAATGCATGCAAAAGCACTGTGATCTCAAGCCCCATCCTTCCTGCTTTCTTCTTTCAAATCCTAAAGAAATCTATTCACCATGGAAAGCATATTGAAATAGAAAGGGAAATTTCACCCAATTTACATAATGCCAGAATTATTAGGATTGGGGCCCTCACTGAGAAAATAAAAAGCCATCTCAAAGCCTTGGAGGGAAGGAATGCATGGTGCAAACAGGTGACCCCCTAGAAGGGCATTCACTATGCAGGTATCAATAGCAAAAATGCCTTGGAGAGCTCAAGGCAAATCGATCTGTTACAACTCTGTAGGATTCAGCATTGAGTTCCGGCTCCTTCCAGAATCCTTTGAGCCAGTGTCACTCCCTGGGAGTGTAGGGCATTACTGGGATTTGGGGAAAGGATGATTCTCTGATATATGGGATTCTTCCATGCGTTGTAGGACATTTACATCCTTGATCCCACTCACTAAATACAAGTAACGCTTTCCAGTTACTGACACAAAAGCATCCCCAGACTGTCCCTGGAGTAGACATTTCTATCCTCAGTTGAGAGCCCTACAAGTCTAAGCTCTAGCAACAGGTAGAATAAGGTGGGGTTTGAATATAGCTGTGAGGATGCTCCACTGAGCAGGAACTGACCAAGTTATCAGATGTCCATCTTCTGTCTGTGTGTAGGTACATCAGGAAAAGAAGTGGCTGGCTTTGTATACTGGTGAAGAAACAATAATATATCCAAAAGTTCACCACAGCCACATAATTAAAGAGACGACTTTGTAGTCAGTGGTAAAGCAAATTTTTAAAGGAAATTAAAGTCAAAATGAACTAGAAGCAGTGTTCAAAAGAACTGACGTAGTAAATAACTCAATCCATATTGTCATTACTCTTCTGGAAAGGGGAAGGAGGGTCTTTTTGAAGATGAATTGCCAGCTGCTTGACGTATCCCTGAAAATAGAGATGACAGGCTAGGTTTTTAGGTTCTTCCATGGACACTGAATTTCAAAAATTAAATGAAACATAAAAATGGAACACAGATGAGAAGTTTTAAATCTGCATATCCAAGTTATTGACCAGCTGCTTAATAAGTACACACCCTACTGCTTGGAGTGTCTCTGCGTAGCTCTCCTTCTCTCTCCACTTCTTCCCATTGACCCTCCCCAGCCCCTGGCTTCCTGCCTTTACCCCCAGGACCAGATCATCTGTGGGAAAGAAGGTGGAAAGGGACACCTTGCCCTGCCATGGTGGGATCCTTCCCTTTTCCCTTTCCCCTCACCTCTCTAATGGCAGTACATTTGTTAGGCAACTATATTTGCCAATCCCTGAACTAAGGCTTTTATGATTGTTTTAATTTTATAGTAGGCTACCCAAAGAAATTTTAACAATTATTCCTTCAGAGGTTTGTTTTAATTTTTTTTCTTGAAACAATCTCAAACTCATAGAAATTTGCAAGTATGATATAAAGGTTTTTTTTTTTTTTTTCATGATTTGAGAGTAAGTTGCCAACTTGTTGCCCACCACCTCTGATTTTCCTACAAATAAGGACATTCTCCTACAAAGTCCAATGAAACCATGAAAATCAGAAAAGTAACAGTAACACGTTACTACCATCTAATCCCCAGACTCCATTCAAGGGGCCCAAGAGTGTTCTGCAAAAGGAGCCAGAGGAAATCCCATGCTACATTTAGTTGTCCTGTCTCTGTAGTCTCCTTCAGTCTGGAACAGTTGCTCAGCCTTTCTTTGGTTTTCATGAACTTGGCACTTCGGAAGAGTACGGGCCATTCATTTTGTAGAACTTCTCTTGGTTTGGTTTTGTCTGCCGCTTCATCATAATTGGTTCAGGTGCTGCACCTTTGGCAAGAATATCCAAGAAGTGATGCTGGGCCTTCCTGTTCACTGGATCAGGTCACACATGATTTTGATTTGTCCTGTTACTGATGTTGCTCTTAGATCCCTTGTGTATGGTGATACTTGCCATGCTTCTCCACTATATATAAAGTTATTCTTTTTCCTTTCACAACTAATAAGTATCTTATGGGGAGATACTATGAGCTGTAAATAGCCTGTTTCTCATCAAACTTTCAATTAGTTTATGGATTCATGTTCCGGGCTTATACTTCCCTATCACCAGCCTGGAATCAGCCATTCTTCAAGGTGGGTTAAGTGCTTTACATGTATTATCTTAGTCAGTTCTCACAACATGAGACTCATGAGCTGATAACCATTTTTCACGTGAAGAAGCTGAGTCTCAGAGATGTTAAGTAATTTACTCAGTGTTTGCACAACTTGAACGTGGCAGAACAGGGATTTGAATTTGGGTCTACTTGACTTTGGAAACTGTGTTATGAATCACTCTGCTTTAGATGATCCCAAACTTTCCACTCTGTCTATTCACATCCCCTTCCACATTATAGAACCTATTGACCTGTGTGGATAAGAAAGTTGTTACTGGAAAGTGTGTTTAGCATTCCAAGTCGGGTGGCTAGGAAGTCCTCTCCTGCTGTTTCTCTGACACCAGGACCAGAAAGAAGCCAGCTTCTGCCTCCCTCACCCTCCACCCATCCAGGAGGCTGCAGTTCAGTAAGGGGCTTATTGGGGGGAATTTAGGCAGAAGTTCTGGGCATATCAACAACAAAGGAGATTTCTTTTTCTTTTTAAAAAATTGTATTTTGTTTTTTATGATTGAGGGGCCTCGGACATAGTTTTAGACTTGCTGAAATCCAGTGTAATGGATATACCATCTCTGCCACTAAATTCTTTAGAAAGCCATGGTCTCTGTTGTCTGTCCCAGGAATCTGTCTGGCCACTCTATGAATTCTTTCTCCTTCTGCCTCCATGCTGGGTCTCAGGCTGCTGAAGATATAGCCAACTAGTAGAGGAGGATGTTGACACCAGCCATGGAATTATTTAGTTTCTGCTTCTTCTTGCCACATGGCCTTGTTCACTAACCCTCCTTCTGTTTCCGTGGTCTCTGATTGCTGGTCGCTTCGTAATAAGACTGCATGTAACCTTCTCCAAAGAGGCACCCCTCACTATTTCTGCTACATGCTGATCCTTCCCTAACACTGCATTTATCCTTTGTATCCACACTGTCCCCAGTCAATATCATCCCATCTTTGTGTATTGACAACACACACACACACACATCCTGTGAGTATTTTCCAGTTGTTTGATATCTAGAAGTATGTCTTCTCTAACTGAGGTCCAGTTGAAGTGTGAGTCTCAGGTGAAGGCCATGGTCTTCAGCATCCTCTGTGTATTTTGTAGCAACTTGTAATGAGTTACACTGATATCATTAGATTGCTCTTAAATGTGTGTTGAATTAGTGGATGCTTGTCCACATTGGCCCTGCATGTGTCTCACAGAACTTATGTCCACGTTCTTTTTGTATACTCCAATGCTTTGGATTATACTTTTCCATTCCCTGTATTACCATGGAAGTTCTGGGAAAGAGATCATTTAGCAAAACTCTTGTTTTATAGACGAGAAAGCCAAAGCTTAGAAAGATGTCATGTCTACCTGGTAGGAAAACTAGAGTCAAAACATCAAATCCTGCCTCCTTTTTTAAACTTCACCCAGTGCGCCATTCAACTTTCTTCATCTTTAGCAAGTACAAATATTTTTATTATAGCTATTAATTGAGTTAGCAAGGGTAGGGTGTGTGTGAAATTAAAGCTAGTAATTTAATAAAGCTTATGTCATAGTGAAAAAAGGAAAATACATTTTGATTTAAAGTATGAAATTTTAAAGAATAAAACTGCTAGCTGTATAAGGAATTCTGCAACTTGCAAATTAATTTTTTGTATAAAGTCTTTTGTAGAACACATCAATAGGAACATTGTTTCGAATGACCTAAAGGATTTCTATGTTAAGAATTAGGGTGTCCAGAGAGGAACAGGTTAGATCAAGAACTAAGATTTGTCTTTAGATCTGCTTTCTTCTTTATTATTAAATCACTTACTTTATTTGTTACCCCTCCTTTAAAAAGCACAAAAAATGGTAACTTTAATTTAGAGGTAAAGAGTCTAAAGGATTCTTATAGGGAGTAGAAAAGAAAATGTCTGAACTGTATAAAGGCCCAGAACTGTATGTTAGGGGTCATTGCTGTGTTTGTGCCATGAATTCCTTTGCCTCCTTTGGCCTCTGGTGCAGCCTCTCAACTTCTCAGAATAGTGTTTTTAAATACATGAATCAAAATATATAGGATTACTAAGGAAAAAATATTGAAAAATAGTTATTAAAATATTTAAAGAACAAAGATATGATATAATCAATATATAATGCTTTTTATTAACACTTATATAATAAGATCTAGTATCAGAAGTAATAACTATGGTGATTTCAGAGCAGTGTGTCTTCAACTACTCAGGCTGCCATAACAAAGTACCATCAACTGCGAGGCTCACACCAAAGAAAGGCATGTATCTCCTCACAGTTCTGGAGGCCGAAAGCCTGAGATCAGGGTGTCAGCATGGGCTTTCCTTGCTTACAGAAGATCACCTTTTCATTGTCTGCTTACATGCTCACATGTCCTTTCCTTGGTTCTTGCACATGGGGGTGGGGAGGGGGTGGGAAGGGGAGAGAGAGGGATCTTTTCCTCTTCTTACAAGGCCTTCAAGTCCTGTCTGATTAGGGCCTCACCCTTATGACTTAATTTAACCTTAATAACCTTAAAGTCCCATCTCCAATTACAGTCACATTAGGGATTAGGCCTTCAAGATATGAATTCTGGAAGGACAGTTTGGTCCATACATAGTGATAAGCATAAGTGATATTTTAAAACATCTTCAATAAACTTTAATATGAAATAAAAATAGCTGTGATCTGTTGGTAACAGAGTCACAGACGCTGCTGCTAATAAGTTTGTTGCCTACATTCTTTATGGAAGGAAATTCTTAATTTCAGGTAGAGGTTAATGAAAATAAGGTTTTTCCCCCATTCTAGTTCATAAACATCCTGAATTTCTATATAAGGACTCCCAGGTTAAGAACACCTGCCTGATACATGCAAGTAAGATATTCTTATTTTGAGGAAATGAGTGGCATAATCCCTAGACAGTGGGAACAGATTCTGAAATCAGGTTATTCTACTCATTGCCAGTTACTAAGGAACAGTTCAGTTCAGTTGCTGAGTCGTGTCCGACTCTTGGCAACCCCATGGATTGCAGCAAGCCAGACCTCCCTGTCCATCACCGTCTCCCGGAGCTTGCCCAAACTCATGTCCATTGAGTTGGTGATGCCATCCAACCATCTCATCCACTGACGTCCCCATCTCCCGCTGCCTTCAATCTTTCCCAGCATCAGGGTCTTTTCCAGTGAGTCAGTTCTTCACATCAGGTGGCAAAAGTATCGGAGCTTCAGCATCAGTCCAATGAATATTCATGACTGATTTCCTTTAGGATTGGCTGGTTCGATCTCCTTGGAGTCCAAGGGACTCTCAAGAGTCTTCTCCAACACCACAGTTCAAAAGCATCAATTTTTTGGCACTCAGCTTTCTTTATGGTCCAACTCTCGCATCCATACATGACTACTGGAAAAACCATAGCTTTCTACAGACCTTTGTCAGCAAAGTAATGTCTCTGCTTTTTAATATGCTGTCTAAGTTGGTCGTATCTTTTCTTCCAAGGAGCAAGCATCTTTTAATTTCATGGCTGCAGTCACCATCTGCAGTGATTTTGGAGCCCAAGAAAATAAAGTCTGTCACTGTTTCCATTGTTTCCCCATCTATTTGCCATGAAGTGATGGGACTGGATGCCATGATTCTTCATTTTTTGAATGCTGAGTTTTAAGCCTGCTTTTTCACTGTCCTTTTTCACTTTCATCAAGAAGCTCTTTAGTTCCTCTTTGCTTTCTGCCATAAGGGTGGTGTCATTTGCGTATCTGAGGTTATTGATATTTCTCCCAGCAGTGTTGATTCCAGCTTGTGCTTCATCCAGGACCAAGGAACAGTGAGTATGTTAACTGAAAGGAAATATCATTTGCTCTTGCCTTGCTTTCTGATATTTTAAAATATGTGTTTGAAGATTGGAATGTATTTTGTCTTGCAGATAGCAGTAATCTAAATACTGAGCAAAATGATTCCTGGACCTCTGAGAACTTCTGGTTTTACCCTTCTGTGAAGGGCCAACCAGAAACCAAGGAAGAGGATGATGGACTTCGGAAATCTCTGGATAAATTCTATGAAGTATTTGGCAATCCACAGCCAGCCTCTGGAAATTCACTCTCCACATCTGTTTGCCAGTGCCTGTCTCAGAAAATCAATGAACTAAAGGACCAGGAGAACCAAACATACACCCTCCGCAGTTTTCAAATGGCCCGGGTCATCTTCAACCAGAATGGCTGCTCCATCTTACAGAAACATTCCAGGGATGCCCACTTCTACCCAGTCAGAGAAGGAAGTACGTCTCTACAGGATGAAAAGCTGACCCCAGGACTTTCAAAAGATATTATTCATTTCCTCTTGCAGCAGAACTTGATGAAAGACCAGTAACTGGTGCCTGGTGGTGAGAGCAGGTGTATGGGGGCAGGAGGAGAGTATCCCTGTGGCCAATACCATTGGTGCATCACCCAGAACCCATCAGGTCTCTTGCCAGCTTGGTGTGCCCAGCCCCCAGCTAAGTGCTTTGCAGGCCAAGGCTGGCATCTGTGATCTGGTCCTGGAGCCAGTCCAGTCCAAATGGAGAGCTGGCAGTGTCTGGTGGTTTTATTGCCTTTAGGCCATCCCTTTGACCTAAGGCCAGTGACCAAGTGGTTTGGGAGTCCAAAGTCCACCTTCCTTCTTTCCAGGAAGGACATGCTCTGAGGCATGATTCAAGTATAAGAGCTCCCCTCCTGGTCAGGTCAAAGCTGGGGTTTCACTATCTCACCCTTTCCTGGCTCCTTCCTTTCCCCGCCCTCCTTCTCTCATTCAATTACTGGTGTCTCCTGGGAGTATTTCCATAATAAATCTCCTATACCTGAACCCTTGACTCAGAGTCTGCTTCTGGAAGAACCTGACCTAAGAGGACAGGCTTCCATTTGATGAGTTTTGGGTTTTTTTTTGGGGGGGGGGTGCCCCACTGACTAGGGATAGAACCTGGGCCCCCTGCAGTGGAAGTATGGAGTCCTAACCACTGGAGTGCCAAACAAGTCCCTTGATGAGTTAGTTTTTTTGAAGGGTACAAAGCCTTATGCTGAATCAAATATAAGAATTCAATCAAGTTGTAAAACTGTGACCATGTGACTGAGAACGTGTGTCCCCAAATAATTTAAATATGTTTCCAAAAGGTGCATCACATCTTAATCATACCTTTGCTTCTCCAATGCCAGAGTTTCCTGCTTTATACTCACTGGGTATGGAAGGAACATTTGAACCATCTAAAATAAGAGCTAAGATTTGCAAATTAAAAGAAAAAAGTCTGTTCATCTCCACCAGATTGTAAATGTGAGAGGTGAGAAAAAAACAAATGTGCACCACTCACCAAAGTATGTGTAAACTCATTTATCATATGCTTAATTGATGGATGCAGCCTTGTCAACTTGTGGTGGAAGAAGAAAAGGAAACGTTTGCCCAAGTGGACTCTTTCCTCTCATTTTTGGTTCCACCTGCCTGTTGCCCACACCCTCTGTCACCCTCTGAACAACGGATGTCTCACCCTTGTCCTGCCCTTGCTTGGTCAGGAGCAGCTTCATTTTTTAAAAAATTTTTAATTAAAAAAATTTTACTGATGTATAGTTGGTTTACAGTGTTGCATTAGTTTCAAGTGTACACCAAAGTGAAGTAGTTACACATATACATGTACCCACTCCTTTTTAAATTTTCCATATAAGCCATTATAGAATATTGAGTAGAGTTCTCTGTGCTCTACAGTAGGTCCTTATTAGTTGTTTATTTTATATATAGTAGTGTATACATGTCAGTCTCAATCTTCTAATTTATCCCTCCTCCCCTACCCTTCTCTATGTCTATGCTCTATTTCTGTTTTGTAGATGAGTTCATTTGTACCCTTTTTTTAGATTCCACATGTAAGTGATATCATATGACATTTGTCTTTCTCTCTCTGACTTATTTCACTCAGTATGACAATCTTTAGGTCCATGTTGCTGCAAATGGCATTATTTTGTTCCTTTTTAAGGGGAATGGCTTTTAAATAGCCCAAGCAAGCCTGTGCTGGTAGGTCCTCTGCTCTTCAGCTGCATCCTTAAGGTTTATTTGAGATTCCTTTGGTAGAAGGACATCTCTCAGCACCGAGCTCCCTGAAATTGTAATCGGAAGCCTCATGCTAACCCCTCCCTCAAAGGTCCTTGGAACAAATTGCACTGAAGTGTTCTATCACTTGACAGGGGGACTATGAGAAAAGCCGGCAACACTGAGTAATTAGATTTTGAGAAACTCTAGGGGAAATTTAATTAGCATGAGACTCCATAGGTTTCCAGAAAGCAGAGTATGCACAAAGATCAGCTTACATGTGTATATTAACAGTGAATGAGGGTGCCCTCTCAAACCAGAGGTCTTGCAGATTCTTGACTGGAGAGAGAAGCCTTTTAAAAGTTTGGAATTACACATTATGGCTTCCAGTTCTAGGAGAAACAAATGTGGGAACAGTATCCACCTCAAAATACAGCACCACTGGAAGGAGACCTAACAGGAAAGAAATAGGAAATGAACAGTCCTTTGAGAAAACAACTCCAGGTCTTCCTCTGACAACCAGTTATCTGCATTTTCTCCATGGGCTTCTCCTATTCAACTGGCCCCCCAATAATTGTCAAACCATGAGGACTTAAATTGAAAAACTACAGGTTGAATTTTGAAGTAGCTAGTTTTATTGTT
The DNA here is from genome assembly GCF_029378745.1 of Bos indicus. Classification (NCBI taxonomy): domain Eukaryota; kingdom Metazoa; phylum Chordata; class Mammalia; order Artiodactyla; family Bovidae; genus Bos; species Bos indicus. Next base: position 48,059,221 of record NC_091772.1, read on the forward strand.
TTTTAATGTGAAGTTAACCTGTAGATGCCCTTGACTGCTGTTGTTTTATTCAGCTACTAAGTCGTGTCTGATTCTTTGCGAGCCCATGGACTGCAGCACACCAGGCTCCTCTGTCCTTCACTATCTCCCAGAGTGTGTTCAAATTCATGTCCATTGAGTTGGTGATGCTATCTAACCATCTCAACTTCTGTCACCCTCTTCTCCTTTTGCCGTCAATCTTTCCCAGCATCAGGGTCTTTTCCAGCGAGTTGGCTCTTCCCATCAGGTGGCCAAAGTATTGGAGATTCAGCTTCAGCATCAGTCCTTCCTATGAATATTCGCAGTTGGCTTCCTGTAGGATTGACTGGTTTGATCTCCTTGGAGTCCAGGAGTCTTCTCCAACACCACAATTCAAAAACATCTGTTTTTCATCGCTCAGCCTTCTTCAGAGCTTCCCTTATAGCTCAGTTGGTAAAGAATCCACTTGCAATGTAGGAGACCGCAGTTCGATTCCTGGGTTGGGAAGATCCCCTGGAGAAGGGAAAGGCTACCCACTCCAGTATTCTGGCCTGGAGAATTCCATTGACTGCATAGTCCATGGTGTTGCAAAGAGTCAGACATGACTGAGCAACTTTCACTTTTTAGCCTTCTTCATGGTTCAACTCTTACATCCGTACATGACTACTAGAAAAACCATAGCTTTGGCTATATGGCCCTTTGTCAGCAAAGTGATGTCTCTACTTTTTAATATGCTGTAGTTTTTAGCATATTCAGTCACTGATGGAGAAGGCAATGGCACCCCACTCCAGTACTCTTGCCTGGAAAATCCCATGGATGGAGGAGCCTGGTAGGCTGCTGTCCATGCGGTTGCTAGGAGTCGGACACAACTGAACGACTTCACTTTCACTTTTCACTTTCCTGCATCGGAGAAGGAAATGGCAACCCACTCCAGTGTTCTTGCCTGGAGAATCCCAGGGACGGGGGAGCCTGGTGGGCTGCCGTCTCTGGGGTCACACAGAGTCAGACATGACTGAAGCGACTTAGCAACAGCAGCAGCAGTCACTGAAGTATTGGAGATTACTTTCCATGGCTATCAACAGAAGAAAACTAGAGTATTTAATACTGTTTTTAAAAGACAAAAGATATAAGGTATTTGAATTTCCATACTAAGAAGTAGCCGCTTCTATTTGGTGGTAAGATTTTAGTATCAGTGACTTTGTAACCTTGATTAACATCAGTGCTGCGGGTGTTCAGAAAAAAGGTAAACTCTGAAAATAGAGAATTTAGAAATCTAAAAGCCAGAATCATTTCAGGGTTAAAAAAAAAAAAGTGTGGTGTGTGCTTTCTTGTATCTGAGTAAGTGTTTGTGACAGGTCAGTACAAAATATTTGTTTCCCTGCAATCTCACTCCTTAATTTGATCTTCATGCTGTTAGGATGGCATTTTCCACTCATCTCTGTTTTCCTTTAATAAAGACTAAGAGATAAGGATATTAAGACTCTGATCTCTGGTATCATTGTCTAATACTGCCCTACAGATCTCTTCATTGACATCTTAGCCTATGAACATTCTATCTAGGATATCATCTTTGGTCCATTTCAGAAGTCTATGGGAGGGTGGATTTGCTTGCAGAAACCTCTGAACTCTAAGGAGGAGAAACATATTTTAATATATTTGTGTAACTGCTTTTCACTTTACTAGTCTGTTTCTTTGCATGATGTATGTATGTAATAGATCATATTACTGGTAATTAACAAAAAACAGTACAGTGATACTTTTTAAAGTTTTCGAAGTTTATTTTTTAAACTTTTTATTGGTTTTAATCATACAGAAGAGTGTTTATAAGTGAACATCTTGAAGATTTTTACAAACTGAACCTACCAGTCAACCAGCATCCCACTCAAGCAACAGATTTTACCAGCTAGCCCTGAGTGGAGATTTTCAAAGAACTAATTAGAATGGTTTGCTCAGATCAGTGTTTCTCAAACTACTGGTAGTATACAAAAGAACTTTAGGTGCTGCTAGGTGGACAATGTTTATTTTCATTGTTATCTTTTCAATTTATGTTAGAAAAATAAATCAGATCTATACTTTCACAGATATTACATGTTGTGGTTCAGTCACTAAGTTGTGTCTCTTTGCAAGCCCTTGGACTATATAGCACGCCAGGCTCCTCTGTCCTCCACTATCTCCTAGAGTTTGCTCAAATTCACCTCCATTGAGTTGGTGATGCTATCTAACCATCTCACCCTCTGTCACCCTCTTCTTTTGCCTTCAATCTTTCCCAGCCCCAGAGTCTTTTCCAGTGAGTCAACTCTTCACATTAGGTGGCCAAAGTACTGGAGCTTCAGCTTCAGCATCACTCCTTCCAATGAATATTCAGCGTTGGTTCCCTTTAGGATTGACTGGTTTGATCTACCTGTAGTCCAAAACTACATGTTTTTTGTTTGTTTTTCAGCAGAAACTCCTGTATATCCAGGCTCCTCCCTTACCTTTTGGAACAGTTCCCCAGAGCTGTCTGAGAGGCTGCCTTCCCAGGCTGTAGTCCTCAGTAAGGTCCCTGAATAAAACACAACTCACAACTGTAAGTTGTGTGTGTGTGTGTGTGTTTCCAGTGCTCAGTATGAATAGCTGCTTGATGTGAGTCATCACAGAAACACAGTTTTTAAAGTGTTGCCATTTTAGAGTCTATATGATTGGTAAGAAACGGAAAAGATCAATCCTGTCTGGTGATAACAAAGATGTGCGGACATGGCAGTCCAGAATGAAAACATATCACAATTTGCAATTGAGTAAGTAATGAAAAATTAGAAATATAGACCCAGACCTTCCACATGGAAGAAGCACCTTCCATGCTTCTCATTGCCCTTGGACTAGCAGCTGGTCCTGCCCATCTCATCGCTTTACCTTTGCTACAGCCACAGTGACTTCTCAGTTGCTAAACCTGGCCACCGCCTTAACCAACAGTGTTTGGGTAAGACTGTGAATTCCTTAATAAGGCTAACCATCAATTCAAACACCCCTCTTACTGGCCCCATTTTACAGATGGGGAAACAGGCACAGAAAGCTAATAGATAGTGGAAGAAGTACCAGAGCCCATACCTAACCCCGAGCTATCCTTCTCAGCTCCCTGCTCCCAAATGCTAACGTTCTTCCCACCCCAGGGCCACCCACAGTGTGCCTTCCTCAGAGAAGCCTTCACACTCCCTCCACCTCCCACCACTGCTGGGAGGGGCTGCTGCCTTCCATGTAGTCCTGCAGCACTGAGCATCACCTTCACAGCTTGACTTCACCAAATGAACGTAACAATGAGCAATGTAGTACATGGCTTAAGTCTCCCCCACCTCCCCATCTCCCACCCACACCAAAGGAAAGAGAGTTCTATCTTGTTCACCCATGCCTAGCGTGTCCCGGCTGGCAAACAGTGATACTCATTTATATTTATAAAATAGAATGTAGAAAAACATCTCTAGTGCTTAGAGATGTGTACTGAAGAATTCAGCAATAAAATGTAATGGTTGTAATTTACTTTTAAATACTTGAATGGAAGCAAGATGAAACAGATATGATCAATTTCATTTGTATGCTGCTTTGTATACTTCCAAATAAATGACAAGCCAATTTGCTTTTGTCTGCATTTTGACTTGAAACATTTTTTTTTTCCCCCCATTTTCTCTCTCTGTTCCCTTTCCCCCAGGTCACTTTGCAGTGGTTGACTCTCTCAGACTGTACTTTCTTTCACAGAGGAAAACCACTTTCCCTAACTGTCAGAGAACACAATCTCCATGAGCAAGTTTACATTCAGAGAAAGCCCCCCCATTTTTTTTTACTTTAATTTTTTGTTTTTTCTTGGAGTACAGTTGATTTACAATCCACAGTATATATATATTTAAAACATTATACAGCTTAATAGGAAAGCAAACATACAACCCAATTAAAAAATGGGGAGAGGATATGAGTAGACATTTTTCCAAAGAAGACATGCAAATGGCCAAGAGGTACAGGAAAAGATGCTTAACATCACTAGTTATCAGTGACATCCACAGCTGTCACTCATCATTACAATTTGCATTTGTAAAATGCAAGTCAAATCTACAACAAATATCACCTCACATCTATAAGAATTGTGATTAACAATTCTGTGTGGAAAGGGCCTGGAAAAAAAGGGAACCCTTATGTACTACTAGCAGAAATACAAATTAGTGTAGCCACCATGGAAAACAGGTGTTTCCTCAAAAAATTAAAACTAGAACTACCATGTAACCCAGCAGTTCCACTTCTGTATCCATCCAAAGGAAACAATAACACTATCTTGAAATATATCTGCACCCCAGTGTTCAAAGCAGCACCACCCACAATAGCCAAGACATGGAATCAACAAGAGTTCATAAAGAAATGAATGGATTTTTTAAAATGTGGCATATATACAATCAAATATTAGTCATAAAAAGAAGGAAATCCTGTCATTTGTGACAACATAGATGGATCTTAAGGGCATCACACTAAGTGAAATCAGAGAAAGCAAATACCAGTACTGTATAATCTCACTTATATGTGAAATCCCCCTCCAAAAAAAGTGAAACTGAAGCCATAGAAAGAACAGACTGATGGTTGCCGGAGGCAGTGGGTGAAATGCGTGAAGGTGGTCAAAAGCTACAAATGTCCAATTCTAAAATAAGTCATGGGGATGTAATGTACAGCATAGTGAGTATAGTTAATAATACTGTATTACATACTCAAAAGTTTCTGAGAGATTCTGTTTTTTCCATCTTTTACTGTTAATTCTCCATTAGGATATGAAAGGTGCCAGGGAAAGGTCATGGTCAGGAATGCAGAGTGCACCCTCTTCAGTGGTACTAGCTTAGCTGCTCATGTTTATGGAAGATTTCCCTCTCTTTTTTTCATCTTTAATTTTTTTTTCCTATTTTTTTTTTTAATAACCAGCTTGTGGGATCTTGGTTCCCCACTCAGGGATCAAACCTGGGCCACTGGCAGTGAAACTGTGGAGTCCTAACCACTGGGCCACCAGGGAATTCACATGTTTAAGTTCCTTGTAAGAACAGCAGTAGCTGAAAAGCACTTAAGCTGCCAGCACCATAGAAAGCCCAGCAACAATCCCTTTCTTCATATTGAAATACTAGTAATACCAGTAATAACCTCTTCAAAATGGTCCAGTAATGTGTTTAGGGATGAAATCCTGGATTAGTATCCAGTGTGGCAGCTCCCCTAATTTGACATCCAGGAGCTCCTTCTCCTTCAGGGGATGACTGATGCCATCTTGGAGCCCTGGCTGTTTGCTCCAATATGAACTCTTCCATGTTAAGCAAGGTTTGAGGAGTAACTAAAGGCCTTCCTACATTCTTCATCTTCAAAGAGTTTCTCACACTATGAATTCTCTGATGCAGAAAAAAGAGATGAATGTTTTCTATATATAAACGTTTTTCTATCTCTGATTATTTTATAACTTGAATCCAAATCTGTACACCAGCTTCTTGTTTCTTCCCTCAGAACAATCCAGGATTCTTTCCCTAGCTCCAATATCACAATTATGTCTGGCTTAGAAATGCAGTGGGCCCACTGAGACCAAGTTACCACATTTCTCCATCATCATATCGCAGTACCGTTTCTTCTGAACAGGGTCAAGAAGTTTCTGCTCATGCTGACAGAACTCTAAGGCCACATCTCTGAATGTTATTAGTCCAAGGCCATGGTTTTAGACCTGCAGGAGCTACTCAGTCCTTGGGCCTTTCCAGAAAAACACAGAGTCCAGAAAACCCAAACTGTCCCTTGTGGGCTTGGGCTACCACTGCACAGTTGTTTCCATGGCAACCTATCCCAGTTTCTTGCTTGGATCCAGTATATTAAGGAGACTCAAATGACAGCCCCTTTGGGATAAATGATTGTCCCAGCAAATAGGCTTGTGGACCAGAGTCAGGTCTGTTTACTTGCTTGCAACCCACCAGCCTTATTCTCTCATTGCTTTTTTCTTAAATAGGTGAAAGCTGTGCATTGGAGAAAGTAATTTTACTAGCAGCTGAAGCAAGAATTCTCCAAATCCACCCAAGAGAATCCTTCCCAACTGCTGTCTCACTGCATGGTGCATTCACAGAAGACTCAAGAATTAGGATCCTGCCATGGCTGTTATTTTCCCTTGGCCTCCTTCAGCATCTGCAGCTTAATGTCAGATGCCTTAAGCATACTTTATTATTTCATGAGAATGTAATTCATGTGTATTCAAGCCATGAAAGCGTTCTGGTTACTTTGCAATGGGATGCCCCTGGGATCCTGATTAATGCTTGCCATGCTGACTCTCTAGAAGGTGTGTGGTCCATTTGGAATAAGGTGTGGAGTTCTCAGATGTTCTGGTTCAGGAACACCTGGGAGCTAGGTTGCAGTGCCTAACCCTCCCCTGATTTTTCACATTCTCTCTCCACTGTCTTGTATCCTCAGCTCTCTTCTATGTCCTCTCCATTTTCCATCACATATTTATAAGTTTCCTTTACCTTAAAAAAAAAATCACACACACACATATCCATGCACAAACAACAACAACAAAACAAACAAAAAAAAACCCCTTTATTTAATCATTTTATCTCTGTTCAGCTCCTCTCTTCCTTTTGGGACCCAGGAAATAGCCAAGATACAAGATGATGGAATTTGGAAACAGAGAAGACCCTGAGATGGCTCTACTGCTGTTCACGTCCAAGCATATCACTCAGCCCTGCTGGGCCTGAATGTACTTCTATGCCAATTATAGATAATAGGTGATTGTTATGTCTCGGAGTCTTTATGAGACTCTCATAAGTTAATGAATATTCAATATTAATATGAAATGTCCCTGAAAACCCTTTATAAATTATAGAGCACAGTGAAATTGTGAGACGGCCTCTTTTGCTCTGTGCTCACTGGTTCATTATCCCTTTCTAATCTGACCTCTATCCTACTGATGCTCAGCTGAAGCTCCTCTCAGCCAGGACTGTGAATAGCACCTACCTCCCTTAAAAATAAGGCCATTGTCAGTCACCCCCTCAAATCCCAGCAGGGCCTCTAATGTCCCATTGTAAGGGACCATTAGATGGATTATGGCCTATCCACATTAGGGACCAATATGCAGCTGTAAAAAGAATGAGTAAGTTCTTTTCACTATAATGTAGAAATACCTCCAAACTCTATTATTAATTGGGGAAAAGAGTATATGTAGTCAATTTCTATGGGGGAAACAAAGGCAAAAGAGAAATGTTTGTGAATGCCTGAAATATCTTTGGAGACACGCAGAAGAAGAAACACCCACTGTTTCTGTGAAGAAGAGCTGGGAGGCTGGGACATCTGTAGCCAAAAATACATGCATTAGCTTTGTAACAAACAAAGGACCTGTCAGAGGAGGGGAGGTGATGATGGAAGCAGAAGTCAGAGTGATGCCATTCCTGGAAGGAGACCACAGATAGCATTCTTTGAAAAGGCAAAGAATAAATTCTCCCCCAGAGCCTCTGGAAAGAAGGCAACCCTGCTAACACCTTGATTTTCTCTATAGATTTATTATTGGACTTCTGACCTCCAGAACAAAAGATAACATATTTGTCTTGGTTTAAGCCACTAAGGTTGTGGTAATTTATTACAGCAGCAGTCAGCAGCCAATACAGTGGCTTAATCTAAAAACATTTGCCCCAAATCCTGAAGCAACTTCCAGTTCCAGGAGAAGATGATACAGATTCATTTTTCCTGGCTCCTCCCCTCTGAAAGCAAGTAAAGGTCACAGAAAGAATTCAAAAGACAATCATACTCTTAAAGACTTTTAAAGATGGAAAGAAGAAAGTGGACTGGCTGGGGACCTCAGGACTTGAGGAACAACACCACGGAGAACTCCCTGGGTGTTCTTTTATCTTCCGTAGATCCTGGGTACCAGCCAGCCTGCACTTGAAACCAACAAGAGATAATAGGTAAAAAAGAGAAAAGCAATAGAGAGAAGAAGAAAGAGTGAAAGAAAGCAATCAAGCAAGAAAGAAAGAGAGGGAAAGAAGGAAGGAAAAGGGAAGGAAAGGAGGAAGGAAGAAAAACCTGCTCTCTCTGGATAAAGGACCAGGAAAAGAGAACCATAGCAGGGCCTCAATAAGGAGATACATACTCAATGGTAACAGCAGGCCAAACCCACTCATAGCGATATCAAGAAGCAGAAATTAACTTCCAGCCCATCTTCATCCCACAGTCACAGACAGCAGCAAACTGAGCTACCCATAGCAGTGGCAAAAGCAAAATGCAGGCAGGCCAACCCACTGTGTACCACCCAACCCCCCGCAGCAGTGGACTCAATCTGCCCACGTCAGTGGAAACAGAGAAACTGAGGAACCAAGCTCATACACTGCCCAACACCAGGTTGGCAGGCAGGGCCCTACACTTGCACTGGTAGTGCCAGCAGGCTGTCTCCAGACCTCCATGCAGTGGCAGAAGGTAACCCAGGGCATCTCCCTACATCTGCCTAATGACATCAAGCAGCCCAGGGAAATACCTTTACCCATACAAGTATCACATGTAGTGAGTCAGTGGGAGCTTAAGCAGAGCCAGAACAACATTGCAAGGACTCAGAAGACTAAACTGTCATTGAAATGATAGCCTACAAAAGTATGCCTTAAAGAAAAACTAAATACAGAGTGCCTACTAAAATAGATTTATATAAGATCAAGGGTCTTCTAACATTATATGCAAAATCTCCAGAATGCTATTTTAAAAATCACTTGTCATACCAAGAAGCAGAAAAATAAAAACTTGAATGAAAAAAGATAATCAGCTGACATCAATAGTGAGATGAATCAGATTGCTGGAATTATCTGGCAAAGATGTTAAAGCAGTCACCATAAAATGGTTTCAGCGAGCAATTATGAAATCCCTAGAAAAATGAAAAAAAAATAGAAAACCTCAGCAAAGAAATAGAAATTACAAAAAAAGAACCAAATGAAAATTATAGAACTGAAAAGTACAACCGCTAAAATAAAAACTCACAGGATAGGTTTAGTGGTAGAGTGAAGATGACAAAAGATGGAATCACTGGACTTGAGAACAATTCAATTCAATTCGCTCAATCTGAGAAACAGCTAAAAGAGACTGGGGGTGGGGAAGGGACCTGTGGGGCAGTAACAAAAGCTCTTGGTTTTCTGACATCTATGGATAGTAATAAAAGCTCTAACTAAAAAGGGTGTGTGGTGGGGGGTGGTTAGTGGGATTTTTGCTTTTTTTTTTTTACTTAAAAGTCAAAATTCTCACACCTGCCTTTTCTCTCTCTTCACTCTGCCATCACCTGCTCCACACTTTCATCTCCTTAGGCTCTGCTCATAGTTCTCCCTGCTGCCAGACCCTCTAAGAAAAGCTCACTCCTATATCATCAGGATCCTAGCAGGTGACAAGAAAGACTGTTGAACTAAATGATAATCAAAGAAATAATGGCTGAAATAAATAGTGAAAAACAGAAACCTACAGATTCAAGAGCTAAGTGAACCTGAAATAAGATAAATCTAAAAAAATTCTCATCAAACATATCATAATTAAACTTCTGAAAACTAAGAAATGTTAACAGCAACCAGAGATAAATGATGCAATAGTTACAAGCAAAACCAATTCAAATGATAGCAGATTTCTTATCTGATATCACAGAGGCCAGAATGAAGAGGCACAGCATTTTTCAAGTGCCGACAGGAGGGAACTGGCAACTACATCTCTCCCAAGTTTCTGTCCTATAGTTCTAAATTCCCATGGGACACTTTACTCAGATGTGGCCTTGTCAACTTAGACAAAATGTATAAAAAACCAGCTATATGTATCTGCTTTCCCCCAGGCTAATATTCTCATTTAATGTATCTAACTTGTCAATGGCATTAACATTTTCTAAGTCACTTGGTCAGGATGGATTCATCATGACTTTTACCTCTAATACCTTTACTTCACTACAGTGTGCAATGGTAGTGAAGAGCTGAGACCAGCAGACAGACTGACTGCCTGGGTGTGATCTTGATTTTACTGTTTATCCTTGGGCATGTGACTTAACTTTCCTTGCCTCAGTTTCTTCATCTGTAAAGCAAGAATAACAATAATACCTAATTCAGGATGTTCGGATTAGTTCAGATTTCTATGGTGTTAGAACAGCTGCTCAGAGAAGGCGATGGCACCCCACTCCAGTACTCCTGCCTGGAAAATCCCATGGACGGAGGAGCCTGAAAGGCTGCAGTCCATGGGGTCGCTGAGGGTCGGACTCTACTGAACGATTTCACTTTCACTTTTCACTTTCATGCATTGGAGAAGGAAACAGCAACCCACTTCAGTGTTCTTGCCTGGAGAATCCCAGGGAAGGGGGAGTCTGGTGGGCTGCCGTCTATGGGGTGGCACAGAGTCAGACACGACTGAAGCAACTTAGCAGCAGCAGCAGCAGCAGCAGAACAGCTCTTGGCATGTCACACGGTTTTGGACAGGGGTGGGAGGGTTGGCGGGGTTTTTTCTTTGTCTTTTTGTTTTTTTTACTTAAAAGTCAAAATTCTCACAACTGCATTTTCTCTCTCTTCCCTCTGCCATCACCTGCTCCACACTTTCATCTCCTTAGGCCCTTTTCATGGTTCTCCTGCTGCCAGACACTTCCACACACTTAGTCTGTTTAAATCCAGCCAGTATTGGATCTTATCCTGTTCCCCACAGAAACCTCTCAAGCTCTTTAATATCAACAGGGTAAAGCATAAACCCAGGTCCGTGTGATTCTAACCCAGAGTTCTGCCCTCTCCTTGGTTCTCTGACCTCATGCCCAATCTCCATGGCCTCTAAGACATTCTGTCCCTTCTCCCCCAGGGCTCTACCCAGCTAATCCTTTTTGCTTTAATCCTACACAGCAAAACCACTCTCTCTTGACATGTGTACAACCTGCCTTCCCCAATAGACAGAAAGTTCCTGAAGGCCAGAGGCACAGAGCAGTGCTGGGTAGATACTAATCATGTTGTGACTTGTTCTGTAGTCACATCTATTCAGCCTCCTGGTGGAGTCAGTCTTTCCTACATCTGAAACCAGATAATTTTAAGCCAGGAGCAAAGAGCACAGGGTGGGAGGTGGATTTGTATCTTCTGAGAAACAACACGGCAGAGGGAACAGTCCAATTGCAGGCACTGGAGGCAACAGCTTCGTCATTAACAAGCGAGATGTCCAGCGAGGCTCATGGAACTTGTCCGGCCCTCACTTCTGTTTACAGAATGAGGACATTTTGTAAAGCTCCAAGTTCCCCTCAGTCTCAAATGTTCTGTGACAAATCTCCATGAGGGCAGATTCAGGAAACTGATTCTTGAATTGAGTGGTATGTTCTTATTGCACGGAGAATTAAACCACTCTGCATCACAATTCATTTCCTGAGTTTAGCTGATTAGCCAGGGTTTATTGGATACCATTAACTCTGCAGTACCCTGGGTTGAGTGCTGTAGAGACACAGAAATGGTATCTCACAGGATCCTTGGCCTCAAGGCGTCTATTATATAATCAGTTTATTATAGTTATATAATAAAAGCTCACCAAGCTTATCATCCAGCAAATTAATTTGTTTGTTTACCTAAGATTTCTGTAAAATAAAACTACATGTGTTATGTAAGGTATGTGAGCTATGAATTCTGTGTATCTTTCTATATTATGTGTCATTTTTATGTGTGTGAAATACACATGTATTATACTTACATACTGTATGTTTAGATATAAATATATTTATTGACAATGTGCATTTAAAATTAACATGTTGGGTTAATTTTAATAAACCAAATGATGTGGATTTTCAAATTTTCACAAAAATAGAATTGTGCTATATGCCTTTCACCTAGCTTCAACAGTCACCAGATGTTTGCAATTTTTTTTCATCTAATTCTAAACCCTCAGCCCTCTCTGTGTGTACTAAATAAAGCATTTCTTCTTAAGCTATCAGTGGTTAAGAACCCTTCCGTTTTATTTCCAGTTATCATGGACCACAGGCTGTTCACCATGCAAGTTCAATGATACCCAACTTGGCTCTGTGGTGGTCAATGAGACAAGTCCACTCATTGCTGCTTGGATGCCATGACAATGCAAAGTGTTATCACAGGTTCTTGGTCTTCCTAGATGGCGCTAGTGGTAAAGAATCTTCCAGCTAATGCAGGAGACACAGGAGACATAGGTTTGATCCCTGGGTTGGGACGATCCCCTGGAGCAGGAAATGGCAACCCACTCAGTATATCACAGTTTCTAAACACTCATTGTCAATGTCTGCACTTATCACAAACTCATAGCACACAGTTGGAAAACTGGCACCGATCTGCAGACCACACTTTCAGTAATACTGTGCTAGAGTATTTCAAAGCAAGTCTAAGACATTCTTTTATTTCACACATAAATTCAATATGTATCACTAACGGTAAGGACTTGGGAAAAAAAACACACCACAATACCACTAATACCCCCACAATATCATCATCAGTAACTCCTTAATATCATCTAGTACTCAGTTCATGTTCTTACAGTTTTAGTTGAATCAGGATTTAAGTAAGGATCTACCATTGCTTTTGGTTGACATAGCTCTTAAGCCTCTTTCAATCTATGATAGTCTCCCTTTCCTTTAAGAACTGTTTTGAACCACTCCAAATAGATTGGTTTACCATTAACTATGGCTTCCCTGGTAGCTCAGTTGGTAAAGAGTCTGCCTGCAAAGCAGGAGACCCCAGTTTGATTCCTGGGTCAGGAAGATCTGCTGGAGAAGGGACAGGCTACCCACTCCAGTGTTCTTGGGCTTCTCTCATGGTTCAGCTGGTAAAGAATCTGCCTGCAGTGCAGAAGACCTAGGTTTGATCCCTGAGTTGGGAAGATCCTCTGGAGAAGGGAAAGGCTACCCATTCCAGTATTCCATGGAGAATTCCAAGGACTTTTTCCATGGGGTTGCCAAGAGTCAGACACGACTGACTGATTTTCACTTTCACTTTCATCATTAACTAAGAAAGTTTCCTTGATCCATAATGTTTCAAATGGGTTTTCCCTGAAACTATTATAATGTGACCATGGGAACAGCTTAAAAACAAACAATCTCTACTCTCCCCACCAAACCCCATGACCTATGCATGTTATGACCACATTGCCCACTCTCCAGGCTACAAAAATCATTCAGATTACTGAGTATGTATAAGTGCCAGTCAATCTCCCTGTCTTATCATCTCTGATTCTTTGTCACCAATGGGACCATTCATATAACAGACACCTGTGAACATTATTAACTGAACTGTGCATTGGCCTTGATATGCCACAAACATTGTTTACCAGATACAATCACCTCTTTGGGGACCTATGCATAATATGGATTTGAGATACTCTGATTATTTGATTTGGACAAGATCCATCTATGGGCTTCACATGATGGCTCCCCACCACCACCACCCCTCACCCCCGCCCAGAAACCCTCTCCTTATCACTAAGGCTGCAGGATTAAGTAGTTTTGAATCTTTACTGTACAACACTTCATGAAGAGTCATAGACTTTTAGAACAGGAAAGGAAACAACAAGTATGCAATCAAGCTCTCTGCAGGGAAGGAGATAAGGCTCCTTTGCTAGTTAACTAGACATCTAGATGCTCCTTGGACAAGAGCCAGGTCTCTGACCTACAGGGGAGACCCTGCACACATGAAAATATTGCTCTCTGTGCCCCTCAGGGTTCTGGATGGCGCATAGCAGGAGTGGACACCTGCTAACTTTAGTAGAAGGATAATGGGGGCTAACAGAATTGACCAGAAGGCTGGTTAACCAGATTTTAAAGACAGGATCTGAGAGAGGCTGGGCAGGAGAAACAGCTGAGGTCATGCGGCAGGGACAGTTTGATTTGAATGCTCCCAACTGGCCTTGCTGCCTTTCTGGCTGACGGACACCACCACAGCTGAGGCCAACAGCCCAAGTGCCTCTGCTGCCATAGAATTCTAAGCTGTCTCTGAGTCTAAATTAAAAGTCCAGGGTAAGAATGTCTGACTTGCTGAGGCTGGATCCTATGACTGTCCTCTGGCAGACAGAGATCAGAGAAAGGACCATCTGGCTTGGCTAGCTTCTACCATATGACCCACATCATAGAGGAAAGAGTGTTAGGATGCTAATTATCCTCCCATGATAGCAGATGACCACTCTATCTTTGTGGTGGGCCTTCCCAGGTGTCTCCGTGGTAAAGAATCTGCCTGCTAATGCAGGAGACTCAGGTTCAATTCTTGGGTCAGGAAGATTCCCTGGCGGGGAAAATGGCAACCCACTCTGGTATTCTTGCCTGGAAAATCCCATGAACAGAGAAGCTTGGCAGCCCTCAGTTCATGAGGTTGCAAAGAGTCAGACACAACTTAGTGACTGAGCACCCATGCACGCACTCTGTCTCTGCAACTGAACTTCTAGTATAAGGACATAGACAACAATAGTTATTTTTACAAAATATGGAGCTATTTCCTACCTCCAAAAATGGACTACATCCCCAGACAAACAGCATTATTCTAAGAGCTGATTTTGCAAAGACTTTAACCTCACTGAAAGAAAAACAGTTTTAGTCTGTGTCCTAGTGGTTCAGCGATTGTCTCCTTAGGGGGGGAAACCAAAGATCAATTTATCCACCTGATTCACTCAGATGCCCAGTGTGAACACAGTGGCTGACAAGGGCATTAAAACTTCTTCTACAAGGACTCCATTAGTGATTAGTATGCTACATATCATGTTTTTACATATCAGATTGGGGCAAAGATGAGCTGGAACATAGGAGATTTGTTAAAGCAACGGCTAGGATTCTGTTACTGACCTCTCAGTGTATTTTTGATGTCTCTTAAATTTGCAATGGGAGATGGTACTGTGTGGTTAAGTAATATGAAGCCAGAGCTGACCCAATGACAGCTGTTCCCAAAGGCAAATAATTTTTTATTACCAAGAAAAGATGTCTTTGAGTTTCCTGGGCTGAAGAGAGTGCTGGGCAGTTCCTGTCTTCTCTGCTTTCTGATAGCCTTAACAGATCACAGTTCAGTTCAGTTCAGTTGCTCAGTCATATGCCGACTTTTTGTGACCCCCCTGGACGGCAGCACGCTAGGCTTCCCTGTCCATCACCATCTCCCAGAGCTTACTCAAACCTCATGTCCATTAAGTTGGTGATGCCATCCAACCATCTCAACCTCTGTTGTCACCTTTTTCTCCTGTCTTCAATCTTTCCCAGCATCAGGGTCTTTTCCAATGAATCAGTTCTTCACATCAGGTGGCCAAAGTATTGGAATTTCAGCTCCAGCATCAGTGCTTCCAATGAATATTCAGGACCGATTTCCTTTAGGGTTGACTGGTTGGATCTCCATATAGTCCAAGGGACTCTCAAGAGTCTTCTCTAACACCACATTTCAAAAGCATCAGTTCTTTGGCACTCAGCTTTATGGTCCAATTCTCACATCCATACATGACTACTGGAAAAACCATAGCTTTGACTAAACAGATCTTTGTTGGCAAAGTAATGTCTCTGCTTTTTAATTATGCTGTCTAGGTTGGTTGGTCATAGCTTTTCTCCCAAGGAGCAAGCACCTTTTAATTTCATGGCTGGAGTCACCATCTGCAGTGATTTTGGAGCCCCCCAAAATAAAGTCTGTCACTGTTTCCATTGTCTCCCCATCTATTTGCCATGAAGTGATGGGACCAGATGCCTTGATCTTCGTTTTCTGAATGTTGAGTTTTAAGCCAACTTTTTCACTCTCACTTTCATCAAGAGGCTCTTTAGTTCTTCTTCGCTTTCTGCCATAAGGGTAGTGTCATCTGCATATCTGAGGTTATTGATATTTCTCCTGGAAATCTTGATTCCAGTTTGTGCTCCTTCCAGCCCAGCATTTCGCATGATATATTCTGCATATAAGTCAAATCAGCAGGGTGACAATATACAGACTTGACGTACCCCTTTCCAAATTTTGAACCAGTGTGTTGTTCCATGTCCAGTTCTAACTGCTGCTTCTTGACCTGCATACAGGTTTCTCAGGAAGCAGGTAAGGTGGTCTGGTATTCCCAACTCTTTACGAATTTTCCACAGTTTGGTGTGATCCTGGCAGTCAAAAGCTTTGGCATAGTCAATAAAGCAGAAATAGATGTTTTTCTGGAACTCTCTTGCTTTTTCTATGATCCAACAGATGTTGGCATTTTGATCTCTGATTCCTCTGCCTTTCTAAATCCAGCTTGAACATCTGGAAGTTCATGGTATGTACTGTTAAAGCCTGGCTTGGAGAATTACTTTGCTAGCGTGTGAGATGAGTGTGATTGTGTGGTAGTTTGAACATTCTTGCATTGCCTTTCTTTGGGATTGGAATGAAAACTGACCTTTTCCAGCTCTGTGGCCACTGCTGAGTTTTCCAAATTTGCTGGCATATTGAGTGCAGCACTTTCACAGCATCATCTTTTAGGATTTGAAATAGTTCAACTAGGATTCCATCACCTCTACTAGCTTTGTTTGTAGTGATGCTTCCTAAGGCCCACTTGACTTCACAGTCCAGGATGTCTGGCTTTAAGTGAGCGATCACACCATCTTGGTTATCTGGGTCATGAAGATCTTTTTTGTATAGTTCTTCTGTGTATTGTTGCCACCTCTTCTTAATATTTTCTGCTTCTGTTAGGTCCATACGATTTCTGTCCTTTATTGAGCCCATTGTTGCATGAAATGTTCCCTTGGTATCTCTAATTTTCTTGAAGAGATCTCTAGTATTTCTCATTCTATTTTTTTTTTTTCTCTATTTCTTTTCATTGATCACTAAGGAAGGCTTTCTTATCTCTCCTTGCTATTCTTTGGAACTCTCCATTCAAACGGGTATATCTTTCCTTTTCTCCTTTGCCTTTAGCTTCTCTTCTTTTCTCAGCTATTTTTAAGGCCTCCTTAGACAACCATTGGAGAAGGCAATGGCACCCCACTCCAGTACTCTTGCCTAGAAAATCCCATGGTCAGAAGAGCCTGGTAGGCTGCAGTCCATGGGGTCGCTAAGAGTTGGACATGACTGAGCGACTTCACTTTCACTTTTCACTTTCATGCATTGGACAAGGAAATGGCAACCCACTCCAGTGTTCTTGCCTGGAGAATCCCAGGGACGGGGGAGCCTGGTGGGCTGCCATCTATGGGGTCGCACAGAGTCAGACATGACTGAAGTGACTTAGTAGCTTAGCAGACAACCATTTTGCCTTTTTGCATTTCTTTTTCTTGGCAAGGTCTTGATCACTACCTCCTGCACAATGTCACGAACCTCTGTCCACAGTTCTTCAGGCACTCTACCTATCAGATCTAATCTCTTGAATCTACTTGTCACTTCCACTGTATAATCGTAAGGGACTTGATTTAGGTTATACCTGAATGGTCTTGTACTTTTCTCTACTTTCTTCAATTTAAGTCTGTGTTTGTCAATAAGGAGTCCATGATCTGAGCCACAGTCAGCTCCTGGTCTTGTTTTTTCTGACTGTATAGAGTTTCTCCATCTTTGGCTACAAAGAATATAATCAATCTGATTTCTGTATTGACCATCTGGTGATGTCCATGTGTAGAGTCTTCTCTTGTTTTGTTGGAAGAGGCGTTTGCTATGACCATTGTGTTCTCTTGGCAAAACTCTGTTATCCTTTGCTCTGCTTCATTTGGTACAAAGGCCAAATTTGCCTGTTATTCCAGGTATCTCTTGACTTCCTACTTTTGCATTCTTGTCCCCTATAATGAAAAGGACATCTTTTTTTGGTGTTAGTTCTAGAAGGTCTTGTAGGTCTTCATAGAACCGTTCAACTTCAGCTTCTTTGGCATTACTGGTTGGGGCATAAACTTCAGTATCATAGTAATATGATACTGAATGGTTTGCCTTGGAAATGAACAGAGACCATTCTGTCATTTTTGAGATTGCATCCAAGTACTGCATTTTGGACTCTTTTGTTTACTATGAGGGTTACTCCATTTCTTCAAGGGATTCTTGCGCAGAGTAGTAGATATAATGCTCATCTGAGTTAAATTTGCCCATTCCAGTCCATTTCAGTTCACTGATTCCTAAAATGTTGATATTCACTCTTGCCATCTTCTGTTTGACCACATCCAATTTACCTTGATTCATGGACCTAACATTCCAGGTTCCTATGCAATATTGTTCTTTACAGCATCAGACTTTACTTCCATCACCAGTCATATCCACAAATGGGTGTTGCTTTTGCTTTGATTCCATCTCTTCATTCTTTCTGGAGTAATTTCTCCATTCTTCTCCAGTAGTATTTTGGGCATCTACTGACCTGGGGTGTTCATCTTTCAGTGTCATATTTTTTTGCCTTTTCATATAGTTCATGGGGTTCTCAAGGACAGAATACTGAATTGGTTTGCCATTCCCTTCTCCAGTGGACCACATTTTGTCAAAACTCTCCACCATGACCTGTCCATCTTGAATGGCCCTACACGGTATGGCTCATGGTTTCATTGAGTTAGACAAGACTGTGGTCCATGTGATCAGTGTGATTAGTAGTCTGTGATTGTGGTTTTCATTCTGTCTGCCCTCTGATGCCCTCAGAGTTTTTCATTCTCTCTGCCCTCTTGTTCTGATGCCCTCAGAACAAGACCCAGTTTCCCCCTTAGTCTCTCCCATCAGGACACTCCCATAAGCCTCTTATCCAACAGATTACAAGAAAGGAAAAAAAAGCCAGAGTGACCTTCAGAGCATTTGTCCACTGCTTGTGTGTCATAGTTTGTGTTCCCTTAGAAGTAGACTGAGATACAAATTCAAGTGCAAGTACTTTGTCTGAGTAGGACATGAGACGGGAGGGACAGAAGCCTGTAGGAAGCTCATGTTTAAGGAAATTGCCACCACAGACAATCGGAATTCAACCCTACTGGGGAACTTTGGGGGTCAGTACAGAATGTAAGCCTCAGTTATCCTGCACAAGGAGTTAGGGAGCTGGATATAAGCACCAATTCCACAGTGTTTGGTGGAAGGTTGCAGGTGGGAAGGCACTAATTCTCCAGCACTTCTGGCCTGCTGCATGTCTGAACAGAGCAAATGCAAACCAGCAGATGAAGACCTTTGGTAAACAGGCAGATGCTGGCAGTTGGAAATCAGGCTGCTGTGTGCAAAATGTCAAGGCCCAGGGTGATACCGGCAGGATAGCCTTAGCATCTGCTACACTGTGTTCTCTCATCCTCCAGACTCATGGATAACCTTTCTGTTCCCCATCCATTCAGCCCAGAGTCAACCAGTAGGTGTGCATCCTCTGTCTACTCCAAACCAGATTTCTAATTGGTACAGATTACTTATTTCACCATTTATTGTTCAGTGCATCTCCCCCCATGTTACAGGGTCAATCTGTGGTTTAGTCCTCTTTCAGCCCTGCCTAGTAACATGTTAGCAGCTCAGACCCTAACCACAGCTCTGGAAACACTGAATAAGTCTCACTGACTGACTCACTCCTACTTCCAATTCAGCAACAACCTAGGTGTTTGGAAACTCCATAGTCCACAGCCAATGTATTTTAGACAGGTCCCTGTTAGCTTTGGTGTGACCATTCACCTAGAGCCAGACATCCTGGAGTGTGAAGTCAAGTGGGCCTTAGGAAGCATCACTACAAACAAAGCTAGTGGAGGTGATGGAGTTCCAGTTGAGCTATTTAAAATCTTAAAAAACAGTGCTTTGAAAGTGCTTCACTCAGTATGCCAGCAAATTTGAAAAACTCAGCAGTGGCCACAGGACTAGAAAAGGTCAGTTTTCATTCCAATCCCCAAAAAATGCAATGCCAAAGAATGTTCAAACTACCCCACAATTACACTCATCTCACATGCTAGCAAAGTAATACTCAAAATTCTCCAAGCTAGGTTTCAACAATACATAAACTGAGAACTTGCAGATGTTCAAGCTGGATTTAGAAAAGGCAGAGGAACCAGAGATCAAATTGCCAACATCAATTGGATCATAGAAAAAGCAAGAGAATTCCAGAAAGACATCTGCTTCATTGACTACCCTAAAGCCTTTGACTGTGTGGATCACAACAAACTGTGGAAAATTTTTGAAGAGATGGGAATACCAGACCACCTCACCTGCCTCCTGAGAAATCTGTATGCAGGTCAAGAAGCAACAATTAGAACCAGACATGGAACAATGGACTGCTTCAAAATTGGGAAAGGAGCATGTCAAGGCTGTGTATTGTCACCCTGCTTATTTAACTTCTATCCTGAGTACATCATGCAAAATGCTGGGCTGGATGAAGCACAAGCTGGAATCAAGACTCCTGGGAGAAATATCAATAACCTCAGATATGCAGATGACACCACCCTTATGGCAGAAAATGAAGAAGAACTAAAGAGGCTCTTGATGAAAGTGAAAGAGGAGAGTGAAAAAGTTGGCTTAAAACTCAACATTCGAAAAACAAAGATCATGGATCATGCCATCTGGTCCCATCACTTCATGGAAAATAGATGGGGAAACAATGGAAACAGTGAGAGACTATTTTCTTGGGCTCCAAAATCACTGCAGATGGTGAATGCAGCCATGAAATTAAAAGACACTTGCTTCTTGGATGAAAAGTTATGACAAACCTAGACTGCATATTCAAAAGCAGAGACATTACTTTGCTGACAAAGGTTTGTATAGTCATAGCTATGGTTTTTCCAGTAGTCATATATGGATGTGAGAGTTGGGACCATAAACAAAGCAGAGCACTGAAGAATTGATGCTTTTGAAATGTGGCATTGGAAAAGACTCTTGAGAGTCCCTTGGATTACAAGGAGATCAAACAAGTCAGTCCTAAATGAAATTAGTCCTGAATATTCATTGGAAGGACTGATGCTGAAGCTGAAGCTTCAAAACTTTGGCCACCTAAAATGAAGAACTGACTCACTGGAAAAGATCCTGATGCTGGTAAAGATTGAAGACAAGAGGAGAAGGGGACAACAGAGGATGAGATGGTTAAATGGCATCACTGACTCAATGGACATGAGTTTGAGCAAGCTCCGGGATTTGGTGATGGACAGGGAATCCTGGTGTGCTGCCATCCATGGGGTTGCAAAGAGTTGGACACTACTGAGCTACTGATCTGAACTAAACTGTAAGCTTTGATCTTCTGGAGAGATTTACCATTTGCTAAACATGATGATTTCGGTATGTGATCTTGAGGGGATATAGTATTTCTCATCTCCAAGGGAAAAAGTCACATTCCTTTAGGACTATGGATAGTATCGGTGTAAACTATGAGTCAGCCAGTGGTGAATTGGCAACTTGGCAATATCTAGAAAGAAAGACATTGGTAAAAGCAGAAACATATACTCAGTTGTAGTCTGATGTATGAATATCTTGCCAAGATTTATTGAATGAGTTGAAAGGCCATCTGAGTCTTGCCATATGATTTTATATTAATAAACGGATAGCTTGAGTCTGATGTCTTTCTAATTTTCATCCTTTTTCTCCCTCTTTTACCCTGATTATTAACCTTTATTAAAAACTGAGTGATCTCAGAATCAGTTAGCTCTATTGAAAAGGGCCTTAATAGATCATCTGGGAAATTTCTCTGTCTTCAGGCAATACTGGGCTTCCCTGGTAGCTCAGCTGGTAAAGAATCCACCTGCAATGCAGGAGACCCCAGTTCAATTCCTGGGTCAGGAAGGTCCCCTGGAGAAGGGATAGGCTACCTACTCCAATATTCTTAGACTTCCCTGGTAACTCAGCTGGTAAAGAATCCGCTTGCAATGCAGGAGATATAGGTTTGATCCCTAGGTTGGGAAGATACCCTGGAGAAGGAAAAGGCTACCCACTCCAGTATTCTGGCTTGGAGAATGGGGTCGCAAAGAATCAGACACGACTGAGCGACTTTCACTTCACTTCATGCAACACTACACTAAACCATTCCTAAAAGGAATCTACTTACCCTTGGTCTGAAAACTCTCCTAAAAGAGGTGTGAGAAATGCCACAGCCTCCCTGATCTCAGTGTTTCTCCTTAGTAAGCTCTGGGCTTATTCCTTCTTAAATTTCAGCTTAAATTTTTTTTTTGAACTTTTAATTTTGTATTGGGGGATAGTGATTAACAATGTTGTGATAGATTCAGGTGAATAGTGGAAGGGATTCAGCCATACATATACATACATACATACATACATACATACATGTACATATATCCCCTTTAGCTTCAAATTTTTAATAAACATTATGACAAACTTCCCAATACTACAAAGATTTATTCTGCAGAACTCTCAAGTGGCCTATGACCATCACAAGTAAAATGATAGTATGTAATTATATGAAGTCAAAGCAGTTTTCAGGAATTTAGTCTTCTAGGAAATCAATTAAAAACATGTGCAGGATGTGGTTGAAAAGCATCAATAAGTAAGATGGGGTGATGGATGGATAGACATGAAATAAGTTAGCACAGTAAGAATTAATGGCAAAATATAAAATATTAATGGTAAAATGTGGTGGGTATACAGCCCTTGTAAATTTGCATCAAGTATTTTGCATGTTTGAAAATTTTCATAATAAAATGTTGGGAAAATATATGAAGGATATTTTAAAAATGTATTTACTGCCTGCCCACATACATTTATTTATAACTCAGGGTTTTAAATTCCCATAAATTTTCTGAAGATAATCTTTTCTTAATAGAAAGCATACATGAAATATTGAAGAGAACTTAGGTGGCTCTGAAGTGGTAGAGCTAATTAACCAATCAACAGATCACTAATGAATAGCTTCAAATTGCTTTTGGAGATATGAATATCACCTTCAAAGAACTTAAATTCAAATTGAGAAACATTTCTATTTTAATCTATCTAGATATCTATCTCATCACCTATACCTAATCTATGTCATCTGCATCATTAACATCTACATTTTCCTGCCCAGATCATAAAATTTATATTTATGCCATCTACATTGTCCATATCAAATATGTCACCTAGGGACTTCCCTGTGGTCCAGCAGTTAAAAATCTGCCTGCCAGTTCAGGGGATATGGGTTCTATCCTTGGTTTGGGAAGATTTCACATGACTTGCAGGGCAACTAAGCCCGTGCCCCACAACTACTGAGCTCATGTGCCAGACAGTCAATGTGCCACAACAAGACTCCACATGATGCATCAAAGATCCCACATGCCACAATTAAGACCTGACACAGCCAAATAAATAAATAAAAATTTTAAAAGTACAAAAGCATCTACATCTATGTTTAGAGTTATATAACTTGTATCTACTCATATCATCATCTATTGATACATCCATATTTGCATATATCAGTTGTCTACATTGTCTACATCACTGGTTTGCAACCCCAGAAACGTGCACCCAAAAGGCATTTGGCGGCATCCAGAAACATCATTGATTGTCACAACTTGAGAGTAGGTGAGAGAGGGCCCCTGGCATCTAGGACAGCCCCTCATAGCAAAGAATTATCCAGCTCAAAATATCAATAGTGCTACAGTTGAAAATTTTAATCTACACCCATGTTTACAGCTATGTCATACACATCTACATCTCTAACTGATATCTATCTACATCTGTATTTATATCTAAAGAATCTACATATGCATTTACATCTATGTCATTGACAGCAATTACAGTATCTACATAAACTACATAATCTATATCAGCACCTGCATCTACATAACCTACATTTTTTAAATCTACATATACCTTTATATCTAATTAGCAGCTCAGAACATGTTTGTTACATTGGAATTAGTGGTTCATTTAATCTAAAATTAAAATTTAATCTTAATTCTCTCCTTCTCTGACCATAAAGATTCTGATGAACCAGTTCATGAGTTTGTTGGTGGGGGAAGGGGTTGCACCATTAAGCAATGGTAAGACAACAACTAGGAGTCTTACAAGTCAACTCAATCCTGACATTGTCAACCCCAGAGATAGCATCAGATGCCATTGTTGAGGGCTCAGTTCCACGAGGCTGCCCTCCACTTCAGGTGCCAATCACAAGTCTAAGTTGGTATTGTTAGCAAATTCTTAAGTCCATGTGCCTGACGCACAGTGAGGCCCATCAATACTAGAGTTTGGAACAGAGAAAGATTTATTACAGATTCATACAAAGGGATGGGTGGCTCATGCTCTAAGAACCCCAAAGTTACTGAATGCTTTCTGCAAATCCTTGTAAAAGCAAAAGGTAAGGGATGGGCATGGTTAATTGTTGTAGACTTCTTGGTGTCAGATCCTTTGTTCTTGAGGTAAGGTCATGGTCAGGTAACGATGTTCCTGTAAATCTCTGCCAGATAAATGTTATTCTCTATCCTGACAAGAAAGGGCAAAGTCCCAAGGCACAACTTTCACCCTCCAAGGTCCCAGTCCTGGCTAAGAGGAGGCAGATCTCATTTGGCAGCTCCTTTGGGGTCAGTTTCTCACAATGTGCCCAACTGTTATCCCTGAGGGAGCCTGGCCCCCAACCTAACTGGCCCTCAGTCTCCTCAGGCCACCCAAAGGGGAAGACTAGGTCTCACAGATTGTGACCTAGGCATATGGCCACTTCTATTAGGTCTCAGAGACGGGGATGGGGGAGAGGTTCACTGCTGCCTCAAGGGCTGGACCAAGGCTAGTGGAGGGCCTTGGTGAGGGCTCTGGAGACCTGCAGGACATAGTCCCCAGTCTGGTCTCTGGGTCTTCTAGCTCACTCACTGACCCAAAGCTGGGTAAGATAGAGGGCCTCCAGGAGAAGGCCTGAATCTGCCTCTAACCACCTCAACACTGACCCTTGGACTCAATCACTTCCCCACAGTGGTCTCCCACTGACAGTTACCAGAGGGCAGGGCCCACTGTGGTGCTGAACAGTTGTTGAGCAGGACAATTAACAGTCGCTCGTTGACAGTTGCTTGCTTGTGGGCAGGGCCCACTGAGGCACTGAGGCACTGAGCAATGGCTGAGCAAGACCTGTTGCCTAGTAACAGGGAGCAGAGGAGGCACAGCAATGGCTGCCTGCTGAGGGCTGTGCTCATCCTGCTCTGTTACAGTATCTGTTCTTCTGACTGACTGACTATAAGTGAAGGGTTTCAAAGGTGAGGTCTCAGACAAAGGGGCTTCTGTCCTCATGGAGTTTGGGGCTTGGCATGGTGGCACATGGAAGCAGTTTGGTTCACCAACCTAGAAGATCTCCAAACTCCATGCTTTGGGATCTTTATGGAGGCTTCATTACATAGTCAAAATTAATTACATAGTCAATCATTACATAGTCAAACATAGTCATTACATAGTCATGATGAATTTAACTTCCAGGATCTGTCCCTTCCTCAGAAATGGGATGAGACTGAAAGTTCTGAATCTCCAATCATGTGGATGGTTGGTTCCTCTGGAAACCAGCTCCCATCCTTAGGTGCTTTCAGAAGTCATCTTCTTAACATAAATTCAAATCAAAAGAGGTTTGTTATGAATATCAAAGCAACTTTATCACTCTTAGGAAATTTCAAGGGTTTTAGAAGCTCTGTGCCAGAAACAGGGACAAAGACAAATATATACATTTCTTATTACAAATCATAATATCACAGGCCACACACAAAAATGTTTGTTACACCAAAATGAGTGGTCCATTTCATCTAAAATTAAAATTTAATTTTAATTCTCCTCTCCTCTAGCCACATACTAAAATGTGAGCAGAACAGAGCATGACCATTGTTGATCACACTGGCTAAAGTATAAGAGTTGTGAACTCTTTGCAGGCTTTGTCCTGGCTTCAAAGGACAACTTTGGTTCCCGCTAGTAGAAGCCAAAGAGGCTTCCATTTTTATTTGGATTGAAGCAAGAAGTTAAGCATGTGCTTGATGATTTTCATTCATGCCCTCTCTTTGCTTGCCAGTCCCCAGGACCAGAGGGCATCTGCTGCAGACACAATTGTCTCCAACACAGTGATAAAGAATAATTTATTCTTAAGAGAGCAGTCACTGTTCTTTGAGAACTTGATATGGTTTGATCACATCTTGTTCCACCTAAACTGGTCTGGGCTGGAAAACATGCAGTTGGCATGAGAAGCTGCAGATCTTGCTCTTTGGCCCTGGGCACTTTCAGCCTCAGAGTAGTTAAGAAACTGCTGATTCTACAACCAAACAGTAGCTCAGGTTGCCTCATTCTTTTAAGCCCCCATAAGCATATGAGCTGACTTGTCAGCCAAGACAGAGTAAAATTATGTTTTAAATGAAATTGCAATCATGGGAGACAAGATAAACAAAAGCAACTTTCTATGGCTTCTTTAGCCTGTGACATTTACTAAATATCTATGCTTCCTGTGGAAACCCATGCCTCATGGAGACCATCATTTGTCCTCCAGGAACAAGACTGACCCTGGGTAAAGTTTCAAAACGGATCTCACTAACTTCTTTGTATCTTCACTCATTATAGTGTTTCTAAATTTTCCAAAAATATTAATTTTTAGGACTTGAAAGTGAAATATTAGAAATTTTTTATTCATTATTATGAATTTCTTTAAATATTCTAATAAATGAGAAACACAGCTTAGTAGTATGTACAAAAAACTGTAGCTTCTAGCAAATATCCAAACACTGTAAATGCCATTGAACATGAAAGTGAAAGTCACTCAGTCGTGTCTGACTCTGTGACCCCATAGAGTCCATGGAATTCTTTGTGACCCCATGGAATTCTCCAGGCCAGAATACTGGACTCTTGGTGACACCATGGAATTCTCCAGGCCAGAATACTTGACTCTTGGTGACCCCATGGAATTCTACAGGCCAGAATACTGGAGTGGGTAGCTGTTCCCTTCTCTAGAGGATCTTCCCAACCCAGGGATCAAATCCAGATCCCCTGCATTTTAGGTGGATTCTTTACCAGCTGAGCTACCAGGGAAGTCAGTGAACATAACTGAAGGAAACAAAGTGAAGTTGCTCAATTGTGTCCGACTCTTTGCGACCCCATGGACTGTAAGCTACCACACTCCTCCGTCCATGGGATTTTCCAGACAAGAGTACTGGAATGGGTTGCCATTTCCTTCTCCAGAGAATCTTCCCAAACCAGGGATTGAACCCAGGTCTCCCACATTGTAGGCAGACAATTTACCATCTGAGCCACCAGGGAAGTTGAACATAATTGAGTAGTTTTTTAAAAATAATCTAACATTTGAATTTAACCCAGCAAATGCTACACAATGTCATAGTTTTAATGTTCTCAAAAATAGATCATAATAGACCAGCACCCTACTGGTTGAATGTCCTCCCTAATAATGATTCCCCTATCTAGTTTTGCCATCAGTCACTCACTCAACATGCCCTGATCAGTCGGTGTGTGCCAGGCTTTTTCCTAGATGCCAGGGAAAGTACAGAATAAAATGGGAAAAACCCCCTGACCCCATGGAGCCTGCACGCTAGTGGGAGAGGTAGGCAGCAAACAAATAAGTAAAACAAGTGTGCTCTTTTACTTATTTTTTGGAAAACAAAAAATCAGGAGAAAGGATAAGGAAAGCTGGCAAAGTGGGAGGGGGTAGTTCTGGGAAGACCTCACTGAAAAGGTGGCATTGAGTGCACAGAAAGCACCAAGGGTCTGAGGCAGGAGGCTTCTTGGCATGTTTTAGGAAGAGCACAGAGGCCTGTACAGCTGGAGCAGGTGCGTGAGGGCACACAAGTGGAGAAGCAAGAGGGGTAAAGGAAGCCAGATCATGAAAGACTGGTTGAATGAGATGGGAGCCAGTTGAACATTTTCAAAGTAGAGTAGTGACATGACACAACTACACACTTCAGTCTGTTTCTGGCTGCTCTTTGGAGGATGAACTATAAAGAGACCTGAGTAGGGGCAGGAAGAGCAGTGAGGTGGACATTCATTTATCTACCTGAGGGATGGTGGTAACTTGTAGCAGCAGCATTAGTAATTAGAGCTGGAAACCAGCAGTTAGATTCTCTACTTATATTCAATCAAGAGTCTCCAGGATTTTCTAAAGATCAACTAGTGGAGTAAGAGAATAGAGGAGTTGAGGATGACCCCAAGACTTGTGGCAGAGTAGTCAGAAATAAAAAAGTCATGAAAAGTCAGACGCAGGGTTGAGCCCAACCACATAGAAAGAAATGTGGCCTAATGCTGAACTCTGTGAATCTCTCCTAACAGAGGTTGAGAGAGGTCCTAAGATGAAGGCAAGGCTGAGCTCATGGGCACAGGTAAAGTATGTTAGTTGTGGATAACTGAGATCAGCAGAGGCAGTCAAGTTACATCCCAAGATGAACACCTCCTTAATCACTGAAGTTGGATCAAATGCTGTCAAGAGACAGAGATGATAAAGACCTCTGCCCCTCCCAGGAGTTCTGGAAAATCCTCCCACCACCCACTTTGCAGTGTTCACAGAAATGTCCACTTCAGCAGCCCCACCCCCACTCCAAGAATATAATTATGGGAGTTATTGTTTCCTTGTAGAGCAAGAGCAGAGTTGGCCCACCAAGTGGGCCACAACCCACAGGTATGAGCTGAGGGACATCGAGAAGGCTCTTAACTGAAGTAGGTCCCTGGGGAACCTCTCCTTGTGTCTGACATTCTATTCATGGATTCTCTCCCCTTGGATGTCTCTAGGACAAGTTGCTCTGAAATGGCTCCAGGAGTAATACTGGTTTGGTTTGGAGCCTCCTAACTGAACATTCATTAGTGCTTTGTAATAGCACATTTTATGCAAATTATCATTTCACTTTTAAAGATAGAATCATGGGATGTTATTAGGTCCTGGGACAGGATGATGATGAAGTTCATAGTCTGGATGCATAAACTGAAGCAGAATGACAAGGAGACAGAACATGGTCCCCAAGTTACTGTCTCCTAGCCTCCCAAAATTCTCTTTGCACCTCCCTTTCATGTAGAGGGGAAGGGAGAAATGGAAAATAGGCTATGGGAACCAGAGACTCAGGGGCTATTGACTGATTTGGTTTTTTGATGCCTTCTCTGAGGCTTTCATTACTCCTTTGTGACTTTTCCCCTCAAATCAAGATGTAGCAGCATCCAAGAACACCCATATGTGAATTTACCTAAATCACAAGGTAGGAACTTGTGTGTATGGCACTTGGTCTCTTAAATACACTTTTTGTTTTCTTTGTCCCTCTACATTTCCACTGTTAAAATGGTGTCCAGAGTATCATAATAAAACACTGACTTATTATGCATATAAACTATTGCTTTAGCTTTTGAAGAAGTATTGTCTGTCCATTTCATGCTGTTTTTGGTGAATTCAGGAGTGGGAAGCATTCAAGTTCACTTTTCAGTGACTCAACCATTTCCCTTGAAGCAACTGCTGTCCCTCATGCTCTGACCTTCCTTCAACCTCTCCTTGGGATATAAATTCAGCAGGGTCTTTTAGATGCTCCTTTTACCTCCTCTTCGACCTGTAGGCTAGAACTGGCCCAAGACTCCGGTCTGATGAATCCTGAGACTTCTGCTTTAGTCTGTAGGACCCAGGCATCACTTTTCCCCTTGGGTCAAATGTCTACAAGATTTCTTTGTACTTTTTTGAGTTAGCTCTGACAAATAGCTGTGAAAAGAAGAGAAGCGAAAAGCAAAGGAGAAAAGGAAAGATATAAACATCTGAATGCAGAGTTCCAAAGAATAGCAAGAAGAGATAAGAAAGCCTTCTTCAGCGATCAATGCAAAGAAATAGAGGAAAACAACAGAATGGGAAAGACTAGAGATCTCTTCAAGAAAATCAGAGATACCAAAGGAACATTTCATGCAAAGATGGGCTCGATAAAGGACAGAAATGGTATGGACCTAACAGAAGCAGAAGATATTAAGAAGAGATGGCAAGAATACACAGAAGAACTGTACAAAAAAGAGCTTCATGATCCAGATAATCACAATGGTGTGATCACTCACCTAGAGCCAGACATCCTGGAATGTGAAGTCAAGTGGGCCTTAGAAAGCATCACTACGAACAAAGCTAGTGGAGGTGATGGAATTCCAGTTGAGCTATTCCAAATCCTGAAAGATGATGCTGTGAAAGTGCTGCACTCAATATGCCAGCACATTTGGAAAACTCAGCAGTGGCCACAGGACTGGAAAAGGTCAGTTTTCATTCCAACCCCAAAGAAAGGCAATGCCAAAGAATGCTCAAACTACAGCACAATTGCACTCATCTCACACGCTAGTAAAGTAATGCTCAAATTTCTCCAAGCCAGGCTTCAGCAATATGTGAACCGTGAACTTGCTGATGTTCAAGCTGGTTTTAGAAAAGGCAGAGGAACCAGAGATCAAATTGCCAACATCCGCTGGATCATGGAAAAAGCAAGAGAGTTCCAGAAAAACATCTATTTCTGCTTTATTGACTATGCCAAAGACTTTGACTGTGTGGATCACAATAAACTGTGGAAAATTCTGAAAGAGATGGGAATACCAGACCACCTGGTCTGCCTCTTGAGAAATTTGTATGCAGGTCAGGAAGCAACAGTTAGAACTGGACATGGAACAACAGACTGGTTCCAAATAGGAAAAGGAGTACATCAAGGCTGTATATTGTCACCCTGTTTATTTAACTTATATGCAGAGTACATCATGAGAAACGCTGGACTGGAAGAAACACAAGCTGGAATCAAGATTTCCGGGAGAAATATCAATCACCTCAGATATGCAGATGACACCACCCTTATGGCAGAAAGTGAAGAGGAACTCAAAAGCCTCTTGATGAAAGTGATAGTGGAGAGTGAAAAAGTTGGCTTAAAGCTCAACATTCAGAAAATGAAGATCATGGCATCTGGTCCCATCACTTCATGGGAAATAGATGGGGAAACAGTGGAAACAGTGTCAGACTTTATTTTGGGGGGCTCCAAAATCACTGCAGATGGTGACTGCAGCCATGAAATTAAAAGATGCTTGCTCCTTGGAAGAAAAGTTATGACCAACCTAGATAGCATATTCAAAAGCAGAGACATTACTTTGCCAACAAAGGTCTAGTCAACATAGTCTAGTCAAGGCTATGGTTTTTCCTGTGGTCATGTATGGATGTGAGAGTTGGACTGTGAAGATGGCTGAGCGCCGAAGAATTGATGCTTTTGAACTGTGGTGTTGGAGAAGACTCTTGAGAGTCCCTTGGACTGCAAGGAGATCCAACCAGTCCATTCTGAAGGAGATCAGCCCTGGGATTTCTTTGGAAGGAATGATGCTAAAGCTGAAACTCCAGTACTTTGGCTACCTCATGCGAAGAGTTGACTCATTGGAAAAGACTCTGATGCTGGGAGGGATTGGGGGCAAGAGGAGAAGGGGACGACAGAGGATGAGATGGCTGGATGGCATCACTGACTCGATGGACTCGAGTCTGAGTGAACTCCGGGAGTTGGTGATGGACAGGAAGGCCTGGCGTGCTGCGATTCACGGGGTCGCAAAGAGTCGGACACGACTGAGCGACTGATCTGATCTGATCTGATCTGAAGTTAGCTCTGAAATTAGCTCTTCATTGTATTGCTGGAGAGAAAGGACCAAATGCAGTAAGTCTTCCAATATTTGTTTTCATACCTGATAGGATAATATGCCTTCTGAAAGACAAAAATTTTAAGACTGGCCCATCCATTGGTAATTTACAAGTTTAGGCAATTTACAAGTTTATTGTGCTTATATGGCAGGATAATATCGGTCAGGGCTCTTTTCTTAGCTTTGTGAGTGAATGCAAAAGAAAGGAAAGGCAGCTAGGAAAGTGGGAAAAAAAGATGGAGAACAACCCTTTAATAAAACTGATAAGAAGTGGCCTATATGTATATATACATGCTACCCAGAACAAAAACATGGTCAATTACATCTTGGGAAGTTTCTGATTAAGCATATTTACTTAATTGGAAATACTGATGCTAAAGCTGAAACTCCAATACTTTGGCCACCTCATGCGAAGAGCTGACTCATTGGAAAAGACTCTGATGCTGGGAGGGATTGGGGGCAGGAGGAGAAGGGGACGACAGAGGATGAGATGGCTGGATGGCATCACTGACTCGATGGACGTAAGTCTCAGTGAACTCCGGGAGTTGGTGATGGACAGGGAGGCCTGGCGTGCTGCGATTCACGGGGTCACAAAGAGTCGGACATGACTGAGCGACTGAACTGAACTGAACTGAATGGCTCCTTGAGGATCATTATGAATTACTGAGAAATAAAATAGTCATAGGTATAAAACTGAAATTAGCCTACATGGAGTTTTCTGGAGAATACATTTTTGTAGAGGAGAGGCCTGGGGAGTTGGTATGCTCTAATATTTGCCATAAGCAATTAAAAATTCAGCATTAGCAAAAGAATGCCTCCTCTCAGAAAAAAGAGAACTTGCTAAGTCCAATAGATTTCTTAGAATCACAAGGTGAAACCAACTTACATTTCATGACTCCTGAGGGTGAGCACAGAGAGAAAGGCCAGAGAGAGTACCAGAGGGAAACTTCAAAACAATCAGCACAGGACTGCATCTGATTTCCAGTATCAGACATGTTGACTTGAAGTTACTGTGAGGACCACTATTTCTGGCTTGTTGCTAGAAATTCCACAAATTGAAATACATATTTTCAAATGAAACCAAACTTTAAAAGTCCCTATGAAGAACATCATATAGAGCAGGAATTTTCAGAAAAAGAGAAGAAAAAGTCTCCTGGACATCAAGACATCAGAGATGGAAAGAGGTTGCTCTTAAGAGGTGGAAAGAACCCAACAGGATGCAGGTCTTGACATCTCAGTACAAGTACTGGAGGAGGGGGAAGGTCATGCAATCTGTGTGCTTCCTCTAGGGACTCTGCTCAAACTCCTCAACATTCAGCCCAACATTCTCTGCCTGCTTCTGGGCTTGACAGAACTTCAAACCTCCTTCAATCATTAGTCAAAACTTAGGAGCCCTGGAGGATGAAATGGCAACCCACTCAAGTATTTTTGCCTGAAAAATTCCATGAATGGGGTAGCCTGGTCATGGGGTCGCAAAAAGCTGGACACGGCTGAGCATGTCTTAAAAGCTGTGATTTTTCTCTTTCAGTCTGTACCCATCTGTTTTTATCACTCAACGATTCTTCATGATTTCTGGTCCCATCAGAGCATTCCCCTTTATATTGCAGTACTCATATGTGTAAACAATGTGCAAACACTCTTCTATCCTATGTTACACATAAACCATTTGAACATGATGAACTTGGAAGGTACATTGAGGAAACATCTTCATTCTTTTTTTCAAGCATTTCTTTCAAAGCTGCCTTACTGATCCTTGGACAATATCTCAGGCAGAAACAATAGCTTTTCATTAACTCTGGATCTTTACAATAGTCCAAACTTCTATTTTTCACCCAATTCAAAGCCCCTCTATCTCCCAGCTGCTGCCTGACCCAGAACCAGTCATAAGGAAGAGGTAAGTACGGGCCCTTGCTTCTTTCTTTCCTACCATACCCCTCCCTCCAGCTCCTGTCGGTTTGAAACGAAGTGGAAAACGACTGTGTGAGTGGAGGTGTCAGAGATGGCCAGCATCATCTGTGGTCCTCTCTTGGTTTTCAGTGCCCTCTGTCATGGCACACCTCCAGATGATGGCTGATCCTTTCCCAAGGGACCTTTGTTGGTTCTTCAGATTCCTCCATGGCAACCTCCTTACTCCCCCAGTCCTTGACAGAAATGATGCTCTCTGACCTCTCATAACACCTCAGCTACCATCATCAGCACATTCCAGGGATCCCCTTGCCCCTTCAAGCAGAAGCTTTGGGGGATGACTTGAGACCAATAACATTTCACGGAGTTCACTTGGCCCAGGGAAAATCTCTGCATGTGCAGATGCTCTAGCCACTGTCCTCTCTCCCCAGCTCACCATTGAGGCTACTCCATCTGGCCTCCTGCCCACCTCCACCTTGCTCCCTTCACTCTCAAAATCTTGGGGCCACAAATTAAATTGCCCTATGATCTCCTTCCCATTCTCTCCTAGTGTCATTGGAGGAAGTCTATGGGTTTCTGCACTTGAGCAAGCATCTAGCAAGGAAATGAAATGTCAGTTTCCCTTCCTGCAGACAACCCCACTTTATGTGAGCTGTTTTCTTGCAGCCCCTGACTTGGCAGAAATAGGAAGAAACATCACAAAACAGTACAGGGCTCCCTGCAAACTCTCTTCAAAAAAAGTCCTTTCTCTAACCAGTCCCTTTATAGTTTTGCATTTCTAAGTTTGTATCTGTAGTTTTCCATTACATAGTGACACCCACTCTGCTATTTCAGTCTTACAGAAATGTGACTGGCTCCTCTCTTTGAAACATGTGGGTACTTAAAACCCACGATACCTACCTCTGAGGCTTCAGCCAATAATCAATCAGACATAACAAGAAAAATTCTATTTAGGTTTGTGAATGTATGTGTCATTGTTCAACTTGCCCCAAAAGCAGACCTTGAAATAAAGACTTGACTTCAAATAACTTATTCTGTAGATAATTCCATGAAATAACAATGGGGAGTGGAAAAGCAAAACAGGAAAAGAAAGTCACCCATATATAGCTTGCTATCAAAAACTTCCGCTGTGTGTAACTAATCTCAGTCTTGCTGGGAAGCTCTCAGAGCCTTTGCGGGGAGCTGAAGGAGCTGTGAGTCTAGGGATTTTATACATCTCACCTTTGGGTGAGGGCTGCTTCTGGGGGCCTCAGTTCCTCAGCATTTTCAGGTTGCCATTTGCATAGAACTGTTGACTCTGGTAACCAGAGAAAGCCATCAGGCAGAGAAATGCAGATTTTGGCCACTGGAAATCAAAGCATTCTTACCATCAAAATGGTAAGAATGAGGGAAATCAAGGAAATGGGCAGAAAAGTAGGAGTGTCTGCTGCTGCTGCTGTGTGTGTGTATTAGGAGGAGGAACATGTGAAGACCAGCAAGCATTCTCCATTCTAAATCCCTACCGTGTGATATGTTACTAACTGTAATAGATTTGTCAAGAGCTTAATGGTCTTATCAACTCACCAGACCCAAATTGTGGTTTTCCCACCTAGTCCTCAATATCTGTTTCTTGCATACTCTACAGTATATAGACAAATAAGGGCACTTGTTCATCTAGTACATCCAATTTTCTGCAAACTCCAAATTCAAGAGGAACGTTCCCTGGGAACGTTCTGTCACACCTGAATGGTTGTAGCTCTATCTCTTGACCTTTTTTGAGATATGTTAATTTTTTAAACAGTCCTCCAAAAATTTGGTCCTTTATTTCTACAAAACTAATCATGGTTAACTACATTCTGAAACAGCAGAAAACAACTAAACACACACTAATCTCTATAGCTATAAAGCGAACTAACATTTAATAAGTGAAGTGTTAATTTTTATTAATATGTATCTTCTTACAAGCTATATGGATTTATATTACCCATAATGTAGTGGATTAGAAAAGTTTCTTTCTTCTCTTAAGATGAGAATTTGGTTTGTTATTTCTTAATTATGTCAAAGTGTGTTATGAATCTGACCTAAGAAACCAGGTACTAAATGTGTTGTAGGATCAAATTATCTAAGGAAAACTTATTAACATGGTACTCTCTATTAGGAAAAAAACCCTTAAAGTCACATAGATAAATGTTTATCTTATTGACCACAAACACAGGGAATTCTGTAGATGTATACCTGCAGGGCAGGAGAAGGCAATGGCACCCCACTCCAGTACTCTTGCCTGGAAAATCCCATGGACGGAGGAGCCTGGTGGGCTGCAGTCCATGGGGTCTCAAAGAGTCCGAGACGCGACTGAGCAACTTCACTTTCACTTTTCACTTTCATGCACTGGAGAAAGAAATGGCAACCCACTCCAGTGTTCTTGCCTAGAGAATCCCAGGGACGGAGGAGCCTAGTGGGCTGCCATCTATGGGGTCACACAGAGTCGGACACGACTGAAGTGACTTAGCATAGCATAGCATACCTGCAGGGCAGCAGGTTCCATGGTAATGTCATTTTCACAGCATGCCATGCTCTCTCCCCATCCTCTGTAGACCTGGAGTCTACCCTCCATCTCTCTCATCTTTACTCTCTGACTAGTGAACTCTGCTACAGCAGGCAGAGGAGTGTATTTCCTTTCACGATTAATGTTGGGACTGACTCGGTAATCTGCTGTAGCCAATGGAATATGCATCTACCACAGTGCTTGATATAAGCAAATGAAATGAATTAATACATTTTGAGAGAAAAATCTACATTCAGAACCTGAACTTCTAACCTGTAATTTTGATGTATATGCCTTTTGTTTGTCATTTGCTTTCTGACTCCTTCCTTGCAAACCATATTTTTTAGTCTCTGTTGTCAGTCATTCCCAGTTATGTTCTGCCACTAAGAGGTACTTGCACTGAAAGAGAGAAGTCAGGGTTTTTCTCCCAATTTCTCTTCTTGGGAGGAGAGGATGCATTTCTAGCAGTGGCTGCTTCTCTTCTGTGATTCTACCTCCCACCAGACTGCCCTTCCTCCATGATTCCATGGCCTTCATAGTCTAGCAAAGACACATCCTTTCTTGATCCTACCATTCCCTAGGGGCATACCAGCTGCCTGCAGTTAACAATCTTTGGGTTTCCTCATTTTCTCTTATTTGCATTTCAGCTTTTCTAATCCCTATTTTTCCTAAATTAAATTCCTTCTAGTAGTTTCATTTTACTAGCTGGATCCTGACGGGTAACCTATTTCAGGAGTCATGTACAAAACTATGTTTTTTTCTAAAACCTGGTTTCCAAGGGTTTGTTTTCCTCAATTTTTCTTTGAGAGCATTCCTGAGATATGTTTTTCCATGTAGCTTCTTTTCTTTTCCTACGGTAATAGTATTTTGTACAAGTTCAGATAAAATTATACCCAGAACAAAAACAGCAATCAAAAAACCTCAGTCCACTCTTGTCATTTGTTCCCAAATCAATTCACAGATTAAAGATGTCAGTTGCAATCAAATAGATCTATAAATCTGATAAATTCCTATCAAAATCTTAACAGACTTTTTTCATGAAAATTGAAAACTGCTTCTAAAATTTATATGAAAGTGCAAAGGGCCAAGAATAATAACTTCGTAAAGAAAAATAAGGGGGGAAGAACTTTTCCACCAGATATCAAGACATATTTAAAAGATATGATGATAAAGAAACTGTGGTACTGCTTCAAGGACAAACACATAGACCACTGAAATGGGACGGATTGATATTCTAGAGGAGTCCAGAAACATGCCCATTAACATGCACATATGAATTCTAGGTTTTTTCCAAAGTTAAACTACACAACAGTTGGGAAATATGGTCATTTTAGTAAAAAGAAAAAAAACAAATTCCCAGAAAAATTAGGTGTTGATTTTTTTAAATTTATTTTTTATTGAAGGATAATGGCTTTACAGAATTTTGCTGTTTTCTGTCAAATCTCAACATGAATCAGCCATAGGTATACATATATCCCATCCCTTTTGAAGCTCCCTCCCATTTCCCTCCCCATCCCACCACTCTAGGTTGATACAGAGCCCCTGTTTGAGTTTCCTGAGACATACAGCAAATTCCTGTTGGCTACCTATTTTACATATGGTAATGTAAGTTTCCTTGTTACTCTTTCCATACATCTCACCCTCTCCTTCCTAGAACCTATTATACAGAGTGAAGTGAGTCAGAAATAGAAAGATAAATACCGTATTCTAACACATATATAAGGAATCTAGAAAAATGGTACTAAAGAATTTACTTACAGGGCAACAATGGAGAAACATACATAGAAAATAGACTTCTGCTTTTTTTAAAAAAATGGGAATTCCTGGAGGTCTAGAGGTTAAGATTCTGCGCTTCCTGCTCAGCCAAAACAAAAAACAAAAAAGTGACCATGCCTCTATCTCATAGGATGTTTATTCTAAAGCCCTTGTTCATAAAGAAAATACTGATTTCCTCTGTCATCCTGCTTTGAGAGAATTCATGAGAAATCTTCCGCGGCCCCCACCTCTGCACTGTACATGTTAATCTAAATGTCAAAAGCAAAAATAATAAAAAGTTTATAAAATAATGAGAAAAAAAGAAAACTAAGTCTGAATATAGGAACTGGTTATCGGCCAACTACAATAATGAAAAGAGATACATAGCCTCCCTGGTGGCTCAGATGGTAAAGAATCTGCCTGCAATGCGGGAGACCTGGGTTCAATCCTTGGGTCGGGAAGATCCCTTGGAGAAGGAAACGGCAACCCACTTCAGTATTCTTGCCTGGTGAATTCCATGGACAAAGGAGCCTGGCGGGGCTACAGTCCATCGGGTCGCAAAGAGTCGGACACGACTGAAGCGACTGATACTTTCATACACAGCCTCAAACACGTTTCTAGGTAAGGAGGTTGGCGGCTGGGGTCGGGGGTGGGGGTGGTTTGGAGGGGTTGGAGAAGGCGGGATGCGGGGAAGATGAGAAATGTATTTCGACAATCTAAGCAGGACTCGCTCCTTTCCCCTCTGGACTTCGATTTGAGCTACCTCTCCTCATCCTTCCACCCTTTCTGCCTAACTCTCCACTCGCGCTGAAGACTCAGAGCACCGAGGCGACTGCACTGGCGTAAATTTCTACCTACGTGCGCCACCGCCCCTGAAGGCCGTTTCATGACGTCAGAGCTAAGCTAGGGGGCGCCGCCTCCAGGGTGCCAGTCCCTCCCAGCCCTGCGGCCCTGGCTTGCCCTTTAAAAGAGCAGGGCCTGCGCCAACCACCCCACACCGCGGGGACCAGGATATAAGGTTGTTTTCCCACAGCATCTTCATCTCGCCTTCCGTCCCCTTCTCATTCACCCTTCCGACTGCTATCCTCTTCTCCGCGCAGATTTGGACGAGCGAGG
This sequence comes from Bos indicus, assembly GCF_029378745.1. Lineage (NCBI taxonomy): Eukaryota > Metazoa > Chordata > Mammalia > Artiodactyla > Bovidae > Bos > Bos indicus. Next base: position 48,097,864 of record NC_091772.1, read on the forward strand.
CCATGCAGCCGGCCGCCCTTCTCGGCCTTCTGGGAGCCACGGTGGTTGCAGGTGAGTGGGCGCGGCTGGCCGTTCAGCACCGCGGACAGCGCCAGCCTCTGTCTCCTTGGCAGTTCTGGGCATCTTGGCTGGTGGATACTGGGTGAGAGGGAGGGTTGAGTGAAGGTCTCTCCCTCTTGATTGAGGCTCTTAATTTCTTCCCTTCCCTGAGTGTTTCCCTTCAACTGCCCGCCCCAACATCTGACTTGGAAAAAGCCAGAGGACTTCCTAGCTCATGTCTAAAATGTCACATCCTCTCCATCTATTTAGAGAAATGCTGTTATAGTCTTTTTCTGTATCTGAAATTAAGTGTTTGGCTTTTTAAAGCCAGATGACCACGGAGAGACAGGAGTATACCTATTATATTAGTTGGCAACTGTATAATTTCTATGACTGTTAATATTATTTAAACATAATGAGATAAAGATAAGTCTCTTATGTATATATGTATATATCTTTTTTCTTAACATATATGTTAAGAAATGACACATATGTATGTTCATTTATCGACAGGTTTAACGTAATATTTTTCTGTATTTTATATTTCTGTCTCTGGGAAGAGGTAATTTCACACTCAGATTAATACATCTTTAAGTTATAAATGAGAAGTGCAGTAGATATTTTGACTTTTGTGCTCCAGAAAAATAGTGAGTGTGAAATAACCACAAAAATATTCTTAGAGTAGTAAAAATAAATTGTTTTAGTTAATTTGGGAGGATGCAATTTTAAGTAGTAGATATTTGACAGTTTCTTTATGTGTGGAAAATTGTGGGATTAATCTTTCAAACTGCTCTGAATCTCAATGATCTTTGGAAATTTGCGGGGGGGGGGGGGGAAGTGTGTGTGTGTGTGTGTGTGTGTGTGTGTGTGTGTGTGTATTTGCATGCTGAAGTCACTACAAGTCCACTGAAAAGTAAATATGCTGCCACCAGATTAAACTGGAGGTTTTTTTTTTAAACTGTCTTAGTGACCTCGTAGAATATTGTTCTTATCTAAGATTGAAATTCCTAACTAGAATTGAAGCATTGCTATCCATGAATATGAGGGTTCCATTGACAGTAATTACTGGATCCCAGATGTAAAGAGAGACAAAAGCCAGAGGTAATTTCTTTATTGCAAAGTCAGAATTTTCAAAAACTTCTGTCACTGTTACAAATTGCCTACAAATGTTCATGATTTAATTAAAGAAAGCCAAATAAATGTTTAGAGTCCTTCCTGGTGAAAAATATTTGCAGAAAGGAATTGCTTAATAGGCTAAATCTGTGCTATACATTGTGCTATAGACCACAAAAACAATGTTATTTCTGAGACTTATTTACCTACACGTGTATTAGTCACTAAGTTGTGTCTGACTCTTTGTGACCCCATGGACTGTAGCCCACCAGGTTCCTCTGTCCATGGAATTCTCCAGGCAGGAATACTGGAGTGGGTTGCCATTCCCTTCTCCAGAGGATCTTCTCAACCCAGGGATCAAACCCAGTCTCTTGCATTGCAGGCAGTTTCTTTACCACTGAGCTACCAGGGAAGCCCCTATAGTGGTAAAATATTTATGGCTCTTTTGCAAGATAATATTTTAAGAAGGGTTTATATTTTAATGTCACTCAAATCATGAAATTCTTTAAAAAAGTTTTTTTTTTTTACTGAGCTACAATTCACACCATAAAATCTATACTTTTTAAAGTGCATAAATCAGTGATTTTTTGAACACTCACAGATTGTGTAACCATTATAACATTTCAGAACATTTTCTCTCACCCCAGGAAAAAAAAACTCTATTCCCCATTCCCTCCTCCTTCAAATGCTTGGAAATGAGACATGGTAACCTTTGAGCAGAGTTTGTTATTTACCAAAATCACAGGAATCCTGTGGAAACCATCTGGTTTATTTCCTACCATTATGAGCTTCTGGAAGGAGATCTATATCTCTCTACAGTAGTTACTATGCATCCTAAAAATTAATATGCATTCAGGAGGTGCATGCTATTCATATTACACTAGGTAAGATGGTTTCTGCATTCAAAAGAGCTTGCTTACTGTATTATTTTATAGCTGTTTTATTTTCACTCTGGGATGAAACCTTAGTTTGTTAGTCTTATTTGTTCTTCTTCAGTCTCTCAATCGTATCCAGCTTTTTGCAACCCCATGGACTGCAGCATCCCAGGCTTCCCTGTCCTTCATCATATCCCGAAGCTAACTCAAACTCATGTCCATTGAGTCAGTGATGTCATCCAACCATCTCATCTTCTGTCATCCCCTTCTCCTACAAAAAAAGATCTTAATGACCCAGATAACCACAGTGGTGTGATCACTCATCTAGAGCCAGACATACTGGAATGCAAAGTCAAGGGGGCTTTAGGAAGCATCACTATGACCAAAGCTAGTGGAGGTGATGGAATTCCAGCTGAGCTATTTCAAATCCTGAAAGATGATGTTGTGAAAGTGCTGCACTCAGTATGCCAGCAAACTTGGAAAACTCAGCAGTTAGTCTTATGGAATACTAATATTTTGGAAGTTATTCTCAGATTTACCATGTGATATTATTTGAAGGTTTTTCTGCCATTTGATTACTTCACTTTTATCATAATCATTGGGTTTTCTTTTGTGACCCCTAAATCTTAACTTATACAGAAATAAAGTAAGCTACTTTAGGGGTATCAACATATTTTTGGTTATTACTTTGCTGTCACAGAGTCTACTGGAAGAGATACGATAGAACTTAGATATCTCACTAGATGCATAATATGTTTTCATAAGGAGATCTGAGTTCCATCAAACACATCTGAAGAGCCTCAATCAGGGAAACAGGACTGTTCTATAAAAACAAACATAAGTTACAAATTATTTAGAGTCACTAAAGAAAAATATTCCTCTGCCCCAAATAGTTAATAATAGCAACTATTATATATTTGTAGGGAGAAAAAAGAGAAAAGTTATTAGCAAGAAAATGTATTACCAATGAAAGTTTAGTAAAGCTAGAATTTAAAAAGGCACCTTCTAATTTATCACAGGAGTAATTTTCTCAGTTACTGCTTTTCAGGGGATTTCCTGGATATCAGGTGGAAAGAGTAAGTGCTGAAGTAGGAATGTTCTCAAATAACAGTCATTTGGGGGATAAAATAATGGCCCAGCACATTAGACTCTGAATGTCAAAGATGGCCATCCAGATTTTGTATGAACTACATTTCAGGAACATCATGGGGTCATACCTTGTCAGCCACCTCTCAAATATTTTACCCAACACTGCATTACTTAAGTCCCTTGAAACAACTGAAGTAGATCTCAGGCTGTGCTTTGATAAGGAAAATTCAGTAAGGTAAGTAAATGAAATAGGAGTTTTATTTCTAAATTGAGTGCTATGGTTTGACTAGGGGGAAGCAGTTCAAGAGACTTTGAAAGCAAATATTTGGGAAAGGTTAGGTTGCTGGTAATAAGCGGCTCACTTGAATAGCTTACATCTCTGATGTCTGAGAGTTTTGCTCTTGCTCCAAATATCTCTTCACTTGTTTCAAATTCCTGGAAGGATCTTTTGCACTGAGCTTCTCCAGTGATAATAACTGGAAGTATCAGGAGAACTATGGAGATGGGCCTGTATGTAAATGCTTTGAACTCCTCCAGTGGAAAGGGCTTAGACAGAACAAAATCAAAGTGAAAGATAAAAAAGTCAAAGCAACTGAAAAAGGCACTGCAAAATTAAAAACACCTGAAGCATTTCCTAAGACGACAAAAGCATCTCAATCATGGGTTTAAAATAAACAGAATCTCATAAAATTTAATTTAAATAAATTAAAATTTATCTTTTTACAATATCTCATGAGCCTCTGTTAAACACTTATTTGCATGTGCTATCATGGACTCGGTGCTGTCCTGATAAAATTAGATAATTTCCATTGGAGAAGGAAATGGCAACCCACTCCAGTATTCTTGCCTGGAAAATCCCATGGACAGAGTAGCCTGGTAGGCTACAGTCAGTCTGTGGGGTCGCAAAGAGTCAGACACGACTGAACGACTTCACTTTCTTTCTTTCTTTCATGTTCTTTACCTGGATGCAGACAACATGGGGGATGGGAAGCCACACTGATACAGCCACATTAGCACGCTTGTCTAAGAAAAGACTTGGGGTAAAACAGGGTAATTAATTATATAAAATAATCACAACCAAGTTTTGTAAAGGAAGTGAATTTCAGGAAAATATTTTCTTGGGGACTGGAAGAGGCAGAGGGAATCACATATCTTTACCCATTTTGAGTAGGCAGAAAGGTTGAGGAGGGCACCCTAGTTTCATTTAAACTAGGTTTGCTTTTAATTTTTTATTGCTATATATAGAAAACTGCATGAATCATAAGTTTACAGTTTGGGCTTCCCTGGTGGTTCTGGGCTAGAGAATCCACCTACTAATGCAGGAGATATGGCTTTGATCCCTGATCCAGGAAGATCCCACATGTCTCAGAGCAACTAAGCCCATGTTCTGCAACTATATTAAGCCTGTGCACACAACTAATGAGTCCTTGTGTCCTAGAGCCCATGGTCCACAAGAGAACCCACCACAATGAGAAGCCTGTGTACCACAAATAGACAATAGTCCCTGCTTTCTGCAACTGGAGAAAAACCTACCCAGCAACAAAGACCCAGCACAACCAAAAATAAATAAAGACAATTATTTTCAAAAAGAGTTTTTTGAAAAAAGAAAGATCCCACATCCCACGTGGCCAAAAAATTAAAGTATACTTCTTACTGAATTTTTCACTCATTGAACACACCTGTGTAATCAGCACCCAGATGGAAAATAGAACACTGTCAGTATCCCAGAAGGTCTCCTTCTGTGGATATGATTTATATTGGATATAAGATTCCTAATCTTGTTTACAACACGTTAAGGGAAAACAGCTGTGTATGTGTATGTGTGTGTGTGTGTATACATGCAACTGGGGTGATTCTGGTCCCTGAGGCAGACATCCCCAACTGTCTCCACCTTGTTCAGCTCTGACTCTGCTCCTCCTTCCAAGTAACAAGCTAGGGGTGGGGTGATTTTGTGAGTTTGCAGATACACAGCTTCCAAAATCAACTCAAGTTGTTTCCCATTCCTTTTCTCCTTCTAAGCCGTCAGCTCTATGCCAGTGGACATCAGGAACCACAATGAAGAAGTGGTAAGTTGAAATGGAATTCTGAAATCTAGATTTTTATCTAGACTCTAGATTCTCCCACTCATTATCTCATCAAACTAAACAAAACAAAAAAACAAACAATAATGTGGAAACGGGAGTAAGTGATGTCCCTCTTGCCCTGTTTTTTTTACCTTCTTCCTGGATGTTTTAGTGCCCATGAGGATAGCTGTCATCACACCATTTTCCTTCTAATCTGTTCAGAAGTGGGTATTTCTTTCTTTCTCTGGACAGTCTTGACCCAGTGCCTTTTTGCGTTGCTCTGTGGAGAGGCCTGGGAGGTTTGAGTACAGACCTTGTGAATCTACATTCCTCCAAGGATTCTGCATAAGTACAGGTCACACAGTCAAGCTTCTCTTGACAGCAGCTCTGGGTTAAGTAGTCCATCCCAGTGATACCAGCTTTGCCAACCTACTTTTGGGTTCCCCCCTAGGTGACTCACTGCATCATCGAGGTCCTCTCAAATGCCCTATTGAAGTCCAGCGCTCCACCCATCACCCCTGAGTGCCGACAAGTCCTGAAGAAGAGTAAGTGCCCTCCACTGCAGGAAATATTTGTCCTTTCTCCTGCTCCCTCCATTTCAACTTCCACTTTACTTCCCTATGACCCAGGGGTGTGATGTAGTGGGAAGGGTACAGGCTCAATCAGTATCTGGGGAGATAAGCTATGGCTTTTAGTCCTTGCTATGCCACTTCACTTAGTAGCTAGTGTTACCATGGGGAAGACCCCTTGCCTCTCTGGGCCTATTTCCTCAAATTAAATGAGGGAGTTGAACTCGATGATAGTCTGTGAGATGTTTATCAGTTCTTAAATTCCTTGGTTTGAGAGTTTGGAATTTTAAAACAGGCTTTTATTTAGTGGAGGGAGGTATGGGGAATGCTTGTTTGTGATTAGACAGAGGGGAGAAGTGTTGAAAGATGAAAGGATAGAAGAAAACAAAAATTATGCTTCTCTTTGCTTTCTACTCTTCTGACAACGAGGCGTTAGAAGCTTGGAAAGGTGACTGGGAAACTTTTGGCCGGTTTATGTAACAGATTGGGTAAGCCATTTTAATGCATAGTTTATTAGAATGTGTGTGTGTGCACATGCCTGCACACGTGCACACATGCAACTCTTGGCAGCTCTTGCCAGGCTCTTCTGTCCATGGAATTTTCCAGGCAAAAATACTGAAGTGGTTTGCCATTTCCTTCTTCAGGGGATATTCCTGAATCAGGAATAGAACCTGAGTCTCCTGCATTGGCAGGCGGATTCTTTATCTCTGTACCACCTGGGAAGCCCATTGTTAGAATGAGTGGTACTACCAAATGGTGTCAGGAGTTTCAGGCCTGAGACTTGGAAGGGGTGGGGACAGACTTAGAGCATCCAAAAAATCAGAGTGATGGCCTTCTGAGTATAGACTGGGATGTTTCTCTGCAAAACAGCTTATGCTGAAAACAAAATTTGAACAGTGATACAACCAGTATTCATTGGGAGTTGACTCAAAGAGACAAATTTTGCAAAACTATGCATCTCTTTTATCATAAAGTCAAACTGATTCAAAAAAATCCCCAAAGCTCTGCTCTCTTTAACATCTTTCTCTGCTTTTAAATTTTGAGTCAGGCTATGAACAAAAGATTTTATTTTTTTCTTTTCACCTTCAAAATCTCCCATTGCAAGATAATACTCTCTTTCCATTGCTGCACATGAGGCCCCATGTATAAAATTATATTTTAAAAAAAGTATTAGTGACTAGCCAAAAGAGTAACCTGGGGGACTCTATCCACCACTGGGGGCTTCAGGATAACCATAGGAGGTGTGGGAGCTTGAGGCCGTAGGAGCCCCATGGACAGTGGAAGGAAGCTTCCTTACCATTCCCAGCCTAATACTTTTATGAATTTCTCCCCAACTTTCTCTTCCAGCGGTTACAGAAATGAGCTTGTTTGAATGAGCTTATTAACCGTTGCAGGGAATGAGTGAGAGCAGGGGTGGGTCTCCTGGCAGGGACTAAAATCTGCTCCTTTGGGCCAACCCATCTTGCTCTCTCCCTTCCCCTTTCTTTGTTTACCAGATGAACGTAGAAGTTCTGGGTCTGTCAGACTAGGTCATCAAAGAACCATGATTGCTTTTTGTTGTTCAGTCACTTAGAAGAGTTATTGATTGTAGGGCAAACTGCTGTTAACTGCCAAGATCAGATTCTTAACCCTCAGATAGGATTCTAGCTTTTGCTCATCATTGACTGTGCCCTGGGTTTTTTTGAGGTCTCTTGAGAGATCCCCAAGAAAACTGGCAAAAATCAAATGACCCATGTCTATCAGGACCTTAGAGACTTCACAGCCAGAGAGCCATTCAATACTGAGATCAGGAAAATTTGAGCTCTTCCAGGGTGGCAGAGACTCAAACACCAGTCAGGGCCAGACAGACAGATAACAGAAAGGAGTAAAACAGGACATGAAGTGACTCACAAACTGGAGGATACATGCCCCTTCTAAAGGGGAGTAGATTTTTCGCAGCTTCAATCCTATTGTGAAAGAAATATGGATTCTGTTGAGAGATCTTGGGATTTTTCACAATAATTTAAAAGTTGGATTTTCCTGAGCAGTATCTCCTGGCATTTAAGTATTGCCTCTGAATTCAAATTTACTGAAAATGTTATTTAGGCCAAATACAACTCACCTCTGGGCTACCAGTTCATAACTTCTGTTGACTGAAAAAAAAAAAAAGCACAGCCAAAAGTTGAGAATTATGTTTTATTCCATGGACATATTGAGGATTTAAGCCCAGGAAACAGCCTCTCAGATAGCTCTGAGGGGCTATTTTGAAGAGGTAAGGGAGGAGCCAGGATATATAGGAGGTTTTGCAACAAAAACCAGGTAATCAGAACTTCAAAAGTTTACTGGTAATTGAAGATAACTAGACATCTTAAGTTAATGAATTTGGCACTTTTCTACATATGGGAAAATACAAGAGTCTGGGATTATTGAAGTCATCCCTTGGATTATGTACTTTTATCTTATTTTTTTCCTTCCTAAATCCCTTCTGGGTACACAATTAGGTGTGGCTGATGTCTTGATGACCATAAATAACATCCTTTGTTTACTGACTTGGCAGGTGACATTCTTTGTCCACACTTCTGTCCTATTCTGGTTTTCTCTTTCACTGAAAACTAATGGAGTTTTCTGCCAACTAGATGGATGAATTTCTTCATGCAGCCTCCCTCCCATTCCCAGCCCATCTCCACTCCCACTCTTTCCAGCACATCTCTGGATGTGCTGAGCAAATGAACATTTGGGGAATAAAGAAGAATCATTGTTTTATGGTTTGAAGAGACCTTAGGGAATTCATGGTCCAATTTAACAGGTACAAAAATCTATTTGACCTGGTTGATCTGGTCCTCTTTGCAACATAACAGTCAGGGAAGGAAGGTGCATTTTTCCCCTTTTTATTTGAAGTAAGAGTGAGCTTTACACCTTCATTTTCAGATTGACAAAACTGTGTGCTGCTAATCACAGCCCTCCTCATATCTCACCTGAAGGGGCTAAAAGCTAAATTTAGGAAGAAGTGCTAAGTCTCAGGCAAGCTGCTGTAGGCAGCATACATTTAACCAGAAAAAAATAAAAATAATTATCTTCCTTACCAGCAGGGAGTAGGAAATGGGCCACACAGCCTCTGCCCGGGGAAGCTGAGATGCTGTTTGAATGATGTCAGTATCTGCTCAGATCCTCCCTGCTTATCTGTGCCTACCTGGTCAGCCCTGCCTCAGTGCTACACACACCATCACTGGCTCTTAAAAGGCAGAGGCATTGGTGAGGAGCTAGCCCTCAAGTGTCTGGGTATGAAAGGTCAGGGACATTTCAGTTGCCTCATAAAACATGAGAATATTATTATGCCAGACTAGGCTTTTAAGCAGAGAGGAATAGACTGCTTTCTTGGACATTTTTACAAAACAGACCAATTTTTTCTGTTTTGCAAGTGTCAATTCAAAATGAATCATCAAGAGTTGTTCAGTAGAAATACCACGTGAACCATAAATATAATTTCAAATTTTCCAGTAGCCACCTTAAAAAAGTAAAAAGAATAAATAATAATAAATTTAATAAGTAAATAATACATTTAATTTGTCCCATTTACTTTATCAATATAATTTTTATATATCCAATATATTTATAATACCAAAATATTATCATTTCAACATATAATCAATATGAAAATTTGAGACATCTTACATTCTTTTTTTTAATCTGAGGTATCTGACATCTTGTCACGTCTTATATTTATGGCATGTCTCAGTTTGGACCAGCCACATTTCAAGTCCTCAATAGCCACAAAGGGTTGGTGACTCTCACCATGGATGGCACAGAGGTCAGCCCAGAGCTGTGAGCGGCCTTGACTTCAGTTGTTCTATCTGAACTCAGTGACATCTGTTGAAATCCAAGCCCTCCAAGCTAACAACTCAGTGTTAACTGCATTATCTCCTTTCGTGGGATGCCCTTGAGTTAAGGGACTTCCCTGGTGGCTCAGACGGTAAAGTGTCTGCCTACAATGCAGGAGACTCGGGTTCGATCCCTGGGTTGGGAAGATCCTCTGGAGAAGGAAATGGCAACCCACTCCAGTACTCTTGCCTGGAAAATCCCATAGACAGAGGAGCTATAGTCTGTGGGTTAGGAAAGAGTTGGACACCATTGAGCAACTTCACCTTACCTAACCTTACCTTAGTAAAGAAGCTATCAACAAATAATGAATTTGAGTCAGTTTAGTGAGGTGGACGAACCTAGAGCCTGTTATATAGAATGAAGTAGGTCAGAAAGTGAAAAACAAATATTGTATATTAACACAAATATATGGAATCTAGAAAAATGGTACTGATGAATCTATTTGTAGGGCAGGAATAGAGATTCAGACATACTGAATACACTTACGGACACAGCAGGGGAAGAAGATATTGGGAAAAATTGAGAGAATAGCATTGAAAGATATACATTACCAAGTGTAAAACAGATTGTTAATGGGAAGTTGCCATTTAGAGCAGGGAGCTCAGCCTCGTTGGTCTCTGATAATCTAGAGGGCTGGGATGGGGTAAGAGGTGGAAGGGAGGTTCAAGAGGGAGGGGACATGTGTATACCTGTGGCTGATTCATGTTGATATATGGTAGAAACCAACACAACGTGGTAAACCAATTATCCTCCAATTAAAATTAAATAACTTTAAAAAAAGCTGTCAACATTTGGAAAAGATGAGAGAAAACAATATTCAGTTAAAGTATTTGTTACACCATCTACTGTAACTGTTGACTTGTGTAATACAAAGATAATTCAGTTTACTGAAGTTCATTCTCAACATTTAAGAACAGGAGGGGCAGATGGGACCTGAATGAGGGAAGGACATGGTCCCTTCCACTGCTGTGCGGTTTTCTCAGAAGAAATACACACCCTGCTTATCACCAATTATTAAGTTATGTTGTCACTTAATGCTAAGTTGCATTTATACAGTTGACTGGATAATTAAAGTCTGATAAACTAAGAGTCAGACAAGTCTGAGTGACTGAAAAACAACAAACTAATAATTAAAGAAATTTAATCCTCTGTTGAATCTGATATTTCCCATTTTTGCTATTTAACTTTACTTAGCTGGGTTCTAGTGGAAGATATTTACACAATGCTAATTTTTAAAGGCTTACTTAGAGTAAATTTGGAAAGAATGGTCCTTAATTACACCTCTCTGAGCCTCAATGTCTCTGTAGTCACAAGGAGGTTGAACTACACAAATTCTAAGGTTTCTTCTGGTTCTAAATTCTAACATTTTATAGAATTTTTATAGTATTTTATAAACCTATATTTGAGTTTCAATTTGGTCACTGAAAGATGCTCAGGTGATCCAGTGGTTAAGAATCCACCTAACAATGCAGAAGACACAGGTTTGATCTCTGGAACTGGAAGCTCCCACATGTCTTGGAGCAACTTAGCCCAATACACCACAACTACTGAGCCTGTGCTCTGCAACAAAAGAAGCCACCGAAATGAGACGCCTGTACACCACAAGGAAGAGTAGACCCCCAACTCATTGCAACTAGAGAAAAGCCCGCAGGCAGCAAAGAAGTCCCCCCCAGAAAATGCAGCCAAAATAAATGTTTATTGGGTGTTATGAAAAAATAAATATATAGAATATTTATTATCAGATTTAAATACAGCTAGGGAGTTTTCATACCATTTCTTTCAAAAGTAATCTTAAAAAATTAACTTAAAAGATTACCCAAGGATTTTCAGGATCTTTAGGGTTTGTAGTGATCACTGAGGCTGGTGCTTACTGAACCACAAGCAATTCTGAAGTGATACTCTTTTTTATTTTCATTATAGATGGAAAAGAGCTCAAAGATGAAGAGAAAAGTGAAAATGAAAACACAAGGTTTGAAGTGAGATTGTTGAGAGACCCAGCTGACACCTCAGAAGCCCCCGGGCTCTCCAGTAGGGAGGACTCAGGGGAGGGGGATGCCCAAGTCCCAACAGTAGCAGACACGGAGAGCGGTGGGCATAGCCGAGAGCGGGCAGGTGAGCCCCCGGGAAGTCAAGTGGCCAAAGAAGCAAAGACACGCTATTCTAAGAGCGAGGGACAGAACAGGGAGGAAGAAATGGTGAAATACCAGAAAAGGGAACGTGGGGAAGTTGGCAGTGAGGAGAGACTGTCTGAAGGGCCGGGAAAGGCACAAATGGCTTTTCTCAACCAAAGAAACCAGACTCCGGCTAAGAAAGAGGAGTTAGTGTCCAGATATGATACACAGTCTGCCAGGGGCCTTGAGAAGTCGCACAGCCGGGAAAGGAGCAGCCAGGAGAGTGGAGAGGAGACCAAGAGCCAGGAGAACTGGCCCCAAGAGCTGCAACGCCATCCGGAGGGCCAGGAAGCACCCGGAGAAAGTGAAGAGGATGCCAGCCCCGAGGTGGACAAACGGCGCTCGAGGCCAAGACACCACCACGGGAGGAGCAGGCCCGACAGGTCCTCCCAGGAGGGGAATCCTCCCCTCGAGGAGGAGTCACACGTGGGCACGGGCAACTCAGACGAAGAGAAAGCCCGCCATCCAGCCCACTTTAGGGCTTTGGAGGAGGGAGCCGAATATGGGGAGGAAGTGAGGAGACACTCAGCTGCCCAGGCTCCTGGAGACTTGCAGGGGGCACGATTCGGGGGCAGAGGACGTGGAGAGCACCAGGCTCTAAGGCGTCCCAGCGAGGAGAGCCTAGAGCAGGGAAACAAGAGACATGGCCTCAGCCCGGATCTAAACATGGCGCAGGGATACAGCGAGGAAAGCGAGGAAGAGAGGGGTCCGGCCCGGGGACCCAGCTACAGAGCCCGGGGAGGGGAGGCGGCGGCCTACTCCACACTAGGCCAAACAGATGAGAAACGGTTCTTGGGTGAAACGCACCACCGTGTTCAGGAAAGCCAGAGGGACAAGGCGAGGCGCCGCCTACCAGGCGAGCTGAGAAATTACCTCGACTATGGTGAGGAAAAGGGTGAGGAAGCAGCCAGAGGGAAGTGGCAGCCGCAGGGAGACCCGCGAGACGCTGACGAGAACAGGGAAGAGGCTAGGCTTCGAGGCAAACAGTATGCTCCCCATCACATCACTGAAAAGAGATTAGGGGAGCTACTCAATCCATTCTACGACCCTTCCCAGTGGAAGAGCAGCCGTTTTGAGAGAAAAGACCCCATGGATGACAGTTTTCTTGAGGGTGAAGAGGAAAACGGGCTGACCTTGAATGAGAAAAATTTCTTCCCAGAATACAACTATGACTGGTGGGAGAAAAAGCCCTTTGAAGAGGATGTAAACTGGGGGTATGAGAAGAGAAACCCGGTCCCCAAACTGGATCTAAAAAGGCAGTATGACCGAGTGGCCGAACTGGACCAGCTCCTTCACTACAGGAAGAAGTCAGCTGAGTTCCCAGACTTCTATGACTCCGAGGAGCAGGTGAGCCCACAACACACAGCAGAAAATGAAGAGGAGAAGGCTGGCCAAGGAGTTCTGACGGAGGAAGAGGTATAGTGTGGGGCTTCTGCTTAAAACTAACTTCAGATAGTTAATGTTCGTATATTATGTACAAGATTATCTAATGTTACGGGGAAAATGATGGGAATTAATCACCATGAGACTGTAGACCTAGTAAGGGAATGGAGACAACATCTAGGTTTGATTTCTACCTGGCATCTAGCCGTTGTCCACATCCCTGTCAACTTCCTCCCACTGCAGTGCTTCTCAACCTCAGCTACACATTGTCATCACCTGGAGAGATTGAAAAATTACTGACATTCTGTGACCCACCCCCAGAGATTCTGTCTGGTACTGGGTGCTGCCTGAGCATCAGGATGTTTTAAAGCTCCCAGGTGGTTTCAATATTCAGCCAAGGTTGAAAACCACTGGCCTAGTGTATTCTCCTTGGTCATTTGACTTTTCATCACTATTTCCCAGGGTAGGAAAGAACAGATGGTACAGAAATTAGTTGCTTTGTTCTCTCTTTATTATCTCCTAGCCTACAACATGGAGAAGGCAATGGCACCCCACTCCAGTACTCTTGCCTGGAAAATCCCATGGACGGAGGAGCCTGGTAGGCTGCAGTCCATGGGGTCACGAAGAGTTGGACATGACTGAGCGACTTCATTTTCACTTTTCACTTTCATGCATTGGAGAAGGAAATGGCAACCCACTCCAGTGTTCTTGCCTGGAGAATCCCAGGGATGGCAGAGCCTGGTGGGGTCTATGGGGTCGCATAGAGTCGGACACAACTGAAGCAACTTAGCAGCAGCAGCAGCCTACAACATTCAGACATCTATGTCTGGGAGAAGTAACATTCCTGGAGCATTACCTTCCTTAACAGTGTTTTGTTTTGTTTTGTTTTTTTTCTGCCAGTATTGATTATGTAGGTTGGTGCTTCTCAAAGTTGAATGTGCATCAGAATCATATGGGATTTCTAGCCTTAGAGTGTCTGGTTTGGTAGGTAGGCCCCAGGTAGGGCCCAAGAACCTGTATTTCTGATAAGTTCCCTAGTGATGCTGATGCTGCTGGTCAAGGAACTGCATTTTGAAAACCACTGATGTAGGGTATCTTCTATAGCCTCTAACATATCAAAAACTCCCTTTTCTATTCATACTCCCTCAAACTACAAAAAGGTAGGTTGTTTTTTGATCTGGGACCTCATGCCTCCACTTTTCTATATTTTCTAGGAAAAAGAACTTGAAAACTTGGCTGCGATGGATTTGGAACTACAGAAAATAGCTGAGAAGTTCAGTGGTACCCGAAGGGGCTAATGGTCATTAGAGTAAAGGGCAGATTTTAAGACAGCCTTCACATGATCTGTTATCCACCACTTCACTGAAAGACCCCATTTATTTATCCAAAGGCAGAAAGTAGAATTTACTCATCCAATGTTTGACACAATTGGAAATGTCTTTGATTTTTGCCAGAGTGCTATTGGAAATATAAATAGCATGACTTGTAGTATACTCTTTATAAAAAAGTAGATATATTAACATGCTTGTGACAATGACTGTGCTACTGTCCTTGAAAAAATGTCTTAGTTTGAAGTAATAAAAGATTCACCTGAGGCCAAAAGCATCATGTTCGCAGTTTCCCTTGGTCTAATAGTCTGACTTTCAGATCCATTCTTCAAAATAAATTCTAAAATACAGCACTAAGATTTGTTGGTTTCTTGGTCTTTGGATGCAGAATAGAAAAAAAAAAGGAAAAGAGCAAACATCTGAAATAAAAGAATCCTCCAGTACTCTTGCCTGGAAAATCCCATGGACAGAGGAGCCTGGTGGGCTTCAGTCCATGGGGTCACACAGAGTTGGACACGACTGAAGCGACTTAGCAGCAGCAGCAGTGGAGGATATAAAGATAAAGAGATCAGGAAAAGGCATCTATTCCCCTGGGCTGGAGAAAGGATAAATAGACTTAAAGAATGGTTTTAATTTTAAAATCCTATCACCTAGAGAGCTCTGGGAATAGCCAGCCAGAGTCATTTTTCAGGGCTGAGGAGAAAGTTTGGATAGTGGGAAGAACTCCTGACTGGGAATCATATCTGGGATAGGCCAGACAGATCCTTGGAACTTCAGGGCCTGTTTGATTTCTGCTGTTTAAGAAGACAAGGCTCTGACTCTGTAGCTGTGTGACTTTGAGCAAGTTACTTTCCCTCTCTGGAGCTCAGGTACATCAGTAAAACAAGGATATCTGTTCATTGGATTGTTATGAGGATGACTGAGTTTATGCAAAACACTCAGCATAGTGCTTGGTGTAGGAAACACTGGCTGCTAGCATTTCTATGGCTGCAGCTTCTCCCAGCAAGACTGACAGATAAGATCTCTTCTTCCTTTTCTTGTCATCTCATTCCTCACATATGGTGGCTTCTGCTTGGTTTATTACTACTCTTTTGGCAGTTTAGGGAAAGAGTTGTTTTCTGGGCATCAACCATGACTTTTATTCATCTGGAAGGCCTGGTTCTCTTCCTCTTGACTAAGTCAAGAATGGCCTGTGATTCAGCCAGATTATTCTGAGGTTAGCTCTCGGTGATCCTTCTATCATACAGAGAGTAAGCCAATCATTGTGATGAAACTGACAGCAAATTGTTCTAAATCTGGGCACACACTTTTCAAAGGCTGCTTATTATCTCTTTAGGGTCCTTTTTTTCTCACCATGGGATCATGATAGATTTCTTGCAGAGGCAAGTGAGAGTGCTGCTGCTGCTAAGTCGCTTCAGTCCAACTCTGTGTGACCCCATAGATGGCAGCCCACGAGGCTCCTCCATCCCTGGGATTCCCTGGGTTGCCATTTCCTTCTCCAATGCATGAAAGATGAAAAGTGAAAGTGAAGTCGCTCAGTCGTGTCCAACTCGTCGAGACCCCATGGACTGCAGTCTAGCAGGCTCCTCCGTCCATGGGATTTTCCAAGCAAGAGTACTGGAGTGGGTTGCCATTGCCTTCTCCAAGTGGCTGTGGAAGGCAGTCCTTGTGAGGCAAGGAGTTGATATATAAATGTTGTACTGGTTTCCTGGGGCTGCCATAACAAAGTACCACAAACTGGGTAGTTTAAAACAACAAAAATTTCTTCTCTTGTAGCCAGAAGTTCAAAATTAAGGGGCTGGCAGGGCCACACTCCTCCCAGTCAGTAGAAGAACATCTTTGCTTGCCTCTTCAAGCTTCTGGTGGTTTCAGGCATTTTGTGACTTGTGGCAGCATCACTCCAATCTCTGCCCCCATCTTAACATAACCATCTTCTTTCTATGAGTTTCTCCTGTTCACACAATGTTCTTTTTATAAGGATGTGAGTCATACTGGATTAAGGGCCCACCCTACTCCAGTATGACCTCATCTTAACTGATTACATCTGCATCAATCCTATTTCCAATTGAAGTCACATTTGGAGGAACTAGGGCTTGGAACGTCAACATATCTTTTTCTGGGGGCAAAATCTAACCCATTTAAACAATTTAACAAGCAGGCCAGCTCCCACACCCCTCAGGTAGGTTAACTCTGAGCCGCATATTCTATGCCTCCCACAACTCCCCAGGGGATTGCCACAGGTGACCTCACTAATGCACCCATTATAGGCTGTGTTTACCTCTCTGTCCTTCTCCTACTGGTGACCCTACTGATGTTTCCTGGGATCACCTCCTAGATAAACTGATTGTCCTCAGCTTTTTAGTTCAGGGATTGCTCCTGGGAAACCATAACATAAGAAAATTCAAAGGCAAGCTTATTTTATGGCAAATAATGTAACCACAGTTATAATACATTGCAGTTATAACCACCTGTCTCAATGCATCTTGATAGAAAATACTGCTGCTGCTGCTAAGTCGCTTCAGTCGTGTCCGACTATGTGCCACCCCATAGACAGCAGGCCACCAAGCTTCCCCGTCCCTGGGATTCTCCAGGCAAGGACACTGGAATGGGTTGCCATTTCCTTCTCCAATGCATGAAAGTGAAAAGTGAAAGTGAAGTCGCTCAGTCGTGTCTGACTCTTAGCGACCCCATGGACTGCAGCCCACCAGGCTCCTCTGTCCATAGAATTCTGCAGGCAAGAATACTAGAGTGGGTAGCTATTCCCTTCTGTGGGGATCTTCCCTACCCAGGGATCAAACCTGGGTCTCCCACATTGCAGGCAGATTTTTTACTGTCTGAGCCACCAGAGAAGCCCAAAATGCTATGTGGAAGACCTAACCCCTGGCACCTGTGAATGTGACCTTATTTGGAAATAAGAGTTTCTACAGATGCAATCTAGTTATACTGGGGTCATTAGGGGCCCCATATCCAATATAAAGAGGGAAATTTAAATACAGACACAGAGGAGAATGAATGCCATATGAAAACAAACATAGAGGGAAGATGGCCATGTGAAGACAGTGGCAGAGACTGTAGTTATGCTGACACCAGCCACGAAACGCCTGGGGTTACCAGAAGAGGCAAGGAAAGATTATCACCTAGAAGTATCAGGAGGAGCGTGGCCCTGCTGACACCTTCATTTGGAATTTCTGGCCCCTAGAATTGTGAGAGACTGCATTTCTGTTTTAAGACACCCAGGTGTGGTACTTTGTTAGGGTACCATAGGTACCTGATACAATGAGAAACAGACGGCCTCTGCCCCCTCATCCCAAATCCTTCTGCAGATCCAGCCACCTGTAGTTACTTTACAGTTTTTTTTTTTTTTTTTTTTTTAGTTGAGCATTCTAATTGTCATGGTTTCTAATATTTTATCAAGTGATGGGTCAGGAGGGGAGAAAGGATTCTCTCATTACAAAATGAAAATATACAACATACTATATTATTATAACATATAATTGGGAGATCAGGTGCTAAATAACTAAATACAATAATTACTATTTTTTGCTCAGGAATTAGTCACTTGGACACATAACAGGCCTCAATGAGAAAGTGAAGACCAAAAGGAAGCAGGATGAGCCACGTGGACATCTGAGAAAAGACATATCAGGCAGAGGGAACAGCAGGTGCAAAGGCCCTGAGACAGGAATGTGGTTAGAACACTTGGAGAACAAGGAGGCAGCTTGGGGACAGCCATGGAGGATGAGCGTAGAGAGGTGGCAGGGTCCAGATTATGCAGGGTTTTGTAGGTCCTGGTAAGGACATTTGCTTCAGCTACTGAAGAGTTCTCCAGAAGACTGACATGGTTTGGTATACATTGTGATGGTTTACAGCAGGGTGGTGGCACTGGGGATGGGGAAAAGTAGTCAAACTCAGGATCTATTTTGGAGACAGATAACAGGGAGAGCCAATGGTTTTGGTGTGGCAGGATGGAAAAAAAGGAGTCAAGGATGATTCCAAGGTTTCAGGCCTTAGCAATTGGGCTTAGAACGGAGGCAGGGGAGGCTGCAGGAGGGACTGGTTTGGAAGGGAGGTGTGTGGAACTTAGGTTGGGATTTGTTAAGTTTGAGATTGGACAAGACACCACGTGGGAAATGTTGAGTTGGGTTTATGGGCCTGGGCCTCAAGGAAAAGGTCTGTTAAAGACACAGTGTGGGAATCACCATCACAGAGATGGTATATAAAGCCTTCAAAGTGAGTGAGACCACCAAGTGTTATAAAAATGAGCCAAAGATGCCCTCTGTATACCATCCCCAAAGTTGTTTATTTCTTCAGTATAGGTTGAGAACTGTTAGCTCAAAAACCTGTCAGTGGCAGACTCAAATTTTACACATCCATTCATTTTATCACCACGGAATCTGACTTTGAAGGTTAGCAGGATTTAATTACAGAACTTCCACAGGACTGGGGAAAATGAGACTCTCGGAGGGCACAAACAAAACCTTGTGCACACCAGGACCCAGGGGAAAGGAGCATGACCCAACAAGAGACTGAGCCAGACTTGCCTGTGTGTGCTTGGGAGTCTTGGTGGAGGTGTGGGTCAACAGAGGCCTGCTGCAGGGTCAGGGACACTGACTACAACAGTCCGGGGAGGCCCAGCATGCTGGCATAAGTCCTTTTGAAGGAGGTTGCCATGACTGCCATTACCCCTACCATAGTTTTGCCTCAGGCCAAACTCAGGGAGGGAGCATTATCCCATCCATCAGCAGAATATTGGATTAAAGACTTACTGAGCATGGCCTTGCCAACCAGAACAAGATCCAGTTTTCCCCACAGCCAGTCCCTCCACCTCATCCATCAGAGGGCAAACAGAATGAAAACCACAATCACAGAAAACTAACTAAACTGATCACATGGATCACAGCTTTGTATAACTCAATGAAACTATGAGCCGTGGCATGTAGGGCTACCCAAGACAGACAGGTCATGTTAGAGAGTTCTGACAAAACATGGTCCACTAGAGAAGGGAATGGCAAATCACTTCATTCTTGCCTTGAGAAACCCATGAATAATATGAAAAGGCAAAAAGATATGAAACTGAAAGATGAAACCCCCAGGTCAGTAGGTGTCCAATATGCTACTGGAGAAGAGCAGAGAAACAGTTCCAGATGGAACGAAGAGGGGGAGCCAAAGTGGAAACAACACCCAGTTGTGGATGTGTCTGGTGGTGAATGTAAAGTCCAGTGCTATAAAGAACAATATTGCATAGGAACCTGGAATGTTAGGTCCATGAATCAAGGTAAATTGGACATAGTCAAACAGGAGATAGCAAGAGTGAACATTGACATTTTAGGAATCAGTGAACTAAAATGGACAGGAATGGGCGAATTTAGTTCAGATGACTATTATATCTACTACTGTGGGCACGAATCCATTAGAAGAAATGGAGTAGCCCTCACAGTCAACAAGAATCTGAAACGCAGTACTTGGGTGCAATCTCAAAAATGGCAGAATGATCTTTTTTTGTTTCCAAGGCAAACCATTCAATATCACAGTAATCCAAGTCTATGCCCCAACTACTAATGTTGAAGAAGCTGAAGTTGAATGGTTCTATGAAGACCTGCAAGACCTTCTAGAACTAACACCAAAAAAAAAAGTCCTTTTTAATCACAGGGGAGTACAATGCAAAAGTAGGAAGTCAAGAGATACCTGGAGTAACAGGCAAGTTTGGCCTTGGAGTACAAAATGAAGCCAGGCAAAGGTTAACAGAGTTTTGCCAAGAGAACACACTGGTCATAGCATACACACTCTTCCAACAACACAAGAGATGACTCTACTTGTGGGCATTACCAGATGGTCAATATGGAAATCAGACTGATTATATTCTTTGTAGCCAAAGATGAGGAAACTATACACTCTGCAAAAACAAGACCGGGAGCTGACTCTGGCTCAGATCATGAACTCCTTATTGCAAAACTCAGACTTAAATTGAAGAAAGGAGGGAAAATCACTAGGCCATTTAGGTATGACCTAAATCAAATCCCTTATGATTATACAGTGGAAGTGACAAGTAGATTCAAGGGATTAGAACTGATAGACAGAATGCCTGAAGAACTATGGATGGAGGTTTGTAACATTGTACAGGAGGCAGTGATCAAAACCATCCCCAAGAAGAAGAAATGCAAAAAGGCAAAATGGTTGTCTGAGGAGGCCTTAAAAATAGCTGAGAAAAGAAGAGATGTAAAACGCAAAGAAGAAAAAGATATACCCATCTGAATGCAGAGTTCCAAAGAATAGCAAGAAGAGATAAGAAAGCCCAAGTGAACAATGCAAAGAAATAGAGGAAAACAATAGACTGGGAAAGACTAGAGATTTCTTAAAGAAAATTAGAGATACCTAGGGTATATTTCAGGAGAAGACAATGGCACCCCACTCCAGTACTCTTGCCTGGAAAATCCCATGGACAGAGGAGCCTGGTCGGCTGCAGTCCATGGGGTCGCTAAGAGTCGAAAACAACTGAGCGACTTCACTTTCACTTTTCACTTTCATGCATTGGAGAAGGAAATGGCAACCCACTCCAGTGTTCTTGCCTGGAGAATCCCAGGGACAGAGGAGCCTGGTAGGCTGCCGTCTATGGGGTCGCACAGAGTCGGACACAACTGAAGCGACTTAGCAGCAGCAGCAGCAGCAGGGTATATTTCATGCAAAGATAGGCACAATAAAGGATAGAAATGGTATGGATCTAACAGAAGCAGAAGATATTAAGAAGAACTGCCAAGAATACACGGAAGAACTTTACAAAAAAAGGTCTTAATGACTCGGATCATCATGATTCTGTGAGACACTCTGGGGGCCAGACATCCTGGAATGTGAAGTCAACTGGGCCTTAGGAAGCATCACTAAGAACAAAGCTAGTGGAGGTGATGGAATTCTAGCTGAGCTAGTTCAAATCCTAAAAGATGACACTGTTAAAGTGCTGCACTCAATATGACATCAAATTTGGAAAACTCAGCAGTGGCCACAGGACTGGAAAAAGTCAGTTTTCATTCCAATCCCAAAGAAAGACAGTGCCAAAGAATGTTCAAACTACTGCACAATTGTACTCATTTCACATGCTAGCAAAGTAATGCTCAAAATCTTTCAAGCTAGGCTTCAACAGTATGTGAACTTAGAACTTCCAGATTTACAAGCTGGATTTAGAAAAGACAGAGGAACCAGAGATCAAATTGCCAGCATCCGCTGGATCATATAAAAAGCTGCTGCTGCTGCTGCTGCTAAGTCACTTCAGTCGTGCGACCCCATAGACGGCAGCCCACCAGGCTCCCCCGTCCCTGGGATTCTCTAGGCAAGAACACTGGAGTGGGTTGCCATTTCCTTCTCCAGTGCATGAAAGTGAAAAGTGAAAGTGAAGTCGCTCAGTCATGTCCGACTCTTCGAGACCCCATGGACTGCAGCCTACCAGGCTCCTCCACCCATGGGATTTTCCAAGCAAGAGTACTGGAGTGGGTTGCCATTGCCTTCTCCATATAAAAAGCTAGAGAATTTCACAAAAAAGTGTACTTCTGTTTCATTGACTAAAGTCTTTGACTGTGTAGATTACAACAAACTGGAAATTCTTTAAGAGATGGGAATACCAGACCACTTCATCTGCCTCCTGAGAAATCTGTATGCAGGTCAAGAAGCAACAGTTAAAACTAGACATGGAAAAACAGACTGGTTCCACGTTGGGAAAGGAGTATGTCAAGGCTGTATGCTGTCACCCTGCTTCTTTAACTTACATGTAGAATGTATCATGGGAAATGCCAGGTTGGATGAAACCCAAGCTGTAATCCAAATTGAGGGGAGGAATATCAATAACGACAGATATGCCAATGACACCACCCTTATGGCAGAAATCGAGGAATTAGAGCCTCTTGATGAAAATGAAAAGAAAAGAGTGAAAAAGTTTGGTTAAAACTCAACATTCAAAAAATAAAGATCATTGGCATTGGTCCCATCTTTTCATGGCAAACAGATGAGGAACAATAGAGACAGTGACAGACTTTATTTGCTTGGGCTCCAAAATCACTGCAGACGATGACTGCAGCCATGAAATTGTTCCTTGGAAGAAAAGCAATGACAAAACTAGACAGCATATTAAAAAGCAGAGACATTACTTTGCTTACAAAGTCTGCATAGTCAAAGCTATGGTTTTTCCAGTAGTTGTGTATGAATTTGAGAGCTGGACAATAAAAAAGGCTGAGCACCAAAGAACTGATGCATTCAAACTGTGGTGCTGGAGAAAACTCTTGAGAGTCCCTTGGACTACAAGAAGATCAAATCAGTCAATTCTAAAGGAAATCAACCTTAAATATTCATTGGAAGGACTGATCCTGAAGCTGAAGCTCCAATACTTTGGCCACATGATGTCAAGAGCCAACTCATTGCAGAAGACCCTGATGCTGGGAAAGATTGAATGCGGGAGGAGCACGGGATGACAGAGCATGAGATGGGTGGATGGCATCACCAACTCAGTGGATATGAGCTTGAGCAAGCTCCGGGAGTTGGTGATGGACAGGGAAGCCTGGCATGCTGCATTCCATGGGGTTGCAAAGAGTTGGACATGAATGAGTGACTGAACATCAAAATTCATTTTAAACATATCCCAAAGAAGTACATTTTTGCACATTCAGGGCCCATCTCCTTCACATACCTCCACCAAACTATACCTAGCATCTGCTGGCCATTGATAAGATAGAACCATATGACTACAAGACAGATCTCAATCCTTACAAACTATGAGACTCCTGCCCCTTGGAGCTCTCTGACCCAGGGACTTCCTGCTACGCTGCTGAATGGCATTACCTAGACACCAGAGGCACCACTTTGATTCCCCTCTCCCTGGGATTTCCCTTGCCCTCCTCCCCTCCAGTAGCAACCCCCTTGGTGTAGCTTCTGGACAGA
Source organism: Bos indicus (assembly GCF_029378745.1). Taxonomy (NCBI): domain Eukaryota; kingdom Metazoa; phylum Chordata; class Mammalia; order Artiodactyla; family Bovidae; genus Bos; species Bos indicus. The sequence goes on from NC_091772.1 coordinate 48,121,271, forward strand.
TTCCTGCTGTGAGGGACACCCCTCCCTCCCTCCCCTTGCAAACCCATCAGAGTATCATTATCATCCAATAAGTGTGTGCTCCTGCCACCTCATGGTTCTTTTTCTTACATCCAATCCCTTGAACTTTCTACAACCAAGGAGCGAGTGTAGACAAAAAAGAGAAAAGGTGCAGTTCTTTGCCTTGGGGCACACTAATGTTCTCCTAAACATTCATCACAAAGATGAAGAAGAACCAGCAATAGAGATGGAGGAAGAAAGGCTAAAAAGGAAGCAGGGAACCTGTCACAAAAGGAAGAGGAAAACTGTCACAGAGGGGGGTCAAATGCTGCCAATAGGTTTAGAAGACTGAGAAAGAGCTCTGGATTTCACTTTATATCTTTTCTCCCCCCGCTGTACATTCACTTACTGCTTTAAAGTTTTAAACTATTTCAGTAGTTACAGGAATTACTTTTTACTCAGAAAGAAAAATATTTACATTTTAAATACAAAAGAAAAATTTAAATTATTCTTGGTTTATCTCTAAAACCCAACCACTTACATGCTCATGGTTTTTTTTTTTTTTTTTTTTTACCAACCCATTCTATCCATTCAACGTGTGCATCTTGTGTGCTTACTAAGCATTTATTTGCACTTGGATTTTGTGTCAAGCTTACTTTGATGTAGAGCTTCTTTTAAAAAGTTTACTGAATTTGTCCAATAAAAAGTCTCACATATTTTGGAAAACCAGTGCTGCAGCAGTTTCCAGATCTGACTCCAAAGCTGAATTTGGCTGTCAGTAGTCTTTTGAAAGTTCAATTCCTTCACTGAATTCATTTAGCAACAATTTCTTGGTTAAATTATATGAGGTTATTAGGAAAAAAGTCAATCACTTTTCAACATTCTGGAAAGATTATGCTTCGTCTTCTCAACTGCACTGTCAGGATTAAGGTTTATGGCATCAATATCCCTCTGGCAATACTAATATGAAACAGAGACAGCTTTGTAAAAAGATTCAAAAAGACTTTTGCCTTTGGGATTTCCCTGGCTGTCCGGTGGTTAAGCCTCTGGGCTTCCAAGGCAGGGGGTGCAGTTTCAATCCTTGGTCAGGGAACTAAGATCCCACATGCCTTATAGCATGGCCAAAAAAAGTTTACTTTCAACTTAATGTTAGATAAACCTTCTCTATAATATTTCTGAAAAACTGTATCAACTCCAGTAATGTTAGAAGAACTGGATTCTGCCATTTCCAGTTTTACCTATCAAGCACTGAAGCATCCAGGGACTTCCTGGCAGTCCAGTGGTCAAGTCTTCACCTTCCAATGCAGGGGGTGTGGGTTTGATCCCTGGTTGGGGAGATAGGATCCCACGTTTCACAGCCAAAAAACCAATACATGACACAAGCAAAATCCTCACCCCTGGAGGCAGAGAGGCAGACATGCGACAACCAGAACCAGAAGGCAAGGGGCTGCTATAATCTCGGCCCCAGAGACCGCATCTTCCATTAGACTGTAAGCAGACTTCTAGTTGCTAACCACGTCTTCCTGGGATCCTGGATGGTTGACATCTGCCAGGAGTGTCACAGCCTGAGATCAGCTCCCCAGAGGAGACACACAGCATGCCTGGGACTGTGCTTTCGTGGCACACCCAGGAAACTGAGCGGCTGTGACTGGGCAGGTGAATAAGATGCACGGCCCACCTGGGACAGTGAGCTCGCCAAACACCCGGTTGCCTGAGCGGTTGGACCTGGGAAGGACACAAAATGCACAGCCCATCTGGGTCTGTGGTTTTGTGAAGCACCTGAGAAACTGAGCGGCTTAGATGTGGGAGGTGCACAAAATACAGAGCTCACCTGGGACAGTGCCCTTGCAGAGCACCCTAGAACCTGAGTAGTGTGGACCTGGGGAGTATGCGCCACCTTTGGCTGTGGCAAACCCAGTATGGTCCATTCACTGCGAGCACTCCCCAACATGCCAGCAATATTTCTTTGCAGTGTCCCTCCCTCTCCACAGCACTACTGAACAAGTGAACCTGAGTAAGTGGCCACCTTGGCCCCCTCGTGTCAGGGTGGAATTTAGACACTGAAGAGACTTGCAAACAGAGGAAGCCAAAATAAACAAAGAAGGGGGAACTGCCCGGGGAAGTGCTGCAATAGGTTAACACCCTAGTAAATGCTGAGACTGCATTTGAGGGGCAACTATAGAACTTGGGAACAATTATAAGCCAGAACAAGGGACTATCTGACACTGAACTGACCCCACACTGTCCACAACAGCTCCAGAGAAATTCTCAGATATATTTTTACTATTATCACTTTTTAATTTTTTAAAAAAATTTAGTTCTTTATTATTCCTTTAACTTTCATTTTTCTAGCTTACTATTACCTTTCCAAAAAAAACCCTCCTATTTTTAAAAACATATTCCATATATTTCTTTTTAATTTTTGTGTTTTTTTTATATTGTATTTTTGAGTCTAACTTCTCTTCTAGGTTTTTAATCTTTGCTTTTTGATATTTGTTATTGATTTTATATGTCTAAGAATCTAGTCTTCAGTATCCATTTTCACTTAGGGATTTGGTTATCAGCTTTATTGCTCTCTCCCCTTTTGACTCTTTCTTTTCTCCTCCAGGTCATCTCTATCTCCTTCCTCCCTCTTCTCTTCCGTGCATAATGCTGTGAATCTCTCTGGGTGTTCCAGGCTGTGGAGAGAGCTTAGAGATTTGATTACTGGCTAGATTGCTCTCTCTCCTTTTGACACCCCTTTTCTTCTGGTCACATCTATCTTCCTCCTCCCTCTTCTCTTCTCTATATAATTCTGTGAATCTCTCTGAGTATTTCTGGCTGTGGAGAATTGTTTCACAAATAACCTAGGGGCTTGATCTTCTATGCTATATGGATGGAGAAGTCTTGAGGCTACTGTAAAAGAAAGACCAAAAGCCAGAGGCAGGAGGTTTAACTCCAAAACTTTAGAACATCAGAGAACTCCTAACTACAGGGAACATTAATAGACAAGAGTTTACCCAAAAGTCTCCACATCTACACTGAAACTAAGCTCCATCCAAAAGCCAACAAGATCCAGTGCAAGACACGCCACACTAATTCTCAAACAAAACAGGAACACAACTCTGAACATTAAAAGACGGGCTTCCCAAAGTCATGCCAAACCCATAAACATCCCAAAACTCACCACTGGACACTTCATTGCACTCCAGAGAGGAGAGATCCAGCTCCACCCACCTAGAACACAGACATAAGCTCCCCCAATGAGGAAACCTTGACAAACCATTAGTACAATCCCACCCACAGGGAGCAGACTCAATAATTAAGAGGAACCATGATCCTCCAGCCTGCAGAAAGAGCACCCCAAACATAGAAATTTAAACAAAATGAAAATGAAAAGACAGAGAAATACTCAGCAGATGAAGAAACATGATAAATGCCCAGCAAGCCAAACAAAAAGAGGAGATAGGAAGTCTACCTGAAAAAGAATTCAGAATAATGATAGTAAAGATGATCCAAAAATCTTAAAAACAAATGGAGTTACAGATAAATAGAATAGAGAAGGATTGAGAAGATGCAAGAAATGTTTAACAAGGACCTAGAAGAAATAAAGAAGAATCAATCAATAATGAGTAATGCAACAACTGAGATCAAAAGCACTCTGGAGGGAACCAACAGTAGAATAACAGGCAATAGAGAGGATAAGTGGTAGAAATAAATGAAGCAGAGAGGAAAAAAGAAAAAAGAATAAAAGAAATGAGGACAACCTCAGAGATATCTGGGACAATGTCAAATGCCCCAACATTTGAATCATAGGTGTCCCAGAAGAAGACATAAAGAAAGGGCAGGAGAAAATATTTGAGGAGATAATAGTTGAAAACTTTCCTAATATGGGGAAGGAAATACCCACACAAGTCCAAGAAACCCAGAGAATCCTAAATAGGATAAACCGAAGGCAAAACGCCCCAAGACACATAGTAACAAACTAACAAAGATCAAACACAAAGAGCAAATATTAAAAGGGAAAAGCAACAAATAACACACAAGGGGAATCCCCATAAGATAACATCTGATCTTTCAACAGCAACTCTTCAGGCCAGAAGGGAATGGCAGGACATACTTAAAGTTGAAGAAAGAGAAAAACCTGCAACAAATATTACTCTACCCAGCAAGGATCTCATTCAGAAATGAAGGAGAAATCAAAACTTTACAGACAAGTAAAAGCTGAGAGAATTCAGCACCACCAAACCAGCTCTTCAACAAATGCTAAAGGATCTTCTCTAGACAGGAAACACCGTAAAGGTTTATAAAAATGAACCCAGACCCCATGGACTGTAGCCTGCCAGGCTCCTCTGTCCATAAATTCTCAAGGCAAGAATACTGGAGTGGGTTGTATAATTGACATATAACATTATATTAGTTTCAGGTGTATAACATAATGATGTGATATTTGTATATTGAAAAATGATCACTACAATAAGTCTAGTTAACATTTGTCACTATATATAGTTACTGAATTTTTTTCTTGTTATTTGTCCAAGTTTTAATTGAATTATTTGCTTCTTTACTATTGAGTTGTATGATTCTTTATATATTTTGGATATTAACTTTTTGTTAAACACATAGTTTGCATATATTTTTATCTGTCTCTGTAGGTTAGCTTTTCAACATATTGTTTTTTTGCCCCCCAGAAGTTCATTTTAATTTTTGTTACTTGTGCTTTTGGTTTCACTTACAACCTATCTACTTTATGGACCATTCTAAGAAGTCAGCAAAACAATGGACATGAATGTGAAACTGAAAAAGTAGTGTATACAACTGAAAAGTAATCTACTGAAGTGCCACATGATTTCTTACTTTTCCTATTCAATCACTAAGTATAAAGTGGTCTGTGGAGAACAGAGAATTTTGTCTGGAAAAAAATGCCCTTAAATCTGTTCGAGGTGTTATTAAAGTTGTAATATAAAGTTAACAGTATTAAAATAAAGGCAAGACTAAAACACCTTAAAAAAATAAAATAAAAATGAACTCAAAGCAACAAAGTAAATGGTAACAGGATCATACTTATCAATAATTACCTTAAATGTAAATGGGTTAAATGCTCCAACCAAAAGACAAAGACCGGCCGAATGCATACAAAAGTAAGACCCCTACGTATGCTGTCTACAAGAGACCCATTTCAAACCCAGGGACACATACAGATTGAAAGTGAAGGGCTTGAAAAAGATATTTCATGCAAATGGGGACCAAAAGAAAGCAGTAGTAGCATTACTCATATCAGATAAAATAGACTTTGAAATAAAGATCATGATAAGAGACAAAGGACACTACATAATGATTGAAGGATCAATCCAAGAACAAGATATAACAATTATAAATATATATGCACCCAACATAGGAGCACCTCAATACATAAGGCAAATGCTAACAAGTATGAAATGGGAAATTAACAATAACACAATAATAGTGGGGGACTTTAATACCCCACTAACACTTATGGATAGATCAACCAAACAGAAAATTAGCAAGGAAACACAAGCTCTAAATGATACAATGGACCATTGATATCTAATTGATATTTACAGGGCATTTCACCCCAAAACAATGGAATTCACCTTTTTCTCAAGTGCACATGGTACATTGTTCAGGATAGATCACATTCTGGGCCATAAATCTAGCCTTGGTAAATTTTAAAAAACTGAAATTATTTCAAGCATCTTTTCTGATCACAATGAGGTAAGATTAGATGTCAACTACAGGGGAAAAAAAAAAAACTATTAAAAATACAAACATATGGAGGCTAAATAACACACTTCTGAATAACTAACAGATCATGGAAGAAATCAAAAAGGAAATCAAAGCATGCATAGAAACAAATGAAAATGAAACCACGATAACGCCAAACCTATGGGATTCAGTGAAAGCAGTGCTAAGAGGGAGATTCATAGCAATACAAGCTGACCTCAAGAATCAAGACAAACATGAAATGAATAACCTAACTTTACATCTAAAGCAACTAGAAAAAGAAAAGAAGAATCCCAAAGTTAGTAGAAGGAACGAAATCATAAAAATCAGAGCAGATATAAATGAAAAAGAAACAAAGCAGACTATAGCAAAAATCAACAAAACTAAAAACTGGTTCTTTGAGAGGATAAATAAAATAGACAAACCATTAGCTAGACTCATCAAGAAAAAAAGGGAGAAGAATCAAATCAATAAAATTAGAAATGAAAATGGAGAAATCACAACAGACAACACAGAAATATAAAAGATCATAAGAGACTACTGTGAGCAATTATATGCCAATAAAATGGACAACCTGGAAGAAATGGACAAATTCTTAGAAAACTGTAACCTTTCAAAACTGAACCAAGAAGAAACAGAAAATCTTAACAGACTCAACATGAGCACGGAAACTGAAGCTGTAATAAAAAATCTTCAAAAAATCAAAAGCCAAGAAACAGATGGCTTTATAGGTGAATTCTACCAAAAATTCAGAGAAGAGCTAACACCTATCCTACTCAAACTCTTTCAGAAAATTGCAGAGGTAGGAAAACTCCCAAACTCATTCTACGAGGTCACCATCACCCTAATACTAAAAGCAGACAAAGATGCCACAAAAAAAGAAAACTACAGGCCAATATCACTGATGAACATAGATGCAAAAATCCTTAACAAAATCCTAGCAAACAGAAGCCAACAACATATTAAAAAGATCATGCATCATGACCAAGAGTGCTTTATCCCAGGGATGCAAGGATTCTTCAGTATTTGCAAATCAATCAATGTGATACACCATATTAACAAACTGAAAGATGAAAATCATATGACTATCTCAATAGATACAGAGAAAGCCTTTGACAAAATTCAACACCCATTTACAATAAAAACTCTCCAGAAAGCAAGCATAGAAAAACATACCTCAACATAATAAAAGTCATATATGATGACCCCCAGCAAACATTATCCTCAATGGCAAAAAATTGAAAGTATTTCCTCTAAAATCAGGAACAAGATGGGGGTGCCCACTTTCACCACTACTATTCAACATAGTTCTGGAAGTCCTAACCACAGTAATCAGAGAAGAAAAAGAAATAAAAGGAATCCAGATAGGAAAAGAAGAAGTAAAACTCTCACTGTTTACAGATGACATTGTCCTCTATGTAGAAAACCCTACAGACACCTCCAGAAAATTACTAGAGCTAATCAATGAATATAGTAAAGTTTCAGGATATAAAATTAATACACAGAAATTCCTTTCATTCCTATATACAAACAATGTGAAAATAGAAAGAGAAATTAAGGAATTAATTCCATTCACCATTGCAATGAAAAGAATAAAATACTTAGGAAGAAATTTACCTAAAGAAACAAAAGACCTATATATAGAAAACTATAAAACACTGATGAAAGAAATCAAAGAGGACACAAATAGATGGAGAAATATACCATGTTCATGGGTTGGAAAAATTAATATAGTGAAAATGAGTATACTACCTAAAGTAATCTATAGATTCAGTGTAATTCCTATCAAGCTACCAATGGTATTTTTCACAGAACTGGAACAAATAATTTCACAATTTGTATGGAAATACAAAAAATCTCAAATAGAGTTATCTTGAGAAATAAGAATGGAACTGGAGGAATCAACCTTCCTGACTTCAGACTATACTACAAAGCTGCAGTCATCAAGACAATATGGTTCTGGCACAAAGACAGAAGTACAGATCAATGGAACAAGATAGAACGCCCAGAGATAAATCAGGCACCTATGGGCACCTTATCTTTGACAAAGGAGGCAAAAATATACAATGAAGATAATCTCTTTAATAAGTGGTGATGGGAAAACTGGTCAACCACTTGTAAAAGAATGAAACTAGAACACTTTCTAACGCCATACACAAAAATAAACTCAAAATGGATTAAAGATCTAAATGTAAGATCAAAAACTATAAAACTCTTTAGAGGAAAACATAGGCAGAACACTCTCTGACATAAATCACAGCAAGATCCTCTATGACCCACCTCCCAGAGTAATGGAAATAAAAACAAAAAAACCCAAATGATACCTAATTAAACTTCAAAGCTTTTGCACAACGAAGGAAACTATAAGCAAGGTGAAAAGGCAGCCTTCAGAATGGGAGAAAATAATAGCAAATAAAGCAACTGACAATTAATCTCCAAAATATACAAGCAGTTCAGATTAGATCAGATCAGATCAGTCGCTCAGTTGTGTCCGACTCTTTGCAACCCCATGAATTGCAGCACGCCAGGCCTCCCTGTCCATCACCAACTCCCGGAGTTCACTCAGACTCACGTCCATCGAGTCAGTGATGCCATCCAGCCATCTCATCCTCTGTCGTCCCCTTCTCCTCCTGCCCCCAATCCCTCCCAGCGTCAGTCTTTTCCAATGAGTCAACTCTTCTCATGAGGTGGCCAAAGTACTGGAGTTTCAGCTTTAGCATCATTCTTTCCAAAGAAATCCCAGGGCTGATCTCCTTCAGAATGCACTGGTTGGATCTCCTTGCAGTCCAAGGGACTCTCAAGAGTCTTCTCCAACACCACAGTTCAAAAGCATCAATTCTTTGGCGCTCAGCCTTCTTCACAGTCCAACTCTCACATCCATCCATGACCAAAGGAAAAACCATAGCCTGGACTAGATGAACCTTTGTTGGCAAAGTAATGTCTCTGCTTTTGAATATGCTATCTAGGTTGGTCATAACTTTCCTTCCAAGGAGTAAGCGTCTTTTAATTTCATGGCTGCAGTCACCATCTGCAGTGATTTTAGAGCCCCCCAAAATAAAGTCTGACACTGTTTCCACTGTTTCCCCATCTATTTCCCATGAAGTGGTGGGACCGGATGCCATGATCTTCATTTTCTAAATGTTGAGCTTTAAGCCAACTTTTTCACTCTCCACTTTCACTTTCATCAAGAGGCTTTTGAGTTCCTCTTCATTTTCTGCCATAAGGGTGGTGTCATCTGCATATCTGAGGTTATTGATATTTGTCCCGGCAACCTTGATTCCAGTTTGTGTTCCAGTCCAGCGTTTCTCATGATGTACTCTGCATATAAGTTAAATAAACAGGGTGACAGTATACAGCCTTGACGAACTCCTTTTCCTATTCGGAACCAGTCTGTTGTTCCATGTCCAGTTCTAACTGTTGCTTCCTGACCTGCATACAAATTTCTCAAGAGGCAGGTCAGGTGGTCTGGTATTCCCATCTCTTTCAGAATTTTCCACAGTTTATTGTGATCCACACAGTCAAAGGCTTTGGCATAGTCAATAAAGCAGAAATAAATGTTTTTCTGGAACTCTCTTGCTTTTTCTATGATCCAGCGGATGTTGGCAATTTGATCTCTGGTTCCTCTGCCTTTTCTAATACCAGAAAAATAAACGACCCAATCAAAAAATGGGCAAAGAACTAATAAATACATTTCTCCAAAGAAGACATGCAGATGGCTAACAAACACATGAAAAGATGCTCAACACCACTCATTATCAGAGAAATGCAAATCAAAACCAAAATGTACCATTTCATGCCGGTCAGAATGGCTGCCATCAAAAAGTCTGCAAACAAATTCTGGAGAGGGTGTGGAGTAAAACGAACTCTCTTTTACTGTTGGTGTGAATGCAAACTAGTATAGCCACTATGGAGAACAGTGTGGAGATTCCTTAGAAAACTAGAAATAGAACTGCCATACAATCCAGCAATCCCACTGCTGGGCATACACACTGAGGAAACCAGAACTGAAAGAGACACATGTACCCCAGTGTTCATTGCAGCACTGTTTACAATAGCTAGGACATGGAAGCAACTTAGATGTTCATCGGCAGATGAATCGATACGGAAATTGTGGTACATATACACAATGGAATATTACTCAGCTATAAAAAGACAATGCATTTGAGTCAGTTCTTTTTTTTATTTTTTAAAATTAATTTATTTTAATTGGAGCCTAATTACTTTACAATATTGTGGTGGTTTTTGCCATATATTGACATAAATCAGCCATGGGTATACATGAGTCAGTTCTAAAGAGGTGGATGAAACTGGAGCCTATTATACAGAGTGAAATTAGTCAGAAAGAGAAATACCAATACAGTATATTAACACATATATATGGAATTTAGAAAGACGGTATTGATGACCCTATATGCAAGACAGCAAAAGAGACACAGATGTAATAACAGACTTTTGGACTATGTGGGAGAAGGTAAGGGTGGGGCAATATGAGAGAACAGCATTGAAACATGTATATTACCATGTAAAATAGATGACCAGTGCAAGTTTGATGCATGAAGCAGGGCACTCAAAGCTGTGGTGGTCTGGGACAACTCAGAGGGATGGAGTGGGGAGGGAGGTGAAGAGGGGTTCAGGGTGGAGGACACAAGTACACCTGTGACTGATTCATGTCAATGTATGGCAAAAACATCACAATATTGTAATTAGCCTCCAATTAAGAGAAATTAATTTTAAAAAAGCACTGAAGCATCCAATGGAATCTTATTTTTGCATCTACATTAGTTGAGTCATACCCTCTTCTCCAAACCAGATTAACCCTGTATCTCCATATTCTTGGAATGTTTGCAATTCCCCAGTTGTTGGGGCAAAGCTATCCCCTCTGGACTGCCCCCTCAGACCATGGCTGGGGCCCTAGCACCACTACTTTGCTTGCTCCAAACCAGTTCCCACCAGACTCGGAAAAGTTGTACTCCTGTTGTATTAATCACTTCACTTCAATCTGTGGTCCTGCACACTCTTCCTGAAAGGGACAGATGGCACATATTTTAGGCTTTAAGGGCCATATGGTCTCTGTCACAACTATTCAACTTGGCCATAGCATGGAAGCAGCCATGGATAGATAATACTTGGGCAAATTAGCCTCAGTTCAGTTCAGTTCAGTTGCTCAGTCATGTCCGACTCTTTGCGACCCCATGAATTGCAGCACGCCAGGCCTCCCTGTCCATCACCAACTCCCGGAGTTCACTCAGACTCATGTCTATCAAGTCAGTGATGCCATCCAGCCATCTCATCCTCTGTCGTAAACTTCATTTATGGGTGCTACAATTTGAATTTCATGGAATTTTCACATATCACAAAATTATTTTTTTGCTCCCCCCAACTTTAAAAAACTTTTTTAGTAAAAAAAAAAAAAAAAAATTGGCATGCACCAGACTGGGTGTGATTTGTTAAAGTAATCATATACTTTCTTATTTTTGCCTCCTCTCTGCCTTAGTCTGTCACTCACAGGTGATGAAAAAGAACTAAGAATACATTACTTATACTTATTTGTTTGGGGAAAGCACTCCCAGAAGGTAAAAGACTTTCCACTCTCACTTCCACCCTCTGGATTAATTTCTCTACTTTTCCAAGCCTGCTGCTTTAGAATGATAACACAAAACAGACCAAACAAACAACACATTGAGCCCACCCACATTTTGAAACAAAGTTTCTTTAGCGCCTTGTTAACTTTCTGGCAGTTTGAAAATGAAATGTCCCAATCACTAGCCCAGAGGCAACATTCTATTTGAAGTAAAAAATATCAGATGTAATCAGATCCCTTCTATAGAGTCCAAAATCAGGAAGAATAGAACAAAGTGAGTCTTAGTAATCAGATTTTTAGGACATGCTTCAGTACTTTGTGGGCTTCCCTGGTGGCTCAGAGGTTAAAGTGTCTGCCTGCAATATGGGAAACCTGGGTTCGATCCCTGGGTGGGGAAGATCCCCTGGAGAAGGAAATGGCAACCCACTCCAGTATTCTTGCCTGGAGAATCCCATGGACGGAGGAGCCTGGTGGGCTACAGTCCATGGCTTCGCAAAGAGTCGGACACGATGGGGTGACTTCACTTCACTTCACTTTCAGTACTTGAAAGTGAAAGTGGAAATGGCACATGAAAAAGACAAAACATCAAACATACAAAATGTAGGGGGAGTGTAAAAATGTATAGACTTTTTGTCCTTGAATATGTTTCTGAAGAAAATGAAATTAGTATCTCGAAGAGGTATTTGCACTCCCATGTTCATTGCAGCATTATTTGCAATAGACAAGATAACAGAAACAACCTAAATGTCTGTCAACAGATGAATGGGTAGATGTGGTATGTATTTACAATGGTGTGTCATTCAGCAATGAGCAGAGAAATCCTGCCATTTGTGACAACATGGATAGATCTCAAGGGCATTATGCTAACTAAAATAAGCTAAAGGTGAATACTATGTCACTTTTATGTGGAATCTAAAAATATAAAACTCATAGAAACAAAGTAAAGTGGTGGTTGCTGGGGACCTTCGTGGTGCAGTGGTTAAGTCTTCACCTTCTAATGCAGAGGGTGTGGGTTCAAACTCTGGTGGAGGAGCTAAGATCCTATGCCTAGTGGCCAAAAAAAAAAAAAAAAAAAGAACCAAAAAACCCCCAAAAACCATAAAATAAAACAACAGAAGCAATAATGTAACAAATTCAATAAACTTCCCTTAAAACAAGGTGGTTGCCAGGAGCTGGTGGGTGCAGGAGATGGGGAGATACTGGTCAAGAGGCACCAGCTTTTAGTTCTAAGATGAACACATTCTGGGGAATTAATGTAGAGCATGGTGACTGTCAAGATCACTGGGAGAAATAGCAACAACCTCAGATATGAAGACGATACCACTCTAATGGGAGAAAGCGAAGAGGAATTAAACAGCCTCTTGATGAGGGTGAAAGAAGAGAGTGAAAAAGCTGGCTTAAAACTCAAGATTCAAAAAACTAAGATCATGGCATCTGGTCCCATCACTTCATAGCAAATAGAAGGAGAAAAAGTGGAAGCAGTGACAGATTTTATTTTCTTGGGGTCCAAAATCACTTCACATAGTGGCTGCAGTCATAAAATTAAGACACTTGCTCCTTGGAAGGAAGGCTTTGATAAATCTAGACAGCATATTAGAAAGAAAAGACATCACTTTGCTGACAAAGATATGTATAGTCAAAGCTATGGTTTTTCCAGCAGTCATGTACAGATGTGAGAGGTGGACCATAAGGAAAACTACATAATTGATGCTTTAGAATTGTGGTGCTGGAGAAGATTCTTGAGAGTCCCTTGGACTGCAAGATCAAACCAGTCAATCCTAAAGGAAATCAACCCTGAATATTCATTGGAAAGACTGATGCTGAAGCTGAAGCTCCAATACTTTGGCTACCTGATGTGAACAGCTGACATGCTGGAAAAGACCCTGATGCTGGAAAAGAACAAGGGCAAAAGGAAAAGAGGGCAGCAGAGGATGAGATGGTTAGACAGGATCCACTGACTCAGCAGATGTGGATGCAAACTCTGGGAGATAGTGGGGGACAGGGAAGCCTGGCATGCTGCAGTACATGGACGGGGTTGAAAAAAGTTGGACGTGACTTCGCGACTGGACAACAACAAAATGGTGATTATAGTTAATCATAGTTATATACCTAAAAGTTGTTGAGAGTAAACTTTTTTTAACCCATTACAAAGAATTTTTAATGTCTGCTTATAAAAAAAGTTTAGACTTAGATTTTTATCATCTGGCTTGCTCTGTGCCTGTTTATACACAGTAACTTTATTTCAATAACAAATTACAGCAGACTGTTGGGAGACATTTTAAATAGCAATTAAACTCAACAGCATGTTGTACCAACAATGTACGTAACCCAGTGACATAAGGAACAATATAAACGTGACCAAGCTGACATACAGATGCAGGCAGTGACTACCATCATGACAGCCACCTGGCTGACAGCACAGGTAAGAGACCAAGTCTGAGAAAACATCCTGAATGATAAGGAGACAGATTCCAGCATCCATTTCAGCAGATCCCCATACATGCCCATCATGACATACATACAACCATGGCTTACCCAATGGTAATGATTGTACCAAATCTCTGAGCTCCACTGAACAAGGTTCTGTCTCGTGTACTCCAATTTCAATGATTTTGGTTCCAGCTAACAACTGCATGATCAAACAGATTTAACAATTGAGGAGATACCCAATTCCATTAGAGTTCCTCTTTGGATGCAAGAATAACTCTCATACAGTAGAAAGGATCTACAGAATCTGATGACATGATTCCAAGGAGTGGTATCTGACGACATACTAAGAATATGAAGAGAGTTACAGCAATCCTTCGAACATTCTCTCTAAACTGGATTTTCCTTTCAGGTTTCTGAATTTCTGGTAGAACTGCACAGAAAAGTCTGATAACTTCTAAAAATTTAATGTCCAAGGTGGCAGCTGGGGCCCAGCGGCCTCAGAGCCTGCTCCCGACATGCTTTGGCCAGCCCTGTACAGGCTCTATGATAGTAAAATTTTAATGTCCTTCCCCCACCCCCACAAAAATGGTAATTATGTCACAGGTGGAGGTGTTAGTTAATGCTATGGTGATAATAATTCTGCAATATATGTGTATCAAATCAACACACTAACACATTAAGCTTACAAAATATTATGTCAGTTATAACTCAATAAAGCTGAAAAAAATTGCTTCATACAATTTTAGTACACCTTTAAGCTAAAAAAATCTAATTAACACATTATATTTCCAAGTACCCTAATCAAATGAAGAGTATGATGGACATTATTAATGATTGTCTTTACTTTTTGATGGCCACTCATTAAAGTGCTATTTCGCATAACTCTCCTGGTGACTGGATGTCCAGTAGCCATAGAATTACCCACTTATCTGCTCCAAAGGTGATGTCCATTTTACAAACAAGACACGTGTGATTTGGGTGTCCACACATAAATGTTTCTCAAGTAGTTGGTTATGCTCCAGCAGCACCAGTGTCACCTGGAAACTTAGAAATGTGAATCTTCTGCCCCATCACAGACTTACTTAGAAACTCAGTGCAGCTCATCAATCTGTGTTTTAATAAGCCCACGAGGAGATTCTGGTGCACACTAAATCTTCAAACCACTGAATTAAATCATCAGGACTCAAAGATTAAGTAAATTACATGAATGAGAAAAAGTAATAGATAAACCTGGTGCATTAAGTTCACAACTCCAGGGTAGCTATATGGGCACACAGGGCCTTGGCAGTGCAGACCCCTAGACTGAATTGAATGAGATCGGACTTGAAAACTGGTTGAGTTTCAAGTAGGATATGGTTCTAACAACAGTGACCAGTGGAGACCAACCACTACTGAATCTGTCTGTGCATATATTGTGTTCTCTTTGACCAGACTTGACTGGATGCATGAGGGTGACAACTGTTTTCATGGACATGTTCAGTGAGATCACATGTTCAGTGAATCCATGCCTGGATTGGAGATGCCAATCCACGCATGTTTTCTTACACAGACCATGTGTCACAATCAGCTGAAAGTGAATGAAGGTGGCATCACTAACTGCATCATTAATATAAGTCAGACAGATCATAGAACAAAATGCTTTTGTTCCTTAAAAGCAATTGTTTTAAGAAAGAGGAATCAGAACTGTACTTGTTGGTAATCACCACTGGCCATTTTTAGAACAGTACATGCTATTAGGAAAGAGCAATCTTTTTTTCTTTTTGAGATGCTCCTTGCTGGATGATCCACATCTATTCTATGATGACATTAACAACATACATGATGAACATGTTTAATGAGCAAGACTCAGATTCTCAATGGACAAGAGCCTTGACTTCCTCTAAACATTTTTTCTTGGCTGCAGCAGATGACCAAAATAATTTGATTACACTTTTTTTCAGAGCTTAGAAAGGCTAACCCCCAGTCATGCCAGAGCTCAACAAACCAGCATTAATAATCACCAAAAAAGGCACTTTAAAATACATTTGACAAGGAGTGACACTAATGCAATGAGGACTGGTCTAAGCCCTGCACTAAACTTTGTTATAGTTCATACAGACAGTGCATTCTGTCTCCATGTGCATGTGTGTGTATATAAATATATATATGTGCATATACTAATATTCACATACATGTATCTATCTCCATAAGTCTCTGGGGGGAGAAAAAACCATTTGCTTCCTTTAATAGTACATAAAAATTCTAGTCACTTTATTTGGAACAAAAGAATGAGAGGTTTGGCAAATCAATGCAAAGAAGTACCCTACTACACCTACTGACAAAAACAGCAATAAAATAAATACTCAAGAGTTTTTCCAGGTCATCAACTATTAAAATAGTAAAATATTTTTTAAAAGTTTATTCCATTGAAAGGAAAAGGATGGACATTTTTGGTACTGTAAATCTCACACTCATTCATATTGCTTAGGTTGAAGAGAACGTAATGAAGAGAGGAAATTTCTTCCACAAATTCCTTCTTTATAGTACCCAAGTTTCACTGATGGTGTGTTATTCCACTTAGCTTAACATATAAACAAAACTTTGTATAAATATATTTCTTTGATCTCTAAATTCTCAAGAAATTTGCACAGAGTACTGAAAGGACTTAAAGATTTTTGTGAAATAAACAGAATTGGCCATAAACCAGACCACTGCTTACCCCAGGTTCAGGTATTTCAGCTCAAGGTTTCGACAGTCCAAACCTAGCTATGTCAGAGGTGGACAAAAGGCTTACTTCTCCTTCCTGGGAACAGGTGTATAAACAAGTTCTTATTCTTAGGATATGAAAACACAATTAGTAATGGCATTTAAGGTTTACTTACTAACTGTATAGTGTCTGAGAACAAAAATCAAAGCAATTTTTAAAAGGTTAAGAGTCAGATTCTGGGCATTTCCGTTTTTTAGCTGCTGGCTCTTCAGTCTTGTGAGATTCTAAAGTGCTGGTGCTAGATTTGAGACTGGGGTCTGCTTTAAGGTTGTCCATGGCAACAGTGAAGCCTGAGAGAAGGTACCCTCCACCTCCGCTCATCAGTAGTTTGGGATGACTTCGATCTGGCAAAACCTAATCAAGACAGAAAGACATTCATGTTTCCCTAAGCAGATAAGGCCATGCTAACAATACACATGCCAGAAATCAGAATTTAAATGACACAGATTCTCTTGAAGAGAGAACAAATTAATCAGACCAATTCCTAAGGAGGTCCTTCTTTCGCATAATAGTGCAGATAAAAGTATAGAAATTGATTTGAGTGATTTTCTTTGAAAAATATAAGTGAAATAATTTCTCTTAAACCTGAAGCAAGTTCCTGGAGGTAAAAGGGCAACTGGTTTGTGTAGTGCTCTAGGCCTGGCTTTCTCCCTCTTGGCTCCAGAAAGCTTCATGGTCAACAGCGGAGCTGGGTCCATGGAGAAGTAGCTATTGACATATAGCCAGAGCCTTCCTTCTCCAACACCCTGTTAACTCTTGTCAAAAATTCTTTTCTCCTGTTTCTAGAACTAAATAAGTTGACTACTGTGAAGTGCAAGGTTTTCCAGGTCTGCAGAATGTCCTGGATTAAGTAAGATATCCAGGAAGCAAAGCAGGGCCTGTGACAGTCATGAGGTGCGCCCCCCGCCACGTCTTAGATCTCTAACAGGGAACTGGCTGTTGAGGTGAAGCAACAGAAAGCCTTTAGCTGCTGCTCCTTTAAGATGTGTGCATTTAACAGTCACACATATGGAGGCTATGGGTTATTCCAAGTTGATAGCCGAGCACAGGTACCACAACTGTCCAATACTGCACTCCTCTAGTGGGCAATCTCTGCTCTGGGGTTCCTCATCATCCTGAGACTTTCTCAGAGCAGCACGCAAGCCCTTCCTCCCGCTTTGTCCTCCAACTCTGTCATAGGCATCAGACCGGCACGATGGTCTGGCAACGCTCCCTGCCTAATCCTGCTCCCTCTCTCTTTATCTTTCAAAGGTGTTTCTCCAATCAATCTCTTACACTTCTACCTTTCAGAGAACCTGAACTTACAGACTCCATCAGGAAATCCTGAACACTTGCTGCAAAGACATCCCAGCAAAGAGGAAAGGGTCACCTTCTTGTTAGCTGAGGAATTTTGCTATTATCAGTTATTCACTGTACAGTGCTCTCGAAGCCTTGGGGAAACATTAAGCACAGTTGTCTGCATTTTAAGTGTCTCTGGACTTGAGTTACTATGACATGATAAAAGAAAAAAGGGTCAGGAAAGGTCAGGGCACTTTGAGTTACAGACATGAGACTCTTTCATCTCTGTAGATAGAAATAGGGAGAGCCCCAGCTTTCGGTACTACTGTGCTGGCAACCCAGGAGAGTAGCTCCCAGGGACTGGCTGTAAGAACATGTACGTACCTGGTAATTTCTGAGCCAGGTTTCAGACAGCCTGAGGTTGATGACCCCTCCTCTTTCCCGAAGTTTTGTGTAGCACTCCAACAGAGGCTAAAGGCATAAACAGAGTTCTATAAATAATTATTTTGAGGGCTGCAATGTTTAGATGTAAGAATTCTAGTCCATTCCATGTCAGTATTACCTCTTTATACTGACAGTAGACCACGAATGGCCTTGAAGGAGCCACAAAGTCCAGCAAAGACAGCAGCAGTGGAGTGGGATGGAAACGACTAGCTACAATTAACCTGCAAGAAAATGTTAGACAAATTATTTCTCTATGTCCCAAGGTGGAGCACAGGTTTTGAAATGCATCTAAAATATTCATATATTTATTTGCATGACTCACACAAGGAAGACTTTTAAATATAATATTCTAGAGATCCCAAACGGTAAAATCATGAACTATTACTTTCTAAGAAACACAAATTGGATTATAAACTCTTATGGTGCTTGGCAACTCGAAGTGGAATTTAATGACATTCTTGATTAAAAAAAAAAAATCTGGAAACAAATCCAACATTGTAACACTGGCTTTGTAGATACCCAAATCTACCTCTCCCGTCAGGTTTTCCTTAGCCCTTGCCCTTAGCCAGTATCACATCAACTGGAATGCCCCACCCACTGCAGCTAGTGGGACTGCAAAGCCCCATCTGATCATGTGCTATCATTGGAGAAATTTCAATTTCTTTTAAAACTCTGAAATCAGCATAATCAATTTCCCACCCCTGCCAGATGCAGTCTCCTTTCTTTACAAATCCAAGACAGAATCATCATGCTTGTCCCCGCTACAACCAAAGCAGATAAGCAGAGAGTGCTAATCTGCCTGAAGCAGAGCCCTTGAACACCAAGACATCGCCTGTGATCTTTCATCAACGCACCCATCTGCGTTTCTTTCACTCAGCAGAGCAGCAGCCTCTAAATGTCTTTTCTTCTGCTCTTCTTGTCTCCTCTGCTTTTCCTGAATCTTCAAGAAGAAAAATAAGAAACCAACATGCTGAGTCAGGTTTTTGGAAATACTGGTCTATCCAAACATTTTAACAATAATTATCAACTTGAACTAAAGCAACAGAGGGAGATCATTTATAGGGAAGTTGAAAACACATAAGATCCCTGCTGTTATAAAACCATCATGGAGCTACCTATATAATGCTTCTGTATCCTAAAGTTCCATCCCAAAGATGAAATCACACATGTATACACTCACACACACTCTTTCTCTGTTTTGATATTTATTATCTTGGGAGCTGATGCTCTTAAAGTCAAATCAAATCTCAAGGCTTACATGAAGTTAACTGAAGCCTTGGGGAAAGCATTATGAGGGTAGTGGGAACTCTTAACATTCTTACATAATCCTTTTTACTTCCACTCTCTTTAGGCTCCTTATAGTCTGGATCTTGAGAGACAATTTCCATTCTTTCTTGTTCTTCTGGGTGATTGCTCTCTGGGGCCTCTGCTATGCTATCTTCATTCTCTTGTTCAGAAGTCTGTTTTTCCTCCAGTGTGCCATTACTTTCTTCAACTGAAGCAATGTCTTTTGGCTCTGAAGACAACATCTCGGCAGAAAATGTACCATTTAAGAGACTGTCCACTTTGTTGAGGGGGAATTCATAAAGACCACTGAGGAAAGATTTTGGAAAACCAAAACATGCTGTTGCTGCCCGAACAGGTCCACCTCCAGGATAAAGCTGAATAATGGAGCCAAAACCTGAAAAAATAAAAGAAACAGACATCTGCTTAATGGAGACAACTTGACTATGCTACCCTCAGGGTATGCCATGTTATGGAGACTGAAAGTTTCTCTGCTTTATGTTGTTCAGAGGTTGAAGATGATGCAGCTCCTCAGGGAGGTCCATCTGGACTCTATGTATCTTCCCAATGGAGGCAACACAATTCCAAACAGGTACACAGGAAGTCTTAAAGAAGTATACCCCCATTGACACTACAGTAAAACCCTGCGCGCCTGCGAATTTGTATGTAACATGATTGGCGACTGGCTCTCAGCTTCTCTCTGGGCCAATCTTTAAACAGGCCGTTAAAAGTTCTTATCTTCAACAGGGTCAGAGAAAGGGTAGGCAAATCAGGCTGTGTTGTTTTCTTCTAGGACAGGATACATACCTAGTATTCTTCCCACCCTATTCCCTCCCCTCAATTCAGGCCAATAAAATGAGCACCAGTTACCCAAGAGTTTACTGAAATTGAAATCACTGTCCTGAAGTCCTAGCCGGTCACAGGCTTCAGAACCACCCCCACTGACATGGAAGCTGGAAAGGACACTGCCACTGGGGATGCCAACACAGCTCAGGCTGGGAGATGTGGACTGTGGAGGAAGCTCCCAGAGACTGGAGCTGTGCAGGCACACCCAAGTCATTTCATTAACTTCCAGTAACTCAACCTCACTTTCCATGAGTTTGAATTTTTTAGACCCCTCTACTCAAATCATGGTAGGCTTTTAATGAACATCAAAACATTAAATCTTACCTCCCATTCGTTCCATCATCGCACCCAGCACCAAGCCTGCACACGTCTCCATCACAATCATTTTATTGCCAGCACGGATATTTCCCAATGTCAACATCTGGGCGAGTGTATCGTATCTCATGTGGCTAAGGAAAAAAGAATAATGTATTCATTTTTAGCTAAGCAAAGTCTTCTATTTTAACCATCATTTTTCAAGTTTTGTTTGTTTCATAAAAATGATGTTGATAAGATTATTGATTGCTTTGGAGGCAACAGTAAAAAAGGACTTACAATTTATGAAGTAGGAGGATACTTTATGCAGATGAGCAAGATTTTCATTTTATTTAAAATCATGACTTTCTTAAAGATATATTTTCCCCCAATTATACTTTTGAAAGGAAACAAAGCGTACTTAATTTTTCCAGGTTCTCTTGCATAATACATAACTGAAAGAATGCGGGTGGACGGCTTCACAACAGTAATCATGGCTTCATATCTGGAGGAAGAAAAACAGAACATTAATTTTAAAAAGCTAGTTTAAAAATATTTTATTTAAATAATACATTTTATAAATCTATAAAAATATTTTGTATTTTCATCCTTTTAAAAGCATAATTACTTACTTCTTTTTCTTCTTTTTTATATATTTATCTTGAGCAAATTCTGTCTTGTCTCGGAATGTTGTACTATTTTCAATTAATTGCTGAACTATTTCCTATAAGAAAAGGAGCAAGCAGATTTCCTGAAACTTTATTTTCATAGCACAGATAACTTCAAAGGTTTCTTACCACAGAGTGTATCCAAAAGTCTGATTCTCCAGGCCCTTTTCCACAGAAGTCCAAATGGATGAACTTAGTATTTTTATACTCTATCCAGAATTTGTATTAAAATATTAGTACCTTATAACTCCATTTAAATCAAAGTAAAAGAACAGACATATACAATTTAGGGAGAAAAGAGGTAATGTACACTGTCAGTCCTGAAGACACTGGCTGAAAACATTATTGAAAATGAACAAAGTCAAGCTCTAAGATGCAGTAAGTTATCAAATTCCCTTTTGTTAACAATATTAGTAATGTCATTCACTTACATTCTTGTGTTTAAGAAACAAAATCTTTGACACACTGAATTGCATAAACACTTCAAGCTATTTTTAATAGAAATGTACTGTATTTTTACATCTTACCTTAGGAAAAGTCTGCTTTAAAAAGCAACCAATTTCCTAAATAAAAAATGAAAACGAAACAAAAAATTCTTTGAATTTTACCTCGCCTTTAATGCCTTTGTCCTTTAAAGCTTTTATGTCCTCTTGAGTAAGTTTCTGAGATTTTCCATCATCAATTATATTTCGATTATCAGTGCCCGCTTCTTTGGTTTCTAAGGAAGAAAATTGCTCTATGACATATATGATCTGAAATTATTTAAAAATCTTTCTTCTTCTAAGTTTATATGTATATCCAGCCCGTCGGCCACTTAAATTTGGCCTTTCAGTTCTACTTCTTTTGTTGTTCAGTTGCTAAGTCATGTCAGACTCTTTGTGACCGCATGGACTGTACTCACCAGGTTCCTCTGTCCTCTACTATCTCCCAGAGTTTGCTCAAATCCATGTCCATTGAGTCCGTGATGCTAACCGTCTCATCCTGTGCTGCCCTCTTCTTTTGCCTTCAATCTTTCTCAGCATCGGGGTCTTTTCCAATGAATTCCACTGCCCCCACCCCAATCCACTACCCTTTCTTGTCACAACTAGCCCAAGCCTCTCATTCATATTCTTGCTTCCACTCTTGCCCCCTAACAATCCACCTGGACAGCAGAGTTCTTTTTAAAATGCAAACTGGCTCATCTATTCCAACGCACAAAACCACACAGTGACTTCCTGTAGCAATTTAAAGGCGACCCGCAAGGTTACACATGATTTGGTACCCGGCTACTTTTCAGGTCTCATTTCTCAAGCCCTGTACTCAGCCACTCCACTTCCTCATGTTCCTCAGACACAGCAGGGTGGTTACAATGCGGGAATTTGGCATTTGCTGCTCCCTCCACCTGGAATGCTCTTGCAACGTTTCCAAGTGGGTGGATCCTCTTTACATCACTCAGGGCTGAGCTTACCATCTTAGCCAAGTCTTATCTCATTCAATCAGCCTTCAGTACACCTCCCTGCTCCACCATCTGCGTAGCACACATCACCACCTGAAATTATGCTGTTTGCTTGTCTATTTGATTATTTTTGGCATTTCCCACTGCTAAGTGGGCATCCCTGATGGCTCAGATGGTAAGGAATCTGCCCTCAATGTGGGAGATCCAGGTTCAATCCCTGGGTTGGGAAGATCTTCTGCAGGAAGAAATGGCAACTCACTATAGTATTCTTACCTGGAGAATTCCACAGTCCATAGGGTTGCAAAGAGTCAGACACGACTGAATGACTAACACTTCCACTGCTAAATAAATTTTATGGGATGGTCTATCTAACAAACTGCTGTAACTGCAGTGCTTAATCATGCCTGGAATGTATTTGATGGTTAATAAAAATATGAATATTTGTATCTAATATTTAATAAATATTTAGTAAAGTGGTTTGAATCAGAATTTCATTAGTATTTTAATTATTTAATAATTTTATTCATAAAATATTTTAAGTATACTTATTTTAATAAAAATTTAAGGATTCAATTTAATGATAATACTAAACCCATGAGGCTGTTACAACTTCCTATGTGTCATATGATTGAATACTCACTATAGCTTGGTCATTAAGCATGTGTTATGGTCCTATTTTACAGATAAACCTTAGAGAAACCAAATAACTGGCTCAAGGTTACCAGGTAAGTGATGAAGCTGGAACTTAAACCTAGTCAGTTGAATTAAAAACCCGACATCTTATCCTCTTCCCTATATGCTATCTACCTCAAAAGTCGGTAACTTCTAGACACCAACAGGGCTCTACACCTGTTCTTACACTGAAGTTGCAAGGATTCATGGGATTAAATATCTGGCCCACGGTCAGAGGGCTGGTTAATGATGGGCTGGAGTTAGAACCCAGGATATCTCAAAGCCAAAACCAAACCCTAATTCATTCTACTGAGCTACAGTTCTCAGATTGTGAGTTCAGATTCCTTTGGGAACAGCCTGGGCTAGCATTTCAGAATTAATTCAGGTTGACAGGTTTCTGACTGGACAGCTCAAGAGCATCTATTTTATTCATCCTAAGTAGTATAGTGCACCTGAAGTAGGCTCTTCCTTCTTCTTCTTAGGCTGAAGGCTTCCTCCATTGGTCACTTCAAATGTGGTTCCATAACTATGGCCAATGATGTTATCCAGATAGAACCACTGTTTTTCAAAAGTTACTTTCCTGGGGGGAAAAATGCAATCAATAAGCTGAATCTCATCTGCACTCAATTTAGGAAAGATATATTTGACCTAGTTTACTTCATAATCACTCTCCCTAAAGGATAATTGGCAGCACTATCTCTGACCATGAACTGACAAATGAATGAAAGAGAACCGGGCTACGGGCAGATAGATAAAATTAATAAACAAGGCACAAAAACAAAGAATTTGGAATGAGAAACAGGGACAGAAGACATTATTTTTTCCGAGGCATTGGTCTGGCTCCAATTTGCACTGACAAGATGTCCAAATTTGCATATTTCAGATTTCCTGAGTAGCATAAAGTGTTGCCAAGATTGCCGTGCCACTAACACACATACTGTGACACCTCCTGAACACAAGAAAACCTCAAAACTGAACAGTCATTGAGATGACACGGATTTAACAAATTCCCTGGCCTAAATGGCCATTTTCTTTGAAAATTATCCAGTAAAACCAAATGGTATTTGCCTGTAAACATTACTGACAATTCACACATTTGTAAGTGATGCCTAACACTGACAACGCTCTACTGAGGCCCTGGCAATTTTAGCTTTTCCCACTACCCAGATTTTGCTTTCCAGGTGGCACTAGTAGTAAACCCACCCTGCCAATGCAGGAGACTTAAGAGACACCGGTTTCATCCCTAGGTGGGGAAGATCCCCTAGAGAAGGAAATGGCACCCTACTCCAGTATTCTTGCCTGGAGAATCCCACGGACAGAGGAGCCTGGCAGGGTACAGTCCATAGGGTTGCAAAGAGTCGGACATGACTGAAGCACAGCACAATTTAAAAAGGAAATCCCACAAAAGCCAAAAAAAACTTTCCTTTCAAAAGAAGAGAAATAACACCTGCTGAGTGTTGATCAGAGGTTAGGTAGTATGTATCAGATGGTTCACACTTTTTGATTTAATTCTCAATTTAGTCATCCTGGACATAGCTCTTTCCAGATGAGCAATCTTGAAGCTCAGGAAAAGTGTCTTGCCCAAAATGCAGTTACATAGTAGGAGCTGGGATTTAAATCCAAGTCTGCCTGAACCCAAAGCCTGGTTCTTTCCACTACATAACACAGTCTACTCAACAAAGAACCAATGGATCTCAGGAAGTCTGTTTAGCTTCAGGACACTGCCCACACCGATAGAACTCTGAATTCTGAAAGACGTGTACTGACTAGTTTTTGTGCCCCATCCCACACCTTCTCTTTCTGTGTGCCCTGAGAGGCTGACCACAACAGAATCAGATGGCACCACATCACCCCGGCCAAAGGCTTCCCATCATTCTAGACCCCTGGATGCATCACAAGTCTCTACTGGTGCTCTAGACCTTTTCATAACTCTGTATGTGTATGTGTCCATCTTCATTAAGTCTCCTCACTAGAATCATCTGAGTGAATTTCTCCAAGATCCTAAGTGAATCAGACAGGGCCAATTCATGTTCTTTGCTGGGTCCTCAGTGACTGACACATAATAAACACTCAAAATATTTGTGGACATGAATCCCCTCAGAGAAGCTGAAACTCAGCTCAGACTAGATTGTGCACCATCCCCTGCCTCATCCTTTGAGTAGTTCAGTGCTTGTGAAATACTGGTTCTGAGCTGGGTTGGGTTTACCCTCTGGCAGCTGATCTGATATGCAAAGAAGTCACTCAAAGTCACTCAAACTGACCGGCCTGACAGGAGGTCGCTGTCAGGAAAGTGGGACCTAGTCAGAAGGACATGGGCAAGAGTGAGACGCGCAGAGTCTGCTCACAGAGCCAGGATTGCTTCTGCCCAACCAGATGAGTGCAGCCCTGTGGAAAAAGTGAAGGGACAGTCTGCCCTGGTATGCAGTTGAGCTCAGAATCATTTTCTAAATAAAATGGAAACTAATGCTATGCTTCTGCCAAGAAAACTGATAAAAAGTGTTTCAAAGTATGTGTCTTAAGAATACTTTTTAGAAATAAAGATGTTGCTGTCTGTCTCCTTGGGAATGAAAAGCCTAGTCTAAAAGAGTATGTTTTTAAGACCCACATTCGAACAACCACATCTTGTGATAAAGCAACTTAAAAGGACAATACGAGAAAGAAAAACCAAAGGTTCACCTGTATAGTCGTTATACAGCTGTGTTAACTGTGGAATCATTCATCAAACTTATAACCTAAGGACTTTGCTGTACTGCTATATTTAAATTTAAAAGCTTAATTAATATAAGCATTTTATAGAAATAATGTACTTGGAAGCAAGCACACATTTCTAATCAGAAAATCTGGGAGGGTAAAAGTTGTTGGTTTCAAGAACACAAAATAGGGATGAGGGGGTTCTGGGAGGCAAGGATGAGATCAGAGGGTGAAGGGTGGGTTCTGTGAGAAGACAAGAGAGAAGAACCCAACATTTGAGGAAAGAACCCCAGGATGTGGGAAGTGGGGTGGGGGGAGGGGGGAAAGGAGGGGCTTGCTGAAGAGGGGCGGGGCACACGAGCGAGGGCCAAGAATGGGGAAAGGACTCTGGAAAGATTAAGTAAGATACTTAACATAGAGGACCAGGAATAAGGTCACGGCTCTGTTGGAAGACAGGAGGCGTGAGGGTGATCCCGAGGGCCAAGGATGGGATCCTGGGGGCTAAGTCCTCAGTGGAAAGATCCGAGAGGAGATAACGAGGGAGAAGATAGAGAATCCAGAGAACCAAGAAAGGGACCCCGGTGAGAGAGTATGTCTAGAAGGTGGCGGCGGAGAACTCCTAAGGCCAGAGACCTGACTTACTTTCTCCGCTGGACTTGCACTGCTTTAAACACATCTTCCCGTTTCAGCACCACGAAGTCGCCGTCGCGGATGCAGTGATTCCCGGGATACTGTGGCTGTGGGCCTGGTTGATCCTCAGAGCTCTCCATGATGTTCAGAGGGTCTCTGCTCCGCAGCGTCCCTCCAGTTCCTCGCGCTCCGACCCTGGGGCTAGGCCGTTGCCGCCCGCAGGTTCACCTCCAAAAACCTAAGGGGACGCAAAGCCTCCGACCGGCACCGCCCCCACGTGCTGCGTGCCGCTTCCGCTTTCCGGTCGGAACCTCGGGAGGGCTTCCGGTAGCCTCGCGGCTTCCGTCTGGCTAATCTCCTTGATTGGCTGTCCTCCATCCCGCCCCTCACATCTCGGCGCGGCTTCGGGTGGAAGTTGCGTCACAGAAGCGCCAAAAAAGAACTAGGGAAAGTTTGGTTTGCATCGCTGTTGTGGCTGCCTACTGTAGACGTTTTCTGGCTAACCTATGCGGTCTAGGTGGAGAAGTTGAGGTCCTCGAGCCGCTACAACAGACAAGACTCGGTCCTGAGCCGGAACGTCAGGAGAGCTAAGCGTGAAAAGTCTGCGAGGCTTGGGTAGAGTCACCTGAGGAGCTCGCACCGCGAAGTCTCTTCTCACCTCGCCTTGCCTTCCCACTAGAGGAAGCGAGAGTCAGCCGAGCAGTGAATTGAGTGTTTTGGGACCTCTGTCTTTTGCAAGTAAGAGCTTAGTCTTGAGGAGACGTAAGTGAAGTGGCGTATATAACCAAGCATAGCAGCCCGACAGTGGGTTTTACTCATTCTCCAGACCTACCTCTTGGATTTGTGTTGGAATTTTTACTAGTTATTCTCACCGTATTACCTCATTTGTAAAAGACGCGGCAGGTAGCGTTTGGAAGCAGCGCTTCAGCTTAAGAATGGCAGAGATGAAGTTTCAGCCCAGTACTGTCACCAGACAACTTTGATCTTAATCAGTTCGCTTATTTCCTGTGGTCTAAATTTTTAAAATATATGACGTGGTCTATATATTATCAAAGCCCTATTAGTTCCTTAACATCATGAACTTATTAACTTATTTATTAATTAAATGCTTTAAATAAAGATGCGGATAGGCTGTTTTGGAATGAATTGCCCTACAGTCTGCTGCTGCTGCTAAGTTGCTTCAGTCATATCCGACTCTGTGCGACCCCATAGACGGCAGGTCACCAGGCTCCCCCGTCCCTGGGACTCTCCAGGCAAGAACACTGGAGTGGGTTGCCATTTCCTTCTCCAATGCATGAAAGCGAAAAGTGAAAATGAAGTCGCTCAGTCGTGTCGGACTCTTTGAGACCCCATGGACTGCAGCCCACGAGGCTCCTCCGCCCATGGGATTTTCCAGGCAAGAGTACTGGAGTGGGGTGGCATTGCCTTCTCCGGCCCTACAGTCTATGTTATGATAAATTCTTATTTTTATCCTTAAGATAGGAACTTTTTTAAATTGAAGTGTAGTTGATTTATAATGTTAGATTCACGTGTACAATATAATGTTTAAATTTTTATAGATTATACTTTACTTAAAGTTATACTTCAGGGAATACCTTGGGCTAAGTGCTTCCACCGCAGGGGGCACAGGTTCCATCCTTGGTCAGGAAACTAAGATCCTGCATGCGGTGCAGCCAAAAAACAAAAAAAACAAAAACGTAAAGAAAAGAAAATCCCAATCATAAAGTTATTATGAAATTGAAATATTGGCTCTATTCCCTGTTGTGTGCATTGCATTTTTTTCAGTTACTTAATACCTAGTAGTTTGTACCTCTTAATCTCCTTTACCGATTCCACCCACACCCCTCTCTACTAGTTTTTAAACATTAAAAATGTTTTTATTTATGGCTGTGTTGGGTCTTCCTTGTGGTGCCCTGGCTTCTCAATAAAGTGACTTCTCTTGTTACAAAGCACAGGCTCCAGGGCTCCTCCGCCTCAGTATTTTCCCAGCTGGAGCTCAGTAATTTGTGGCAAAGGGGCTTAGTTGCCCCAAAGGCATGTGGCTGCAAATTCCTAACCACTGGATCACCAGGGAAGTCTTTGTTTTATTTTTTAGATTCCACTTATAAGTGAAAATATACAGTACCTTTCTCTGACTGACTTCATTAAGCATAAAACTATCCAGCTCTATCTATTTTGTTGCACATGGCAGAGTTTGTTTTTCATAGTTGAGTAATGTTTCATGGTGTGTGTGTATGTGTGTACATACCACATCTTTATCCATTCAATTTAGGTTGCTTCCATATCTTAGCTGTTGTAAATAATGTGTCTGTGAATGTTGGGGTGAATACCTTTTTAAATTAGTGGTTTTGTTTTCTTCCTGTACTCTGGAGTGAAATTGCTGAATCATATGGTGGTTCTATTTTTAATTTCTTGAGAAAGCTCCACACTATTTTCTATAGTTGCTACACCAATTTACATTCCTACCAACAGTGTAGTAAGGTTCCCTTTTCTCCACATCCTCCCCAACATAAATTTGTTGTGTTTTTGACAATAGCCATTGACAGGTGTTAAGTGACAGCTCATTGTAGTTTTTGATTTGTGGCGTGGCAAAGCTGTGACAAACCTAGACAGCGTATTATAAAGCAGAGACATTACTTTGCTGAAAAAGGTCCTTATAGTCAAAGCTATGATTTTTCCCAGTGGATGGATGTGAGAGTTGGATCATAAAGAAGGCTTAGCAGTCGAAGAATTGATGCTTTTGAACTGTGGTGATGGAGAAGACTCTTGAGAGTCCCTTGAACAGCAGGGAGATCAAATCAGTTAATCCTAAAGTAAACCAGTCCTGAATATTCATTGGAAGGACTGATGCTAAAGCTGAAGCTCTAATACTTTGGCTACCTGATGCGAAGAACTGAATCACTGAAAAAGACCCTAATGCTGAGAAAGATTGAGATGGTTGAATGGTATCACCAACTCAATGAACATGAATTTGAGCAAGCTCCAGAATATGGAGATGAGGAAGCCTGGTGTGCTGCAGTTCATGGGGTCGCAAAGAGTTGGACACGACTGAGTGAACAACAACAAATGACCAAAATAAAAGTTAATTAACTAAAAAAAGAATATCCATGTGTCTCTAATAAAAGTGGATAGAACACTGCTGGACTGACTGTAAGGAGCTGTGATGATGTATTTCTAAAGTCACAGGTCAAGATAATGTTCAGCTAGTGCTGCCCTGTAGTAAGTCTCACAACAGTACAAAGTTATTTTAGAGTTAATTACCTCTTGTTTTCACTTCTATTGTGGGAATTCCTTGAAAGCAATTATGGTACCTTATTTTTATCATGGGATAAAATCATTTTAATCATTCAATATACTTGTTTAAACATCTGTGGTATGCCTTAAAAAGAGGTGAGGATTAGAAGAGTAACTGCAGAGTGTTTGGAGTTTGTACCATTCTGTGCAACATCACAAGCCTGTTTGCTGGTCTCAAACTAGAGTATATATTAATTTTTGCTTATTTACTGTGTTAATACATTTTTAGGAATACGGTTTCCCCTACAGTTTTGATGAGGACTTTCCTATTCTCTATCTTTTGAAAGACATGAATGGAAAGTACAGAGGCAGAGGATTTGGACAAGGAAGATTTCAAAGCTGGAAAAGTGGAAGAGGTGGTAGGGGCTTCTCAGGAAAATGGAGAGAAAGAGAGCACAGACCTGACCTGAATAAAGCCACAGGAAAACATCCTGGTAGGAGAGGCCAACAGTAGTTCAATTTTTTTTTTTTCTTCCATGAAGGAATCTGTTCATGCCTGTTGTGAAAAGCAGTTTAATTCAAATTTGTCTGTCTTTTATTTGATGTTACCCTTAAAGGTAACATTTGGATGTTAATATCCAAAATTAGTGAAACCTGTAATTTAGATATTTGTTAATAACATGTCAGTATCTCATTAAAAGGGGAAGCAAATTAGAAAAAAATGTTTCTATTAACCCAGTATTCTGTTTTTGTGGGTTTTTTTGCTTTTTCAGAACAAACCCCACAGTCTTTGCTACTACAGTCAACATTGGATCACTTCATACCATATAAAGGCTGGAAGCTTTATTTCTCTGAAGGTAGAGTTTAAAGTGCTAAAGTACTATAAGTCTTATTTTCTTAACTTTCTTTAGATGCTACATCTCAAATTACTATAATTTATTCTGCTTACATATATATATATGTGTGTATATATATTTATATATATACCTCCATCTCCTTTTCTTTAATCTTGATTCACCCAAACAAATTATGTTTCAGGAGCATTATTTTTCATTTTTGTATCAGAAAAACAAACCCACACTAGTTATTTCAAAAAGAGGATTTAATACAGGGAATTGGGTATACAGACAGAGGATTAAAAGAACAAAAAGGGAACATTAAGGTAAACTAGATAGTATTAACTCTGGAAAACAGCAACTAACCTTTTGACTGAGGAAACAAAAGATAAATAGTGCTGAAGTTGGACTTCCTGGTTGTCTTAGCAGTAAAGAATCCACCTGCTGATGGATGAGATGTGGGTTTGATCCCTGGGTGGTGAAGATCCCCTGGAGAAGGAAATGGCAACCCACTCCAGTATTCTTGACAGAATAATCCCATGGACAGAGGAGCCTTATGGGCTACAGTCCACGGGGTTGCAAAAAGTTGGACGCAACTGAGCACACGTGCACACTGAGGTTCCAGAACCTAAGAATTCAAAGGAGGAGCCACGGCGTAGCTGCAGTTTCAGCCTTAGAGGGACACCCTACAAACCTGTATTTGGACCTCTGCAAAATATCTTTCAGAGCTGTGCTCAGACTCTGAGGTGAATTAAGCTGGTTGCTGCTGGTAATTCTGGCAGGAGAATGGTTGGTGCTTGGAGTTGGGGGCTAGAACTGTAGCTATCCTCTACATCTGGAGAAATGCTGAAAAGAATTGTAAACAATGAATTCCTTTCTTCCTATCCTTCTACCTGCCAATACCTAAAGTTGCCTTTAATTGGCAGAACTTTACAGAAATCTGGGAAATGTATTGTGCAGATCTTAATAATAGAATCACAGAGCAGAAAATAGAAGGATAGGCTTAGAACCAAGAGACAACAACCAACAAAGTTTATGTAGAAACATAGTTAAGGATTTCTCCTTTATCGGTTAACTTCATATATCTG